>NC_081372.1:45494677-46098893 GCF_030684315.1 Stegostoma tigrinum | reverse complement strand
CCCAAAACACACACACACCACACCCACCCACCCCCATCCCAAAACACACACACACACACCCACCCACCCACCCCCATCCCAAAACACACACACACCCACCCACCCACCCACCCCCATCCCAAAACACACACACACACCCACCCACCCCCCATCCCAAAACACACACACACACCCACCCACCCACCCCCCCCATCCCAAACACACACACACACCCCACCCACCCCCCCCACCCAACACACACCCCCCACCCCACCCCACCCACCCCCCACCCCAAACACCACACACACACCCCCCCCACCCACCCACCCCCCCCACCCCAAACACACACACCACCCCACCCACCCACCCCCCCCTCCCAAAACACACACACCCACCCACCCACCCACCCCCATCCCAAAACACACACACCCACCCACCCACCCACCCCCATCCCAACACACACACACCCACCCACCCCCCCCCCCACCCAAAACACACACACCCACCCACCCACCCCCCCATCCCAAAACACACACACCCACCCCCCCCACCCACCCACCCCCCCCCCACCCCAAACCACACACACCCCACCCACCCACCCACCCCCATCCCAAAACACACCACACCCACCCACCCCCCACCCCAAAACACACACACCCCACCCACCCCCCACCCCACCCAAACACACACACCCACCCACCCACCCACCCACCCCATCCCAAACACACACACCCCACCCCACCCACCCACCCCCCACCCAAAACACACACACCCACCCACCCACCCCACCCCCAAAACCACACACACCCACCCCCCCCCACCCCACCCACACCACCCACCCCACCCACCCACCCCACCCCCCCCATCCCAAAACACACACACACACCCCCACCCACCCCACCCACCCCCACCCAACCACCCACCACCCCCACCCACCCACCCCCCCACCCCCAAACACACCCCACCCACCCACCCACCCCCCCCCCCCCATCCCACACACCCCCACCCCCCCCCCATCCCAAAACACCACCCCCCCACCCCCCCCCCACCCAACACACCCACCCCCACCCCCCCCCAAACACACCCCCCCCCCACCCACCCCACCCCCATCCCAAAACCCACACACCCCACCCCACCCACCCCACCCCACCCCCACACACACCCACCCCCCCCCCCCCCCACCCCAAAACACACACACCCACCCACCCCCCCCCCCCAAAACCCACACACCCCCCACCCCCACCCCCCACCCCCAAACCACACACACCCCACCCACCCACCCCCATCCCAAAACACACACACCCCACCCACCCACCCCCCACCCACCCCACACCCACCCACCCCCACCCCCCACCCCACCCCCCACCCCCAAACACCCACCACCCACCCACCCCCCACCCACACACACACCCCACCCACCCCCCCCCACCCAAAACCACACACACCCCACCCACCCACCCCACCCACCCCCCCACCCCAAACACACACACCCACCCACCCCACCCCCCATCCCAAAACACACACACCCACCCACCCCCCACCCCCAAAACACACACACCCACCCACCCCACCCCACCCCCCACCCCCACCCCAAAACACACACACCCACCCCACCCCACCCACCCACCCCCATCCCAAAACACACACACCCACCCACCCACCCCCCCCACCCAAAACACACCCACCCCCCCACCCCAAACACACCCCACCCACCCACCCCCATCCCAAAACACACACACCCCACCCACCCCCATCCCCAAACACACACACCCACCCCACCCACCCCCACCCCAAAACACACACACACACCCACCCCCCCCCACCCACACACCACACACACCCCACCCACCCCACCCCCCACCCCAAAACACACACACACCCACCCACCCACCCCCCCCACCCCAAACACACACACACCCACCCCACCCCACCCCCCACCCCAAAACACACACACACCCCACCCACCCCCCCACCCCAAACACACACACACACACCCCACCCACCCACCCCCCCATCCCAAACACACACACACCCACCCACCACCCCCCATCCCCACACACCCACACCCACCCACCCACCCACCCCCCCATCCCAAACCACCCACACCCCACCCACCCCCCACCCAAACACACACACCCACCCACCCACCCACCCCCCCACCCAACACACACACACCACCCACCCACCCCCATCCCACAACACACACACACCCACCCACCCACCCCCATCCCAAAACACACACACACACCCACCCACCCACCCCCATCCCAAAACACACACACACCCACCCCCCATCCCCAAAACACACACACACCCCCACCCCACCCCCATCCCAAAACACACACACACCCACCCACCCACCCCCATCCCAAAACACACACCCACCCACCCACCCCCATCCCAAAACACACACACACCCACCCACCCCACCCCCCATCCCAAACACACACACACCCACCCACCCACCCCCCACCCAAAACACACACACACACCCACCCACCCCCCATCCCAAAACCACACACACCCACCCACCCACCCCCCCATCCCAAAACACACACACACACCCACCCACCCACCCCCATCCCAAAACACACACACCCCACCCACCCCCCCATCCCAAAACACACACACACCCACCCACCCCACCCCCCCATCCCAAAACACACACACACCCACCCACCCACCCCCCATCCCAAAACACACCACACACCCACCCACCCACCCCCAGCCCAAAACACACACCCACCCACCCACCCACCCCCCATCCCAAAACACACACACACCCACCCATCCACCCACCCCCCATCCCAAAACACACACACACCCACCCACCCACCCACCCCCCATCCCAAAACACACACACACCCACCCACCCACCCACCCCCCATCCCAAAACACACACACACCCACCCACCCACCCCCATCCCAAAACACACACACACCCACCCACCCACCCCCATCCCAAAACACACACACACCCACCCACCCACCCCCCATCCCAAAACACACACACACCCACCCACCCACCGCCATCCCAAAACACACACACACCCACCCACCCACCCACCCCACCCCATCCCAAAACACACACACACCCACCCACCCACCCACCCCCATCCCAAAACACACACACACCCCCACCCACCCCCCATCCCAAAACACACACACACCCCCACCCACCCCCATCCCAAAACACACACACACCCACCCACCCCCATCCCAAAACACACACACACCCACCCACCCACCCCCCCATCCCAAAACACACACACACCCATCCACCCACCCCCCATCCGAAAACACACACACACACACACACCCCCACCCCCCCCATCCCAAAACACACACGCCCACCCCCCCACCCCCATCCCAAAACACACACGCCCACCCCCCCACCCCCATCCCAAAACACACCCCCCCACCCCCCCACCCCCATCCCAAAACACACACACCCCCACCCCCATCCCAAAACACACAGACCCCCACCCCCCCACCCCCATCCCAAAACACACACCCCCCCACCCCCCCACCCCCCCCCCCATCCCAAAACACACACACCCACCCACCCCCATCCCAAAACACACACACACACCATATCAAAACACACACACACACCCACCCCCCCATACCAAAACACACACACACACCCACCCCCATCCCAAAACACACACACACCCCATATCAAAACACACACCCCCACACACCCCCACCCCCCCCACACACCCCCACACACCCATCCCCCATCCCAAAACACACACACACACCCATCCCAAAACACCCACCCACCCCATCCCAAAACACACACACCCACCCACCCCCCATCCCAACACACACACCCACCCCCATACCAAAAGACACACACACACCCCATCCCAAAACACACACACACCCACCCACCCCCCCATCCCAAAACACACACACACACCCACCCACGCCCCCATCCCAAAACACACACACACACACACCCACCCATGCCCCCATCCCAAAACACACACACACACACACCCACCCATGCCCCCATCCCAAAACACACACACACCCCCACCCACCCCCATCCCAAAACACACACACACCCACCCACCCCCATCCCAAAACACACACACACCCACCCACCCACCCCCCATCCCAAAACGCACACACACCCATCCACCCACCCCCCATCCGAAAACACACACACACACACACACCCCCACCCCCCCATCCCAAAACACACACGCCCACCCCCCCACCCCCATCCCAAAACACACATGCCCACCCCCCCACCCCCATCCCAAAACACACCCCCCCACCCCCCCACCCCCATCCCAAAACACACACCCCCCCCACCTCCCCACCCCCATCCCAAAACACACACCCCCCCACACCCACCCCCATCCCAAAACACACACACCCACCCACCCCCATCCCAAAACACACACACACACCATATCAAAACACACACACACACCCACCCCCCATACCAAAACACACACACACACCCACCCCCATCCCAAAACACACACACACCCCATATCAAAACACACACCCCCACACACCCCCACCCCCCCACACACCCCCACCCCCCCCACACACCCCCACACACCCATCCCCCATCCCAAAACACACACACACACCCATCCCAAAACACCCACCCACCCCCATCCCAAAACACACACACCCACCCACCCCCCATCCCAACACACACACCCACCCCCATACCAAAAGACACACACACACCCCATCCCAAAACACACACACACCCACCCACCCCCATCCCAAAACACACACACACACCCACCCACGCCCCCATCCCAAAACACACACACACACACACCCACCCATGCCCCCATCCCAAAACACACACACACCCACCCACCCCCCCATCCCAAAACACACACACCCACCCCCCCCATCCCAAAACACACACACACACACCCACCCCCCCATCCCAAAACACACACACACACACCCACCCCCCCATCCCAAAACACACACACACTCACCCCCCCCATCCCAAAACACACACACACCCACCTCCCATCCCAAAACACACCCACCCCATCCCAAAACACACACACACACACACCCCATCCCAAAACACACACACACCCATCCACCCCCATCCCAAAACACACACACACACCCACCCACCCCCATCCCGAAACACACACACACACACCCATCCACCCACCCACCCCCCCATTCCAACACACACACACACGCACCCCACCCTCCATTCCAACATACACACACACCCACCCCCCCCAGCCCCACCACACACACACCCCCAACACGCATCTCACCCCACTCACACCATGCAAACTGCCACACTCACACATACTCCCAACACATATATACACCCTCCCCAATACAGGCACACCCTCACACACACCTCCACCCTACCCCCTCCCCACACGCACACATATCCAAACACACACACCCTCATATATGCTCCTAACTCCCCACATACAAATCTTCCCAAGCACACACACAAAAATCTAGCATCTAAGAAAGTGGGATCCTGACCAGTGCAGACTCGATGGGCCAAAGGGCCTCTTCTCTTGTTGTGAACTACCTTACTTGAAGGAATACAGCTGTGCACTACTGATTCTTTGCTTTTTTGATACACAAATTTTAAAGACAGTTATTAACAATTAGGTTGTTGGGTCCACTTGCATAGGCGGTATCTAAGTTTGACTTCTTATGAAAAAATAGGAACTTTAGATGCTGGAGGATCCGAGATAACAAGTTTTAGAGCTGGATGAACACAGCAGGCCAAGCAGTGTCATAGGAGCAGGAAGACTGGCGTTTTGGGCCTAGGCCCTTCATCAGAAATGAGAGTCTAGGCCCGAAACTTCAGCCTTCCTGCTCCTGTGATGCTGCTTAGTCTGCTGTGTTCATCCAGCTCTACACCTTGTGATCTCAACTTTTTATGAGATTTTTAAGTAAGAAACCAATATGGAGATAAAACAGCGTCATGAAAATCACTAGGAGGTTAATAGTGGGATATTACTTGTGCAAGTTAACGGTGATTTGTAATTCAGAGTATCTCTTCCTCATCACAATTTCATCTTGGTTTTCATCATTCACATTCTAGCAAATTCTGGGTCAATATATCTTAGTACATTGCTGACAAGTAAGACACTCTTACAGTGTTCTAAAATATATAATACTGCAGTGATTTCCAAGTCATGATATTTCAATTATTCTTATATTTCACCATTTATAGTGGGCAATGTAACATCGCTGTGTTGTCTGTGTTCTCAGATTTTAGTAAGATTTCCAGAACAGATAACCTGCTCATTTACTGTCAATGTGTGTACTTTTATGGCTATAAAGGCCTTGTTTTAGCCGTTGTAATCATGGTAAAATTGTTGACATTTTGCAAACAGTAGCTTTTGTTATCTGCATATGTGGAAAGCTAAAAGTTGCTGTCAGTGACTGTTTGTTCCTCTACAGTTTGAACTGTTGAAGACCCTGACGATGCAAACATTAGGATTTGGAACTGACCTGCAATTTCAGTTCTGTATCATTCATCCTCTAGTAAAAACTTGACAAAGTTATGCAATGTTGAATGACGTGTAACTATATTTAGTGATGTACCGAGATCATAAATACTTGTGAACAGTCTGTTTGGCCCTGAAAACAAAACATTTATATTTGTGAAATACAAAATTTTCTATTAATACAAAAGTTTTCTATTTTGTTTTTATTTTGATTTTGGAAACATGACATTTTAACTTTTATAGCACTCTTATACATAGTTTTGAATTCTTAACTTCCTGTCTGTAATAATGCTTCATGCTGATTATTTGCTTAGTAAGAGTGTTGTTGGACGCCAGAGATCCTCTATAATTAAAAGATTCCCTACTGTGCAGAAGTAGGCCATTCAGCCCATCAAATCACATTAACCCTCCAAAGAACATTCCCATGGCTAATTCACCTAACTTGTACGACCCTGGATAGTATTGTCAATTTAGCATGGCCAGTCCACCTAATCTGCATATCTTTGGACTGTGGGTTGAAGCCAGAGCACCCAGGCAGATACAGTGAGAATGTGCAATGTCAACACAATTGCCTGAGACTAGAATTGAACCCATGTGTCTGGCCCTGTAAGGCAGTTTTGCTAACCACTGAGTTGCATTGGACTAGAGCTACAGTAACATTGGGAAAAGGAAA
This sequence comes from Stegostoma tigrinum, assembly GCF_030684315.1. NCBI lineage: Eukaryota > Metazoa > Chordata > Chondrichthyes > Orectolobiformes > Stegostomatidae > Stegostoma > Stegostoma tigrinum. The sequence continues at coordinate 46,091,756 of NC_081372.1, read as the reverse complement.
AACCCATGTCACAGAGATGGTGCACATTCATTAGTAACTTTCTTTGAGTTCAACAAGTGTGATTACTTCCCCTATGAGGACAAAATCTGGACCATTACCGAGTGTGTTCATAGAATACGTGAGGTGTCATTGTCCAATAATATTATTTTAAACGTGATTGTTTTTTTATCTTGGATACAGTAAACATACAGAAAATTTTCAATAAAAACCAGAAGAACTGGAGATGTTGTAAATCAGAAACAAAAACAGAGATTTTGGAAAATCTTAGCAGGTCTGGAAGCATCTGTGAAGAGAAATCAGAGAAAGGGTTCCGAAGATGAGTCAGCAGACCTGAAATGTTAACTGATTTCAAAGGTGCTGCCAGACCTGCTGAGCTTTTTCCAGCAACTTCTATTTTTGGCACAGAAAATTCTTACATGTTCATTAAATTGAGATATGAAAATATCAGTCGCTTCTGTACTTGTTCGAAACTATGTCCTATATTTCTGGGAGCCTTGATAGGCACATCATGAATTAAACTGTGAACAATGACTTGTCCAACAGGATTTTGTTATTATCCAAGAAGCAGTATAGTAATCTCTCTCTATACAGCATGGCAACAAATTGCCAGATCTTTTGACCAGATATCTAGTTCTGGGTTTCTATTAAGCATAAATTCTATCATCTGTTTCCTTCTTACTTTTCACCTATTGTTTTCTAAATGATAATGTTACACTATCTCTCCAGCTGGGTAGTCAGATTTGCCTTACCACAATTGTTCTGAATAATAGAAATCTCTGCCATTTATTTCTCAGAGATGGTTTAGATGATTCTCATGGGAAATAAGAAAAATTAATGGGGCCTTAAGAGGTGATATCCTAGGGTTAGCATGAAGCTTGCTATCTGTTAGATGGAGCTTTGTTTTACAAGTGGCTGTTCTGTACCTGATTTGAATGTGTACAATGCTGTCACAAAATATTTGAAATAAGACTTCCAATGTCCAGAATGAACATCGGTCTGTCGCCAGAGGAACACAAGAAATAGCATGAGTAGACCTTATAATAGGCAAGCTAGAAAGATATAAACATAAACAGCAAAAAAAATTCAACCCTTTTCCCAGCAATATCCTTTATAGCCATTCAATACCAGTCACTTCTGAAAACTCTTAAGTCATTTCTCACTCAAATGATCTTCTTTCTTCAGTGCTGATAGCCCAGAGACTTTTCTCCAGCTTTGATGGTACGCAGGATTATTCTCCATTTTAACAGCCGTGTAAGTTCTAAAATCTCACAACTTTGGAGATCTCTGCAAGTTATGTTGTCACAGGAGATTTCTGCATAGTAAAAAGCTAGCATTCCTGCTGTGATGACACCTCTTTTTCCAACCTCAACTTATTGGTAGCTACTGTTAACCTTGTTACTATTCAAAATGCAAGTTTGTATATAATGAGCAATTTAAATACCCAGATGCGGCTTAGAATGATTGAACTTAAATCACATGCTTTCTTGGAAATTAAGTTTGAATTCACTATTCAATAATGATTTTCTGACTTTCGTTGGGAAAAAAACAAATTCTTTCCTCAAATAAAAACCAAAATCTACCTATCCTCTGTTTCCATCCAAGTTCCTGAATATAAATGCATTATAAAATTATATTGCAGTATACCTTTCCACCTAGCTTTAGATCATCCACAGTCTTGGAAACATTATTCTGTTTCTTCTCATTAAGCTATTAATGTAGAGTGTAAAAAAATGGAGCCCTCAACATTGACTACTGTGGAACTCTACCTTTCACTGCCTGCCAACTTCAAAATACCTATTAATATTCTCTCTGTACTTCTTGTCAGCTAAACAATCTTTGCTATCCATACTAATTTATTACCCCTAACTTCTAAGTGTTTAACTTACTGATTAAGCTTTTGTGCAACATCTTATCAGATGCCTTTTGAAAATGTTGGTAGACTACATCCACTGATTCCCCTCTATCTATGACCTCAAGCTGAGAGGAAAGAAGTTCCATGATCTAGTGCAGCTGATGAAGCTCTGTACCAATTTGTCCAACTATATGATCAAGATTTCTTGTGGCCAAAATCCATATCCCACATGCAGCATATTGCAATCACAAAAATCTTTAACCGGCACTATGTAAGTACCAGATGAATGAAATTTCCTCTTGAATTGACATACATCATCTAAGATAGAGCCTTTGTGTTCAGACACCACAAAGCAAACAAAAAAAGCAAACTGTCCAGCTATGGTAGCAGCCACTTTTTCCTTCAATTTTGCATTTGTGATTCTGAAAAGAATGGACTTCAACACAGGTTGAGCTTTGCAGAGTCGGTCATAACCTTGGTCAAGTAAGCTAGGTAATTCCCCAAAAATCTTTTGTTTCTTTCTTCCTTGCACTCTGTGGAAGCCATCAGTACTAAGTTTACGCACATTTCCACCCAACTTGCTCAATTAAGTTTTCATCTCCCATCATGGCACGGTGGCTCAGTGGTTAGCACTGCAGCCTCACAGCGCCAGGGGACCTGGGTTCAAATCCAACCCTGGGTAACTGTCTGTGTGGAGTTTGCACATTCTCCCCATGTCTGCGTGGGTTTTCTCTGGGTGCTCCAGTTTCCTCCCACAGTCTGAAGATGTGCAGGCTAGGTGGATCGGCCATACTAAATTGCCCGTAGTGTTCAGGGGTGTGCACGTTATAGGAGGATGGGTCTAGGTGGGATGCTTCAAGGGGCGGTGTGGACTTGTTGGGCCGAAGGTCCTGTTTCCACACTGTAGGGAATCTAATCTAATACATTACACCCTAAGTCTTGGGCCTACAGTTTAGACGTGGAAACAATCATGCTACATTGTCCGCTTCAAAAGCCAGGTTGCGGTGACCGTTGAGAATAGACACATTTAGTAATCCATATCCTCCAATGCCTTCTATCCCTTAGTGTTGAGCGGTCCTTGTCACAATCATTGTCCATAGGACCATAAGGCTTAGTAGCAGAAGCATTCAGCCATTCAGCCCATCGAATTCGCTCTGCCATTCAATCATGGTTGATAAGTCTCTCAATCCCATTCTCCAGACTTTTCCCCAATACCATTGATACCCTTACTAATCAGTAACATATCAATTTCTGTCTTAAAGACACTGAATGACTTGGTCTACCTGACAGTGAGTTCCACAGATTCACCACCCTCTAGCTAAAGAAAATTCCCCTTATCTCAGTGCTAAAGAGCTGTCTTTCAGGAATACTATGTGCAATTCTGGTCTCCCTGCTGTAGGAAGGATTTTTGAAAGTTGAAAGAGATCAGAAAAGATTTACAAGGATGTTGCCAGGGTTGGAGGGTGTCAGCTATGGTGAGATGCTGAATAGGTTGGGGCTATTTTCTCTGGAGCATCAGATGCTGAGGTGTGACCTTATAGATGGTTATAAAATCATGAGGGGCATAGATAAGGTGAATAGGCAAGGTCTTTTCCCCAGGGTGGAGGAGTCCAAAACTGGAGGGCACAGGTTTAAGGTGAGAGGGGATAGATTTAAATGGACATAAGGGGTAACTTTTTCATACAGAGGGTGGTGCGTGTATGGAATGAGCCAGCAGAGGAAGTGATGAAAGCTGATACTATTACAAAATTTAAACGCATCTGGATGGGTATATGAATAGGAAGGGTTGAGAGGAATATGGGCCAAATGCTGGCAAATGGGACTAGATTTATCTGGGATATCTGGCTCGCATGGACGGGTTAGACATAAGGGTCTGTTTGTGTGCTGTACGTTGCTATGACGCTGAGGCTGTGCCCTCAGGTTCTGATCTCTCCCTTTGAAGAAACATTTCCATGTCCACTCAATCCAGGCCTCTCAGTATTCTGTAAGTTTCAATGTGAACCCCCCTCATCCTTCTGAACTCCATTGAATACAGACCCAGATTCCTCAACTGCTCCTCCAATACCAAGCTTTTCATTCCAGGGATCATAATTGTTAACTTCTTCAGCACCCCTTCAATGTTAATTAATCCTTTCTTAGTCCAAAACTGCTCACAATATTTCAAATGTGTTCTGACCAGACATATAGTCTCATCAGTACATAGAATCATAAAATCCCTACAATGTGGAAGTAGGCCATTCAGCCCATCAAATCTGCATTGACCCTCCGAAGATCACCCCACACAGACCCATTCCCCTAACCTGATTCCTGCATTTCCCATGTCTAGGCCATCAGCCTGCACATCTTTGGGCTGTGGGAGGAAACCAGCGCATCCAGAAGAAACCCATGTAGACACCGGGACAATGTGAAAACTCCACACAACCACCCGAGTGTGAATCAGACCCAGGTACCTAGCACTGTTAGGCAGCCATGCTAACAACTGAGCCAACATGCCACCTCAGTTCCCTGCTCTTGTATTCTAACCCTCTTGAAATGAATGCTATCATTGCATTTGACTTCCTAACTGCTGTCTGAACCTACATGTTAACCGTAAGAGAATCCTGAACTAGAATTCCTAAATCACTTTGGGCTTCAAATTTCTGAAGTCTTTCCCCATTTAGAAAATAGTCTACACCTCTCTTCTTCCTACAAAAATACATAATCTCACACTTCCCCACAGTGTATTCCATATGTCACTTCTTTGCCCATTCTCCTAGCCATTCAAATCCCTCTATAGCTTCCCACTTCCTGTGCATACCAGCATGCCACCTCCAATCTCTTTTATTAACTCCCCCACTCCCTGCAGCTGTGGGCCCCAATAATCTGCCTTGATTGTTTAAACAGGTCCCCAAGACTGGCTATACCCCATCTCTGAGTGATTTTGACAAACAACCTGACTAATGAGCGACCAAACCCCTCACTGACACCAAGCAGCACTATAATTGACCGACCTCTAATCTCTGGACTAATTGCACTTTATCTAACCATGAACCAGTCCTTATACTGTAATGATGTAGAACTCATGACCCTGACAATCCCAAGCCTGATGGACTTACTCTGTCTAACTTGCTTGTCTGAAATTGAACACTGACTGTGTCAAAGTTAGAAATATAGAGCCCTTGAAGACACAGTTCCAGAGTTAGTTGAGAGCAGGCAATCCTCGTTGGATTTTATATTTAAGAGCCAATTCTTCCCCAGTTGTCATCAACTTCTGGACAGGGAAAGGATCCAGGAGGATAGGTGGAAATTGATATTAGCATCACACTAAAAGATTTAAAATACAACCTTTGGAAATCTCTGAACGATTTTGCTGCCTAATTCAAATAAACTGAATGACAGGACACCCTAACCAATGATAACCCCTATTGATTTGATTGAGGTCTACTCATTTTAGACTTCGAGACATGAACATTGTCTTGAAGCATACTCTACATACTCCATATAAGTGACATGTAAGCTGCTGGCACATGCTGTGACATGACATGACATAGCACAGTGCATTACAGCAACATGTCCACCTTTTTGAGTGATCATTGCTAGCAAACCTGACATGATGCTTGGTTATGTGTTAGTAATAAAAGACAAGGCAAGGTTAGACAGGTATATTGTTAGCCTATAAGTTCTGAATGAGGCAGAAAAGCACAAAAAAGTCAAGTCTGAGAAGTTGTGAGCACCCAAGAATGCACAAAATTATTCAGTGCTAAGAATGCAAGTGTAGAACTCTGAGGTGTACCCAGCTCTGATGATTGGGAAGCATGCTTTTGGAGCATTTTTCCTGAACCAGGACGAAGTCTTCAGAAGCAGGCAGGATTCAGGAAGATGTTTACTCAAGAAGAACCCAGTTTATGCAGGGAGAGGGCCAAATGATCTTTCTATGCATTCTAACCATTCACATTCCAAATGTTGAATGGCGAAACTCTATCGGGTCTTTGTCAGGCTTGTTTTCCGGTAAGAACAAAATTCTATTACCCATTGTATTTTGGTGCTGTCTTTTATCACATTCAGATACTCCTTTTATTTTCACACTGTCCCAATTAAAACAATTAGTTTTAACTTATTGCTATAAGGTTAACTTCTGTTATAAAGTTAATTATAAATGCAATGTTATACAACTACTTTGATTGTCAGTGTTCTGTAATTTATGGGTTGCGATCGATCTATCTTGTTCCAGGAATAAGAGAAGGTGTTTTCTAAGGCCAGTTAACTTTTTTTAAGGCTTGTATTATATCCTGATTATGTATTGAAATCAATTTTATTTTTACAGTACTTTTATCTAGAAATTCTTTAATATTGCTGGTAGCTTTAAAGAGGCCACTATTTAATTTTTGCTGTTATCCCTGAGCTACTTCAGAACCTAATCTAGCACCTGATGTTATACATTTACTGGGACAATCACCCCTTCATTAATAAAGCTGGAATTGGTCATTTGTCTGTCCTAAAACATCCTTTGATCAGAACTGTCTCAGATGGGAACATGCAGAGTTCTTTTACTGACCTTCTAGCAGTTCTGTTCAAAGGTATCATTGCATTTCACTGTGTGAGCAGGCTGCATTGTTTTAGTTAGCTTCTGCCTGCCACCTTGTATGCAGGCATGAGCTGCTTAGTGTGCTCAGATACAAGTCACCTGACATGACCAGGTACAGATCACCCCTACACATGCCTGTCCCTGGCAGCAGAATGGTAACAATAATGTGTTGGTGCACTCCAAAAGGCGACATTGAGTTGTTAACTGTGTACTAACTGAGTTGGATACATACCATGATGTTGAGGTGGGACTGGTGTATGTCCGATGTCAACCACTGCCAATGGGGGTTTGGAGGGTTTCCAATAGTCTCTATTCATAGTTCTTGCCCTGAGATATTGGGGGCTGCTGGCCAAGGTGGAGATCTGGAGGAGCCACTCACTCCGAATTTTGTAGTGAGAATTCTCGCCGTTTAGTTTCCATCCAGTGTGTGAGAGAATGGGAAACTCCTTATTGGACTTTGAATCTTTCCAAAACAAACCAAGGACCTCTCTTACACATACAATAGTAACTACCTATATTTGAGGCTTTAGGAGGGTCCAACATCTGAACAGACGCCATTTATATTCAATAGGATGACCTCAGACAGTGGTATTACCCCACTGTGCCTTGGAGGCAGTTGCCCCAATTTGGGTAAGGACGAGTAGTAACAATCCAATCTGGTGTAAATGAAGCTGATAGCGTCTGCTCTCCCATCTTCTTCTTTCTCAAACTAGCAACACTTTACAGAAAAATATCCAATGTAATTGACATACCCCATAAGTAGATTATGATAATCAACACTATTTATTTCCTGAAAGAGGAGAATATTAATGTTTTTTATGTCATAGGACTTAGCTCAGTGAAGAGCATATTCCTAGTGAGAAGTTTAAGAAATCCGCTCTATTTACATTTCATTGGAATGACTTTCTGTATTTGAATAACATTTATGCGTACTATGTGTGAGAGCAATTTTAGTAGGCCTAAAAGATTAGGCAGTAAATATCCTGATATATGAGTGTAATTTCCATGTGATTTTTTTTCTCTTACCTGCCAGATTGTACTAATTGGATCAATCATGTTATTTGGAGTCTTTATGCTAAGTATACAATAATTAACAAAAATCAAAATAACTTAATATCACACTTTCATATTAGGATGTCGCATAACTCGATACCGAAAATAGTGTTAAGAATGCATTTACAGCAATAGTTCAATACTTCATTAAATAGTTCATTAATAATTCAATAGTTCATCAAAAATGTTCAAATCAAAAATAATATTTTAAAATATTACAAGCTAAATCAGACTACTTACATGCTTAAAGAGGTTAGAATCATGCAGGGAAAGCTGTACTTAGGTTCACTTTTATTTCCATTCATTCCTAGGATATAGCTATCATTGACAAGGTCAGTGTTCATGTCCCACTTTTAATTGATCTCAACAATTTAGTGGTGAATACCTTCTTAAGTTGTTGCAGTCTGTGTGGTGTCAGCATGATGTTTAGAAAGGACTTCCAGACTTTCAATGTAGTTCGAAGTCAGCATGGTGTGTAGTTTGGAAAGTAACTTAGACAATATGATTCCTATTTGGCTGTTGTCCATTTCAAATAGATGGTAGAGGTTGTGGGCTTCAAAACTACTTTACAAGGAGCCTTGGTGATTTGTTCCAGCCCATCTTGTAAATGGTACAAACTGCTGCCACTATGCATAAGCGGGGTGGATTGAGTGAATGATTAAGGTGACAGATGGGGTCAAATCAAACAGGCTACTTTGACCTGGATGGTGTCAAGCTTCTGAAGTGTTGTTGGAGCTAGAGTGATCCCTCATGTAAAGTATTGGATTACAATCCTACCTAGTACCTGGTAGATGGTGGCTGGCTTTGAAGAGTCAGCAGATACTGTGAGATATTGCAGGCTATAAGGTTGATGCCCATTGTGCAGAAGTAAGCCCTATTAATGCTCAATTTTGAGCTGATGAATCTATTCAGAAAATAACCAGTTCATCACGTAATTAACATCCCTCCAACGTGAAGATTGGGACCTTTTTCTCTATAAAGGATTTGTAGCGGTCAAGCCCAGCACTGCTATCATGGCAGATGTTTTTGCAACAGATAAATTGGTGAAAATGAGTCAAGTAAGTTGGTCCCCTCATCAACTGCTACAGGCCCACTGTACCAGATTCATTCTTCAGGACTTGACTACTCAATCAGTTGTGTTACTGAATTATAGATGGTAATGGACATTGAAAACCACCATCTACGCTACATTCTGTGTTCTTTCTACTCTCAGTAATTTTCCCATGTTCATTTGATTTGCACTTTTAGTATTGACCTGATTTGTTACTCAGTTTTCAGATAATAATGGGATCCTCTGCTAATTCATTGCACAAATCAAGTTTCTGCTATATTCTAGACTCGGTAACTCCTCTCTTCCCTTTTCCCCCACTTCCCTCAAAGTCTGGAAAGATACCTTGAATGTAAATTTTTAACACAGCCAAAAATGCCAGCTCTTCATACTGTGAACTGTTTTGGTCTTTAAAGATAATTTAATAAAACATTAGATAAAATTTAGTTTCTGGGTTCTGATACTTCAGGATAATGATCCACATTTAACATTATGGAAAATCTGAATCTTTATGAATCTTTAAGTTGATTGAATTGTTTAGCCAATTCAGTCCCTCTAAGAACTAATCAACTTCCTAAATTGGCTTGTGACAGTTTTTGACAACTGAATAAGCCTCCAAATTCACAGGCTTTCTTATCATAGTTTTATTTGAAAGGGATTGTAAATATGGAAGAATATCCAGATGTAAGGTTTGAGACTGGGACATTAAATTTCCACAACACTTTACAAAGTATTATGGGGCTGTCACTGGCCACATGGAGCTAATGTGTGTGTTTTTATGTCTCCTTTATTAATACAGATACTGCACCAAATACGTTTTCTACAATGTACCTCTGACAGTAACAGCTTATATCTGAGGTTTGTAAATCTAGATGGCATTGTGGGCTGTCTCTTGTGCTTTATTTCACTTAATATTAGCACATTGATTTTCTCAAACCTTTTGCTGACTCGTACACCATTACAGTTAAATTACAATATTCCAAAGTGCCACAGATCATATACTGAAAATTTTTTTACATAAATTATGGTGCAAAGGTGGTGTGCTATGCAAGTATATTAAAAAAATGGATTTTGACATTTATAATTGATAACTTTGACTGTGGTCTAGTAGAGTCATAGAATCATAGATTGTGAGAAACTGTGAGATGGAAATTATAGCAGGTATTTAATTTGGTGATTTTTTTGTGTTCATCCATAAAGGATGTCATTTCTGTGGATTGGACTTTTTTTTATCATTTTGGCATCAAGAAAATTTGCACATTTTTGCTCTGAATAAGCCCTCACTTGATGAGATAATGTTTCAGCAAATTATATGATGAGATTTTAAAAGAACAACAATTACATGGTCAGTGCTAAGAAGATGATCTCTCTTGTGAGGATGTTTAGAACTGAGGTCACAGTTTAATACCAACATTTTTAAAATTTAAGTTAGTGATGAGAAAAATTTTGTTCTCTCAAAGCCTCATTAGTTTCCCCTTCCCTTTCATCAAGAGCAGAGGTTGCGTTACTGAATATATTCGAGGCTGAGTTAGACAGATTTTTGATTTATGAAGTCAAGGGTTATAGAGGGCAGATGTGGACAGCAAGTTTCAATGTTGAGTTAAGGTCACAATCGAATCTTATTAAGTGGTGGAACTAATATAATACGCTGTGGCATTTAGGATCTGGAGGTCTATTTTTTTCGTAAATAAACACCACTAAAAACAAAGATCTGTTCTGCCCTCATGATCCACTATTAATTGAGTGGAGGTCTTTTTACCTTCGGCAGACTATTCACACTTGATCTGGTGATACTTCTGATCCTGTAACGTGAGAATGAGACGTATGTCATATCATACTAAATCCAGTAAGCGTTACATATAGCCCCTTGTATTTACATATATTGTAATTGAATGTATTTGTGTGTCTGAGCTTAGTAATTTTATAGTTAAACTGCATCCTAATTCCCTTAGAGTATCATGCTGCTTGAGAGCTCAGAAAGATGAAAGTCTGAAACTTTTATACCATCATTATCATACCCCATGATGCAATGATGAACATCACGAGTACGTCCCTTAAAGGTATAGTGCACACTAGCTGCAAGATATAGCATGGCAAAAACTAGTTCAATGGGACTAGTCCTGCTTCTATTTCTTATGATCTTATGAATTGTCTACAACACTCATTGATTATTTTTTCTCATGTATTCGAGGTCCTTCTGTCCTGCTGAATTTTAGAATTATATTCTTTACTTTATATTACCTCTTCTCTGTCTACCTACTGAATGGAATAATTTCACACCTCATCATATTAAATATCTTCTGCCAATTTAACCAGTCTGTATTGTCCTGAAGTTAATCACTTACATCTTATATCATACAATAGTTTTAAATTTTGTGCATTTTCCAACTTTTGTGTTAAGCAGGCCAGAATCAGAGCTAGAGTAGGGTATGGTATAATAACATAAGAATTTAAGAGTAGGAGAAGGCTATTGGGCTCCCAAGAATACCCTACTCTTCGATACAGCCATGGCTGATCTGTCCCATGCCTCAACTCTTCTTTTGCACCAGTTTATCATTGTCCTCAACTCCCTGATATTTCTATAATCTATTTAACTTCTTTTCAAATACTTACAGTGATCTAGTCTCCAAACTCCCTGGGGTAAAGAATTCCAGACATTCACTGCCCTCTGAGGGATGAAATGTCTTTTCATCTAAGCTGTAATTGAGTTTCTCTTTATTCTGTAATTATGCCCCATAGTTTGAGACTGTCCCACTGGTGGAAACATTTTCTCAATATCTACTAAGGCCCCTCAGTACGTTATATATTTCAATAAGATTGCCAATCATTCTTCTAACGTCTAATGAATAACAGCCTAACCTGTATGTCCATTATATAAGTCAGCCCTTACATCCCAGAAATCAGGCTAGTGAACTCCGTATGAATTGGATCCAATACCAGTACATCTTTCTTAATTATGGGGACCAAAACTTTACATGATATTGCAGCTGCAACTTTACCAGCACTCTATAAATTTGTGACAAGACTTCTCTACTTTTAAATTCATAACCGGCTCACCATAAAGGCCAACTTTCTATTTGCCTTTTTAACTACATGCTTCACCTGCATGCTAACTTCTTGCGTTTCACGCACAAGATCACCAGATATCTCTATCCTGAACTCTTCATTTAAATAATAGACTGCCTTCTGATGCTTCCTATCAAAATGCATGGCGTCACATTTTCCTACACGACCAAACTTTTGCTCATTCATTCAAATGATCTATGTCCACTTGCAGATTCTTTATGTCTCATCACAACACACCCTCACATTTTTATCATCAGCAAATTTGGATAAATTACTTGTAACACCCTCCTCTAAGTCAAAATAGTCAGTATACCTAGTACGTTGATGGCATCTCGTTTAATGCTATATGCTGCCATGCACTAATACATTGTGAACGATCTGAAAATGCTTTTAAAATTGGATGCAAACAGACTATTTGAAATACTGCTGAATATCACGTGACTTTTGGCATTTGGGTTGTAGACAGTGTTGACTCTCATGCAAATATTTAATTAAATATGGACACTTAGCCCCTGGACTTCACAACTTCTTTTGTTTAAGCTTGAAATAACACAAATGGACAATAAAATATTCAAAATGCCTCTCTCCCTCTCTCATTCTGGACAAAATAACAATCAGAAAGCAACTTGTGGCAGAAATTGACAAACAACCTGAAATCACTAGAGAAACTCAGTAGGTGCGGCAGCGTCTGTGAAGAGAAAACAGTTTTTCATTTCTGAAGAAGCATCACTGGCTGCAAACGAGATGCTGCTAGACCTACTGAGCTCCTCCAGCATTTACTGTTTCTCAGATTTCCTGCATCTTTGCTTTATTTATTTGAGACTAAATTGACCTGAATCAATTTTCCTTTACATTATTATGGATTTTATTTCCTCAAAAATGTTAAAGAGCAACACAGGTTGTTAGGATCACATACTACATTTTTCACCATGTTTTGTAACAAAATTCACGTGAAATAAGTAAATCAAATCAAATATATACCACACTTTATTTGGAAATGGATTTGATCTGTTTGGCAGAATTAGGTGCAAGTAATTCAAGCAGCTAAGGTGATTAAGAACAATATTTTGTAAGTAAGAGATTCCAACAGAGTGAAAGACTTCTTTTAAGCTGTAGTTTAATTTACTTTTAATTTACTTGATAATCATATCCCAGTAATGTGATTACAAGTCAATTCATAAACACCTCTGGAGAATCCTTCACTTTACTAAACCTTTTCTTCAAATTCAAAGCATGTAAGGCATACACTTGCCTCATGTGAAACCAAGGATTGTAAGTGAGAAACTGAGATAATTGCAAGTTGTAATTGTATCTGACCTTTGTCTGAAGTGAATCTTTGTTTGCATGAGCGTACATATGAGAATGAATATGTGAAATGTATTTTATACCTGGGGTAAGTGTGTAAGAATAATTAAACTTTTTTTTTCTAAACCTTCAAACTTTTGCTGCTGAAATGATTTAATTTGAAATCCACACTCTGAGGCAAGGAAAAGATACACCTTATACATGACAAAATATCCTGATCATGGACTGGAAAGAGAGCACATACGCTTTGTTCATGACAGTGCATATTAACTTGGTGTTACTTTCTTTGTAATGGAAATTGGTTAATGCAAATTTTAGCTTTATAGTTGCTTTTTATCCTTTATTTTCAGTGTATTAAGTGAGGTGGACAGCCACACCTAACTGGAATCAGAGGTGATCTATTTTGAATTACATCATTTAACAAATTGAATGATTCAGAACTGTTTCAGGAAATAAAATCAGAGGCTAAACAACACCAGGTTATAGTCCAACAGGTTTATTTGAAATCACAAGCTTTCAAAGCACTGCTCCTTTGTCAGGTGAAGTGTCAGGAATTAAAATAACATTGAAATTTTTGCTCTAATTTCAAATTCCCTGTAAATAATGACATGAAATACCTCCAGCCATCAATACAAAGCAGAAAATGTTTCTGGAAAATTCAATTTTACAAAATGTTGGCAGAACATCACTCTACTAAACTCAGCAGGATCTGCCAAAGAATTACACACGGGGTTTATTTAATCTTGGCTTCATTATTTGTTCAGAGTTTTTGAGTTATATCTGCTGTGGATTTGGAGAATTGCCAATTAAATGAAGTTTATTCTGGCTATAAATATCAGGTCAGCTATATGCACTGGTACTTAAAAATAACATCTCCATTCCATCAGTTTAGAACATAGTATCATAATTTCTACTCCATTCAGCTCAATTATACCAAGATTTTTTCACTCATGATATTTATGGAAGATTCCATGATATCTTCTCTGTCCTTAAGATCTGTCTCATGCTTGAGAGCCCAGTAGGACATTTCTGTTCCTTTGTAGTTTCATGAAACAGAAAGCCAGCTGGTAAAGTGTCTGTATGATTCATAATAATCTCATTTGGTGTTTTGGGAGTGAACTAGAGGCTTTAAAACAGAAGTACTGATTTAGATTTGGATTTGAATTTGGATTTGGATTTTATTGTCACAAATACTTAAGAACAGAGGTACAGGTGTACAGTGAAAAATGTCTAATGTTGCCACACATAGGGCCATCTTGGGTACAAAGGCACTTAAGTACAAAAAAATCTCAGGTAGTGAAAGAAAAAAAAGTTTAAAAAAATTAAACATTACGGATTGCCATCCAATCCATACAACCCAATTAACTTGGGTTAACATGTCTGTGGCTTTTATTGAGCATCCCACAGAAATTAATATCACAATAAAGAACATAAAACATAGAATACTACAGTGCAGTACAGGCCCTTCGGCCCTTGATGTTGCACCAACCTGTGAAACCAATCTGAAGCCCTTCGAACCTACATTATTCCATTATCATCCATATGTTTATCCAATGACCGTTTAAATACCCTTAAACTTGGTGAATCTGCTACTGTTGCAGATAGGGCATTCCACGCCCTTTCTGAGTAAAGAACCTACCTCTGACATCTGTCATGTATCTACCACCCCTCAACTTAAAGCTATGTCCCCTTGTACTAGCCAATCACCATCCAAGGAAAAAGACTCTCACTGTCCACCCTATCTAATCCTCTGATCATCTTGTACGTCTCTATTAGGTCATCTCTTAACCTTCTTCTCTCTAACGAAAACAGCCTCAACTCCCTCAGCCTTTCTTCATAAGACCTTCCCTCCAGACCAGGCAACATCCTGGTAAATCTCCTCTGCACCCTTTCCAATGCTTCCACATCCTTCCTATAATGCGGTGACCAGAATTGTACGCAATACTCCAAGTGCGGCCGCACCAGAGATTTGTACAGGTGCAACATGACCGCTTGGCTCCGAAACTCAATCCCTCTACCAATAAAACCTAACGCACCATACACCTTCTTAACACCCTATCAACCTGGGTGGCAACTTCCAGGGATCTATGCACATGGACACCGAGATCTCTCTGCTCATCCACACTACCAAGAATCTTACCATTAGCCCAGTACTGTGTATTCCTGTTACTCCTTCCAAAGTGAATTGCCACACACTTTTCCGCATTAAACTCCATTTGCCACCTCTCAGCCCAAAGTAGTCATATTTTCCAAAAGAGAAGAATTCATGGATCAGAAAGTATTTGTTCGCCTTCATTATCAAGAATAAGCACTGATTCAACTTCAGTTTCAAATTCATAAACTGAGTAAAACTCTTCCTCTCTTATAATGATTAGTTTGGTATAGATGCAGATAAAATCTTTCTCCTGGTTGGAGAATCTAGAAACAGGAGGGGCATGATTTACAAATAAGGGGGATACCATTGAGGACTGAGATGAAGAGTTTTTTTTTATTCTTTTGAAATCCTATACTGCAGAGGGCTGTGGAAGCTCAGTTTTTGAGTAAATTTGAAGTACAGGATGGCATAATTATGGGTATATATTATAGACATAATTATGGCATAAGTACAGGATTATGGGGATAGTACTAGCAGGAGGCATGCATGTATTATGTTAGCCTTGATCAAATTAGATGGAGGAGCAGGCTTGACCTGCTGAACGGCCAACTCCTGTTCCTACGTTCTTATGTTAGTCACCTTAAGGCCATCAAAAGAGATTTGTAGCAAAAATAGAAATTGCTGAAGAAACTCAGTAAGTCTGTCTTATCTATGCAGGGAAAGTAGAGAACGTTTTGAGCCTAGTGACCCTTCTTCAAACACCGCATAGATTTGTATTGTTTTCTCAACCTTTACTGTCAAAGATCGGTGGTTGTAATATCAAACTGTGATTGGGGGACAATCATTTCAGGGAAAAGAACACAGTCTACGCCGGGTATTCAGTGTTTTCCTTAGGCAGTCTTGGTTTGGATCACCAAGGTGCCATAGTTCCTGCCTCAGAACAACATCCACAATTCACCGCAGATATTTTGTTTATGCCCACATCAGCAATCCCGAAGATTGTCCACAAATATCAATTCAAGTTTATGGATACGCAGTGCAAACTAATCAGAGATGTAAAAAATCTATTTTTAATAAGTCCCTTCTCCAATAGTTTTAATTATCTTTCAAATAGAATTTCAATCACACGTTGAGTCGTGAGATTCTTCTGGATTGAGGAGATAGGGTAAGGAAGAGAGAAACCACGTCAAAACAAAAAAGTAACGGGCAATACATGTTCCCATACAATGCTTAATTGTGCATCTTTTTTTGAAGCCTTAGTTCCTCAGCGTATTTGTGCCTGACCAAGGATGGCAGAATATGTGACATTCCAATGGAGCAGAATCATTGCTAAGAACAGATAGTGCAAGGCATGTCTCTTTTTTTGGTATGCCCTGCAACCGAAGATTGCTAAATTGAAAATAAGTAAATTGCAATATATTGCAAAATAATCTAACAGACAGTACAATTGGTAACAATTGATAACAATCTTATGGAAATTTCACACACTTACAGCGTACAGAATGCTTTCGCAATTGTTTTCGATACCAGCTATGGCTCAAGACCAAAAATGCAATTGAGAACAGAATGAAAACATTGAAATAAAATAAAGTATAGATTATAAACAAAAACAGGTACCCAGCAAAGATTAAGTTCAGCAATATACACTTCCAGTTCACATGTTGTAACCTTATTTGATTGCGCTATAGGTTGAGCTGATATTTTCAGAACTGAATACAACCATATAATTACTCATGTTATTCCATTATCTTGCATATAATGATTGCAAATGTGTATGTGCATTTCAAAATCAGAAAACTAGATTACTAAAATAAACTTTGTGATATATAGCTAAAGTATATAGAATTCTCCTTTATTCGCAGTATGTTCCCCCTACAATTTTTGTGCAAACCATTTTCAGTAATCTTTTGGAGGCATTTGTCACTCTCAACTAGAAGGATCAACAACATTTATTTATTCAATCTTTTATTTATTTTGTTGCTCTTTTGTGAGACTGGAAGACTATTTAACTGTTGAAGATTTCTGACAAAATGATTTTTATCTTTTTCTTTACCGGGCTGATATAATTCTTATTGTTATAATAGCATGGCCATTTATTGTTTAACATTTACATAGTTTCATCTCAGTTGTTAAAACCAACTACTTAAAGGACCATTTATTGCTTGAAAAAATATTCATGTATTTGTCTTTTTGAGTAAACACACAATTCTGATATAATACAAGGATCAACATTGCAGTAAAAATTGGAATCAAGATTGAGTGGAGTGTGTGTTAGAGCAAAAAGCATTCTCAAGAAAATCTGAGAGTTATAAGCATTAAGGGACATGACCTTGCTATGGACAAAGGCTCAACTCAGCTTTCGACAGAAATGGTAACATAATTTTATAAGAATTAGTTAGAATAATTCTGGAGAATAGAGAGGAGATGGTGGCTTAATAGTTAACATTGCTGCTTCACAGGGCCATGGACCCGAATTTAATTCCAGCCTCGGGCAATTACCCATTTGAAATTTGCAGGTTCTCCCCATGTCTGCCTGTGTTTCCTCTGGGTGCTCCAGTTTCCTCACACAGTCCAAAGATGTGCAGGTTAGCTGGACTACATGGGGTAAATTGCCCATTGTGTCCAGGGATGTGCAGTCTAGGTGGATTAGCAGTAGTATATGCAGGGTTATCGGGATAGGTTCAGGGTCAGGGTGGCATGCTGTTTTTGGGTCAGTACAGATTGGATGGGTTTAATGGCCTTTTTTTCCACTGCAGAGATTCTCGGAGAGTAGTAATAGTTCAAATAGTAGTAAAGGATTCTACCACGCTAATAGACAACTCTAACATCCTAAGGGCTTGGATAGAAGCTGTAAGACTAGAACTAAGTGTAAAAGCAGTAGTAGGAGAATTCCCTTTGTGTTTTTAGCCTACTAAACTGTGGTGAATGAGATGGATGGGGAGTTCATCAGAGAAGTACACAAGAACAATAGTGCAATAACATTAGGTGATTTTACATATCCCAAGATTGTGATTAATTCTTTTTCTGTGCATTTGTGGTTTTTATCATTTTGCTGTTTTGAATTAGTCTTTTGACTCAATATAATGCATCATTTTTTTTTGCATCTGAGACTTTCAGAAGACAATGTCATTGTAACCAGGTAAAAAACTAATATTAGTCCGATCCTTTCAATAGTGGATAACATTGCAAGATAGAGTGGAATAAAGTTAATACATGCAAACGAATGGAAATCAATTTTTACAGTCTATCTGGACTTAGCCTGAATCACAAGCTTCCAGTAAAACAGAGAAAACAGATTCATTAAAGGAAAGATACAGCTGATGTCAAAAATATGAAATAGAAACAGAAAATGCTGGAAATGTTTATCAAGTCTTACAGCACCTGTAGAGAAAGAAATAGAATTCAGGTTCCAGCGTGATGATTTTTCATCAGAACATAGCTTCTCATTAGGAAAAGATATTTAGTGAGATGTTCCCATTTGTACTTAGTGTGCTGGTGAGTGAATTTAATGGCATCCACTCTATCATGGCCTGGGACAAATTTTAGCACAATACAGCCCTTTTCATATAATGTTCCACTTATCAGCTCATTGTGCAAGCGAGCTGATGGACACATTTCTCAGAGAATCTCAAGATGAGTGAGATACAACTTCTCAACACTATGAGGATCTCCTGGCTTGCATGTTTCTGACTCCATGTTTTACGCCTTGCTGCCCATAATGCAGATGCTGAGAGCTAGGATTGACCCCTCAAACTATGCTGCTCATTGCTAATTCACCAAAGAGAAAACACAGTAGAATGGTAAGCTTCATGAACAGACATGTGGAGGATCTGGTGGACGAGGTGGTGAAGAGCAGATCAGTTCTCGCCACAACAGGTCCCAACACAGACACACGCAGTCTGGACCCAACTTGGAATCCAATTGAATGCAGTGTCCAGCGTGAAGGGGGAAATAAATCAGAGTAAAAAGAAAGGCAATTATCTTTTGTGCTCTGCTCATAACGTTGCCTTACACTCACAAGGTCATCAATCTCTCTAACTCTATCATGGTACATAGCTCTCACCAAGGCCTATGGACTGTAACTCTTACTAGTGCAATAATAATGTTTCTCAATGACACTCACCCAATTCATCCTTTGCAACCACTAACCTTTTCTTCCCTCTACACTTTCTACTGACGCATGTATCAGCATTAATGACTCTCACATCCAGCTCCATCATATGCAGACCATCCCATTGTTTCATTGCCAGAGAAACTGGCCCACAACTATGTCAAGATGTGTGAGACTAGCAGGGTATGAGATTAGGTTATGGAGGACGTCCGCTTCACCATTCCTAGCTGGAGGAAGCGGTTGAATTTATTGGAGAGGCGCGGCACTGTTTACATGGAGATGCGGAGATACCATGGGCAGCTAACATAGGAAGCTTCTTGTGTATTGCTGTTTTCCCATTATCCACAACATTAACTCATTCTTCTTCTTCACCTGCTTTTATCCATCTCCTAAAACTAATTCTATCCCTTCGTATGTAGGCACTCGCGCCACAGAGTGATCCTCAGAAAAGAAGTCAGCCAGAGAAGCTCAGCCCCACCACCGAGGAGAGAGGAATTTAATCTTCAGAGGATGCAGCTGCAAGACTTTTATCTGAGCCCTCCACCAACTCAGGCTTTCTCCACATTAGGTATTCTATCTAAGAGGGATTCAAGGCACAACCTGTTGAGTACATCAGCAACACATCTCCTCAGCAGGTCAAGGAAGAAATGCTTGAGGATTCTGGAACTCTGAGAATTGCAAAACACCAGGCAGCTGCTCAACCCCTATGGGATATATGGCTTGTTCTTACCCATAAATGACTCAGTCTGTTGCACTTTCTCAATAGAGAAGAAGAAAACTAGAGTGCAATATTAGTGCAATGGCTTAGGGTATTAACGATGTGCAAATCCATGGAAATAAGTTAGACACCACTCAAGTATTAGTTTCTCAAGTTGTCACATAAGACTTGAGGAGAAAATTGTTTGAAGTTGTGAATCTGATTTTTTTTCCCTGCTCTTGCCCTATTTAATCCCCTTGTAGAGGTCCTCAATAGTATTTTTTTAAAATTTGTCTCTTTTTATGTTTTAGAGCTGTGAATTGAGATGAAGAGTTGAATTTTGAACAACAACTTGCTTTAAAATTGAAGAGAACAAAGACAGGTGTTTGCTGTTGAGAACTGCCCTTACGAATAAGACAACTTTGTTATTGTTTTAAGGACAAGGTAGATGAATTGGCACTAATCTGTTGCTACGTTCAGGGCTGGCAGCTGGCTCAATATTGAATTGGTAATTCAAGGGAGATTGGTGTTTATCACCCAATCTCAGAGAACATTGATTGGAATGAGATGTTAATAAAAATAGTTCTGACCTGGTTTTGCAGGAGGATGATTTTTGGAAGCTCTAGAGACTACTGGTTTTGATATTTTTGCATCCAATGAATCTAGTTTTCTGTTGAGTTATATGTGGCTGAGTGTTCTGAGAGAAGAATTCCAGCCTGTAGAAAATGAGTGAGCAATTCTGGACGTCTGCTAAAGCAGTTTGCATTGACCAGTGACTTTAGAATTCAAACAGCCAATACAGTTTTATTTGCCTGTGAACAACTTATTGTCCAAGAAGGCCTAGCATCAATCGCTGGAAATTATTTATTGAACTGATTAAAATTCTTTTTTAAAACAATTATCCCTTAATTGTGCCTGCTTGTCTATCTTTGAGTGGGGGGTTATGATCAAACAGTATTGGCATTAGATTGTAGATACTAACTAGATTGCCTTGTTCTTTATCTGTGGTTCGCTATCATTACATTATTAATAATAAATTGTCAATTTTTGTTTAAGTTACCAACATAGTGTCTAAGATCCGTTACTTGTAAAATTTGCTTGTGAACAATTGAGCAGTTTGGAAGGTCACTAGATGTTTTGATTTCACTCTGCTGCAAATCCAGAGGTAATGAAGCTGAGATAACACGGTGTGAAGCTTGATGAACACAACAGGCCAAGCAACATCAGAGGAGCAGGAAAGCTTGACATTTCAGGTCAGGACCCGTCTTCAAGCAAAAAAGGGTCCGACCCGAAACGTCAAGCTTTCCTGCTCCTCTGATGCTGCTTGGCCTGCTGTGTTCATCCGGCTTCACACCGTGTTATCTCATATTCTCCAACATCAGCAGTTCCTACTATCTCGGTAATGAGGTTGACTTGGTTTGGTTTGCTAATCCTGTGTTGTAACAACCTCGCTTAACAGTACTGCTGCCACACCCAGGAAAGGCAAATTCTATCATTGTTTCATTTGGTCTAAAGAAATGAAGTCAGACATAGTGCAAAAGTGAGTCTAGAGGAATATTTGTAACATAATGAACACAACACAGTTAAGATGAAAATACAAACAGACCAAGGTGAAGAGTTTACGAGAAAAAGGGGCATTTTAACTATGAAAAATGGGTGAGATCAAGGGAGGAAATTAATTCAAAAGATTGAATTTGACACTGCAGTTGCAATCTGCCTGCAATACATACACTGAAGGAGGTGTATTTTGAGACCTGTTAATAAGCCACAATCAAAGCTAAGGATTTAACTGGTGCATCCGGTCTGTTAATTAATACAGCAATTGAAGAAGTCAATGAGGTATTCTTTTATTGAATTGAACATATCTTTATAGGTTTTATATTCAGCAGAAGAGATTGACTAGTGAAACAGAAGGAAGAGAGAGCTCCCATTCGGATAAATGTTTCAACTTGTGATTGACTTCTGAATAAAATCTTATCTATTGCAACTGTGTCATGTTTCCTTCTGGCGAAGACTGAGCAGTGAGTTTGGAGATAACTTTTATTATATGTTATGGGCTTTCAAACTGACAACAACAGTAATTGACAGTTCACACCAGTAGAGGAGGACCATCCCGCTCAAGACTAGCAATGATCTGCAGTGATGGGATCGACAGGGATGCAGGAAAGAGTGCACAGACCTAGGTTAGGGAGTTAGGTGCTGTGTTGCAGGCAGTGCCACAGGAAGGAAGGCAAGATTGGGGAATTGGCACTGGAAGAACGGATACTGGTGGGAGTTGCACAGGAAGGAGGCCATCAGCAGGGCCACATAGGATTGGATCATGTGTTGCTGCTAGATGCTTAACTTCCATTACCTGCCAGAAAAAAATGAATGCTGCAGCAGACAGCATTTATCACATCAGATGATCTGGAAAAGACTTTGCTAACTGCTGGACCGAGCTGCCACACAAACTTGTGCTTGGAAATCTCATGACTGCTCTCCACTGTTTTTATGTCTTTGTTTCATTTCAGAGACAGCTAGAGGGTGTATCGGACTACTGAATACAAATGTAGAAGGAATGTATCGTTTGTTAGGGATTGTTCTTTTGTATACTTCACCTGTGATGACAATAGCTAGAGTGGCTAGACTCTTGATGTTGTGTGTCTGGCTGGATTCCAACAGGTAGAAGGTATCCTTGTCACCACTGTGTGGAGCTGGAAGAACACAGCTGGTCAGGCAGCCTCAGAGGAAAGTCGACATTTTGGGTCAGGATTACCTGATGAAGGGTCCCAACCCAAAACGGTGACTTTCTTGCACCTCTGATGCTTCTGCTCTATTGTGTTCCTCCAGCTCTACAGTGCATTGACTTTGACTTCAGCATCTGCAGTTCTTGCTATCTCAGGGTGTCACTGACTGAATACACTTGTCAATCTTAGCACTGCGACAGCAACTTGGAATTTGTATAAACAACAAATGATTTATTTCCTGAATTAATAACCTGTTCACAATCACAAGAGAGGTTTATATAGGTATGTATCACGTTTGTGCCATGTTTTCCTGGGAGATCTGTTGTCTTCTCACTGTGACATTTGAACTTAACATGCTCTAGCATTACATGAAACAAGTGCAGCATGTCAAGGATGACTGATATCTGAAAAGGACTGGTTGCACCTGTAACGCACCCAATAATGAGCCATAGGAGTGAAACACTAAGAACTGCACGAGCGTATCAAACAAGCCACCAGAATTTCAAAGATGTGCTTTGGGTGGCTGCGTATTTCAGGAGAGTCCTTCAGACCTTATCTGCAAGGGTTTCGAGAATAATGGTGAGGTGTTGCATTCCATATAACATTGCAGAAAAGTGAGGAACCCAGGAGGAGGAGAACAATTAATGAATGAAATAATTTCAAGTATCACATGTACTCCGATGAGTATAGTAAAAATGTTTGTTATATTGCTGCTTTCAAGATACTGAGGTACAGGTACTTAAGTATTTGGTACTAAATTGAAAGAATGATAAATAAAAGTACAGCATCAGAATAAACAAGTAAAGAAAAGTGCTCAATTTATAGTCCTTTCATCCCAGTCTGTGCCAGCACTTAACTTGCAGACCACACTGGGCTGCAAAACCTGAAGCCTCACCTCCAGTCCGCAAGGGCCTCCAGTCTGGGACTTGTCACCCTGTGCTGCCCCCTAGTCTGGGACTTGTCACCCTGTGCTAAGCCCCGATCTGGGACTTGTCACCCTGCGCTGATCCCCGGTCTGGGACTTGTCACCCTGCACTGAGCCCCAGTCTGGGACTTGTCTCCCTGCGCTGACCCCTAGTCTGGGACTTGTCACCCTGCATTGAGCCCCGTTCTGGGACTTGTCACCCTGCGTTGAGCCCCAGTCTGGGACTTGTCACCCTGTGCTGAGCCCTGATCTGGGACCTGTCACCCTGTGCTGAGCCCCAGTCTGGGACCTGTCACCCTGCCCTGGGACTTGCCTCCCTGCGCTGACCCACAGTCTGAGACTTGCCTCCCTGCGCTGACCCCCTGTCTGGGATTTGCCTCCCTGTGCTTACCCCCAGTCTGGGACTTGCCTCTCTGTGCTGACCCCCAGACCTGTCACCCTGCGCTGACCTCCAGTCTGGGACTCACCTCCCCACAACAGCCTCCAGTCTGGGATTCACCTTCGGGTGTCACCTCTCATGTGTCCTCTGGTTTGGGACTTGCCATTAAAGAGCCAGAGAAAAGGGCAAGAAAAGGAATAGAGAACAGAAGGTTAAGGTATTGTATGGCATTCATAATATGATGAAGAAGAGTGATCCAATATTATTTTTTAAAATATTATTTGGGCCCACATAAACGTATCTTGAATTTTAAAACAAAGGCCTCGACTAAGGAAAAGGCGCTAGACATGACAGTAATAATGTTGGACCTGCAAGGAACATTGTAGTCAGACAGTTTTGTGAGCTCTCAGAAACAGGTTAAGTGACCCAGTTTTTTGATGGTCTGTCATCAGATCTTCAGTATATTGTTGTTACTGCTGAATTCTGCCAATGTTACATCAAGGAACAAGAGTAGCCCTGAGGAAATCTACCCTCATGCTCTTCCTTCAGTTACTCTGAACCATAACATAAATGTAAAAAACGCAATAGAAAGAAGGGACATGTTACGTAGAAAGTCTGATAGATTTTTTTTCAGGAACAAACCACATAGAGAATAGACAATACTGGAAAGAATTGTTTCGGGCTTGCTTGTGTGTTAAACAAATAAAAGCTCCACCTTTTTCCCCTCTCTTCTTTTATTGTTTTATCCACTCAAGACTTAGTAACATTATAAACATTTGACCTTGACTTTTGCCTTCAAATGTTCATTTCAAACATACATCACCTCTATATGATTGGTTATGTCTTATCTGCGCAGTCACCTTCCTTCTTCTAAGTTTTATTCCACAACTAAAACATTTTCTCTTGGAAGTGACAGCTCCTCACCAGGTGGTAATATTAAGGAATATACTGGTCAGCCACCCTTTCATTATACCCATGGTTTAGTAACACTTACAAAAAGTAAACGAAATATAAAATGTAGAAGTGAAACAGAGAATGAGCACAATAAATTGATGATTAAGTAGACAGAATTAATTTGTTAACCTATTTTACTTTAATTAAAATTATATTGAAGCCTTTATATGGTAAATTGCAATTGACATCACCGTAATACAGATGCACCTGTCATTTGAATATCTTTATTGCTAAAATATCAGAGTTTAGTATATATGCAGAATGCATGAACAAGACAATTATAAAATTGGCTGGTTCAGGATAGAAATGCTCATTCAGGAGCAATGTTAATGCAGGCACCTGATAATGTGGATTTATTCACCAAGGGATATCGTGGCTCTTTTGCTTGATTCGATAATATGTAACTGCGCAGAGCAAACAAAATTGAAATAGGCAAAATTACAGAGAACTAGAAAAGTTACGAGAGAAAATGTGTAGTAATTAGCTTATAAAAGAAAAGTAACTATATTACTCCTTTAAAAGATATCTAAACATATGGTTAGAAATAGTAAGTATTCAACCTGTGTATTTGGGGCATCTTCACCTCCCACCACTCTTCTCTCACCTTTTTGGAACTGATAGCCAACCTCATCACCGCAGGACCCAGAGGCAATCAGTCACTTATCTGGGTACCCACATTGTACTCACCTGATTCCCCACACCCTACCCTCTTGTTACCCTATTCACCTTACTTATCTGACACCCTATACATCTCACGAGGCAGAGTGAACATCCCCACCCCCTTGCACTCTACTCTCTCAAATAACTACAAACCTAACCCCACATTCACCTAATATGCCTAATCTTTTACAAGGGGCTGTCACAATATTTATAGTTCATCTCTAATATCCCTTGACAAGCTGTTGGTGAGCTTCCTTAAACTGTTATAGTGTATGTGATTGAGAAATACACACACATTTGTAGGGAGTGAGCTCCGGACTTTGACAGTGATGAAGAAATGGCGAGATAATCCAGTCAGGGAATCTCTTCATTTGGAGAGGATTTAGGACTGATGAAGCTCTATGTCACTTAACATTTTTGTTGCTTTAGAATGAATGGAAATAGCTTCAATTTGGCATTTTAATTATGGCATACTTTAGTTTTGGATAGAGTGAATGTTTAGGGTGGCAAGTGTAATGCCAATCAAGCAGTCACAGCCTTAAGCTTCTTGATTGTTGTTTGAGAACCTTGCTTTTTTGTAAGACAGACTTGGGCAATTGTTTCACTTTATTATGTAGATGCCAGTGTTGTAGCTGTACTAGAAATTGTATGGCAAGAGTACTGATAGTTCCAGTGTTACAAATTAAAACCCACACTTTGTTAGGGTCCTTAATCTTCACTGAGTCTAGTTTGTGCATCTATAGTTACTGTAAATTGACTGGAATTAGCTGAAGACTGACTTTTGCTTGTTGCATAAGAGGGTAACAGCCTGAAAGGGTTAACTCTGAGGATTGCATTAAGCACTCCCTCATAGTTGTAGTAACAATGCAAGTATACAAAAATAGCATGTAACTAGTTGCTATTATTCAAAAAAAAAGATTTTGTTTAAGGCAAGACCCTCTTGTCATTAGACTAGCAGATGGTTTATCTTTCCCACAACAGGCCATCTAATCCCTTGTAAAGAACACTGTTTTATTTTCCTTTATTTTGCATTGTTGCCAACAGTAGAAAAAGTGATAATTTTAAATCAAGGACTTTGGAAGGAATCGCTGCACTTTCAAAAATAACAGGTTACTGGTGCTTCAAGATAATGGGAACTGCAGATGCTGGAGAATCCAGGATAACAAAGTGTGGAGCTGGATGAACACAGCAGGCCAAGCAGCATCTCAGGAGCACAAAAAGCTGACGTTTCGGGCCTAGACCCTTCATCAGAAAAGGTGGATGGGGAGAGGGTGGGAGGTGGACCCAAGGTGGATAGACGAGAAGATAGATGGAGAGGAGAGTGTAGTTGGGGAGGCAGGGAGGGGATAGGTCAGTCCGGGGAGGACGGACAGGCCCAGGAGGCGGGATGAGGTTAGTAGGTAGGAAATGGAGGTGCGGCTTGAGGTGGGAGGAGGGGATAGGTGAGAGGAAGAACAGGTTAGGGAGGTGGAGACGAGCTGGGCTGGTTTTGGAATGCAGTGGGGGGAGGGGAGATTTTGACGCTTGTGAAGTCCACATTGATACCATTGGGCTGCAGGGTTCCCAAGTGGAATATGAGTTGCTTTTCCTGCAACCTTCGGGTGGCATCATTGTGGCACTGCAGGACGCCCATGATGGACATGTCGTCTGAGGAACGGGAGGGGGAGTTGAAATGGTTTGAGGAATGGGAGGGGGAGTTGAAATGATTGAAATCTCAAAACCAGCCCAGCCAGTTAAAATGGTTCGTGACTGGGAGGTGCAGTTGTTTATTGTGAACCAAGCAGTGGTGTTCTGCAAAGCGGTCCCCAAGCCTCCGCTTGGTTTCCCCAATGTAGAGGAAGCCACACCGGGTACATTGGATACAGTATTCTTCATTGGCAGATGTGCAGGTGAACATCTGCTTAATATGGAAACCCGCCTGCCCTGGCCGACCTATTGACTTCGCCTGCTCCTGCCCCACCGAACTCATCTGCACCTATCTGGACTCCATTTTCTTCCCCTTGGTCCAGGAACTCCCCACCTACATCCATGACACCACCCACACCCTCCACCCCCTCCAGAACTTCCAATTCCCTGGCCCCCAACACCTCATTTACACCATGGACGTCCAGTCCCTGTACACCTTAAAGCTATCCGCTTCTTCATGTCCCGCAGGCCTGACCGGTCCCCCACCACCAACTCCCTCATTCACCTAGCTGAACTCGTCCTCACCCTCAACAACTTCTCTTTTGATTCCTCCCACTTCCTACAGACAAAGGGGGTACCCGCATGGGCCCAAGCTATGCCTCTTTGTATGTTACGTGGAACAGTCCCTCTTCTGCACCTACACAGGCCCCAAACCCTACCACTTCCTCCATTACATTGATGACTGTATTGGCGCCGCCTCTTGCTCCCAAGAGGAGCTCGAAAAGTTCATCCACTTCACCAACACCTTCCACCCCAACCTCAAGTTCACCTGGGCCATCTCCAACACATCTCTCACCTTTCTGGACCTCTCAGCCTCCATCTCAGGTAACCAGCTAGAAACTGATGTCCATTTCAAGCCCACTGACTCCCACAGCTACCTAGAATACACCTCCTCCCACCCACCCTCCTGCAAAAATTCCATACCCCATTCCCAATTCCTTTGCCTCCACCGCATCTGCTTCCAAGATGAGGCATTCCACTCCCGCACATCCCAGATGGCCGCGTTCCTCAAGGGCCGCAACTTTCCCCCCATAGTAATCGAGAACGCCCTTGACCGTGTCTCCCACTTTTCCTGCAACTCATCCCTCACACCCCGCCCCCACAACAACCGCCCCAAGAGAATCCCCTTCGATCTCACATACCACCTCACCAACCTCCGGATACAACGCATCATCCTCCAACACTTCCGCCATCTACAATCCGACCCAACCACCCAAGACATTTTTCCATCCCCACCCTTGTCTGCCTTCCACAGAGACCACTCTCTCGGGACTCCGTTGTCCGCTCCACACTCCCTTCCAACCCCACCGCACCAGGCAGCTTCCCCTGCAACTGCAGGAAGTGCTACACTTGCCCCTACACTTGCCTCCCTCACCCCCATCCCAGGCCCCAAGATGACTTTCCATATTAAGCAGATGTTCCCCTGCACATCTGCCAATGTGGTATACTGTATCCATTGTACCCGGTGTGGCTCCCTCTACATTGGGGAAACCAAGCGGAGGCTTGGGGACCGCTTTGCAGAACACCTCAGTTCGGTTCGCAATAAACAACTGCACCTCCCAGTCACGAATCATTTCAACTCCCCCTCCCATTCCTTAGACGACATGTCCATTATGGGCCTCCTGCAGTGCCACAATGATGCCACCTGAAGGTTGCAGGAATAGCAACTCATATTCCACTTGGGAACCCTGCAGCCCAATGGTATCAATGTGGACTTCACCAGCTTCAAAATCTCCCCCTCCCCCACTGCATCCCAAAACCAGCCCAACTCGCCCCCTACCCCTACTGCATCCCAAAACCAGCCCAGCTCATCCCCGCCTCCCTAACCTGATCTTCCTCTCACCCATCCCTTCCTCCCACCTCAAGCCGCACCTCCATTTCCTACCTACTAACCTCATCCTGCCTCCTTGACCTGTCTGTCCTACTCGGACTGACCTACCCCCTCCCCACCTATATACTCCTCTCCACCTATCTTCTCCTCTATCCATCTTGGGTCTGCCTCCCCCTCTCTCCCTATATATTTCAGAACCCTCTCCCCATCCCCCTTTCTGATGAAGGTTCTGGACCCAAAACGTCAGCTTTTGTGCTCCTGAGATGCTGCTTGGCCTGCTGTGTTCATCCAGCTCCACACTTTGTTACTGGTGCTCCTTGTGACTCGTGTTTGAACTGTTGCTTTGGCCAAGCAGTGGGGGAAGATGCCAGAGCACCAATGGTGAGTGTGGTAGAGCGGGATTTACCCAGTGACTGATTGCTGACTGGGGTTTGTGCATTCAGGACCAGTTGCAATGCCAGAAGTTATCAACATGGTGACAGTTGATTGGCTCCTGAGCATTTTGAACAACTGAATAGGAAGAGAAGCTGCTTGATTAAAAAAAAATACAGGAGAGTCTGAATCTTATATTATTATGGTTAAATGCTAGTGGGTTGAGCATCTCATGAACTGAGGTAACCTGCTCCTATGCCCTCTTTCATGTTTCATTCCAGCCCCATCTTACCACACACTATTTCCAGATCGTCTTGTCACGTCCTGGAAATCTGAAAACAAGGCCTTCATCTTTGGCACACTTGCCGTACTGGAAAGGATGCTGTGCACCTAGAAAGGCACTGACATTCTGAGATTGCTGCGTCAAGGGCCCAGTCTCCAGAGAAGAAGAAGATGGCACTGTGATTCTCCAATATGAATGTGGCATTCCTAGTCGAGGGGTGTTGCAAAGGAGAACAACTCTCTTTTCACAGGACGGGAAGGGTAATCTGCACTACCAGGTCCTGACAACTTAATCCAGGGTCACCACTGGGTCAATGTCACCCTGATGGTGAGGAGGAGCAAGTTACTATAAGAAAATAGTAACATTTAAGAGGCAGTTTGACAGATGCATGAACAGACGGAGAATAGAGGGAAATGGACAATGTAGAGGCAAAGCATTTTTAGTTTAGAAAGGCATCATGTCTTGGCACAGTACCAGTGAGCTGAAGAGTCTGTTCCATGCTTTACTTTCTTTACTGCTTGAGCGAGCAGCTGTATACACCATCAGTACAATACGTGTTAAGTCACTTGTTTTTAAAATGTACAGCACTCCTTCAACTGTCCTTGCTTTGTAAAAGAGTCAAAATATTTTTTAAAATATCTTTTGGAATTCGTGCCCAGGACTTCTAAAGATACTTCCTCCTTCCATCAGATAAACAGTTGTTTCACCACCTTTGGTGGGTCTGTCCTGTTGATGGAACAGGTTCAACATTGGCGATGGTGTTGTCTAGGACATTTACTGAAAGGAATGAATCAGTGAGCCTGCCCACGTCAGACTGTGCTTGGCTGTTTATGGTACAGCTCTCCTAATTTTTTTCATAAATACCCAGACTTTAGTGCAGTGGACTTTGTAGGAATGACTAGACTGGTTCTGCCTTTGTTAGATCTCATTTTGATGCCGAAGTTGAAGCTGTGATCAGTTTTATTCTCATCATGTTTTGTCATACTGGTTTGGTACAACTGCATAGCCTGTTAGGTTACTTTAGAGGGTTGGTAAAAATCAGTTGCAGCGTCATGCATCTGGAGTCACATAGTGACCAGATCAATTAATATGGCAGAGTTCTTCCCTTAAGGGCAATCATAAACCAGATGGGCTCTTATGATAATTTGGTGGTTTATTGGTCATCATTACTGACACTGCTTTTGTGGTTTTCATATTCTGTCCAGGGTGGCTTCACTAAGACCAGCTGGTATTCTTGTTATGCCTTCCTACAAATTATTGACTCTCATATAAAGCTCTATTTGAGCCTGTATAGAGTGCCAAAATATTTTTTAGGAGGATTGCAAATACATGATACTAGGCAGAAGCAGTCAACAAAACCATTCCATCATGACTTCTTGTAATTGAGTGTCATTGAAAACACAGACCTACATACAACAGACACGTTTTACATTTAATGATTTGGCAACTCTTTTCTCATATCTAGTTTTTACCCTCGAGTTTAAAGTGCCAGGTCAGTATGAAAGAAATTTCAGGCTCCATTTAATTAGGATTTAGCTACAAATGGACTAGGGAGCAGCGACAGCACTTCAACAGTAGCATTGAATAACTCTTTCAGATGTAGAGTTCAGTGGAGCAGATGCAGGTCAGTTTTACGGTAAGACATTGAGCTACTATATTACTTACTATTGCACATTCTTAAAAATGAAATAGCAACCTCGAATTGTGAGCAGAAGCAACTATCATTCTGTTGATATTTTTCTGCACTATTTCGCTCTGCTAAACCCACGTATAAGTGACTATAATATGGAACAGAGTTCTCGTGAAAATTCACTGATGTGATGTTGCTGAAATGAACCCTGAATGAGCAGAGGAAGACACATGTTATAAACCCTTCTGTGATTCTATTCTCCATGAGAAACAGTTCCAGAGCACAGCCAAGCTGAATTTACCCAAATAACTTCAGGGACCAGGCTGAATGAAACTCTTGATGAATGGTTGAATAATTTTTAAGCTTCTAAGGGACTATCTGGCTGTCATGATCCGCTTGAGGAGACTGGATTAATTAAATAGAATTTTCATTGCAGGGATCCTGGGATTTTCACTTTTCATGGGAGATGAATTCTGTGATTCCATCTGCTTTCCTGTGAAAATGAAAACCAGTCATTTAATATGGTAATTTTAAAATAAAACAAAACCTGTTAATAGTGAAGACTCTGTCCTTCAGTTTACAAAATTGTTTCTGTCCTGTTTAATACTGCACTGCTGCCTACATACAGTATGCATTATAAAAGTGAATATAAAACATTTGGTTTAAAGTGGAGTGTCTTTAAACCAAATGTTTATATTCGCCTTTATAATGCAGACTATTTGAAGGCAGCAGTGCAGTATTAAACAGTACAGAAACAATTTTGTAAACTGAAGGACAGAGTGACCTAGTTCTTCAGGATCAAAATGTGTCATACTAAGTTGTTTTTATATATGTTTGAAGAGAAGTATTTGACTTTGCATTGGCTAATTAATTGATTTGACAAGTTTTGTTTTGCTAATTTTGTTGATAGTGGAGGACAACTGGTTTCTATGACCGAATTGTAAAGTTTGAATTGAAGGTCTATTGTTTTATGTAATTTTACTGCATGTAATAGGCAGTAGCTCCTATTTATGTGAAAACAATAATCAATGTCCAAATATGATTAGGTGGAGAATTAGCCATAAACCACAGAGAACTAGAGGGACTTCTCCAGATTAGAGAGAGATAAAAATGATTATACCGCTTAAATGATGGGATAGGGGAAGAGGCAGGTCTCATGTCTGTCACACCCACAATGGGAACTTTGGAAGGAAAGGCACAAAGGAAAAACAAAGGAAGTAGTACTCATAATATGGATTACTAAATTAATTGGGGGAAAACATTAGATCCAAAGAACAGATTCAGAATCTGTTTGGGGCAAATGACAGTGGTGCCCAGTAAACACTGGAGGATTTTTAAAAGATAGCTAAGCAAACAGTAATATGATGTAGGCCTACACCAAGAAATTAAAGCTGTATATAAGGAAAATGCAATAGTGGTTAGTGACTTCAATGCACATTTAAACTTGGTGAATCTAATGGGCACAAACTCTGTACAGGATGCATTCTTGGAACATTCTGAAATAGTTTCCTGGAGCAGTGTGCTGAGGAACCAATGTGGTAATTGTAGACCTAATGTTATCAGTGAGAAAACATTAATGAATAATTTTGTTATAACAGAACATTTTGTGAACGTTGACCATGTTTTTACATCAAGTTTGAAAATGTCATAGTACAAGCCAAAACTAAGGTCTTAAATATAATGTAAGAAATTATGAAGCAATGAGGCTCTAGTTGATTGTAATGAACTAGAAAATACATTTAACAATGATGATAGATGAGCAATGATTAGGTTTTAAATAATTACCACATGGTTTACTGCAAGCATAGATTTAAGATGACATAAATCCAACAGCTAACTAATGAACAAATACAACGATTGCTGTTCAATCAAATCGGGAAACCATAAAATAGGGGGGAGAAAAAGTAAACGTGAGGATTGGGAGCATTTTAAACTTTAGCAAATTTGAAAATTTCGGATCAAGAAAATGATCAAGAAAGGGAGAGTAGAATGTAAATATAAGTTAGCAAAAACCATTTAAAAAACTAAAACATTTTCAGGTGTGTAAAATAAAAAAAAAACAAATGTGAAGACAAATGTGAGTGCTTTACAGGAAGAGATATAAAAGAAAGTTAATGACGCAAAATAGTGAAATGGCTGAGAAGTTAATAAATTCTTTGCATTTGCCTTCATGGAGAAAGATCTGGAATTTTTAAGCTAATCTAATGATGACTATGTAACCAGTGTTGATTGTTAGAAGTCCCATCTGGTTCACTTATGTCTTTTACTTGGTTTAACCTCCATGTTCAATGTAGTTGACTCTTAACTGTCCTCTGAACTGACCTAGTAAACTTAGTTCACTAAGGGCAATTAGGGATGGGCAATAAATAAATGATAACCTAGCCCATGATGCTCATTTCCCATGAACAAACAAAAATAATAGGAATGCAAGGGACTAGTGAGAAGAAGGAACTGAAAGAAACTAGTATTAGTAAAAATTAAAGTTGTACTACACAAAGTTATGGGACTTTAAGTTATGTTTACATCCCAGAGAGTTTGAAGAGGTGCCAACAAAGATACTAAATATATTGGCGATTATCTTTCAAAATTGTCTGCATATAGGGAGGCTGCAAGTGTAACTTTACTATTTACAAAAGGAGAAAATGGAGAATGCAAGCTTGCTAGCCTGATTAGGAAAGATGTGATAAGCGGACAATTAGAAAGTAATGATTAGATTGGACATAGTCAACATAGATGTTGAAAGAGAAATTATGTTTACCTTATGGAATCTTGTTAAGGATGCTACAAGTAGAGTTAATATTGGGGAAACTGTAACTGTGGAATATTTGGAGGTTTCTGATAATGTCGTAAACAGGACCTGAGTAAAAGAAATTAGAACAAATAGGTTTTAGGACTAATATACTGGGATGTATTAAGGATTGATTCATTGAAAAAAAAATAGAAACAAATGGGGCATTGTCGACTTGATAGTCTGTGACAAGTGGTGTACCAGGTAGTCTTAGATTTCAGCTGCTCATAATTGACATCAATGTTTTGAATGTGGGGATCAAATGTAACAATTCCGAGATCAAGGATGATGCGCAATGTTGAAATGTGAGTTGTGTGAAGGAGGTGAAGAATATGAATAGCGGTTACTAGTGGTATACCTCAAGGATCTGTTATGGGACCACTACTGTTTGTCATTTTTATAAATGACTTGGACGCAGGCATAGGTGGATGGTTAGTAAGTTTGCAGATGACACTAAAGTCGGTGGAGTGGTGGACAGTGTGGAAGAATGTTGCAGGTTGCAGTGACACTTGGATAAACTGCAGAACTGGGCTGAAAGGTGGCAAATGGAGTTTAATACAGATAAATGTGAGGTGATTCACTTTGGGAGGAATAGTAGGAAGGCAGAAGACTGGGTCAATGGAAAGATTCTTGGTCATGTAGATGTGCAGAGGGATCTTGGTGTCCATGTACATAGATCCCTGAAAGTTGCCACCCAGGTTGATAGTGCTATTAAGAAGGCTTATGGTGTTTTAGGTTTTATTGGTAGAGGGATTGAGTTCCGGAACCGTGATGTCATGCTGCAACTGTACAAAACGCTAGTGCGGCCTCACTTGGAATATTGCGTACAGTTCTGGTCGCCCCATTTCAGGAAGGATGTGGAAGCATTGGAAAAGGTGCAGAGGAGATTTACCAGACTATTGCCTGGTCTGGAGCGCAGGCCCTATGAAGAAAAGCTGAGGGACTTGGGTCTGCTCTCATTGGAGAGAAGGAGGCTAAGAGGGGATTTGACAGAGACGTACAAGATGATCAGAGGATTAGATAGGGTGGACAGTGAGAGTCTTTTTCCAAGGATGATGACTTCAGCTTGTACAAGGGGGCATAGCTACAAATTGAGAGGTGATAGATTTACAGATGTCAGAGGCAGGTTCTTTACTCAGAGAGTGGTACGGGCGTGGAACGCCCTGCCTGTCAATGTAGTTAACTCAGCCACATTAGGGGCATTTAAACAGTCCTTGGATAAGCCTATGGATAGTGATGGGATAGTGTAGGGGGAGGGGCTTAGATTAGTTCACAGGTCGGCGCAACATCGAGGGCCGAAGGGCCTGTTCTGCGTTGTATTGTTCTATGTTCTATGTTCTATGAAGAGACCTTAGGGAGATTGAGAAAGAACGTAGCAGATGAAACATGATGTGGATAAATGTAAGATTGTTAACTTTTCTAAGAAGAATGGAAATACAGAGTGTTTCTTGAATGTTGTGAAACTAGGAAGTGTTAATTTCCAAAGGGACCTGGTATCCTTGGACATAGTCACTAAAAGCTAAGGTGTAGCAATTGGGAAGGTAAATGATCTGTTGACCTTTATAGCAGGAGAATTTGCACACAGGAGTAAAGATGTCTTAATTCAGTTACACAAATCTTATTGAAACTACAACTAAAATATGTGTATAATTTTGTTCTCCCTACCTGTAGAACGACATACGTACCAAATAAGGAGTACAGAACATGTCCACCAGACTAACCTTTGAATGGTGGAATTGTCTCTCAGGAAGAGATTAAGGAGAAAGAGATTTTATTGTCTTGAGTTTATAAGAATTGAAATTTATGAAGTTGAATGCAGGAATGATGTGCCCGTAAGTGGTGAATGTACAACTGGGGTACACTTATTCCAGAATAAGAAGCATGTCAATTGAAATGTGTTCATTCAGAGTCTTTTAAATTTTTATAATTCATGACCTTTGAGGGCTATGACAACTCAGTCACTGGATATATTCAAACAGAGATTGACATATTTCTAGGTTCTAAAGATATCAAGTGATATGGAGATAGTGTGGAGAAATGGAATTGAGGCACCCAATCAGCCATGATCCAGAATAGTGAATCAGACTCAGAAGATTGAATGGCCTACTCCGGCTCCCATGTTTCTATGAATTGAACCTGTGTTGTTGGCGTTATTCTGAATCGTATGCTAGACATCTAGCCAACTGAGCTAAGTGCTGTATGTGCTGCAATGCCAACCAATTTTAGTTTGTGGTTGATATAGTTTGATGCCACCAACTACTTTTCATGGCTGTGTCTGCATGCCTAATTGGTTTACAATGGTACAGGATGAGCGTCAGTGAATCTTTACCTGAAGAGCCTCTGATCTTTAACATGATGTGGTTTATTACATGACAGTAGTCAGGCACAAGTCAAGGTTGTAAGTTAGACACTGACACAGTATTCTAATTAGGGCAGTGTCAGAATGTAAGGCTGCCTTTGACAAGCACATCAGAAGGATGCAGAAGGGGGCTAGCACTTGTGCAGTGGGAAAGCAGTGCACTTAAAATTCCAGTTAGGTTTTTACAATCTTCGGTGGCCATGGCTGCCAATTTCATGTATATAACAATGCACACTTTGGGGCCCTCAAAGAAACAATGGCGAGCAGAAGGATTGTTTTCTAGATCTTTTCATTGCTAGTCTAATCGGTGTTTGGACAGGGAACAATTTTACGTAACTGTCTGTCAAAGTAAGGTAAAAATAAGTTAGAAGTTGCTTAAATGGTCTGTAACTTTAATAAATATGGTGAAAAAAACAGCTTTGGGTAGCAGAGATAGTAGGAACGGCCGATGCTAGAGAATCTGTGATAACACGGTGTGAAGCTGGATGAACACAGCAGGCCAAGCTGCATCAGAGGAGCAGGAAAATTGACGTTTCCGGTCCCGACCCAAAATGTCAACTTTCCTGCTCCTCTGATGCAGCTTGGCCTGCTGTGTTCATCCAGCTTCACACAGTGTTATGTCAGCTCTAGGTAGCAACTGATGAGGGAAACTAAACTGACTTTCTTTAGATTTTAAGTAATCTGACTGCATAACTTCCTTTTTGGGGATTTGAAGGTTTCTGACCACATTATTCACATGCTCAATTTGCAAAGCTGTCTGGCAGCCAATCACGTAGTTGTTGGCAGGCAAATGGCTTTTGTTATTGAGAATTGGTCACCACTGCTCAGATCAATCAGCTATCTGTTGCCGACTTACTCATACTTTGTACAGGTCCCCTCATACCAATTCATCTGCAATCAAAGTTTCACCACTGGTTGAAAAAGCAGTAGTGTAAATAACACTTACAATAAGTGCTGATAGCTTGCTTAAAAAAACAGCCCAGCCCTTGATCTTAAAATGAAATATTATCCCAACTCTATCCATAATCAAAAATGCAGAAAATTAAGAAGAAATAGTCCTTAGATTGCCTCCACCCTGTCTGCTACCCTCAACCCTTTGGCAGTTCAAGCTGAGGAGGCTAAACTTGACAGTGGGCAGGACACACTCAGTATGACTATGTACAGAGACTATATAAATTGTGAACCAATACCTCTGTGCTTCCTGTGAGCAAATGCCCCTAAGATTATCTGACCAAGACTTCATGGTCAATGTCCTTCACTGTTGGGCAGGCTCCCTTCACTTTGGCTGTTGACCCCAGGAGTGCACTGACATGTATCAGGAGGAGAAAATAGAGGAACCCTTCTAAGGCTACATGGGTGCCATGGATGATACTGTCTTGCAAATATGTTCTCACATTTGTTCATATGTTATCACATTTAATCAGCTGTGCTAGTGAATGACTATCTAGCTGCAACTACAACATTGAAGATACGGAAACAGAAATTGCTGGAGAAATGTAACAGCTCATTACCTCCTTCACAGAATGAAACATTTACTCCACCCACTTTGAGTGCAGTAGAATCTATTTTCATCTCCATTGTGCACTTGTTATCTACAGCACGCCAAAAGGAAGTAGTGATTACTCCTCAGGCAATGAGTATCACGTTTAGCCTGTTATTTTTGATGCAAACTACAAATTTACACATTCTTATCCTGTAGCCCTTCCTGCCACAGACTTTAACTTTCTTGCATTCCTACCTAACCCGTCTACCTAAATTTTTATTCCCCTGTTTTCCTCCCACAGCCCAGGCATGTTAAGTAAAGAATAGTATGCTGTCCCCATATAACGAGAGTCTTGCCAACTGTCTATGGCACTCTTGTTGGATTATCCCCTTTTCCTTCAATATTCTATCATTGTCCAACTTTATTTACTGAGTTACCCCCTCCACAATTGTTATCCCCTCTGTAGTCCAGTTTACTGCCTCTAATCCCCACAGTTAATATCTCAGCTTCCCGCTCCCCCCCACCCCAACCCAGCAATGGCCTGTGATAACCATTACCCATTCCTTGCTGTTTAGTGGAGAGACCCCCAGACTGACTTTTGATGATATTATTGAACAACATAGCCAGACAGCCCCAAATAATGACTTAACAGATCCCGGACTGATGGTATTGTATCTCCCTAACTGACTTCCTGCAATACCCCAGAATAGTCATATTAGACACACAGAGCTAACCATGGCCTACAGACAGTAGAGTTATGGATCTCTGACCATGTCTACTCTAAGTAGTTGACTGACTAGGTCCAAGACCCTGGACTTATGTGGAAGCTGTTTTTGACTTGCTGAGCTGAGATCCCTTGAT
This sequence comes from Stegostoma tigrinum, assembly GCF_030684315.1. Taxonomy (NCBI): domain Eukaryota; kingdom Metazoa; phylum Chordata; class Chondrichthyes; order Orectolobiformes; family Stegostomatidae; genus Stegostoma; species Stegostoma tigrinum. The sequence continues at coordinate 46,053,028 of NC_081372.1, read as the reverse complement.
TGAATAGTGCCTCCCCAGACTTCACTCAGCACTCGTCCCCTCGGAATTTGAGACAGGCATTTGTTGGAAGTACAGGCAGTGTACACGAGCAGGTACATGATTTGCACATAGCACAGGTACAAAATTGGTGTGCCACAGTGCTGTATGGCAATATGTTCACAGCCTCGGACTGATCACAAATAGCAATCATGTCAAGCTTTTTGGCTCTGTATACATGGTAAAGGGCAAGTCAAAGTGGATGCTACCATGAGTCTTGAATCTTTAGCTGAGGGGTCAAAGTGCAAAAAGACAAGACAAGGTAAAGCAAAGCAAGAAAGCTGGGGGGCACCGAAGCAGACAAAATGTGAGTGAACATTGAGAGTGAGTAAGCAGCCCACATATGTTCCCTGGTCAGATCTATTAGCTGGCTGCCTGTCCATGTGTGTGAAGAGATGCGAGGTGCTGATACACTCTAAAGTGTAGCATCAAAAAACAGAACTGTCCTGCAAATGGATCAGGGATGTGCCATGATCATGCAGTAAGGTTGGCATATGTCAGATGCCAGGATCCACGGACAGGGTGTACGTGCTATCATTGCCAATACCCTGTATCTTAAGGTGTTGGTCCTGGGTGTCTAAGATGGAGGCTCAGTGGAGCAGGAGACAAAGTGAAGTCACCAGCTAACTACTTTGACCTCTATATTTGGAATTATCAGCATCTAGTTCCTAATCAGCAGGTGGAAGAATGGGAAGCTGCTTACGAATGTGGTGAGATTAAATAATGATAAGTTTTAAATGAGTGCTAATACTTGAAAATAGACTTCTCACTGCTGACTAGCAAAAATCTCATCTCATCTTGGGTAGAAACCAGGACTCCTTGTTTCTGATTATGAGAATCTCCTCGCTGAATATCTCATGTCATTTTCTCAACTTCCTTGTCATTGTCCATGTCATTCAAGGGAGATTCAGTCCACAGTGTGCAATCAAATATAGGAAAGGAACATGGACAAAATTAAAGAATAAAGATTGTGAAAGTATCCCTTGCAAATAAAATGGTACAGAAGAAGTGTACTGTATAATGGGGGAACATAGCATTGCTCCTTGGTCTGAGGATGCAGTTGTTACATTTCTAGCCAGATTCTGTCACTGAGCAAGCTGCAGATTTTCTCTCTAATGCAAGTCTGTTGCTGAAATTAGGTTATTTAATATTCATATACATTTACTTACATCCATCTAGTAGTAACTGAGAATGTGATAGAGGTGGCATTTCTGTGAAACCTGTCATTGTTCTGTACCAATGACTGAAATATTCATTTACGGAGCATCTCATCATTTTCTATCTCCTCATCTTATGTCTCACATTGCCCATGTACTTGAGGAGATGGCTGAGATTCTACTTCCAAAGCCACAGGCTTGTCATCTCCCAAGTGTTGCATGGTCCCCTATTCCACCACAGCAGCTACAGCGTCACAGGCCTCACACTCCTCAAGCACTCTCGCGTTGAAAGTACAATTGAATTGTCAGCACCATCCTTGGAGACAGATGAGTCTTCCTTAAGGCACTGCACCTCCTTCTCCACCGTAGATACAATAGTATATTGTATGATGTACTCACCTCCATCCAATCCTTGCCACTTCCAGAATTCTCAGACAGTGGAGTCAAATGAGCTACTCATTGGAGAAGTATTTACTTACCGTTTGTCATATTTTAGCTCCTGTAAAAGCATTTATCAGATTTTCACTATCTTTATTGTTCATCCCTATGTCTGAAAAGCTGTTGGTCAATGTAGGATTCTCAAGGCCAGGCAGGTGCTTTATGAAGTTCCCTTTCTCCATCAGCTCCTTGATGTGTTGCATCCTCAGCCCCCAACAAATCGCCAACCAGTCAACAAGGATTCCTGGACATTGTGTTTGAACTTTTTCAACAGGAGAATATAAAATTTCAATTAATCTACGTCGCTGCGTCTTGTGGCACATTTTATGATTTCTTTGAACTGAACGTCCAGTATCTTGGCGGCATTTTATGAGCGAAGATAACAATAGTGACATTTTCAGAGCTATTGCCAAGGTAACTGTATTTTACAACACTACATGGAATCAAGAAACAACACCTAGATTTCTGTATCTACCAATCAAATTATATGGGCTACATCAAGTTAGAGTCATCTCCAAGGCAACATTATTGTACAACGTCATAAAAATGAAGCAAAAGCAACTTCTCATGTGAAGCCCACATTTTGCACTCAGAAAGTAAAACTTAAAATGTTAGAAAGTAATGCATGTAAGTGTGTTGACATTAAGCATACTGACAAGTGTGTGTGTATAAGAATGCATCAAATCATACATTCCTTTCATATTGTTATACTGTCCGATGCATGGAGATATTTACAGTGACTTTGGCAAACAACTTTTAGGCAATGCTTTACACATTTTGTGATACCTTTTACTTTGCCCATCAATTAATTGTCCTTGTTTCTCCCTCTTCAAGAAGTATTTTACCATACTTTTCTGAATGCAAGTCACATCGATTTTAATGGGGTGATTCTTGGCTACAAAGCCATAAGCTTTTTTCACAGTACCTGATCAAATTTGTTGTTTTAATAGCCATTTGAGCCCTCTTAGTCTTAAAGTTTACCTGCCATTTCTCTGTCCAGATTTCCAACTGACTCATATCCTGCTTATCCTTTGACAACCTTCCTCACCATCCATTATGCCGCAAATTTTCTTGTTGCATGCAAATAAATTAATCAGACTACTTGCATTTCCATTCAAATCATCTGAGTATAAATTAAAAATAGTCCCAGCACTGATCCTTCCAGGGCACCACTGGTCACCCCTCCACATATACTCTCTGTGCTCTATGACCAAGCCAATTTTGCATCTAGTTTACCAACTCACTGTGGATCCCATGTGACTTAATCTTCTGGACAAGGCTACCGTGAAAGCCCTTGCTTTAATAAAGTAAACTATATCAACTATCCTACACTCATGAATCATCTTTGTTACTTTTTTATTCAGTTGTGAAACAAGAATTGCCTTGCTGACTACCATGAATAAGTCCATTCTTTTCTAAATGTGAGTAAATCATGTCCATAACGATCTTCTCTCGTAATTTTCTCCCACTGAGTTGTGGTTCATCTGCCTATAATTTCCTGGTTTACCCCTGTGTCCTTCTTAAACAATGGAACAACATTTGCTATTCTCCAGACTTCTGGGACCTCCCCTGTGACTAAAGATGATTCAAAGATCTCTGTCAAGGTCCCAGTCATCTCCTCCCTCAGTATCCTGGGATAGATCCCATCAGTCCCTTAGGATTTCGCTATCTAATGTTTTTCAAGACATCCAGCACCTTGCTTCTTAATATTGATATCTCCTAGAATATCACCATATCAATCCCTAATCTTGCTGTCAGCCATTGCCTTCTGCTTAATGAATACTGATGCAAAGTACTCATTAAAGAGCTCACCCTGTTTTCTCAGCTTCCATGCATAAATTCCCTCCTTTGTTGTAGAGTGCGCCTACTGTTTCCCAAGTTACCCCCTTGCTCCTTACATGCACATAAAATGTCTTCATATTCTGCTTAATCCTAGTTCCCAAGGAGATTTCATGCTTTTTTTAACCCTGCATCTCCTTGTTTGAGTTATTTCCTGTTTACCTTATATTCCTCAAGGTCTGATTTCTTCACTTATGTTTTCTTTTTTTTTGATTAAACTTTCAATGTCTCTTGTCATCAAGGGCTCCCGAATTTTGCCATCCTTATCTTTCATTCCCACAGGAACTCCTCTTTGTTTCTAAATTTTTATCAATAGGCCTTTCAAAGATTCCCATATGTCAAATTAGGATTTACCCTCAAATAGCCACTCCCAATCCAATTTCTCCAGTTTCTGCCTAGTACTGATATAATTAGCCTGCCCCCAGTTTAGCACTTTCACCTGAGGAACAATCTTATCCTTCCCCATTACAATCTTATAAATCACAGAATTATAACTGCTGCTCCCAAAATGCATCCCATTGAAACTTTGATTACTTAGCCAGGCTCATTCTCCAATGTAAGGTCTGGCTCGGCCTCATCCTTAGTTGGATGATCTACATATAATTTCAGGAGGCCCTCCTGGATGCACCTAACCATTTTTTCCCACTATTAAGCCCCTGGCACTAAGGGAACCCCACTCAATATTGGGAAGCTAGAATTGCCCAGTATACCAAGCCTGTTGTTTTTGCATCTTTCCATGATTTATCTCCATATCTGTTTCTCTGTTTTCCACTGACTACTGGGAGGCCTATAGTATACAGGACCTCATTGCACTTCCTGCCTATATTGTTTGTACCCATATGAAGCTCTGGTTGCTCACTCTATATACTGAGTTGGTAAGGTTGCTACACGTGTCAAGTTGGACAGTTGACAAGCTGTTTAGTAAGCAATAAAGAGTGTCAATTGGAAGCAGACCACTCCTTGGGCACAAACTTGTCACATTGCTTAAGTAAATGGGGAAAGTTGTGGCGAGATGATCTTTATTTCAAAATGAACATCTGGCCCAATCTTACCACTCATCTCACCATCATCCACATCATTCAACTTCCACATAACTTCATCATTGAAGAGTTGACACTTCTTCACAGAAATCTCCTGTGCTGCCACCCTTGTTGTGAAATTATTAGTTCTTTTCAACAAACCATGCTTGAAATCATTTAAGCATGTTGCATGTTTAAAATAAATAAAACTAATTACATGGACAGTGATTGCAATATTACAACAAATTCTTAAAATAAATGCAAAACCTGATTAAATTTACAAAAGTCTTTGTATTGACAATTCAAGAGAATTAAGATTAAATCTTCAAAACAAATTTATATGGCGTATTCTTCTGTCTGAGAATTGTTGCAGAATTGACATATAGGACCCTTTCGGTTCAATTGTCAGTACAGCTGATGTGCTCATCAAATTTTATTTCAACTCTTGTAACATCTTTGGAGGCATGGTTTACTTTTCTTTGACTGCATTGGAACACCACCGTGTAAGTTCCAGCACTCGCAAAGGGGACAGGTTGCAATAAGAATCCAGCTTGTAAATACTGTAATGAAAGTTATATCATTTTTGGAGTTTTGATTTCAAAATAATGGCATTTAATTGTTGATTACTTTTGTGAAGAATATGCTGTACAGAAAAAGAAAAATCAAAGTGAGAAATCCTTAAGAAAAGTGACCTAACCCACAATGTATCAGAAAGCAGGTGATGAAAACTTCTGTTGTTTTAATGGAAAGATGTCTATGCTGTGGAGTTTACCACAAGTAGAAAAAAAACATATAAGCCATTAGCTTAGCTTTCTAAGATGAACAAGTTTGTTTCAGTTCACTTCAGAAACAAGTTTTTAAGTTCATTTCAGATCTTGATGCAAGCATTAGAACTGACTTTGTGCCCTGCAGCACATTTAAAGAGAAACAAGACCACATCCAAATGAGAAAGAGCAGCCAGCATTGCATCAAAATACAGCAGCCAGTGTTGAATTTATGGCAAGTTTAGTCTTTTTCCTAGAAAAGTGACTCACAACAGTTCAGGGAATAAGTTAGTTCAGCAAAAAGGTTTAACTGATGAAACTTTTATATCAGGGAGTTAGTTACTTTCTAAAATGAAATAAAGAACTGCGGATGCTGGAAGTCTGAAACAAAGACAGAAATTGCTGAAAAAACACAAGCAGTCTGGTAGCAACTGTGGAGAGAAAGCAGAGTTAATATTTCAAATCCAGAAACCCTTCTTCAGAGTTTGGTTGGAAATTTGCAGGTTATTCGAACCGAGAAAGTTTAGCCTTCCAAATTTGTGGAAAAAGTTCATTTTGGCAGATTTGGAATTGTTTCTACAATTATTTTTGTTGACAACATATTTAAAAAATATATTTGAATGAAATAAAATTAAATATCATTTTTTTCTGAGTAAATAAGAACTCTGTTATGGTGTGTGTGCTAAAGCTGAAATAATCTCAGGACAGATAATTTTCAGTCAACCTGTTCAGGGACATTAGTACACATATCTGGAGGGGTGGGACTGGGACCTCAGAAGAATATATTTTGATGGGGTTTGGGAGGAAACAGGAGGTGGCATTTTTGCTTTCTATGAAGGGGTAAGCATGAATGTGTATCAACTGATGATGTCAATTACTATGTCACTAGTAAAAATTGGTAGAACAGAATCTATGTCACAAACCATCTGCAATCACAGGAAATGTTAGAAGCTAATTTTTTTGCTTTTGTAGTTGTCCACTGTTCCTTTAAAAACAGTCATATACAAAAACACAATATAGCAATGCTAATTGCTCAGCTCATATTCAGAGAATGGGGAAAAGTAATGGCTAACGATGATTCATTTCTATACATTGTATTAACAGAGTAGATTCTTTTCTTGTTTATAGAATGCTTTACAGAAGTTGTAAATTCCTAAAGAGATGTGTTTGCAGAATCTTTGAGAGGCACAGTCAATAGTAAAAAAAGCTGGGAATATATGGCACGAATGAAAAAAATGACAATCTTGGTGTTTTAAATTTTTTTCGAATTATCTTCCTGAGATCTAAATAGTGACTTTAAAATCTTTAAAAGTTTGTGTCTCCTTTATTTCAACACATCTGAATCTCATTATCCTAGTTTCATACAACATTTCCTATGCTGCCAGGTTGCTCTGCGTACAGGGACAAGCATGCATATCATGCACCTTGACAGGATGCATCTTATGCCTTTTTGCTTGCTTTTTTAATATTTACTCACTTTTGCTCACTGGCAGGCTACCAACCTCTTTAGCTGGCATTGCTTTTTAACACAGATGATGAGCCAGGCAGTGTCGCAGTGGCAAGTACTGAGCAGTAAAGGGGGTGGACATACTGATGCACAGCACAGGGCTATGTCAAAATCACACAGATGCCTGCAGCTGATGAGGAACATGCATTGCATGTATTTCAAGCAAATGGCCATGTCTGAAAGTCAAAGGGAAGCATTCCTTAGTGGGGTCAAGTGAGACTACAGTCAGTTGCGAAACCACCACAGTCAGAAAAGGACCTTGTCTCATTTCAATCATTGCTCTGGGTCATGGTCAGTGTTGCAGATGAACTGCAACCACTCCAGTGGAGCTGTGGAGATGTCATTCTGAGGTGTGGGCCACGTTACCCTGCACTCAGATAAAGAACGCGGTTTGAGTATTATAAAAAGACATGAAAAAGCAACAAGTGGTGCTAGAGGAGCAGGAGAGGTGGTGATTGCTGTTATATGAATGAGCAAGGTGAGTTAAATGCTGGAAAAGTTAGCAAGAGCTGATTGAGGTAAGTTAGAGGTATTGAATGGGCATGACACTTGCAGTAGTCGGAGTTGGTGAGAGCTGTGTGCAGTGGCAGAGTAACAGCTTATAGAAGCCCTCTGTGTGAGTAACACAGAAGGTGGTGGTGTCGACCCTTGCGGACTATGCAAGATTACTGACTATCTTCCTGCAGTGCTGTGAATTCCATTCACTTGGGCAAAAGAATGACCCAGGCCATTATCTGGACCCAGGCTGACACTGAGATAGTTGCTCACTGAGATAATTAGCTGGATTCTCCACTACATCAGACAATGCATCAGAACTTCCAGGTAACTGTCTGCAGAACAGAGTATGAATGCTCCTTTCTGGACCATGTGCTTTGAGATAGTGGTTGAGTGCCACAGTGTGAGGGGCTCCTTCTGAATTGCAGTATCCGAAATGGTGCGTAGCTGGAGTCTGATTATGGAGCCGGCAGTATGAAATGGTAAAATCCTGACAATGGCAAGCACTGACCTTTCTTGCTGTGCAATTCAATGCGAAAGATGCCCAAGAGCCCAAGATTAATGAGGTGAAGGGCAGAGGATTGCATGAGAAAAGCCACTGCCAGCTACAGTGGACCAGGTGCCATGATTCCCTCTGGACAAAATGCTTTTACTGAAAATGGCCAAGTTCCATCAATGATGTATCTTGTGGATTGAGATCCAATTATTATTCTCTCCTGTCCTTGGGCATCCTTCTCTTCATTAAGATACCCCTCCAGTTGCTGCTGCAATCAGTAACCTTGCAGAAAGCACAATTTGTAGCTCCCCTCTTACAAACAGGTCAGAAAGGGTCACCATTCACCACTTTTTGAACTCTATCTCAGTCAGTTGAGTCAAATATTTTCTTTATTTTTCTGTTTATTTAACAAATTGCTATCACACAGCAATTACATTAATTGACAAGATTAATAATGAAAGACAGTTTATTCCAGGCTCTCTTAAGTGGTAATTTTATTATGTAAAAACATAAGAACATACATATTAGGAGCAGAAATAGACAATTCAGCCCCTTGGACCTGCTTCATTATTTGATATAATCATCACTACTCTGATCTCGGCCTCAACTCCACTTTCCTGCCCACTCTCCATAACCCTTCAACTCATTATGTACTAAAAATATGTCTATCGCTTCCTTAAGTTTATTCAATGTCCCAGCTCCCACAGCACTCTGGGTTAGTGAATTCCTTTCAGAGCTGTAATTTCTCCTCATCTCTGTTTTAAATCTGCTCTGCCTCATCCTAAAACTATGATCTCTTGTTTGTGATGCCCCACATGAGGAAATATTCTTTCCACGTCTACTTTGTCAATCATCTTATCAATCATACTTAAATCTCCTCTCATTCTTCCACACCATACAGAGTATTGGCCTAGAGAGTGAAAGCTGAGTGGCAACTGTTTAACTGAAGTTCTCCTCTCGGAACCTGCAAAGTTGCAGACATCCTTCATTTCACAGTGAAGTAAGGTTTTTCATAGATGCTTTATTTCCACAGGCCCTGATTTGCGGACATTGAGAGAGATTAAAGTTTTCCATATCCTTGCAGTGTTCAGTCCATGTTATTCTCTTTCTGCTTTGTTACTCAAAACAAGCTACCAAATACAATTGTTTGTATTCCTGAAGAATAGCGCCAACGTCTTCTTTCAAACAGAACGCTCTCGACAGGTAACTTTTGATCTTCAATGAGCGAATTTATCATGGAAGTATGAGTAAAACTAGAAATGCAGATTTCTTAACATCTCACTTAGTTTCTGGGCTTCTTGATTAAAATGATAATTCTGATGCAGCCGATTTTGCACCTTCACTTGAATTGGCTGGACTTGTAAGTTGATCACAACAGCCATTTTAAGTCAGTAGTATTCTTTTCTTAAAAGAAAACTATTTTTCAAGCATCTAATTTTCAGCCGTTAAAGTCTAATGATGAAAAGTTGAATATTGATAGTTCATTTTCATTATGATCATTACATCCTCCACCACAGCACAAATCTCGTTCTTTTCCCACCCACTCCCAAATTGTCATCAGAAGTTGCTCTCAATTCAATTGCTAGAGGTTATTGGAAAAGAACGCTGATTACTGCCTCATTTACATGGGTTTCACCCCAAAGATGATGGCCAGCCCCTGATGGCTGGTCATGAAAGGATTTATAAGTGTAAAATTTATCATCTCGTGCCAAGGTTTTTATGTCAATGTTTCATGTCAACCTTTAGCCCCCAGCAAAGGAAATGTAACCAGTCAAGCTGACTCTTAGCATAACACTTCAAATAAGAGAAATTTCAGATCGTTAATGGAACTTTCTCAGCATCACTGGCTATAGTTGGATTGCATCACATGATGCAATATACTTCTATCCAGGATACTAATAGGATTGTGGATGATCAGCCATGATCGTAATGAATGGTGGTGCTGGCTTGAAGGGCCAAATGGCCTACTCCAGCACCTATTGTCTATTGTCTATCCAGGAATTTTCAGACTAGCAAAGCTATCTCAGGATAAAATATATCTACAATCATGTTATAATAGAAACAATTTGCCTAAGCTAACCAATATCAACACATAGAGTTTCAATTTAAGATTTCTTGAATATTGTTATCTGCTTGTGGGTTCATGAAGAATTAATTTTTTTTATTATAAGAATAATTTCTCGATTTTGTTTACAGCAGTGAGTACAATATAATTGAGTACATGATAATTTAAGATGGTTAGACAATATGGCATTTACTTTGAATTTTTAAATCCATCTTAAAAACATGGTCAGTCAAACTAATATTTGTGAAAAAAAAATTTACAGTCCAGTATAATTTCTTAATAGAATGCAATGTCAACGAAATTGTAATGAGCGTATGTACTCAACTCTCAGTCGTCAACCAAAAACCTTGCTGAGGCTTTCTTTCTTTTTAATTCATTTTCATAGTAAGAACTTTGTCTTTGCAGCCACCAAAATGTACTGGCATTATTTACTGTTAAATCTCATAGCAACAAACTGTTTTTGAGAGTCATATGAGGCCCTTATTTCACGGGGTCTAATTCAAGGTTACAACATTGCACGGGTAAGACTAGTGAGGGCTAGTAAGCTCGATTTACACCTCCCTCTGTCCACAATACTATCTGAGATCTTGCTCCTGGCAAAATTTCATATCATAGTCTGTCTCAAATTTAACAGCTAAATTGAGTCATAGATTCACAGAGTCATACAGCGCAGAAACAGATCTTTTGTTCCAACTCCTCCATGTTGACCTAGTTTCCCAAAATAAATTAGTCCCAATTGCTTGCATTTGGCCCATAACTGCCCCAACACCCCCCAACTCAAACCTTTTCTATTCATGTATCTATTCAAATGTCTTTTACATGTTGTGGCAGTTTCCGCTTCCATCCCTTCTCCTGGCAGTTCACCCCACATACCATCTGTGTGAAAAAGTTGCCCCTCAGGTCCCAGTTAAATCCTCCTCTTCTCACTTTAAAACAACTCCTATACTCATTGGCCTGCACAATGAAGGTAAGCATACTGAATGCCTTGCTGTGTTAACTTAGTGATTCTCTTTACACCTTCTCTTGAATGGATAGAATTCTTGGGTTCATGAAATGGGTAAAACAGATTTAAATGTTGTGATCAGTATGATGACTGATGGCCAATTGTTGTAACATGTCAAAATGGTGTCTGAAAATCTGTTCATTAAAGACTTGAATCTGAGCATTAGTGATTTTTCTACCCTGTTACATTATCCATATTTAACAAACCACATTCACAAACATTACTTAAAACTAATTCGATTACCTACAGTGTGGAAGCAGGCCCTTCAGCCCAACAAGTCTACACCACCCCTTGAAGAGTCCCACCCAGACCCATGCCCTTATAACCCACTCACCCCTGAACACTACGGGCAATTTAGCATGGCCAATCCACCTAGCCTGCACATCTTTGGACTGTGGGAGGAAACCGGAGCACCTGGAGGAAACCCATGCAGACACGGGGAGAATGTGCAAACTCCACACAGACAGTCACCTGAGGCTGGAAGTGAACCCGGGTCCCTGGCGCTGAGGCTGCTGTGCTAACCACTGAGCTACCATGCCGCCCCGATTTGATGTCTGATTTGAGATCATGTGACTATTGTTGAACAGTTCAAAATCTAAAAAGTGATGACTGACAAGCAGATATGCTGGTGTGTGAACAATTGCAGTGTTCTTCAAATTTTACAGTGTTTATTTGTGTATGTTGTAACATTTCAGTATAAGTTTGGCACTGTTCTCCATCTCCTGCTGGTGACAAAATTGTAAAATAGAATATCTCTCCAGACAGCATGTCATGTCTTCCAGTATTTACTTTTAAATAACTAATGAAACAATAATTGTCATCTGTGTTTATGCACATTTTGTGCAGTGTAATCAAATATTTGTAAAACTAATGTCGTCACTTAGGAGATAATCATTTGTCAATGTCATATTGCATGGAATCATCCAGGATGTAGATTCATATCTTGGGAGAATATCATAATCAATTTGAACATGTTACATAGTTATTATCAGGGCTTTTGCAATTAATTTAAAAGTTGCCGGATGTTGTCTAAACAAAACATTTGATGAGTGTGTTAAAGATATCTTTAGTGGTTCAGATTCCCAGTTTTCATCATTGACATTCAGAGTAACTGCCATGAATTGTAGGGCAGGACTGAAAGGTGTGTTTTGGCTAAATTCATTGCAAATAAAATGTTCCTAATTAGCAAAAGCAATTATAAAAATTCCAAGAATTGATAAAATGGACTGACTTAAAGTATGGATTTCAATCTGCTGTGAAATATAAATCTCCCTTGCCAAGATATAATAGCTGCAAAAGTGGTAATCTGCTATAGGGATTAAATTAGTCCAGTGATTAAATTTGCATATGTTTTAATAAATAATATTGCAAAATGAACATTTAAAGCTGTATTAGATGTAGTTAAATTTGTTGTATTCAGAACATTCTCAAATCCATTTGAGGCGAATAGTTTATCACTGGAATGAATCCCATATTCAAGCTGAAGCAGAACAAGTTAGAAGAGCAAAAACATTATACATTCTAAAAGATAAAATGCTTATTGACATTATTCAGAATAGATTGATTTCAGTTCCTTTTTTTTATCCATGATAAACTTTAACACAAATTTTACTTTGAGAGTTCACTTCTGATCATAAGATGTTCGAATTAAAAGTCATTGTGTGGAAAAATTGCCAAAGAACCTCGCCTTTTATATCAGAGACAAGTATTTTTATTTAAAACGTTTCTGTTTTAGAAATGTATTATGAGAATCAAATCTCCTGCATATAATATTGTTATGCCAGATCCTGGCGGTTGTTCCCTAATTTGTTGTGCTTTCTGATGGGATACCCAAAATTATTAAGCTCCTAGGTGAAGGTGGATGAATTGATTCCCCTTCTTTATTCATCTACCTCTTTGTTCAATGGCAGCAAGGGATGAGATCCATTTCTAACAACCTTATTTTTACAAAAACAACAGAATTTGACTGCGAATGAATTCCAACAGTCAGTGCGTGTGTGAGAGAGAGAAAGAGAGTCTTTTTTTTTGTCTTGGCTTTTGTCCCGCTTACTAGATGGCTGACTAACTAGCTTACTGTGTGAAAATGATATTCCTTTATCAGCAACATATGGGTGACTAGGGGCTCATGCTTCAACTGTGGCTTTTCACAGGAGACTAATACTCAAACCCAGATAACAAAGTGTGGAGCTGGATGAACACAGCAGGCCAAGCAGCATCCCAGGAGCACAAAAGCTGACATTTCAGGCCTGGACCCATCCTGCTGTGTTCACCCAGCTCCACACTTTGTTATCTTGGATTCTCTAGCATCTGCAGTTCCCATTATCTCTAATACTCAAACCCAGACTGATACACACAAGAATGTTAAGTTCCACTAGCGCACTCCAGTAAGGTTGGACCTGGATTTTAAATACTTGCCTTATGTATTCTCCAAAAGTAAAACAGAAAAGCTTCTGTACTTCATGATGTAATCTGTAGGGGATGGCATGTTTTAACAGGAGATCATCGGCAACTCTTTATCTTTGTAATCACGAGAGATTACAGTCTAGTCTTTTTTGATTTGCCCCTTCCTCCTTTGAAGGATTGTACTTTGAAGTTCCTTTTGTGCATTTAGATGTGTCTTTCAAAATGTCACTTTCCCCAGCCAGTCACTTGATTTACATTCACAGCCATTTTAGACAGTGGTAGCCCACTTTTTAAAGAAAAATAATACATATTTTGTCATTACAAGTTTAAAACATTTGCAGTACTTTGGGGATCTGACCCATTGCCTTGACAACATTTTACAAAATTAAAAATCAATCCAAACAATTCCATGGGAGTAATACTTATCCAAGAGGATGCTAAAGTTATTCTTTGTCCAATCATTGGTATGAAATGTGAGAATTATTCCAGTTTGACATAACAATTTAGAACTTTGTTAGCTCCTTTTAGTCTACTCCTGTTGATTGTTCTGTTTCTTTAAAGATTTAATTTCTTTTCACCAAGACAATCTTTTGTTCCTTCAAGTGACGAATGTAGCATCTTTTTCAATCTCAAATTAATAGCTATGGTTTTTGGAATCCAGGTTTTGTTAGTTGCTATAATTTCCAATTTTGCAAACATTAGCAAGATCGTTTTGCAAGATTTCTTGTACAATCTATATCCAAATTCCCGTAGGAATATGATGAGATTTGTCTACCGATGCAATAAATATGTGGGATCTATTTCCCAGTGAATATATCCTGAAATTCCACAATTGGACTCTGATAAATAGATCAAACATTTTTTCAGCAGTTTATATGCCATGGGCTTTTAAGTAAGTTTCTCAATTGCTAATTCCTTTCTCACTATATCTTTCTATGTCCCAGTATTTTGTCTTGTTTTATTAGCAACCACTTCATGTGTTAATAAATTATATGGTGTTTTTATTATTATGGTATTGCATTGTTTATTGAAATTAAAAACTGCTCATTGTATAGCTGTTCCAAAGAAAACTGACTCAAAAGTCTGCATGTAACTGTTGATTATTTTAATAAATTTCTGTGCAAAATAATGGTAAATCTGAAAAAAAGACACAGCCATATTCAAGTTTAATAATTCATGTTTAATAATTTTTAACTTCATTCATTAGAGCTGAAGTTTTTAATATTTCTAAATATTTAGTAACATTGAACTTAACTAAGGTACTTTAGGATGTAATTTTCTATGGTAGTGTTCAATTGAAAGTGTAAGAAATACCAATTTTAATCTATCAATTAATCTATGTATGCTTTTCATAGTCATAGTTATTTAAGGGTGGGCGCCAGTATTGACAGCAGAGTCTCCCTCTGGAGATTTAACTAGTTATTCATTCATGCTTTTAATGTTGAAATGTTGGACTTAATTTTGTCTTGTCAATTGCAATATTGCCTTATTTGAATTTTCTATTCCATTTATGCTGTTAGCATCCATTTTCTGGTGGAAGATTTAAAAAACACAATTAGGATTCATCTACATGAATGAACATGCATGTGTCTGACTGATATTCATTTAATTCACGTAAAAGGTGCTGTCCTCCATGTAAGCAGTGAATATTTCTGCCTTAGTTTCTTTTATTACAAACTTATCGAATATCTGTTTATCAAATCCCATCTTTGTTAGTTGCAGTATGTGATACAGTCATTAGATCAATATATTTTCCTTGAACCATGGTTGATAGGTTGGAGTTTATAGTCAATTTTACAGTAGAACAATATTACTTTCATGAAACCATAATATATTTATGGTTAATAAATTACTATTGATCACCTTGAAGAGTTATATTACTTTATCTGTTCTGTATGTTTTCAGACATGTTCTAGTATAGAAGGTTATTCTTTTGTAAAGTGTCAGAAATTAGGTCTCATGGTGCACATTTGCGAAATTGTCTTTAAACAGCTTATATTCAGGATTTTGATTTGGCTTAGTCTGATCTTTCCAATATTTTTGTAATATGCTTTTATCATATTATCTATATTTACACTGTTTTTAAGACTATATCCAATATTGATTTTCCATCTGAAATCCAAAGCTTTGCAAATTTCTGTTGATAATATTGCACTGTATAGAAAATTGTAACCTTATATGATTGCAGAATATTACACATTTCCATAGATATTCCTGTGTGTAATCTCATTCCCTATATGTTTCCCTATGTCCATTAATTGTGATCTTGTAGGAAGTGTAAGGAGCAAAAAAAGTACATAATTTGTCCATACGCACTATATTTAGGACTAGTGTTTTTTCTCATTAATTTCCAAACTATTTTCACGGCCTATTTTAGATTTAAATTGTTTCCTTGCAATATTCCATATTATTAAATAGCAATGTTTCTAATTTTCAAATCACTGTTTTGATATAGTTCCTGTGACAAATGAGCTGGTGAAAGAACAAATTATTGATCGTTTCATTTAGAGAGTTAAATTATTAATTTTTAATTCCTTTTTGTTTATATTTTTCCTTGGCCTGTTCAAATTCTCAACAATTCTGCAATTGTTAATTAATGACTTGTGAATGAATCTTTAAACCTATTGATAAGCAATGTTTTCTTTTGGCAAAATTAATAGTAGTGGATTTCTCTACCACTGTCTCCCATTTCTGAGTCAGGTTTGGATGTATTTGAGTTATCATGGACATTTTTCAATGACCTTGTTTGCCTTACTTGTGTCTAATTTTATTGCTCTTTCAATTTTCAACCTCATCCTTTTGAACATTAGTCTGCCTCATCTTAACCATGGTTGAAAGTACTGCAATTAAAGACATTAGGTTGAATTTCCCAGCTGCTAAATATCATGGCCAAAAGCGGGTTAGTTGGGAAAACGTGACAAATTTGGAAAAGTGAGATTCAGAATGAATGAGGTCAGAAGTCACACAACACCAGGTTATTGTCCAACAGCCTTTGACAAAGGGGCTATGCATGCTTACCTTCAGTGACTGGTGCACGAGGACCCCCAGGTCCTGCTGCATACTGCCCCTCCCAATTTATAGCCATTCAGGTAGTAATCTGCCATCTTGTTTTTACTTCTGAAGTAAAAACCTCACATTTATCCAAGTTATACTGCATCCGCCATTGTTTTGCCCACGCACCCAACCTGTTGAGATCACACTGAAGGTTCTCTGCATCTTTGTCACAGCTCAACCTCCCACCCAAGTTGGTATCATCTGCAAACTTGGAGATGTTACATTTTGTTCCCTCATCCAGAACATTAGTATTTATTATGAATATCTGGGGTCTCAGCATGATCCCTGTGGCTACCCACTAGTTACTGCCTTCCAATTAATTCCTACTCTTTGTTTCCTCTCTGCTAACCAGTTTTCAATCCAACTCAATACACTTCCCTTAATCCCATGCACTTTAATTTTGCACAGTAATCTTTTATGTAGAATTATGTCAAATGCTTTCTGAAAGTCCAAATACGCTGCATCGACTGGGTCCCCTTTGTCAACTCTACCATTTCCATCTTCTTCGCATTCCAACAGAATTGTCAAGCATGATTTATTCTTTGTAAATCCATGCTGACTGTCTGATTCTGCCACTACTTTCTAAATTCTCTGCTATTAAATCCTTGACAATGGATTTTAGCTTTTGAAGACTGGCGTTAGAGTGAATGGGTTTTGGACTTTTATTTGAAGCTTAGTGGCAGCACATACAGCTGAGACAAATGTTTAGATTCACTTTTAGCTTTGGATTGTGGGTTGATATTGGAACAGTATGATTGTGTAGAGCTGTACTCCTGAGCAGGAATGATGCTTTAGTGAATTAAATCACATTGTGGTGAAAAGTTAGTGTTAATCCTAGACTAGAAGCATTGGGATAAAAACCCTGAGTACAGTGAAGCTCAAGCGTGTAGCTTCAGAAAGAAGGTGTCTACAGTTTCAGTTGAAGTCTCAGGAAGCTTTAACTGATCAATGACTTAGTTATACGAGCTCTAATGAGGGTATTAAATGAGCAGTTTTTGAGAACTGTACCACGAGTGGTGTCTTGGGTACCTTTCAAAAGTTGTTTGTTTCTTTTTAATTTATAAAGGAGTGTTTTTGGATTAATGTGATTATATCAATACCGTATTTAAAACTTCTGAACTTGTATTGGAAGTAGATAGTTTGGAATACTCTATTTAACTTTGTTCCTATTGTAATAAACTTCCAATTTGTTGTTAAAGCAAATTCTGCACCATTGCCTGCTACGATCCTATTGAATGGCAGAGCAGGCTTGAGGGGCCAAATTGCCTACTCCTTTTCCTATTACTAATGGTCTTAATAATTGATGGTGGTCACCATTAAGTTAGCCTTTCTTTCTTCCAGATCTTAACTGAATTCAAGTTTCACCATCTGTCATGGTGGGATTTGAACCTATGTGATTCTGGATTATTAGCCGAGTGACATTACCACCACCTCCCTTTCGGTTGCTACAGTGTCTACTTAAGGCCTTATCCGTCAATTTGCACCTTTTTCGTTTATGACAGTGCTCTGCCAACCTCTGCAAATTGAAATCAGATTTTTCTTCAGAAATTTTCCTTTCCATCAGCTCTGCTGAATCAGGATGATAATGTGTGCTGTATCCAGGGGTTCCTTTTTTTGCCAATCCTAATAGAGTTTAGAAACAAACACTTGGCCTAATCAGAGTGCAATACCTTAACAGAACCCAAAAATACAAATTAACTCTTTCCCAAAATGTCAAGAAGTGCATATTCTGTTATAACTTTATTGGAGAAATTTAGCACAATGGTCAAAACAAACAAATATATAATTGCATCAAGGCCAAATGAAATCAATTATAATCTCCTCCAGTTGATGTTCATCTTTTTTCACTACTATTGGCGGTATTTTTATAGTAGCAGGGCTGGTCACGTGGTTGCACAATTTGCAACATAAGTCTAACAACATTTCAGGATGTGGACCAGCCAATGCTATTTTGTTAACTTAGAAAATTCCTCAACCTCCTGGTTGTAAATTTTATAGCAACTTGTCTTGTTTATGTTTTGGGTGTTCCTTTATCCTTTACGGAGTTTTATGGGAATTTTATGATTTGGATCTTGGTAAGACTGATGTTTATAAGTTTTTGCTCAGGTAAATATTAGAATATATTTACCATCTTGGCTTGGATATTGCTGTTTTTGCCACTAGGTCTGTCATATTGATCTCTGTAGAATATGCACCATCCTTTTTATTTAATTTGACGTGTATTAACTGGCAATAAGGTTTGGTCTTCCAAAGAGTAGTGAGACATATTTTTCTAAATTTTAAATTGTGGTGTGTTATTTTGTGTATTAATTTATTTTCCAAAAGGGAATATCTTGATTGTAACCTCCAACACAACGGTAACCATTCATAAAGTTACAAATTGATTGATCCAAAGTTTTTTAAAGTGCTCATTCTAAGATTGTCATTTCAGTAAATTGAGCATCATATGGCCTAGATTCATTGAAATTGTCTTTATTTTGCCTGCGAGTCTGTATTGTTTATAATTATAACAAATCCAACTATGGTCTGAATTTTAAAGCTGAACCATCACAATACAATCCATCAATGTATTGGTTTAATGTTTCTGTCTGTTGAAATTTAGTTTTACCTTCTCCGTCAGGATCTTCCATCTACTGTAAATATTCTAAACAAATTTCTGGTTTCACACATTTCTACAATATAGTGTCATAATTTTTAAAACTATCCCACCTGTCATATCTGACTCTGGTGCTCTTCCAGGTACCGTCATGCTCATGAAACTTTATATGTCTGATTTTTCAATTCAGATCTCATTTGTTTTTAACCTTGTAGGAGATTTAATAAGAGGTTGAAGGGCCATTGTCATGAATCTTTTTCTGTTCACGTATCTCTGTTCACTGGATGTAAAATTATGGGAATAAAATTTAATTGAAAAAACTCTTTATTTTAGAAGGTGATATAACCACCTTGCACCCTGTTCTGATCAGAATGATTAAGTCTGTCTTTGGTTCCCTTCATTCCCTTTGTTCCAAGTCAATTGTCCTTTTTGAACTTTTACAGTTAGTAATTTAAATTGTTTGTAAAATTGACCTCAAAATTATGCATGGTCACAGTTTTTTCTTCTCTTGTAAAGTGGTTGGTAAATTTCTGCAAATCTTGGATAAAACTTCATTCGAAAATCAAAAAAACCCAAAGCTGACTGCAGAGGTTTGTGTTTTTTTCAGGAAAGTCTGGTTTAGAGGACGTTTAGCTCTAGAATTTAGTTTTATGAATGCTCCTCACATTTTCAAATTGGCTCCATGAAGGATAATTTTCCATTGGCCTTTTTCATTTCCATTATCTTTCAATTTTATGGTACCCAAACTGTATCTGGCAAAGTTGATTTTAGTTATATAGGTTCACATTGATTTGGAAGTTTTTGTACTCTTAAGGATTCCTTCAAAATATGTGCTCATTTTCCATCTTCCATTTTCAACAGGGGGCTGCATTTTCCCAGTTTTTTGCAAAGTTTACTAATTATGTAAGTGGTCTCCTGAGTGTTCAGCTCATGCAGTGGGACAGCAGGAATGGTAGAAGTGTTTGTCACTGCTGCTAGGACTTCATGATGTTCATATACCACTGGAGCAATGTTTAAATCCCATCTCTACTGCATTTTCAGGAGCTGCAAGGCAGGAATTTGCCCGTAGATTGTGGGACTGTATCTTGGAACCTGTCAAATGGTGCAGAAAGGGAAGCTGGTGTTCCATACTGCTGACAGGATGTCCTATTGGGTGGGTTTGATGACAGAAAGGGGGTTGTTTCCTCTAGGCTGCAAAAGGATAGTTGACTCTCAGTCAGCATGGAGATAGTGACCTGATTCAGTGTGGTTTCCTGGGTTAAAAGAAACACCCAGCTGTGCTAAAATGCTATAGATGTCTCAGCGCTCTGCAAGGGTTAATATCATCATTTTCTCTGTTACTTCACAATCACAGTGCCACCAGTACATATTCTAACTGTGTCACTACACACACTTGTAACTTAGGCACCTGGACTACACTGTCACTCTTCACACAGAATGGCCAACCAATGGCTCTCACCACCTCAGCCTTCCTGCCCTGGGCATTTCCTCTTCACTCACACAGGTCGCCTCATAACTTCTCTTGTTCCTGAATCACTACTGCATCCCATTCACTTTTTCACTGTCAAAATACTCAGACCCTTCCTTTATACTATTGCCAGGAATATCCCTCACAACTGCACAGGTGTGGACAGGTAGAGTGGGGGGTGGTGGTCATAGCTGGTGGATATTAGATCTTCAGCTTGTGTAGACAGACTATGCTGTAACTGGCTGGAGAAGATGGTGACCACATGAGGTAACACTGTGCCTTTTACAAGCAATCAACTGAGAGACCTTCATTGAGTATTTCTATATTGCTCTCCCCTTAATATCAGTGCTAAGAATGGAAGAAGCTTTAATCCCTTTTTCACAACAAGGTCCGTGTTTTTTATGCTGAGGGAGCCAGTGGGATCCTGTGACCTGTAATGAGAAAGACGCTATCACCATGCACACTGGGCTCCAACTCCTCCTCTGAGGAGGAAGCCCCCCAATCTGAGAGGATGTACCAAGAGGGCTTTCACCCATCACCTCTGGCAGCTCAGAAACTTTCACCTTGGCACATTCTCTATTTAGCTTCTATTTGGGTGCACAGTCTGGTGGCACATTGTATCTGTATCGATAGTAGGTACTCAGAGGACTGCTGGACACAAGGCACCTGCTCAGTCCTAAAGCAGTGAAATAGAGAAGCTCATCAAGAGTAGGCAGATGTATAAAAGGCAGCCAGTGAATGGAAAAAAAAGATGGAGGAGTCCTGTGCTGGCTCCTGCTTACACGCAACTTCTTGTCTTCTTGGCGATGCTGGCAATGTCATGGAAATCATGATCCAGCAAACTCCAAATCTGCCAGGCGTGTGCATAGTCTTGCGCTCCATTCCTTTTGCCATTGGTGTTCATCATCAGTGAGGTGAGATGGGGTTGAAGGATTCTAGCTGGTGTCCTGTTGGTGGCCACTTCTTCTCAGGGAGACAGGCGGACAACCAAACTGAGTTGCAGTCACATATAGGCCCTGTAGAAGCTTCCACTAAGGGGGAAACTGCAGAGCCTGGCCTTGCCACTTCCCAACTTGCTAGAATGCTGAAGCCTGCAGGTTTTCCAAGACAAAGGAGAGGGAGTCTGCATGTGGACAGAATACACTTGGTGAAAATGGGCCTTGTGAGCCCATGTGCCCCATGGCTAATTATCAAAGCCTTTCAGGTCAAACAGGCAAACTGCAGAGCTAGCTGCTTCCACTCCAGCATGGACAACAGGACTGCACTTAGATGTAGTTTGAGGGAAAGGGTCAAAGCAAAACTCATCCCATACGCTGTTTGAAGATATAAAAGCCACCTAAGCCCAGCACTGTAAGATGTTACTGTGCTGTCTGACTAATTTTGCTGTTTCCTGAATGGTAAGGATGACTTTCTTATTTCTTTACAGTGAGTTCAGTTGTATACCACCAATGCAATCCTATCAATAACAGAACATTTATTCATCAACAGAAGAGTTCAAGGAGTGCAGAGGTTTGAGGGTACATATATTCTGTGCCCTGTTTAAGGCCTGCTTGCCATAATACCAAGAGAACTCAATGAAAGGAACTCCAAAACCAAGTATTCTCAAAGTGGGTTTTAATCACGCACGTCATTTGAGGTTGACAGTTTATAGCTCAATAACGGTTTCTTGGAGGTCTCTTTGGTTTAATGTCCCTATCCTGATTCTCAGAACTGCTGTCAATACCCCATTTCTTTTGCATACGAGATATACCTTTTTGTTGTTGCCAGTTGCAAAAGGCACAGCTTGTCACAGGATCCAACACTCCCTTTCTGGGTCATATTGCAAGGCCCGACTGGAGTGGCAAAAGCAGTGAAGCCTCCTTTTAAGCAGGCCTATGTTCTGTTACTGTGGCCTGCGAGAAAGCATATGCGGTGTTGTAACTCCATTCTGCGTCAGTTTGAGGGTTTTATAATGGGGTCATCAGCCATGTATGGGGCAGGCAGCCCTTGTTTTCCAGCTACCACTCCTGTCAGCTCTGAGGACCTTTGGAAGAAGGTAAGAAATGGAGAATTCTCCAGTACATGCACATCACAATATCTAGTACACACCTCCAGAATATGGTATCAATCACCATACAGGAGCTGGACATTGACAAAGTGGAAGTCTGTTTGATTTTTGTCCTCTGGAGGTTAGTGATTGGCTGCTCATAAAGCAATGTGGATGTAATTTATAACACTCTGCACCTGGGAGAAGGTAGAATTGTTGAAAAATCTCACTGCCTGAGATGCATGACTTTACATTACATGGGGAAAGGTTATAAACTGTTATAATCCAGAGAAAATGGCATTTGTGATATCTCAGATGCATTTGTGAACCATGGAGTGAGGAGATGCCACACATGTCTTTAGCTGGTCTCTACAACAAGCTGCTGGTAGTAAATACAGATTAGCTGTGACTTTGACAGCCATTGGGGTGGTATGACCATCCATTCCTTCAGAACACAAGTTCTCCTCCAGAGCATAACACAGTTTGGTGCTGCTGGTTTAGAACATCCCAGTCCATGTCTGCCCTGATTCTCTGACAGCTGTTGATAATGACAGCAAGGCTGGGAAATTCAGGATCTAGTCATTCTCCTCCATCTCCTTGGGTATCTCCAGCTGCTGTTACTTCCTCTTGAACGCTGTTCAGCAATTGTTGGA
Organism: Stegostoma tigrinum; assembly: GCF_030684315.1. Classification (NCBI taxonomy): domain Eukaryota; kingdom Metazoa; phylum Chordata; class Chondrichthyes; order Orectolobiformes; family Stegostomatidae; genus Stegostoma; species Stegostoma tigrinum. The sequence goes on along the minus strand of NC_081372.1, from coordinate 46,030,009 downwards.
ACTGTCGGTTTTTGCTGGGCTTGGTGATTATGTTCTAATTGATGTTTTCTTCAACACTTTCATTTGATTTCTAATAATGTCACAAAGAATCCTGTTTCAGTTTTGGATCAGTGAATTGGTATTCTGTGTGGAATGTCAGAAAAAGAATAATATGTCATCAATGATGCCCTGAGCCCCTTCAGCAGCCACAATGAAATAACATATTTTGGCCTTATGCTGTGTCACTGAGAGGTTTCACCTTCTCAACAACATGTCCATAAGACATGGGAGAAAAATTAAGCCACTTGGCCCACTGAGTCTGTTCCACCATTTAATCATAGCTAATGTGTTTTCTTACCTTATTCTCCTGCCTTCTTGCCTTGATCCCTTTACTAATCAAGAATGCCCTGCCTAGAAAGAGTTCTAAGTTATATTGCCTCCTTCAGTGGTCCCCTGAATCACAGATATCTGTCTTCAGCCAATTCAACTCACTCAATGTGCTATCAAGAAACGGAGGCATTGGATACCGCAAAGCCTATGGGCCCGGACAAAATTTTGGCAATAGCAGAGAAGACTTGTGCCTCGAAACTTACCACTCCCCTAGCAAAGTTCCTCCAGGACAGTTACAACACTGGCATATAACTGACAATGTGGAAAATTGCCCTGGTATGTCCTGTACATTAAAAAAGGACATCTCCACCCTGGCTAATTACTGCCGCATCAGTTTCCTCTCGATCATCAGTAACGTGATGGAAGGTGCCATCAACAGAGCTTTCAAGTAGCACCTGCTTTATTACACACAGTTTGGTTGCTGCCAGGGCTACTCATCTCCTGAGCTTATTACTGCCTTGGTTCAAATACAGACAAAAAAGCTGAACTCCAGATGTCAGGTGAGAGTGACAGTGCCTGACTTCAAGGCCACATTTGACTGAGCGTGGCATCAAGGAACCCCAGTGAAACTGGAATCAATGGGTATCAGGGGCAAACTCTCTGCTAGTTGGAATTATACATGGTCATGGTTTTTGGAGATCAGTCATCTCAGCTCCAGGAGTCCCTCAAAGTTTTTTTTTCCACTTGTTAACCTATTTTTCTAATCTACCTGTTCAAAGATGTGAGTACATACCTCTGGATCAAGTGGGACTTGAACTTGGCCTCCTGGTCTAGAGGTAAGAACTCTACCACTGTGCCACAGGAGGGCCACTAATTGCTCAGGATAATGTCCTAAACTGAAATATTTTCAGCTGCTTCATCAGTGACCTTCCCTCCATCATAAGGTCAAAAGTGGGATAATCACTGATGATTGCACAATGTTCAGCATCATTCACAACTCCTTGGATTCTGAAGCAGTCCATGTTCAAATGCAACAGGATCTGGTCAATACCTAGGCTTGGTCTGACAAGTGGCAAGCAATCATTGCCTACACAAATGACAGGCAACGACCATCTCTAATAAGAAACAATCTAATCATAGCCCCTTGACATTCAATGGTGTTATAATCACTGAATCCCCCACTATCAACATCCTGGGAGTTGCCATTGGCCAGAAATACAACTCAACTACCACAGAAGCAAAGTGGCTAGAAGAGCAGATCAGAGGACAGGAGTACTGCAGCGAGTAACTCACTTTCTGATTCCCCAAATCTTGTCCACCATCTAGAAGGCACAAACAGGAGCGTAATGGTATACTCCCACTTGTCTGGATAAGTGCAGCTCCAAACACCTCATCCATAAGCATCCACTTCCCTCATCACAGAAGGACAGTTGCAACAGCGTAAACAATCTACAAAATGCACACCAGAAGTTGCCTAAGATCCTTAGACAGGCACCTCCCAAGCCCATGACCATTTCCATCTGGAAGGACAAGGGCAGCAGAAATGTGGGAAACGCCAGCTGCAAGTTCCCCTCCAAGCCATTTACCATCAGGATACATAAATCACAGTTCTTTCACTGTTGTAGCTCAAAATCTGAAATTCTCTTCCAAATGACATTGTTTCTCCACCTACAGCGCAAAGACAGCAGCGATTCAAGGATGTAGCTCACCCACACATTCTCAAGGGCAACCAGGGACAGGGAATAAATGCCCATGTCCTACGAGCAAATTTAAAACTAAACTGAAGTATTAATGCTACATAGGGTGTTAATTGTAGGCAGTTCCCCACTTGGATAGCATCCCTTTCCAAAACACAACTTTTCTCATCTCTCACCATGTTTTTACATACTCAGTCAGGTGTGGAAGCATGTGTTGCAGCTAACTGATGTGACATATGTAGCAGTTTTAACTTGTAATGTTAATGGTTGACAATGAATAACCTTTCAATAGAATACAACTTGATGGCATTCCAGAATTCTTGGTTGCATGATTAATAAAATTGCCTTGAGCAGGGTCTAACATGTATATTATTGTAGTCTACTCCCAGAGAGATAAAAAAAACTTACTCTGCCCATAATACACATGCTGGCAGCCATTTTGCTCCCTCATTGCACAACTATGCCTTGTGCAAAGAAGGTAAAGATTCAGCTTTAGGTTCTCATGAGTGAGTTCTAGGCTCTGTCTGAGACAAAGCTTGATCCAACCCACCCCCATCCATCTTGCTTTTTATGTATCACTGCCCCTGTGTTCCCAATGATTTCAGCCTGCTTCTATTCCATCAACTTCTTTATATAATCCTCTGAGTCCATGGCTTTCTGAATTGCCGTATCATTGTTGGCTATGCAGTCTCCACATATTGAGGCTAGAGTGATTGTGAATTGTGCAAAGCACCTTGGCATTTCTCCATCATTTCCTTTTCTCTGAGATCCCCACATTCTATCATATATTACTCCCTTTTTACCAGTACCATTCTCTCAGTGAGCCAGTCCAGTGAGTCACTACTTCAGATGTAAGTATTCTTCTTTCCCAACCACTTTCTACCATAATGAAGTGTAAATTTTAGATTTAGGTTTTGTTTTAGATTTAGGTTTAGGTTTTATTGTCACATGTACTCAAGTACAGCCACAGTGAAAAATGTACAATGCTAACACACACAGCACCATCTTAGGTGCAAAACACCTAGGTCCAAAATCTTAGTTACAGGAATAGAAAAATAAAGAAATAAGGTAAAAAGTTCAGCATTACAGTCTTCATTGTAATATGTACATTTGCAATTTAGTTTCTATAGTAACCTATAGTTTTACAATACTGCCTTAAATAGTTTTATTTCCATCATACGCCAAACGGTTTTCAGGTATTATAGATTGAGAATCATCTGTGAAAGAATTTAAAATAGCTTCTTTAAGCAGTGAAATATCAGGTATGGTTTTGGGTTCTTAAATCCCCAAATAAGTCTCTCTACAGGGGAATGTTTTGTTTTATCCTAGTCGCTGCCATTGTGCATTATGGTATCCCTACTTACCAAATTAAATTTCTGTCTAATCTTTTCCTTGGCAGTTTGGTGTCCTACATCAGCTGAGCTAATGTGAACTGATCCCATCACTCTTGCTCTCTCGCTTTCTCTCATATTTCTCCGTCCTATCTGGGTTTTCTGTGTTTGTTAGGTGGAGCGTGTTAATTTTGTCATGTTATGGAGTCATGCACAAATGGATAATAATGCTTTACGTCCCTCTATTATTTTTCTGTTCTATTGGCAGCATATGTCTTGAGATCTTGTGGTCTATATTCTTGGCATGTGATCTGCCTCTTGATAGCTGATTTCTAGTTCAAGGCCAAGTACTTAATCTCACAGGATTATTTTGTTTTGATTTTATTGTGTGATCTTATTATTGGGTTGTAAATGTATTATGCTGCAATTTTTGTTTTCCCATACTACTTGAATGGTCATGAGAGAATGTGCATTCTCAATGTTTGCACAGATTTGAAAGCCTTTTCCTGAACATTTTGCAAATTGCATCAATCTGCTTCACAGTTTAATTTTATGGTCGATTATAGAACAACGAGCATCTGTGCACTACTTTCCAATTATTCTCTTGTAAAATTTCAATGTTTTCATAGGAATTCAGAAGGCCATGTTCAGTTGTTTTGTCCAACATTACAGGTCATTCAGAAATGAATCATTTGCCAGATGTTTTCTCATAGACATGAACCTATATCATCTGCCGTGGAGTATGATCTATAGCAGTTGGAATGGCTGAAGGACCCAATATCTGACTTGCCGCTCTCTGTAGGGTCATTAGTCTCCATTGATTTGTATGAAAGCTAAGTCTTGTCAGATTGCTTAACATCGATTTCTGTGTTTTTGGCATCTATCCAGCCTTCTAATGTTTCACAAATTTGATAAGTGTTATGTAAATGAACTTACCCTAGTGATTGGATCATATCTGACATTGTTGGACCATCTGGAGTGACTGGTATGTTTTGGACTCACTCAAAAAAATTAAAACGTTTCTGCAGACATTGAAAAGATCTCTCAGGATCCCATCAAATGTGATTCACAGAATTTAAATTACAACTATCCATTGATGCAATTTTTACTTGGAAACCACACCTTGCTAGGGCAAAGGCACTGCCTTGTCCTTCAATGAAAGAACTTAGCATTATTAACTATAGACTGGGTCCTACAACAAAATGTTCTATTCCGAGGAATACCTATCTCAGGATAAAATACATTATAGCAGAAACAATTTTAATGACTCCATTAACAAATATCGCTGCATAGGGTTCTAGCGTAAGCATCCTAGGATACTTATGTATGAAGAGTCAAGTATGAGACCGTACTTTTTAATACTTATGAATATTTATTATAAGAATCAATTCTGAACTACATTTATGGTAATGGATAGTGATTCATCGAGCATACAGCTGGAACATGACAGTTCTGCTTTAAGATAAATTTTAAAATGTTACATAAATTAAAAGTAATTGGCTATTTAAACAAATAAATGCAAAGAATGTTATAATTATGATTCAGTATGATTTCGTAATAGGATCTAATGTCTTTGCCCTAAATTGTAAGAAGAAGTCTGAATGTAAGGATCTCAAGTCAGCAGTCAACACCAAAAAAAAGTACTGATGTGGTCAAGCAGCATCAGAGGAGCAGAAAAGCTTGACGTTTCGGTTCGGGACCTGAAAGCTTTCTTGCCCCTCTGATGCTGCTTGGCCTGCTGTGTTCATCCAGTTTCACACCGTGTTATCTCAGATTCTCCAGCATCGGCAGTTCCTACTATCTCTGCTGTGGTCAATATGTTTTATTTTAAATTTCATCCATGTTTCAAGATTTTGTCTATAACCTACAAAACAATGCTGCTACTGTTCATTGATCAATCATTTTACAGCCAATCTTTTTTTTTGGGAACATCATAATGACCCCTTCGTTCAAAAGATGTAATTTAGCTTGAACAACCTCAAAGGCGCAATATCTGTAAAGCCATTACATACTTTTCTCTGCCCACAACACTATCTGAGAGCTTGCTGCTGACAAAATTTCAAATCCCATGCTGTTTAAATTCTTTATTAGTATTATTACTAGATTAATTTCATGATTTTATTCACATCCAATATTGCAGGAGTTTCCAGTTGCTACCATATTAATAAATTGTTCCCTACTTCCCCAGTAACGTCTCTATTAACATCATCCATTCATTATAGATGGCTTGGGGTAGCTTTTCAATTCAGGATCAGGAACCCATTGCCTAGATAACTTTTTTTCAATCTCAAATCAGCTTCATCTCTGTGTCGCTAGGGTATAGGTGATGTTATTTTTAAATGCGAATGGCTTAATTGTTCTGGAAAAGGGCCTGGCATTTGATTAATGGCACTATGGTCTGCCAAGAGATGTCAACTGACTCCCGAGTACAATCCTCAAAGGCAGACTCTAGCTATAATGGGCTTTTGTTTATTTATTATTGGATGTGTGTGCTGCTGACTCAACCAGCACTTATTGCCACCCTAATTACCCAAGGGCAGTCACCCACACTTGACAACAAGTTGAGCCAACTTAGCAATGATTTTAGCAAAGTGTTTTTGTTGAATATGCAGTTCCCTTTTAAAATTTCCTCTGTTCTGTATGAGTGTGCAGATTATTTTTCTGATTTAAATAACTTACATTGAGGTGAATCTGGAGACAGACCCGGCAAATATAGTATATTTCCTTCCCCCAAAAAGGCATTATTAAATCTGAAGGGGTTTTCACGAGAATTGATAATTCTTAATGGCTTCTAATTCCAGGTTTTACAGAATTCATATTTCACCGTCTGCCATGCTGGGAATCAAATCCATGTTCACTGTTTCCTTTAAGCTGTGCACACTGACCAGTGAGATGAATAATTGACTTCCAGTTCTGAAAGCAGTGCTACGCATGGATCTCTGAGGTGTGTACAGCAGCAAAAATGGTTAGATGAAACATAGACCATGTTTCCAAACCAATAGCTTAAGATTATGGATGATTATGACATTACCACAAGACCATTGCTTCCCTATATGGCTCTTGCTTTGCAGAACACAACAGGGAGGATTCCCAGGTGGAGTAGCTTCACAGCACAGTTGTGGGCAATGGTCAATGAAGAGATATTGCATCCACTTTTATGCAGTAGCCTGTTCTGCAAAAGAAATGTTTTCTTTAGCATAGATATTGCTGCTTGCATCGTACCTGACACTATGCACTAAAATTAACCAAGCTGTTGGGGATCACTGACAATTTCAAATTTACCTTTTGGCCTCCTCCAGTCCATTAGCTAGTTGTCAACAAACTTAAATGACTAATTAATTGGAGGTGAGCAGGTTCCTGACACCTCACCTGGTCTCACTTTGAAAAAAAGCAAGACATGGTCGAGTGGCAAAATACTGACATACATTTTGAAAATGTGCCTATTTTGATCTCACCCCCATGGCTTACTGAAATCAAACCACCTGTTTTATCACTGAAACCCTTCAATAGTTCTGTCCTTTTAGAAACCTGCCTTTCAGCACCATTTGTTTATGAGGAGTGTAATGGCTGCCCATGTTTGAGAGACGCAAAATGGCTGACAAGGGATAAACAGAATTAAACAGCCTGCTCCAGCATTGAAGTGAAACACAATGGTACCTTTGAACAGGGCTTCTCTAGGTGAATGGGAAGCTCTATAGAAACAGCCATCCAAGACAGTTTGATAAGAGGATGGCTGAGGATAGACACAAATTCATTAAAATAAGACAAGTAATTGATTTCAGCCTCATTAATGAAAGAATCTTGTCCCATTAGGTGAACAGTGCCATTTAGAACAAGGGGCGCAAGTCTCAATCCATGAAACAATCAGCCTAAGGCATTATACAGCTATGAAAACAACAGCTAAATTTATTTGTAGTAACCTGTTGTTTCCTTGAAGTTATTCACAATATTAAGAAATAAGATCTAGTTAAAGATTCCTCAGATAATCATAGATTTCAACTCAATTATAGATAAACATACATAACTAAAGTATAATAGAAACATTGGGGAAAACATTCAAACATAGATGTGAAAAGTTAATTAGTCTCAGGAAATGCTTTCCTTATGTCAAAAGCTGCCTATGAAATAAATTGTTCACAATTTAAAAAGTGCTAACAGCAGGAGTTGCTATAAAACTTGACATACAACTAACTTTGTAATAGGAATTAACACTAGGAATCTTATAGCAGTTAGTTAGAACCAACTATCTTTTGTGTTTTAAATATATATAATTGGGAGATATATATATATACATAAAACTGGAAATTATGAGGAGTAACTAAATTTGATACAGATAACAAAGAAATACAAGGGGCAACAGAATGCAATCAGTCCTCAAAGATAGCATGTTTGAGGTAAGTCTAAAGAAGTACAGCCAGTAACTTTGGAATGCAAATTAATAGGACTTATAGAAAGATCGCCAGGCCTGGAGATTACAATATCTGTTAAACACCATGAGATCATGGGAACCTGGGGCTTTCCATAGGATTGTCCATCATTAATTAGGTGTTTCACAGGACTGGATGTATCTAATAAGGTGAAGGACACAGTGACAATTTTGTATGTAATTATTGTAACACAAAATGTGTTAAAATGCTGTATTTAACTGTAAAAACCAGAGCATCATTAACGTCTCCTCCAATTTGAGCTGAAGATTAAGAGATCGACTGGGATCTCACATTGAGGCCAGATTGGGGGAAGATCTTTGGCCCTCTCCCAGCATTAACTGATTGTTGCTTGAATCAGAATAAAGTCTGCCAATTACTTAAGGCCTGCCTACATCCTGAGTCTTTGTCCCCATTTGGGGATTTTTTGCTCTGACTAGGAGGATGTTTTGTTTTTATACAGTGAAAACATTTTTCCAAAATAAATTATTTCTCTATCATTGCCAGAATTAATATGGAAATATACTATCAAAATGAGAACCGAGGGAGACTTCTGGAACTGGGAATTAGCGCTAGATAGATTGTCATTTTTTTTAAGACTCAGTGTTATTTGAGTAGGGAAAGAAATGTACAGAATCGGGAAAGTTCTAAACATGAACTGCATCTTCAACAAAATTACTTTCCTAAAATCAATTCTCAATTTGCTCAATTTGTTGTCTAGAATGAGAGACTATAGCCTACTTTCATCCATATAGCAGACTTAAAACTTCATTAAAATAATTATTAATCTTTGGCATGATATTTTAATTAGTCCAGTTTCTTCTGTTGCAGGATAAATGTAACTGGATCATAACCTTATCACATTCCACCACAACGTACAGCAGAGCAGAGATGTACTATAAACAAGAATTGTCAAAAAGGCAGAGTCACGACTTGCGCTTGAGTTCAGTTTGTTCCCAATCGTATCCCATTGGACAAATCTCCCGTTGGCTGTGATGTGTTAGCTTGCCTTGAAATTGCATTATCCAATTTTCTCAATACAGGAGTACTGCAGAAAAAGCAGTTCGGAAATCTGAGGAACAATTTGCTAACAATTGGTAATCCCTAGCTTTAAGGTGCTTACAGTATTCACAACCTTCTCTCTTCTGAATTAGATTACCTCGAGCAAAGTTGACACATTTCCATGATTGTAACGTGCCACCAACTAATCCCACAGTCCACTCCTCTCTGTAAGTGCTCTAGCTTCGGTGCACTGAGGAGTGCTCAGTAATATGGTAAGCAAGACATTACACCAGGCTAGATAACAAAGTGTGGAGCTGGATGAACACAGCAGGCCAAGCAGCACCTTAGGAGCACAAAAGCTGATGTTTCGGGTCTAGACAGAGAGGGGGATGAGGAAGAGGGTTCTGAAATAAATAGGGAGAGAGGGGGAGGCAGACCAAAGATGGATAGAGGAGAAGATAGGTGGAGAGGAGATGGGTGGGGAGGTAGGGAGGGGATAGGTCTGTCCGTGGAGGGTGGACACGTCAAGGGGGTGGGATGAGGTTAGTAGGTAGGAAATGGAGGTGCGACTTGAGGTGGGAGGAGGGGACAGGTGAGAGGAAGAACAGGTTAGGGAGGTGGGACGAGCTGGGCTGGTTTTGGGATGCAGTTGGGGAAGGGCAGATTTTGAAGCTGGTGAAATCCACATTGATACCATTGGGCTGCAGGAGTCCCAAGCTGAATATGAGTTGCTGTTCCTGCAGCCTTCGGATGCCATCATTATGGCACTGCAGGAGGCCCAGGATGGACATGTCGTCTGAGGAATGGGAGAAGGAGTGGAAATGGTTCGCGACTGGGAGATGCAGTTCTTTATTGCAAATCAAGCGGAGGTGTTCTGCAAAGCGGTCCCCAAGCTTCTGCTTGGTTTCCCCAATGTAGAGGAAGCCACAACAGGTACAGCGGATGCAATACGCCACATTGGCAGATGTTCAGGTGAACATCTGCTTGATGTGGGAAGTCATCTTGGGGCCTGGGATGGGGGTGAGTAAGGAGGTGAGGGGTCAAGTGTGGCACTTCCTGCGGTTGCAGGGGAAAGTGTCGGGTGTGGTCGGGTTGGAGGGGAGTGTGGAGCGGACAAGGGAGCTGCAGAGAGATGGTCTCTCTGGAAAGCAGACCAGGGTGGGGATGGAAAAATGTCTTGGGTGGTGGAGTCGGATTGTAGGTGGTGCAAGTGTCAGAGGATGATGCGTTGCATCCAGAGGTTGGTGGGGTGGTATGTGAGGACTCTGGGGATTCTCTGTTGGCGGTTATTGTGGGGGCGGGGTGTGAGGGATGAGTTGTGGGAAATGTGGGAGACATGGTCAAGGGCGTCCTTGACTACTTTGGGGGAGAAGTTGCAGTCCTTGAAGAGCGAGGACATCTGGGATGTGCGGGAGTGGAATGCCTCATCCTGGGAGCAGATACGGCGGAGGAGAAAGAATTGGGAATAGGGGATGGAATTTTTGCAGAATGGTGGGTGGGAGGAGGTGTATTCTAGGTAGCTGTGGGAGTCGGTGGGCTTGAAATGGACATCGGTGTATAGGTGGTTGCCTGAGATGGAGACAGAGAGGTCCAGGAAGGTGTGGGATGTGTTGGAGATGGTCCAGGTGAACTTAAGGTTGGGGCGGAAGGTGTTGGTGAAGTGGATTAATTGTTCGAGCTCCTTTTGGGAGCACGAGGCAGCGCTGATACAGTCATCAATGTAATGGAGGAAGAGGTGGGGTTTGGGGCCAGTGTAGGTGCAGAAGAGGGACTGTTCCACATAACCTACAAAAAGGCAGGCATAGCTTGGGCCCATGCAGGTACCCATGGTCACCCGCTTTGTCTGCAGGAGGTGGGAGGAATCGAAACAGAAGTTGTTGAGGGTCAGGACAAGTTCGGCTAGGCAGATGACCCAAGACATTTTTTCCATCCTTGACTGCCTTCCAGAGAGACCACTCTCTCCGCGGCTCCCTTGTCCGCTCCACACTCCCCTCCAACCCGACCACACCCGACACTTTCCCCTGCAACCGCAGGAAGTGCTACACTTGCCCCCACACCTCCTCACTCACCCCCATCCCAGGCCCCAAAATGACTTTCCACATCAAGCAGATGTTCACCTGCACATCCGCCAATGTGGTATACTGCATCTGCTGTACCCATTGTGGCTTCCTCTACATTGGGGAAACCAAGTGGAGGCTTGGGGACCGCTTTGCAGATCATCCACGCTCAGTTCGCAATAAACAACTGCACCTCCCAGTCGCGAACATTTTAACTTCCCCTCCCATTCCTCAGACGACATGTCCATCCTGGGCCTCCTGCAGTGCCATAATGATGCCACCCGAAGGTTGCAGGAACAGCAACTTATATTCCGCTTGGGACCCCTGCAGCCCAATGGTATCAATGTGGATTTCACCAGCTTCAAAATCTCCCCTCCCCCCACTGCATCCCAAGACCAGCTCAGTTCATCCCTGCCTCCCTAACCTGTTCTTCCTCTCACCTATCCCCTCCTCCCACCTCAAGCTGCACCTTCATTTCCTATCTACTAACCTCATCCCATCCCCTTGACCTGTCCGTCCACCCCGGACTGACCTATCCCCTCCCTACCTCCCCACCTATACTCTCCTCTCCACCTATCTTCTCCTCTATCCATCTTCAGTCTGCCTCCCCCTTTCTCGCTATTTATTTCAGAATCCTCTCCCCATTCCCCTTTTCTGATGAAGGGTCTAGGCCCGAAACGTCAGCTTTTGTGCTCCTAAGATGCTGCTTGGCCTGCTGTGTTCATCCAGCTCCACACTTTGTTCTCTCGGATTCTCCAGCATCTGCAGTTCCCATTATCTCATTATTCCAGGCTGTCTTCTCTTTGTAAATCTTCAGTCCCTATTCGAGGAAACTCAGATATCATTTTGTGGTATCTCCTTTGAGCCAAATTCATTCAATGTGGCAGGAAATGCATTCTAAATTTAATGATGATGCCCTGATTGCCTTGATGGAGTAAATGGATGCCAACAGAGATTCCAATTTTCTACTGGCAAGCAGGAGGCTTTAGAGGGGAATGGGAACAGTTGGCAAGGGCAGATAATGCTCAGAGTGTTGCACATAGGACTTGACAGCAATAGATACCACACCATTTATCTCTCACTCTGCTCAATGGATCGTACATCCTACCACTCAATTGAAAGTGTTACTCTGTACTGAGGAATCATTCCCAACATCCTTAATTCATCCCTGAGTCACAAATACCTTTCAACCATGATAGCCACATGTACACACATCCCTCTGTAGGATTCTGCAAACCTTGTGCTATTCAACTTCAGTGATATATCATCCAAGTAAACAACACAGTTATAGGCACGCTGCTCTAAATTGTAGGACAGTGTGGCTTATCACTAGCAGGATAGCCAGAGGACAGGTCGAACTTAAGTACACGTCATCCTCTGCATCCCCCCGAGAAAATGTGCTCTGCTAAACGTTCTGCTCATAAGAGTGCTTCTCTTTCTCTTTTGGCTTCTGTGTCCTGTTGTTGCAGACCAAGTAATACTGCAATGATTTTCACCATGCCAGTGGCTCCCCACTCAAGGTGAGAGTATCTATGACTCTCTTGGATGGGTCTCCTATGGGATCCTTTCATGGATAGTTACCTCTGTGGCAGTTTTTGTGGGCTTTTGCCTGCCACACTGATAATCATGCCTTCCCACTGAGCTTGCCACAAAGGCCTATAATATTTGCCATTGGCTGGCTAAACCACTGAGTAAAAATCATGAGATAGTTGTTGATTCACTTGGATCAAGACATGAAGCTTTTGCAAAGTGTCTCCCCACAGAAGAAAGATGTAGGGGATTGACCGTCCCCAGTCTGGACCAACAATGGGCCCCCAGTTTTATCTGGAGTGGCACTCTGTTAAATGTCGATGCAATGTAAGTTCCAGCTCTCCCACTGACCTTGGTAAACATTTCACCTTTGTTTGGACCAAGGGGCCCAGAAGAAGTATGGACCTGGATCGTGAAGTCAGGCTGGCTGGACCAGGCAACCTGGTAGAAGATGATTCACCTTCTATAGCAGAGACCAGGAGAACAGCCCATACGACAAGAGAACCGCTTTGTGTTGCGATTCAGACCTTCTATAACAAGAAGTATAAAGATGCTACCTCGTCGGGAACTGAAATATCATCTGACAACGTTGGCTCGTTACTTCAGAGTGGAACATCTGATGAGACCACTGTACAGAAATGGTTGTCATTGAACCAATGTTTGAGGGGAACACCTTTTTAGGAAGTAGTGAGAGACTATCTTGCTGTATACTCTGCAACTCCCTCCTTTCGACAGTTGGCACATGGAAGCGAGGCATTGGATCAACAACATTTGAGATAGATGTTCCTGTTGTAACAATAACAGTGATGACTATGCTATTGCCTTCCACTATGCAAAATGTAGTGGCGAAGGGCCACCGAATCCAACCACCAAGAAGATGTGTTTTAAATATAATCTAATATTCACATCTGCGATAGGCTTCAGCCAACATGAAGGTATTAGGCTTGCCGAATTCTGCAATGAGAAACAGCTAGAAGCCCTGAAGCTCAAGTCCAAACCCTGGAGGAGGCTCTGTTATTGGACCGAAGAAGGGACCACCCTTCCTTGAGAACTTGATTTGAGTTTCAAAGGACATGCAGCCATCAGTAAAGAGTTTTCCAATGTCTTGATGATTAAACAGCCTAGGAAATCTCAGCCAAGAGAATACCCAAGATGTGAACCAAACTCCAGTGTCTGATACTCCAGAAGACAGTGCATAAGAACCTGACCCACAGAAGGGCATTAATCAAAAGGAAATCATGCCACAAGTAAAATGGGTTAATAAACTCCCAATATGAACATTGGTCTGTGTTTGCTGGTCATCAATCAGCTGCTAAATCTAAGTGGTGAACTGGAGGTCCGGGCACATGGAATTGGATTTGTATTACAGATTTCATCCTGAAAAAAAAACAGAAAACAGCCCAAGTGCCACCAGTAGGGAAGTCAAAAAAACACAGACATGATTAGAGCAGTAAGAATATAGGATCATCACAGTGATGAGCTGCCAATACAGCTCACTTTAAAGCTACACAACTCCTTTATAAACATTGCAGACCCTGGCCAAATCACAGGAGTGCCAGCTACTACCTTATCTCCTCTGTCCAAAGAGGATCGCCACCAGGACATTCAAGTAAAATTATTAATTCCAAACAACAAAGCAAATGTCAACAAGTTCAACAGATGCACCACTCTATGGGATGACAGATTTGGAGACCAATTGTAGAACAGGAATTTGACACAGCCATAAAGGGGATGGGCCTGAAAAGTACAGTTGGCCTAGATGGATGAACCTGGGAGGTATCCTAGGCATCCACAACAGTACCATCCCAGAATCCCTGAAGAAGAACTGTGCCATTCTTATCAAAGAGACCAATCATGATTGGTCTGCTACAACATTTTACTAAAACCATGGCCTAACAACTCAGTGAGACAGTCAAGATAAACCCAAGATTAAAAGTGTTTTCAGGCAGGACTTCCTGGCTGCTACAACGAGAACATTGCAGTAACTGAAAATATCAGAAAGGGAGGAAAGTGAAACTGTTAAGATCTTGCCGTTGTCTTTGAAACACTTAAAGTGTCCAGTTTGGTTGGATACTAACTTCTCATCCAAGCCTTGCAATAAGCAAGGAGTGACTTCATAAAGCTAATAGGAGACCTGTATGTGAACAACAGAACTGTTATTGGTCTAAGTGATAATGGGAACTGCAGATGCTGGAGAATCCAAGATAATAAAATGTGAGGCTGGATGAACACAGCAGGCCCAGCAGCATCCCAGGAGCACAAAAGCTGACGTCTCGGGCCCAGACCCTTCATCGGTCTGGGCCCGAGGCGTCAGCTTTTGTGCTCCTGAAATGCTGCTGGGCCTGCTGTGTTCATCCAGCCTCACATTTTATTATCTTGTTATTGGTCTAAGCCTTGACAATTAAAATTAGAGAGGGGAGTCAAACAGGGGGACTCTCTGTTAACCATTCTATTTATTTGTATTGGATTTGCTGAGTTATACTCTAGAAGATGCCAAGTCAGGAATTTCTTTGCTCTAAGAAGACCAAAGAGTTGATTGTTCTGCTCTGGCATTCGCAGACAATATTACTCTACCCTGTGACTCAGGCTGGAATGGCACAGAATCTTAAGAAGGTCGAAACATTTTTCAAGAATATTAACATTGCGAAAACAAAAGTCTTCCACTTCATCCTGAAGTGGAAGACCATGCTGTGTAATCATGAAAAGAACTGAGCAATTAGAGATGACCCTGTTTCTGACACCATCCTCCCCATTTCCCATGGTAAATCAGAAATACATAGAGGCCAGCGTAGCTGGGGCAAATGCAAGGAGAGGCACAAGGCCTGGATTTCCAGCCTGGAAAGAGCAGCTCTCTGATTTCTGCAGAAATGGGCCATACAGAAGACCCCTATCATCCCCAGATTGTGCTACCACCTGAACCCAATATGGTCAATGTAGAAACCCTTGTCAAGTTGAACCAGGTCATCCACAATACTCAAAAAACAGATCCTATATCTCCCACCGCATACAGGGACAGTGGGCTTGGAATGCCAATACCTGAAGTACAGATTCCAGCTGCAATCATTTGGAAGTGTTTGACCCTTGAGAATTCTAGGATACCATAATCGAAGACTCTTTCCAATTTATGGAAGAAGTATGATCAACTCCTTCAAAGAACTTTGGGGCTTAAGACCTGAAGGAGATCACAATTTTCCAGAAGCATAACAGCACAGGGACAGAAAAAAAGGAAGAGTCCTGTCAATGAACTGGCACCGACCAGGCATCAATCAGGGAGATACCAGATCATGATTACTCATTGTGGAGAAAGTGGGAGCTCAAACTCTCCAGATGGCTCAAACTCAAAAATAAAGGCTTCAGAATCAAGAACTGCCAAAATGAAAAAAAGAAAAATTGGAATTGTGGTTAAAAACCACCTTCAACATCAAATCACCATACCTTTTAGTCTCATAGCTACTCCTACGCTGTAATTTATAACCTACAAGAGTGATTCTCACCATACATGATACACAGACATGAGGATAATGACAGGAAACTTTGGAAACTCACCACTTTCTTCAAGAAAGAATGGGCAGTCATGGTGATGGATGTGACAGTGCAATATGAGAATGGCGATAAGATGGTAGAGAGAGCCTGGGAGGAAAATAAGCAGAAATATCAACACCTGGTCCCAGAAATATAGGAACATATAAGGGGCTCTGAGCCAGTAGACGTTGGATTTGTGATGTGCAAGTGGCTCAAGAAGAACATTATCTTGACTTCCTGGGCATTCAATGATACAAATCCTTCACCCAACAAGCATCTAGACTGAACAATTTCATAATGCTTGAATTTCTACAAATATTCAGCAACAGGTAAGTAGACTGAAATAATGCTGAGCTCAAGCCTGGAGATGACTACCACTGACCTCAGAGCGTTAAGTTTGATTGGAACTCTGAGGATATATGGTGTCGGCACTTTCTCAAGATAAGAAAATGGTGATGGGAGAAAATATTTACACAGAATTTCAAAATCGAAGTAAAAACTTTAACAAAATATGAAACCTTAATAAAAAAATGTTGTAATGAATTAGAAATAGCTTTATTGTCACATATTCTCACAAACACAATGAAAAGTTTGCATTGCATTTATGGCACCATTTAGATACAAAATTACGGATATACAGATTCTTCAGTCCAAAATCTTTGGGAATAAAATTAGAAAAATAGAGAAATAAAAACCCAACATTACAATCATTGTGCCATCCTAGGTACAAAAGTACAAAATAATAGGAATAAAATAGAGAAATAAAAACCCAACATTACAATCATTGTGCCATCTTAGGTACAAAAGTACAAAATAATAGGAATAAAATAGAGAAATAAAAACCCAACATTACAATCATTGTGCCATCCTAGGTACCAAAGTACAAAATAATAGGAATAAAATAGAGAAATAAAAACCCAACATTACAATCATTGTGCCATCCTAGGTACAAAAGTACAAAATAATAGGAATAAAATAGAGAAATAAAAACCCAACATTACAATCATTGTGCCATCCTAGGTACAAAAGTACAAAATAATAGGAATAAAATAGAGAAATAAAGAGGTAAAAAGTTTAGAATCGCTTCATTGGTACCTAACGTTCAGCCTGCGTATAGTCCTCATCTCCAGACTGTGCCATGCTTCACCACGAGCATGCCTAAGCTGCGAGTGCTGGGAATCTGCCCTGGATTCACCTCAAGGCTGAGAGTCCGTGCTGAGGCCTGAAGTCCATTCTGACTTCACCTCACAGTTCTCAGGGTCAGAAATCCACGTTGAGTTTACTTGAGGTTCAAAGATGGGAGGTACGAAGAAACTAAGCGAAAAACATGATAAGAAGAGGGAAAAAGGAGAGAAACAGATGCAGTGGATGAGCTCTAGCTGAGGAATCCTTATCTGCCACCATCTTGGGGACTAAAGTTGGACTAAGTAATGGTGTTGGATTGTGAGTACCGATGAGTTAGTAGTTCCTGGGTATGTAAGATAATGTAGTGATAAGTGTTGGCAACAAAAAACATATCAGATGATCTAATATCCTCGGACAAACTAACCCAAGTGATGTAAAAGCCCAAAAAAGGCACCATCTGTGTGTTTTGAACACTGCAAATATCTCCAAACTGCTTCAGGTATTCAAAGCAATGCTTTTACTTACTTTAACACAGCAGAAACCCCCGTAAGGCCGCCTATTAAAAAAGTTCCAGAACACTATGCACCTTGTTTCAGAATGCTTTTATTTTTTATGAGGAACACTGCCTGCTAATGCATTGTTCAAGATTAGTATCCTTGCTTTACAACAGCCTGTTCAGCTGACAGGCACCATGATAGTGCCCAGAGAAGTTCGTCTTGTGCACTCCTACATGCTTTATTCCAACTAAGACAAGCCACACAAGTTGAAAAGAAAGTAGCCTTTAACATCAGGCACATGGAAAGCTACAGAGAGTATTCATTGGAGCACCAGAACTGGTTTTGCATGACTCGATTTCATGCCCAATAAACTTTACTTTTGCCAACAATAAATAAAAGAAGTTTCTCAACAAGGTTTTGTTCAACCAAAGTCAGTTAATTTGATTGAAACGGTGACTGGCACTGAGTTCTGGCTTATAAATGCCAACTATCTCTATAGTTTCAGATTACATATGACAGGAAATTGTCCCTCTGGTGGATGATTTTGAAGAATGTGATTAAGAAACGGAAACATTTATTCTAAGGTGTAGAAGGACACAACTTGACCTGCAGAATGGCACAAATTTGGGACAGCTGTCTTTGGTCATGCGCTGAGCTTGGGTAATACTTAAAAGAAAAACAGTTGTGGATACTGGAAATCTAAAACAACCAGAAAATGCCAAGAGAAACACAGCAGGCCCGTGTGTGTCTACAGAGACACAAACAGAATTAATGTTTCGAGTCCAGTGTAGCTCTTCTGAGTGAATACTTGCTTTGCATCCTGCAATACTAACTTACTGACATTAAAAAATTTTGCAAAGGTTTACCTATTGGGATCTCTATATTAACAAATATTGAAAAGTGGCATCTCTACTTATTGCGAGCCTGTTGGTATGAGTTTTCCTGTGGGAAAATAGTAATCAGCTCTTCTTTGTTATTTTGAAAATGTCAAGATAAAACTAATTTCATACTGATGTTCCCAACATTTTGCTTATTGAATTAGTTTGTGACAAAAACCTTGCTTCCTTTATCAGTTACTTCACTCCGTACTGAGTTTAATGGAATTGTTTTGGAGGGTAATACTCCATTTTCAAAAACTCTTAATTGTCTCTTTTTCTCTGTTTGTTTCAGACACTATGTGCTTTAAATTAATCCCACAGCAGAGGCTGATTCAAAAGTGGGCATTTTGGTCACCGAGTGCTGTGCAAGTTTCCCTGAATTGGTCTCAACTCTCAGCCATTTTGCCTCCCTCAAGGGTCACAGCAGTGCACAAAATAGAAATTACTCAACTGAGGGAGTCAATAAGCAAATTAAGAGCTTGTAGCAGAGCATTGGGAATTTCATGGCAGCACACCCATGAAGATAAGGTGGCTGTGCAATGCATTGTGTTATGTCTCACATTTAATGTCTGACAATTTAAACTATGATTCCAAAATGCTTCTCCTTTTGTAGTAAGTGCACATACAGCTAAAAATTTCTATGGATGTAAATTAAGTTGGTTTCTGCAGAGGAAGAGACATACAGACATAGATTGACCAAGAGAATGTCACACCCAAGGATGCAAAGGGAACTTCATAGCCAAGCCTTGAAAACGTTAGCAAAGATTAGTAGCTCAGATTATGGGTGAGGTTGTTGACTGCCCGCCAAGCTGGCTTGTCTTCGTTCAGTTGCATCACCAAGCTAGGTGACATCATCACTGAGGCCTCCGATGAAGCGATGCTGTTCTACTCTGCTTGGAATTTATACTATCTAGTCGGTTTTGGTGAGTTGTGTCATTTCTGGTTTTGATCTGTATGGATTTGTAAATGGGGTCCAATTCTATATGTTTGCTGATTGCATTACAGGTAGAGAACCATGCCTCTAGACATTCTCACAGGTCTATATTTGCCTTGGGCTACGATGGTTAAATTGTCCCAGTTAAACTAATGGCCTTCATTGTCTGAGTATACTAATATTAAGGAGAGTTTGCCGTGCCATTTAGTTGATGTTTGTGTATTCTGATGGCTAGTTCCCTTCCTGTCTGTCCGATGTCATGTTTGTGGCAGTCATTACGTGGTATTTTGTAAACCAAGTTGGTTCTGTATGTTGTGGGGATGGGGTATTTAATCCTTGTAAGTGTTTGTCGTAGTGTGACTGTGGGCTTGTGGGCCACCATGATTTCTAGTGGTCTTAGGAGTCTTGTTGTCAGTTGTGAAATGTTCCTGAGGTTTAGCAGTGTGGCCAGTGTGCTAGGGCATATTGTGTTCTCTTGTTTTTGCCTGTTTAGTGGGCATCTGCAGATGAAGTGGCGAGGATATCCGTCCATTGTAAAGATTTTGAATAGGTGCTCTTCCTCTTTCTTGCATAGTTCCGGAGTTTTGCAGTGTGTCATGGCCCATTTGTTTGTGGACATTGGGGTGGTTGCTGTGGAAGTTGAGGATTTGATCAGAATGGGTTGCTTTTCTGTTTGCTGAGGTTTGGAGTTCTCTGTTAGTCATGTGCTCAACTTTAACATCCAGAAATGGAAGTTAATTGTTGTTTTCTTCTTCCTTTGTGAATTTAATCCCTGTGAGTACATTGTTGATGAGGTGGTGGTGGGGTCTCTTCTGATTTGTTGCATTTAGTAATGACAAATGTGTCGTCTGTGTACTGGATCCATAGTTTAGGTTGAATGCAGGGGAGGGTGCTGTGTTCTAATCTTTGTCTGACTGCTTTTGCAATGAGTCCAGAGATGGGTGAGCCCTTTGGCATACCATTGATTTATTTGTATATTTGACCATTAAAAATGAGGTGCGTGGTGAGGCAGATGTCTAGTAGTTTAAGTATGTTGTCATTGCTGATGGAGCTGCTGGTCTGCATTGTTGCTTCCTCTTGTAATGCGGCCAGTGTTTCTTTGGTTAGTGGGCTGTCAATTGATGTGAATAAAATTGTGACGTCAAAGGATACCAAAATCTCGTTGTCACTGATTTTTATGTTCTTTGAGGTATTGAGAAATTCTTGGGTTGAGTTGTTGGAATGGGATGATCCATCGACTAGGTGCTTCAATCTTTGTTGTAGGTCCTGATAAACCGTAGTAGCCCAAGCCAAACATAGACATGCGTGGGAATTAATTGAGGCATGGTTTTCAATCCGTAATGCTATTAACAAATATTTGGATTGGACCCCAAATACAAACCCATACAGATCAAAACCAGAAATGACACTGCTCACCAAAACAGACCAGACAGGATAAATCCCAAGCGGAGTAGAATAATGCTGCTTCATTAGAGGCATCACCGATGATGTCACCTAGCATGGTGACGAAGCATCTGAACGAAAATACCTACCTACCTACCTAGAATACTCCTCCTCCCACCCACCTTCCTGCAAAAATGCCATTCCGTATTCCCAATTCCTTTGACTCCACCACATCTGTTGCCAGGATGGGGCAATCCACTCCCGTACATCTCAGATGTCCTCATTTTTCAAGGACTACAACTTCCCCCGCTCAGTGGTTGTGAACACCCTCGATCCCGTCTACTGCATTTCCCACAACTCATCGCTCACACCCTCTCCCCGCAAGAAAAACGAAATCCCCCTCATCCTCATGTACAACCCCACCAACCTCCAGATCCAATGCATCATCCTACAACAGTTCCACCATCTGCATTCCGACCTCACCAGCAAACACATTTTCCCCTCCCCTCCCTTATCTGCTTTCCGGAGGGACCGCTCTCTCTGGGGATCCCTTGTCTGCTCCACGCTCCCCTCCAGCCCCACCACACCCAGAACTTTTCCGTGCAACCACAGGAAGTGCTACACCTGCCCTTACACCTACCCCTTCACCCCCAGGCTAGGCCCCAAGAAGACTTTCCACATCAAGCAGATGTTCACCTGCACATCTGCTAACATGGTATACTGCATCCGCTGTTCCCGTTGTGGCCTCCTCTACATCGGGGAAACCAAGTGGAGGCTTGGGGACCGCTTTGCAGAACACCTACACTCGGTTCACACTAAACAACTGCACCTCCCAATCGTGAACCATTTCAACACCCCCTCCCATTCCTTAGATGACATGTCCATCCTAGGCCTCTTGTAGTGCCACAATGATGCCACCCGAAGGTTGCAGTAACAGCAACTCATATTCTGCTTGGGAACCCTGCAGCCCAATGGTATCAATGTGGACTTCACAAGCTTCAAAATCTTACCCCCCCCACCACATTCCAAAACCAGCCCAGCTTGTCCCCGCCTCCCTAACCTGTCCTTCCTCCCACCTGTCCCCTCCTCCCACCCCAAGCCCCACACCCGTCTCCTACTATCAATCCTCATTCCACCCTCTTGACCTGTCTGTCCTCCCTGGACTGACCTATCTCCTCCCTACCTCCCCACTTACATTCACGTCACTGGCTCCATCCCCGCCTCTTTGACCTGTCTGTCTTCTCTCCACCTATCTTCTCCTCTATCCATCTTCTACCTGCCTCCCCCCCTCCTTATTTATTTCAGAACCCCCTTCCCCTCCCCCATTTCTGAAGAAGAGTCTAGGCCCGAAACGTCAGCCTTCCTGCTCCTCTGATGCTGCTTGGCCTGCTGTGTTCATCCAGCTCCGCACCTTGTTATCTCTGAACGAGAATAAGCCAGTTTGGTGAACAAGTCAACAGCCCAACCCGAGCTGCAGATCTTTCCTAAAAGTTTAAACATCTATGGGCCAACATGCTAAAAATTGCACGACATTGGAAAACCTTCAACAGACTGAGCTCCACCCACAAACAACTGCACTTTCTCCACAAATGCCTCAGGAATCAAGTACTGTCCTGCATCATAATTACAAGCCTCCATTCAACAACCTACAGGCATATAAAATAGCTAATAACTAATCGAACATTACAGCACCGTACAGGCCCTTCGGCCCTCGATGTTGTGCCGACCTGTCATACCGATCTGAAGCCCATCTAACCTACACTATTCCATGTACATCCATATGTTTATCCAATGATGACTTAAATGTACCTAAAGTTGGCGAATCTACTACCGTTGCAGGCAAAGTGTTCCATACCCTTACTCCTCTCTGAGTAAAGAAACTACCTCTGACATCTGTCCTATATCTTTCAACCCTCAATTTAAAGCTATGCCCCCTCGTGCTCGCCGTCACCATCCTAGGAAAAAGGCTCTCCCTATCCACCCGATCTAACCCTCTGATTATTTTATATGTCTCAATTAAGTCACCTCTCAACCTTCTTCTCTCTAACAAAAACAGCCTCAAGTCCCTCAGCCTTTCTTCGTAAGACCTTCCCTCCATACCAGGCAACATCCTAGTAAATCTCCTCTGCACCCTTTCCAGAGCTTCCACATCCTTCTTATAATGCGGTGACTAGAACTGTACACAATACTCCAAGTGCGGCCGCACCAGAGTTTTGTACAGCTTCACCATAACCTCTTGGTTCCCGAACTTGATCCCTCTAATAATAAAAGCTAAAACACTGTATGCCTTCTTAACAGCCCTGTCAACCTGGGTGGCAACTTTCAAGGATCTGTGTACATGGACACTGAGATCTCTCTGCTCATCTACACTACCAAGAATCTTACCTTTAGCCCTGTACTTTGCCTTCTGGTTACTCCTACCAAAGTGCATCACCTCACACTTGTCTGCATTAAACTCCATTTGCCACCTCTCAGCCCAGCTCTGCAGCTGCACAGAACAGATGCAGAATGCTATAAGTAATAATTAATGGTGCACAATACTGACCTCACAGGTACGAAAGGGAAATTTTGCCAGAAATCACAATATCTAAACACTATAGACCAGCTGTTGACTACAACTCCAGAACAGGCCATCACCATCAAACAACACAAAACCAAAACTAAGAAGAGAATCAAGCTACAGGAAAAACTGAACAAACTGGTCCACTGCAAAGAAAGTTCAACAACGAACCAGACACAAGGATAAGGGTCTAGACCCGAAACATCAGCTTTCCTGCTCCTCTGATGCTGCTGGGCCTGCTGTGTTCATCCAGCTCCACACCTTGTTATCTAACATGGAGAAGAAACCTATCTAACAGACAGCTCACAGAAACTGAGAAAACTGTCCTATTATGTGGACTGAACTATAACCACACAGATATAAATAGAACAGACTTTATGGCCACCCTAGAGACTACATTAAAAGACTACTGACTCACAGACAAAACACAATAAGCCATCCAAAAATATATATAATCCCCACACTGCACGAAAGGAACAGAGGGGACATCCTGAACACATCAGAGAGAAAAGCACTAGATAAATTCAAGTAAGACAAGGATATCATAATTTTACCAGCAGACAAAGAGTACATGACCGTCATTATGAACAAACCAGATTATGTCAAAGAAAGCATAGGCATTGCTTGCAGATATAAACACTTACCAACAGCTGGCGATAGACCCAAAACCACAGCGAGGCAATACGACCACCCAGACACTGAAGTGACTAAAGGATGCAGGACAGATAACCAAGATGGAGTATGTGAGAATGAAGCCAGAAGGCATGAACACAACCTGCACCTACAGAGTTCCTAAAGCACAAAAACTTGACATTCCCCTCACGCCCATTGTTTCCTTACTGGGCACGCCATCACACAAACTGGCCAAGGACCGACAACAGAGATTGAAACACCTAGTTGATGGATCACACCATTCCATCCACTGGACCCAAGATTTCCTTGATTACCCTCCAGAACATATAAATCAGTGACAAAGCGATTGTGGTATCCTTTGACGTCACAGCTTTATTCACATCAATTGATACCCCATAGCCAAAGAAACAGTGGCCACATTACAAGAGGAAGCAGGAATGCAGACCAGCAGCTCCATCAGCAACAACAATATAATCAAACTGTTAGTTCTTTGCTTCACCATACACTTTGTCTGTAATGGTCAGGTACATAAACAGATGAACAGTACACCATTGGGGTCACCTGTCTCAGGACTCATTGCAGAACACACCACCCTCCCTCGCATTCAACCTAAACTGTGGACCCAGTATGTAGGCAAAACATTTATCGTTATTAAATACTACAAATTAGAAGAGACCTTCCACTTCATCAACAGTGTATTTGCATGGATTAAATTCACAAGGGAAGAAGAAAACAACAATCAACTTCTGTTCTGGACATCAAAATTACATGTATGACCGATGGGCATTTCCAAATCCCAGTATACAGAAATGCAACCCATACAGATCAAATCCTCTACTTCCACAGCAACCAACCCAACGTCCATAAACAAAGCTGCATTAGGACACTGTTTAAATGGGCCAGGACACACTACAAC
This sequence comes from Stegostoma tigrinum, assembly GCF_030684315.1. Lineage (NCBI taxonomy): Eukaryota > Metazoa > Chordata > Chondrichthyes > Orectolobiformes > Stegostomatidae > Stegostoma > Stegostoma tigrinum. The sequence continues at coordinate 46,005,211 of NC_081372.1, read as the reverse complement.
ATCCCGGAAATACACAGGAAAGAGGAAGAGCACCTACACAAAATCATTGCAACGAATGGATATCACTGCAACTTCATCCACAAATGCCTACTAAATGGACAAAAACAGGAGGACACAGTACATCCTAGCACACTGGCCACACTGCCCTACATCAGGAACATATCGGATCTGACAACAAGGCTCCTAAGACCATTTGGAATCATGGTGGCCCCCAAGCCCACAGCCACTCTACAATAAACACGTTCCAGGATTGAAGACCCCATTCCCACAACATGCAGAACTAACATGGTTTACAAAATACCATGTAATGACTGCCACAAACATGACATCGGACAGACAGGAAGGGAACTAGCCATCAGAATACACGAATATCAGCTAGATGCAAAATGGCATGACAAACTAGAACACCACAGCGCAGTACAGGCCCTTTTCCTTAATATCTGCACATTCAGACAATGAAGGCCATCAGTTTAACTGGGACAATTTAATGATAGTAGCCCAAGCCAAATATAGATGTACACGGGAATCCCTAGACGCAATCAGCAAACACAGAGAATTGGAGCCCATATACAAACCCATACAGATAAAAATTGGAAATAACACAACTCATCATAACAGAGCAAACAGTATAAGCTCTAAGCGGAGTAGAATCACATCGCTTCATTGGCGGCTCCACTGATGATGCAACTGAGCATGGTGATGAAATGTCTGAATGAGAACAAGCCAGCATGGCGAGTCAGTCAACAGCCTCAAACTAAATTCTGCCTATAGAATGGAGCTGGGCCTCGGAAATGATCCTAATATCTTGGTCCCAACCATGAATGAATATTCAGCCTCCGTCCCGCCAATAGCTGAGATAAGCTGTCACCATTAAATCTGCCCTCTTTATCCCGTAGGATCTCATTTTATTTGGTGCCTCAATTTGACCTCTTCACACAAGTCACAGAACAATTTGAAATATTGTTAGAGATGAGCTGCTTTCAAGCATTATTTAGACAGTCTATGGGTAGAAATAGTTTTTAGTGCGTCAGTGCAAGTTAGAACAAACTCAAAATAAAACCAGGATAGCAAGGCAACAGGATTAAAAATAGAAGGTGTCAGAAAAATGTGGGAGATTAAGCAATAGATTAAGGGAGATTTGAGTCAGGCAACATTTTAGGAGGAGGGTCATTTGCTAGAGCCCAAGAAGGAAAAAACTTAATGATTGTGAAAAGTAAGGTTGAAACTGAAATTCAGGTGGTTATGATTTAATAAGAGACTACTAGTAAGCAGGAATAAGTGTTTGGAAACAATATTGAATCTACTTAACAGCTAGATGCTAAAAGAGAAGGTGGTGATTTTGGTATTTCAGAACACTGAGAAGAGACATGTCGAATGGTCAAGTTCAACTGAACTTGTCACACAACCTTTTGCTTACAAAGCAATGATTTTGTTAAAACAGGTGACTCTGTTCATAGACAACTTAATCTATATTGCTCAAGCTTGGAACTACATTGTAAATCAGAAGTCCAGACCATATTAAATTTCTACTGAGAGTGTGGAGATGCCTTTCTTATCTGTATAATAAATGTTATGTAGGCAGAGGGGCAGCTTTTAAATGTTTCTCTCCACTACTTCATTGCTGTGAAATCATGATCTTTCACTTTTCTAACACTGTGACTCATTGCCAATGATTAATTATTACAAAAAAGATATATTTTTAAACTTGCAGGTCAGAGAAGTAATTGCTGCAAGGAATTCATCAAAGGTAGCATTGTTTGATATGAAGTTCCATTTGGCTGTTATAGCTGATATATATTCCTGTAATTTTTAAAATGCAATTGGGTCTTGTCAGAAAAAATTGAAACCAGCCCTGTGACACATTATTAAAATATTCAATTTATGAGCCTATTCTTTTGCATATCTTTAACTTTCTGAAAATCACATCCATGCTTTTTTGCCTTTGAGATTTGACTACTGTAATGTGGCTGATCACCCACTATTCGTGCTTCATAAATTTTTAGCTCATCCAAAATTGTTTCATGTTTTCTGACATGCACCAAGAGTTGAAGATTACGTAGGCCTGTTGATATTTATTTTTATTGTTGTGGGTGGGGGCTGTGCAGTGGGTGGTAGCACAGGAAGGAGGCATGAACATGTAACATGGGGTGTTGTTTAGCCTATCACTTTCCCTTCCACAGCTCACCTCTACTGAATGGAGGGTGGGCAGATGCCAAGGTCGTTGACATGTTATCAGATTGGATGTATATGAGGCAGATGAAGTTCAATACAGTACTTTGACACAAAGAATGTGGGGAGACAACATAAAATGAAGGCTTCTGTTCTGAAGAGTGTGTAGGAGCAGAGTTATCTGGTTTTATGAATGTGTAAATAAAGGTGGCAGGACAGATGGAATACTGTTAACAAAGCATGTAGCATTTTAGGTTTCATTAATAGGGCCATGGAGTACAAGACTTGGAATGTCATGCTGAACTTAGGTAGGACACTCAATAGGCCTTAGCTGGAGTATTGTTTTCAGTTCTGGGCATCACAATTTACAAATGATGTGAATTCACTGGACAGCATGCAGAAGAAGATAATGGGAATGATGGTAGAATTGAGAAACTTCAGCAATGATAATGGATTAGAGAAGCTGGGGCTGTTTTACATGAAAAGGAAAGGGCTGAGAGGAGATTTGACAGAAGTTCTCAAAATGGGGGAGGTGGTGGTGTGGGCAAGGTAGATAGGGAGAAACTGTTCTTGTTCATAAAGCAGATCGAGAACTAAAGGGCACAGATTTAAATATTTTTGCAAATGAGAGGTGGGAAAAGCTTTGTCACTTGGTGAGTAGTTAGGATCTGGAATACACTGCCTGGAAATCCAGGAGCATTCAATCCTAGCATTTTGCTGCAAGTATTCTTCTTAAAGGTTTCCTTGAAACAGGTTGTCCTCCTGAGTTCGTATTTCTACAGACAAGTACAAATGAAACTAACGGTGTATGTACAGGGAACCATGAGAGGTATGAACCTGTAGCTGACACATTGTATCACACATGCAGAGGCAAAACAGTATTCCCACTTCATCTTGATTGACAGGATTTTGAAGCCAGCTGCTTGAATACTCCAGGGAGGAGTCAAAACTCTTCAAACAAAGATGTGGAAATTATTAAAGATATTAAAGTGTCCTTTGTGCTCATAGTTCCCTGACTAAAATCAAATCGAAATAATTAAACAGAACTGTTTTTTACCTCGTACAGAACTAATTTTAGGTATATTGAAACAAGAGTAGGCCAGTCATCCCCCACCATTCAGTAAGATTATGGCTGATCTGTGACCTAACTCCTTATGCCTGCCTTTGGCCCATATCTTTTCATATCTTTGCCTAACAAAAACAAACTTAGATTTAAAATTATTATCTAAATTAACAATAATTTCAGTAAATATGACCCTACATGGTGGCATAATCATGTGGTGCAAAATGTGATATTAATTATAGAGAGAAATGCAATGATGATTGCATCTCTACAGCTGAAAGATTATTTCATGATAGAATATTGAGGAAGCCATAACCAAAAATGTGATATCTTATCTGACCACTATCAAAAGAGGTTTTCAATGCTCATAATAAGTTATATGTCATTCATTTTCTTTTATCCTAATGTATAACATTCTGAGGAACATAATCAAGACCAACAGGCTTGTAATGAACAGTGGACCATTATTTTGTATAACTGATTACAATAGCACTATATTTCACATTATTTCAGAAGAGAGATACCATCAGTCACACTGACCACATTTTAACATCAGATCAAACTAATAAGCAAGCATATAATCAAAATGAAGTTATATTTCAAAGCAAATGCACAGGTTAAATAGTTTAATGTGCAAATACGAACAGTCCAAAATAGGTGAAACATCCAAGACAATTAAAGTGCAAGAAGTTGTACGATTAATAATTATTAGATTTTAGTGATAAGTATTGCATTATCTCAAGTCAGCAGACACTCTGTTCTGGTTTACTCTCTGGAAATACAGATAAATGAGTCCTGGAATCATGGTCATTTTTCCATTTGACATTCCAAAGTGCTAGAATTGGTCCCCTGTGCACCTCCTCATCAGTGTGAATAATTAGAAAGGGCCAGGATAATTTCCTGGCATAATGTAAAGTGGCCTTGGGATTGGAGATAGGCATAGTGGCAGGTGACAATTCTGGCATAAGAACATTCAGTATAGGAGCAGGACTATGCCATTTGGCCCTCATGCCTGCCTGCTGTTCAGTGAAATCGTGGCTGATATGGCCCTATTGTACCAGGACAACATAACTCTCAACTCACACATTTTCAAAATCTGTCCACTTCCTCTTTAAATATTTTGTGATCTAGCCTCCGCAGGATTTCACACATTCACTATCCTTTGGGAGAAGAACCTCCTCATATCTCACTTCTAAAGGTCTATTTCTCATTCTGTAACTAATATCCCCTAGTTTGAAATTCCCCCTCTGGTGGAAACATCATATTCCCTGTCAAACCCCCTCAGAATCTTGTATGTTTCAATAAGATCACTGCTCACTCTTTTACACTCTAATGAATAAAAGCCTAACCTTTTAGACACATTGTAAGTCAATCACTTTATCCCAGGAATCAGTCTAGTGAATCCCTTTTGAACTGCCTCCAATGCTAAGATATCCTTTCTTAGATATAGGGACCAAAGCTATATATAATACTCATGCACTCATACCCTATGATAGTTGTAACAAGACTTAAAGACTTAAAATCTAATCCTCTAGCAGTAAAGGCCAAACTTTATTTGCCTTGTTAATTACTTGCTATACCTGCATGCCAACATCTCGTGCTTAAAGGATAAAATCACTTGCCTCCCTGTGTGTTGCTAATTTTTTTGCAGTATCTCTCCATTTAAATAATAGCCATTTTATTCTTCTTCCTCCCAAAGTTTATGACCTCACATTTTCATACATTAAATTCAATTTGTCAAGTTTTTGTCCACTCACTCAGCCTATCAATATCCCCTTGCATATTTCTTGTGTTATCATTACAGCATGCCAACCCAGTGCTTTTTGTATCAATATTTGGTGTTGTTCCTAGTTCATAGGATGGAAGGGTTCAAACAATTGGTTGACAAGGTAAACTCTCAGGTCCCAGAAATAAGGTAGATCAACAAATGCTCAGAGGTAGGGGGTAAGTTCTCGGTTCAGGTGGCATTGCTTGTCAGATAGCTGTGTCCTTGCCTGGAAAATGAACCAAGAACAATGGTGGAAGAATATGAGATTCAACTAACAATCTGGCCACAGAGCAGGCTACTGGTGTTGAAAGTTATTCAGATCAATACCCCCGTGCCATTTGTCTACCTGCCCTCTGGTTTTAGAGTCAGGACGGGTAGAGAAGGGGAATATGGCGCCATGATTCTCTGTCAGGGACTTGGAGGTCTTGGTTTTAGAGTGGTCTGCAGAAATGGTGCCTCTACCCAAAGTACCAGCAATGAGGACCGTGCCACGAGACCTGCCAGTCTGATCCCAGTCTCCACTGAGTCAGTGCCACCTTCTCAGTGTGGAGGAATGGTTAGTAATCTTACAAGATGGACAATAATTTTCTTCGGTCTTGCAGGGGCTATGCCGCTCTCAGTATTGCAAGTTCCACTTTCGTTCACTCGCATTTGTTTCTGGTCACAATCGTGGTGCCCCTTCTGACAAGGAGACTGGGCAGCACCCAGCCAGAAGTTGAACATCACAACCTGTTCTACACTTCCCACTCAGGACACTGCAGAGCTAGCTGCCTCCTGCAACTATTCAAGTTTTGCATATTTCAATAAAATCTTTAACTTGTGACAACTCCAGGTGGAGCAGGGCTTGATTCCCAATATGCTACCCCAGTGAGGCATACTATCAGACAGTTACCTTCTTTGACTGGAAGATGAACCAAGAACAATGGACAAAGTCCTGGGAAGGTTTCCCTAACAGTCCAGCTAGACAGCTGAATGCAGTCCTCACAAGGAATTGAGATCAATTCTATACCAAGCATCTGCTGTCCTCTTGACAACCTTAAACTATTGTATATTTCTCATATTTAGCTACTCATCCAAGCTGCCGCTTTGTCTTAACCTGAAAATGATCAAAATAGACTGCATAAATAATGCAGATCCCAAATCCCAAAATTTATAAAGGGCAGAGGGGACGAGTTTAGTTAATGATTATATTCGGCTTGGGCTGGTTAGGCCTGAAGGGTCTGTTTCTGTACTGCATGACTCTATGAACTGCAGAACTTCCCAGAAACAAAATGTCATAATTTTCAGTCTTCATTGAATTTATTCTGCTAGTTTTGAATATGCAAGCCACAGTGTTGCTATGTCCCTAAGAACATACAAAACTGAGCTTTCAGAATTATGTAATTTTTTTGAAGGCAGTTATTTTTTAAACTTGTTCTAGGGAACAGAATATTTGCCACACAATGGCTCAAATAGTTTAAAAGTTCTTCACAGCATGTGTTCAAATGTCCAGCAGTCACTAACAACAGCTTTTGAAACAACCCTATGGTTCCACTACACAATTGCTGATTTGTATTTATCTGAGAATTGTTTTGGCGGGGGCTGGGAGAGGTGGTTAAAACTGGGCTGAGTTTTCAACAGTGAAAAGTCAGTCAAAAATCAAAAATCGTACTTTAATTTTGTAGCACTTTTGTTTCATTTTTCTTGCTACAATAGCTTTATTGTTGCAGACTTAAATTACTTAATGCATTGATGTAACGAGGATTCACGTGAATGATTTTGCCTATCATGGCAAATGTCAATATATGCACAGTTTAGTTCAAGACTTAAAAACATGCCTTACTCTTGACAAAATGCAAAAAAAAAGCTCTGTCCAAAAAAATACACTCTCAAATGTTATCCAAGTGATTGCTCAATCTATTATGTTACAATGCTGCAGATAGGTGAAACAGTCGAGGTTTTCAGGAGCTGTATCTATAAAACTTAGCAAAACTAGGAAAGCAAAATAAATATACAAAGGAACCCACTCAAGATTAGCAACTAACTTTACAGAATCTTACAGCATGGAAAGCAACCAGTCAGCCCATCTAGTCCAGGCTGATGCTTTGCGATAACTACCCAATTAGTTCCACTGTTCCCCTCCAACTCTGTCGATCTGCTTTCTCCAATTTAAAAATCTAGTTCCTTTGTGAAAGTTATAATTGGATCTGCTTCTAATATGTCATTTCCTGATACTGACAACATACTGTGTAAAAGAAAAGCAATTCTCCTAATCTTCACTCTGACTTTATTTCCAAATGAGAAGAAATCATTGTTGACTGAATTACATTAACAGGTTAATTGAAAATGTCCTTCAATTGAATTCTTCCTCATTTATATCAAACATGCACATGAAACCACATTTGGAATCTGTATACGTTATAGATGGACACTTAGAAAGTATAGTATTGTGAGGTTCCATATTTTGCTTTCTGCAAATTATATCAATGAATACTTCTGTGAAGTACACCCAAACTCCTCATGCAGTGAGCCTTCACATTTCTTACAGTGCTATATTAACCAGTAAACAAGTCAGATTTTGATGCATTATTCAGTGGTGAATTTGAAATCTGTACAGTAACAAGACATGTTCCTGTCCTTGCAAAATACTCCCTTTTTGATATGCATTTTGAACCATTTCTGGATGCCACTTGGTAAACAATTTTGTCCTATGCGCAAAGGGCACAAAAGAATTTTGCTTACAAAAGCAATTTGCATCACTTTGCATTCATTTGCATAACTCTTGAAATATTTTACAGCTTTATCATATATTTGCATATTTTGTTACATTATTTACTGGGTGAAAAAGTTAAATTACAACTTTAGTTGCATTACACTGTATCCCTAGCGTGTGTGAAATTCAAACCTTATTGGCTCAATGTTATTTAGCCCTGTGGGAACAATTAGAACACCACATTAAAAAGCAAAAGAAACAATGTGCATTTTAAAAGAGCAGTCAAACTATATTTGTAGTTCTCATAGGCATTTTAATTCAGCATTTATACTTTGACTGCTCTCTGTGGGCTGGTGAACATTATACACATAATACACAGTCTGCTAAAAATTAATTTCACAAAACAGCTGGAATTTTAATACAATAAACTTTACAGCAGAAAATGGCACACTTGGTCAATGTCGTTGCCAAAGCAACATCTCTTTGAAAAAAAGGACTGTACCCTATTGTTGTCCTGCAGACCCTGTACTTCATGTGCAGAAGAGTGCAGAATGTATTAAACTTAACTTAAATAAGCAAAGAGAAGATTTTCATCTGAAGTTATCTTCACTCGCGCGCAATGATAACTGGAATCTGGATCATGTTAAGGAAGATAGTAACACCTTTAATCTGTTCAAACTTGGGCATCTTTTTTATTTGTGTCTGAAATAGACTGAGCGAGCAGAAGGTGAGGACTTTGCTCTTCCTGGATAGCGATGCAATCTGTAAAAGGGAGAAGGTATGATTCACCAATTGGCCTTGTGATTGTAGAGCTGCCACTCTAATTGTGCTTCCTTCAGTTAGCTCACTCATTGGGAGGGCCAGATCCGATGGTGTGGCCATAATTTAATGGTAGACAGTATTTCAATTAAGGTGGCTACAAGAGCATGACTTTCTGAAGAAACAGACAGTATGACATGCTTAAAAAAATTGTCTTATCCAATGCAACAACAGAGGTGCTCAAAGACCATGCAAGCTTTAGGAAATAGCTCTTTCTGTCCTTTGAGTGGCAGATGAGCACATGGGGAAATCATCAGCAATGGAGAGCACTGACAGCATAAGTTATTAGATCAAGAGTGATTTCTAGATCTGCCTGCATTACAGATTTGAAAAAAAAACTGCAATGACCTCAGTAAAAATTGTAAAAGTTCGTCTCCATAACATCACTCTTACACTGTAAAGATCTGCATCACATTACTGTAGCCCCAAACTATAAATCCTTCATGCGTCTTCTGCAATCCCAACTGTAATCTTAATTATACATTCTTACATTTGCATTCAGCATTTTTTATTTCTTTGTTTTGACCAAATTACTGCCTCTTCCTCTTATATATTGTGCTTGGCTACTTCAGTCGGCTTGTAAATACGTGAATAGCGTATATGAGTTGTGAAGTTACCATGGGATTCCACCTCTTATACGCAGGGCTCTGGGAACTCTCACCAACTATGGAAAAATCTAAGAACTTTTGCAGTCACAAGGGATCCTTTTCTTCCAAACTATGCTCTACTTGCTCCTTTATAAGATAAACAATTGACTATTTTTGTACAGAATCCTTCCTGAACCTCTTTTCCTTTACCTGTCTAATTTGGTGGCAGCATGTTAAAATGTTTTTACAATCATGATATGCCAAGCTGAAACTCCAAGGGCAATTAGAGACTAGGATTGAGGAAAGCATGTTCTTCAGACTGGGATGGATTCACAGTCTGTTCCAACAGCCAATTGCAATTTCAAGTCCAACCTTTTGAGGTTGGTGGAAGCTGTCTACCTAAAGATGGTGAATGCCGTATTCCAAAATATGTGGTTTCCTTCACAGATGAAGTAGCAACTCCCCTGTCTACACAAGAAGTAAAATTGCTGCATAATATAGCTAAGAATCAAACTAAAAAGACATGAGCAGATTCATTGTTCAATTGGCTTACATTAGTGGATTGCAATTGGGAGGCAGCAGTTGTTTCAGAGCTCTTAGTATAAGGAAGACAGCACAATACTCCTGGTTTGCTAGCCAATTAGTTCTATTGGAGGAAGAGTTAGCAAAGAAGAAAGGCTAGGTATCAAAAACATCTTTAACTTAATTTGTGGCAAAGTGATTGGTATGAAAATGATGGCATGTTTCAAATTTGGCACTTAAAGGAATAATACCATTGTCTAACTTCCAACTGTCAATGATCAGAGGTCTTGTAGCAAACCAAAGACTTCAAATGAGTGGATGTATAAGGGTAAAGAAAGTACCCATCCAATCACAAAATCTTCAGTTTGAGGTCCACAATTTATATCTGATGATTTCTAAAAAAAAAGAGGTGAACACAATAGCCCAGGCCTGAGAGGCCTTTCATGCCTGGCAAAAGTGATCATGCATTGGGATGCCCAAAGATGATGTGAATGGCTGAGGACAGGAAATTGCAGTGACTACAAGACTGAAGATGGGCAGTCCCATTTGCATGCCCTGTTTCTGTCGATATTGGCTAATAAAGAGGATGCAGAAAACCCCATCTTTTTGACTTTTTTTGGGCAGTGATTTCAAAGGTATTTGAACTGCTATTAGATATATGTATTAGTTCTGCCTGAAATATTAGCCTGCTTTTTCATCTTAGTGTCCTCATTGGCATGTTATGCATTTCCATAATTCTGAAAACCCCAGCATCTATAAAGATTACGGTATCCAAAACTGAAACCTTTAACCTATCTCAGTACATTATGCCTGTTTTTCTAAGAGCTATTTAAATAAAACCCTTAGTTTTTGAACTAATTCTAATGTGTTTGAGTATTTTATAAAGTTTAAAAAAGTTTCAATCAAAGAACAGATTTATAGGATATTATTCTATAGCTACTTCATGTTGCATGGTTCTTCCATTCAATATATGCAAAGCACAAGATTGTTATAAATTATGCACTATCAAAAGTAACTTTCACTCTGCTATGCAGTTGCAGGAGCTGATGGATGAAAATTGCTAAAACTTTCTGTAGCACTGAGAAATGTTAATCTCACACAAATTTTAAGATCACTTTGTTGGTGTTTTCCTTTCCTCCAGTATGACTTAATTCAGATTTTATCAGCTGCTACAAATACTCCTAAGAAAATGGCTTTCTCACTGGGAGTTTCCAGGTGCAGTATTCTCATGTTGCAAATTATGCAGACTGTGCGACTCAACATGACTACACACGGAATAAGATTAATCCTGTGTGAAACTGTTTCATATGCTATTAAATTCATCCACTTCACTCTGTCAATCTGTCCAATTAGCTAGCCTTCATAATGCTTTCCAGAATACTCATTCCTTTCAGTAAATTATTCTTGTTCACTTTTGTTTTATTTTTAAAGGTACTTATTTTTCCATGCTGTCATATCTTTGTTTATTTTTGGCACAACCCCATCTGCATTGAGGTATTCATTCTCCAGTTTAATACGAAATAAATCCCCTCGCTCGATATTCACAGCTCTAATACACAACTGTTGATGAATCTCTTGTCAAGACACCAAATGAACAAATTCTAAATATTTTCGCAGTGAATATAATTCATTTGGTTGCCCAACTAAAGGACTCAAATAATCATATGTGTAAGTGGATTAGGCAAACGTCAAGTGTAGATAGATTAATTATATCCTTGACTAATTGTGATTTTGAGCTGAATCTTACTAGATTCAAGCATCATTTTTGTCAGGTTTCGTGGACAATTTCTCTCTGAGAGACTGTACTGGTTTTCTTGCAATATCTTCCCAAACTAGCCTCATTAACTATGCACCATGCCGCAACGTGCCCTGCTCATCCTATTCTCCCACTTGCTGTTGATGGAAGCACGGCCAGGATATACTTACAGTGTCATCTTTGAAGATCACTTACGCACCCAGTCAAATGGCAGGACTCTGGAGTTTCTTGTCGCTGTGTACGCAGTGAGGCAGCAACCGCAAACCAGTGCATTGGTAATCTGTCCCATCGATGAAAGAGGTAAAGAATCGGTTTGTCCCGATTCACTGTGGCTCCTGAGACCAGTTCAACTTGGTCGCAAGTGCTCATGAATCTGTGCACTGACAGCAGATCTGAGCAGTAAATGGTAATGCTATCCATGTACAGGGAGGCTTTGACCTGCTGGCCTCCACAGCCTGGAAAAGTCATCCCTCTCAGTCTCACATACTTCCTGATGGACTCGGCGAAAGATCCTATTTAATGCGCAAACAAGGCAGGAGAGAGTGGGTAGCACCGCCTGACTCCAGTCTGACCGGGAAGCTTTCAGCAAGGTGGTGTCATCCAGTAAACTGCTCTGAATTTCATGTCAGGAACTGTAGCCACCTAGTTTCCACCTGGTGGGTGAGAGACTGAGAGACAACATCTCAATGAGGTGAGATTCTGTATTATTGATGCACACTAATGAATGCATGTAGGCCACTCACGAGTGAGAATCTCGTCTCGCTGTTCATCATTTGGTCGGAAAATTGCATTTTTCTTTCTCAATGTTGAGAAGCCCCTCACTGGCCACCTCTTGTGATTTTCTCAGCTTTTTCACCAGTGCTCACTTTGTTCCAGGCTTGGGAAGATTGTGTCTACTGGAATAAGCTATCCCAAAATGTATGCTTCTTGTTTAAGTCTTTATTATTTTCCACTGAGTGGCTGAAAGGCAAAAGCATGCTCAGTCAGAACACATATTTTTAGACTTGACAATCCATAAACTTATTTTTACAAGCTTTAAACATTAGATGTCTAGGGGCTCTAACCTTCCTAAATGTTCAACACTGAATTCTTAAGTATTCTGTATGAATGATTTGATTGCTAAATACAGATGGAAGTTATTTATTTGGCAATTAATTAAATTAAGTAGATTTTAATTATACTTTTTCTCTATCTGAAGTGGAAGGTAAATGGACTGAGAAAAAAAATGCCACAGATCATTGCCATCATTTTCAAATAAATTTTAATTAAGAACTTAACGGGTTTGTAAAATGCAATAAGCCAGGAAGAAAGCTTAATAAGGAAGCATACTCACCTTCCTGGACCTCTCAGTCTCCATCTCAGGCAACCAGCTTGTAACTGATGTCCATTTCAAGCCCACCAACTCCCACAGCTACCTAGAATACACCTCCTCCCACCCACCCTCCTGCAAAAATTCCATTCCCTATTCCCAATTCCTCCGCCTCCGCCGCATCTGCTCCCACGATAAGACATTCCACTCCCGCACATTCCAGATGTCCAAGTTCTTCAAGGACCGCAACTTTCCCCCCATAGTGATCGAGAACGCCCTTGACCGCGTCTCCCGTATTTCCCGCAACACATCCCTCACACCCCGCCCCCGCCACAACCGCCCTAAGAGGATCCCCCTCATTCTCACACACCACCCTACCAACCTCCGGATACAACGCATCATCCTCCGACACTTTTGCCATCTACAATCCGACCCCACCACCCAAGACATTTTTCCATCCCCACCCCTGTCTGCTTTCCGGAGAGACCACTCTCTCCGTGACTCCCTTGTTCGCTCCACGCTGCCCTCCAACCCCACCACACCCGGCACCTTCCCCTGCAACCGCAGGAAATGCTACACTTGCCCCAACACCTCCTCCCTCACCCCTATCCCAGGCCCCAGGATGACATTCCACATTAAGCAGAGGTTCACCTGCACATCTGCCAATATGGTATACTGCATCCACTGTACCCAGTGTGGCTTCCTCTACATTGGGGAAACCAAGCGGAGGCTTGGAGACCGCTTTGCAGAACACCTCCGCTCAGTTCGCAATAAACAACTGCACCTCCCAGTCGCAAACCATTTCCACTCCCCCTCCCATTCTCTAGATGACATGTCCATCATGGGCCTCCTGCACTGCCACAATGATGCCACCCGAAGGTTGCAGGAACAGCAACTCATATTCCGCCTGGGAACCCTGCAGCCTAATGGTATCAATGTGGACTTCACCAGTTTCAAAATCTCCCCTTCCCCTACTGCATCCCTAAACCAGCCCAGTTCGTCCCCTCCCCCCACTGCACCACACAACCAGCCCAGCTCTTCCCCCCCACCCACTGCATCCCAAAACCAGTCCAACCTGTCTCTGCCTCCCTAACCGTTTCCTCCTCTCACCCATCCCTTCCTCCCACCCCAAGCCGCACCCCCATCTACCTACTAACCTCATCCCACCTCCTTAACCTGTCCGTCTTCCCTGGACTGACCTATCCCCTCCCTACCTCCCCACCTATACTCTCTCCACCTATCTTCTTTACTCTCCATCTTCGGTCCGCCTCCCCCTCTCTCCCTATTTATTCCAGTTCCCTCTCCCCATCCCCCTCTCTGATGAAGGGTCTAGGCCCGAAACGTCAGCTTTTGTGCTCCTGAGATGCTGCTTGGCCTGCTGTGTTCATCCAGCCTCACATTTTATTATCTTGGAATTCTCCAGCATCTGCAGTTCCCATTATCTCTGACACAGCTTTCTGATTTGTCTTGTCTTATATTCGAAGGAGAATATATAAATGCATATCATTGGTCCATGAACTCATATGCAACATGTGGTGTAGCATTTGCCTGAAAACTTTAACTCATACTGTCCAATAGTGAGGTAGTCATTGATCAAACATAGAACGGTGTTGTGCTTCAGGATCATGTAAAAGTCCCAACAAAATTGGCACCATGTGAATGGCCTGGTAAGTTGAAACTTTCTATGGGAAATTTCTATCGAACCTGAAGCCCTCCAATAAAATCCTCAAATCTGAGGTAGAATGGGGGACATTGGATGGATCCAAAACACTTAACTGAATAGTTAGCCAGGAAATGTTAGAGGAACTAAACTGAGTCTAATGATAATCTGACACACCCTTCCACTCCAATCCCCAAGTTGCCATTGACCTCCTTATGATTACTCTTTTGATTCCCCATCATTAAGGAAGGTTCTATAGACACAACAGGGAGATCACTGCCAAAGACGAATGGGGAAGAGAAGGCTATGGTGGAAAAGCAGAGGCATGTGGCGGGGACAAGAACAGTGATGGAGAAATCCAAAGTATATGGAGAATGCAGAACAGCATAAGATTACAAAGTAGGTTATTGGATGAAGGATGGAAGCTGTTTATTGGCACTGGCCATCGTTCTGGCCTCCACAAAGGAGATGTGGTATATGGTGAGAATAACAATCTCAGAAGGACCATGTGCCTTGTTAGTTCCAACTGACTTTACAATCAGCAACAATGCCCTGAGATCAAAATAAGTGAAAAAGTAAAATGATGTACAAATGTTTGTTCAAATGCTTTGGGAAGAAAATGTTCTTCTGGGCCAGAAGACACTGGGATATCCCTTCTCTTCCAGACACACAGCAAAACCTTCAGCTTTCAAATTTGTTCATTGCAACTTGTCCTTACTGCCATGATCATTCAACTTCCTCATCACCTCAAACAAGCAAGCATTGATCATTGCCTCCCAAGAGTTGGATTCGTTATACTCTTCGCTCAGCCCAACCATGCTGTAATCCTAAACACTGATCTGCTGCTAACCACACCCCACCCCAACCACCATCCTCCCTCCCACCCTCAATTGCCTTGTTCAAACCTAAAGGATCCTCTTGACTGGACCTTTCCTGCAATTCTATGTAATGCATTGAAATAGGACATTCATTATACTCACAATAAAAATACAATTTGCTGAAAAAGCTCAGAACTGAGGAAGAGTCATCAGACCTGAAACGTTAACTCTGATTCTTCCTTGACAGATGCTGCCAGACCTGCTGAGCTTTTCCAGCAACTTTTGTTTTTGCTCCTGATGTACGGCATCTATAGTTCATTTGGTTTCCATTCACTATACTTCTTTACTTACCTTTAAGTAGAAATTCTACTGAGTTGTAACACCATATGTGAGACACAAAAGTAGGTGTCAGATCCCCCAAAATCACAATGCACATAATGAGATAACCTTAGGATTCCACTTGTCATTTCACATGCTCTAGACGTCCGGTTATTTTCACCATTCAAATCACTGTGTGCTTTGAACTAACAACAAAGTGATAAACTTGACTTATTCCCCTCTGGATCACAAAGGACTGAGATAAAATAAGGATTAGATACATCACATATGACAATGCATGTAAAAATCAAATGCAACTACTAAATCTTGCCAGAAGCTGAATTTTGAAAAGATAGGGAGCAGAGATAAAAAAAATCAATCCTGTCAAAGGCCTTCTTAAAGCTAAACAACTATTCAGAAGAATTTCATATCCTCCTGAGTCAATACCAGTATATATCTTCTCAGAGATCCTACTTAATCAGAATCAAAAGGAATCTTACTTCTCAGAGGAGTACGCATTCATGGGGCCTGTGTTTGAAACGATACACCCAAGAATCGGCAGAAATTTATCCTTGGTTTCATCTGCACATTAGTGGGGAAATCTTCTCAGGAGAAGGAAAAAAAATCAACTGGGGGCTGCAACTTAAGTACTGTAAGAGGACTTAGAGCAAGCAAGAAAGGCAAGAGGAATTGATTAATGCGACGGTGAAATCAAAAGAAAACACTGCTGTTCCTCCTGGCACTGCAAAATTTACTTTTTTCTGAAATAAAACATAATCTGTAATTGGCTGGAGGGACCTGAGAAGAAACGTGAAAACAAATGATGTTTTTTTTAAATTCATTCATGGGACAAGGGTGTTGCTGCCAGGTGAATTGCATTTATTGCCCTAATTTCCCAGAGGGTAGTTAAGAATCAAACACATGCTGTGGGTCTGGAGTCACATGTAGGCTAGACCATATAAGGATGGCAGATTTCCTTCCCTAAACAGCATTAGTGAATCAAATGGTTTGTTTTGACAGTCAACAATGAGATTCATGGTTATCATTAGATCCTTAATTTCAGATTTTCCAGAGTGATAAACTTATTCCTCTCTGGATCGCAAAGAACTGACAAAGTGATCTGTCTAGACTTTTATAAACTTTTATCTTTTTGGAATCACATCTTATTTCTAATTTCAGTGTATGCGAGTTGTGCTATTTGCTCTCACGAGTCATAATTAAACTCAGCCGTCTGGTTAATGCAAGAAAACCAAGTTAACTTGGTGCTGTTTAAAACATAAGTTCATTTGGGCCTGGGGAAGGGGATCATTTTAAAATTTTTAATTTAAACTTTTGATTTTTTGTTGTAACTGACTGGGAAAGTGAGTGAATAAAGAAGTGAAACCAGTTCACTCCTCTTCACCTGGGAGCTGAACAGTTTGGGGTTTGCTATTTGGCACTGGGCTCCAATGGGGAGACTTGCCCAGAGCGTGGTCACACCAGCATGAACCTGTCTCAATAACACCAATGACCAGCAGAGAGAAGACAATTTCTAAACTCCTATGTCAGCTATATTGCTCTAGTAAATTTGCATATTCAGTAGTTGGTGAACCACTGATATGTTAAACACTATGGTGAATATCTGAAACTGTATTCCAGTTTCACTATAAGTTTCACCATGGGAGACCTATTAGTGCTAATGAAAAATATTGAATCTAAATCAAGCATTACTACGATGTAGATTAGCTGTGATTTCCCAAGCTTTGCTAACATTAAGTACATTTACCACAGGTACACAGCATGTCGGTACTCTGTATTCTTGCCTAATGCTATACCTTTTATTTTATATGAGACAACTCAGCACACCAAAGCAAATCAATGCTGACTTTATGTATGTCAACAGTGGGTGGTATATAACTGTTGCAGCCAAGCTGACAGCAGGCAAACTGAAACTTCCTTCACCTTTATTGAGATAATTCTGTTCAGATCGCTAACATAATATTGCAGGCACATCCTTTCTACTCATTCCATCTGACCAGATCCTTTACCAAAGTTCATAACCAATGTGTCAGCTTGATGCAGGTATTTTCACTATTCAAACAGAACTGTAACCCCCATAATATTAAAATATCACAATCTAAAATCCTATGTAGCTGAACCACGGTTTTCACTTGCCGGTTTTGTAGGTAATCTTTAATTCAATAGATCAAATATAGTGAACTCTTCAAGCTGTACAACCAGAGCAGATTTATTGAATTTATCCTTATTACTAAACTGGTTCAAAGGTTACTTATAGTTATCTGACAAACAGGTCAATTCAGTATATTATTTTAATAGTCATTGTTAGCTTAAATCCTCCGACACTTCTTCCATCTACAATCCGACCCCACCACCCAAGACATTTTTCCATCCCCACCCTTGTCTGCCTTCCGGAGAGACCACTCTCTCCGTGACTCCCTTGTGCGCTCCACACTCCCCTCCAACCCAACACACCCGGCACCTTCCCCTGCAACCACAGAAAGTGCTACACTTGACCCCACACCTCCTCCCTCACCCCCATTCCAGGCCCCAAGATGACTTTCCATATTAAACAGAGGTTCACCTGCACATCTGCCAATGTGGTATACTGTATCCATTGTACCCAGTGTGACTTCCTCTACATTGGGGAAACCAAACGTAGGCTTGGGGACCGCTTTGCAGAACACCTCCGCTCGGTTCGCAATAAACAACTGCACCTCCCAGTCGCAAACCATTTCCACTCCCCCTCCCATTCTCTTGATGACATGTCCATCATGGGCCTCCTGCACTGCCACAATGATGCCACCCGAAGCTTGCAGGAACAGCAACTCATATTCCGCTTGGGAACCCTGTAGCCCAATGGTATCAATGTGGACTTCACCAGCTTCAAAATCTCCCCCTCCCCCACCGCATCCCTAAACCAGCCCAGTTCGTTCCCTTCCCCGACTGCATCACAACCAGCCCAGCTCGTTCCCCCCCCCCACCGCCACTGCATCCCAAAACCAGCCCAGCCTGTCTCCACCTCCCTAACCTGTTCTTCCTCTCACCCATCCCTTCCTCCCACCTCAAGCCACACCTCCATTTCCTACCTACTAACCTCATCCTGCCTCCTTGACATGTCCGTCTTCCCTGGACTGACCTATCCCCTCCCTACCACCCCACCTATACTCTCTTCTCCACCTATCTTCATTTCTCTCCATCTTTGGTCCGCCTCCCCCTCCCTCCCTATTTATTCCAGAACCCTCTCCCCATCCCCCTCTCTGATGAAGGGTCTAGGCCCAAAACGTCAGCTTTTGCGCTCCTGAGATGCTGCTTGGCCTGCTGTGTTCATCCAGCTTCACACTTTATTATCTTATGTTAGCTTAAAGCGTGGTTTTCTTTAAAATATTTTGACAATAAAAATATAATTGAAAATTCACATGTATTGGAAATTCCATTATGGCAGTGTATTTACCTGTGCAAGCCAAGATAGTGTGAAAGTAACTAACTTGGAAAGGCAATGTGAAAAACAAACATTTAAGAATCAGTAAAAAAGATGCTGAAAATATCATGAATTGGACAAAGCACAAAATCATTTGCAGGAAAGTTCTTGTGGAACTTAGTATGTCTTGTTAGAGAAATTGGCAATTAGAGGTGACATTTCGACCCCAGTGACCTTTCATCAGAACAGAAAGCAACTGGGAATGATAGTATTTATACTGATGATGGTGGGCCAATAATTAAAGAATGAGTCGAGTAGATGGAGGTGTTACTCAGAGAGAAAGGGAAAAAGGCATCAGGCAAAAGGTTTGCTCATAGTAATCCAGGAGAGAAGTAAATTCTACATGGGTGCTATTGGGATGTGTGAGTAGATGAAAATGGGTCGGCTGTGCTGTTGGGGGGGCGGTGGCGGTGAGGAGAGTTTGAGAGGGGGGAAATGGGGGCGTGTTGGGAAGTAACCTATACTGAACAGAACATGGGGTCATGGGAGTGAGTAAGCAACATGGAGGAGGGTGTTCACACTTTGAAATTGTTAAATACAATGTTCAGTCCTTGAGACGAGGTGGTTTTCTCCCAGCTTGTGTTGACCTGCACTGAAGAACGACAACAGGCCTGAGACAGAAATGTTTGCATGGGAATATACTGGTGCATTGAAGGGTCAGGCTTGGAATAGAAGCTTGGGGGCCATTTTCACAGACAACACATATTTTACCTGATTAAAGTATTAACGAAGACCTGGAGCTTGGGTTGTGGTTGTTGACTTGCTCACCGAGCTGGCTTGTTCTCATACAGACATTTCATCACCATGTTAGGTAATATTAATCAGTGGAGCCTCCAATGAAGTGATGTTATTCTACTCCGCTTGGAATTTATACTGTTTGGTAGAAATGTTTGTGTTATCTTCCATCTTATGGGTGCAGATATCTTGATAGTGAAAAGTCCAGCAGGTATTTTTTACAATTATTACATAATACTGTATACTGATATCAACACTGAAGGGCACTTAGTCTGAGACAGCCAGCAAAGTAAGTGCAGAGAAACATGCAGTGAGATAGACAATGAAAATCAGATACCACCGAACTCAGTTGATGAATCCATAATTTATGTAACTCAAAGTGCAATAACGTGCAATTTGTTGTACAGATAGCTACGATAAATTTCAGTTTGCTGTAGATGTTAAGGTGACATGGAAGAGGCAAGCTCAAGCAGAGTATTTAATGTTCCAAAGAAGGATCCGCATTACTTTTGACAGACATCAAGCAGCAGTCCAGAAGTAGCAAACCTGACATGGTGAACATGGTGGTTTCACCGGTTATGAAACCACTGAGGGTGAAGGATACAGTTACAAACAATTACTATGTCCAAGTGAAATGTTTATATATTTCAGGACAAATCAACAGGAGGAATGAGAATTTTTAAAAATAACACAGATTGAAGATGTGGTGCATATAATTGCATGGAAAGCACCACAGAAACAGGACGATCAAAGTTCAGTGACTCACGATACTGCAGAGAAGAAATTCTTATTTCAGCAAGGAAATGTCCTCCATGAAAGAAATCTAAGCAGGCAAATCCATTGGTTTAAATTGACCTACAACCTTAAACTGCCAAGAAGAGAATCAAAGTTATTAGTCTTCAATAAAGTAAGTAAGTAGTAAACCTGCAGATTGCCTGAAAGACAGAGATAGACTTATATAGAACATTACATAGATGTGGGGTAGTATTAAATATATATATATGCAAAGTATCGTATTAATTAAAAGAGAAAATATCTTGCGGGTAGATGACGTATGTAGGCTTCAAGGGTTCAATGCAGAGGCATGATGTGAGTACCACCCACTATGATGTAGTCATGTAGATTTATGAGCAGAACACTTCAAGAGTTCCAGCGTATTTCTTAAATGGTAAGAGGTTGGAATTTGTTGTTGATTAGTCACTAAAGGCTAATATGCAGGTACAGCAAGCCATTAGAAAAGTTATTGGAATGTTAGTCTTTATCTCAGGAGGATTTGAGTATTGAAGTAGTGAAACCTTGCCTCAATTGTATAGGGGCTTGGTTAGATTTCAGCTAGAGTACAATGCACAGATATGGTTTTATCTCAGCAAAGAAAATATTGCCAAAAAGAGAGTGTGCAAAGGTTCACCAGACTTGCTTCCAGGATTGCGGGACTATCCTATGAAGAGAGATTGGTGAAAATGGACCTGTATGCTCTAGAGCTTTGAAGAATGAAAGGTAGTCTTATTAAAACATACAAAATACTTAAAGGATTACTCAAGCCAGATGCAGGTAAGATGATTCCCCTGCTTGAGAGTTAAAATGAGAGGACACCATTTTAAATAATGAGCGTTTCGCATAGGCCTGAGATTGGGAGAAGTTATTTTATACAGAAGGTTGTGGTCCTTTGAGATTCTCTACGACAAAGTGCTGAGAAGGATTCAGCTTTGACTATCTTTATGATAGAGATTAATAGATTTCGGATTACCAAAGACACATAGAATTACAAGATGAGTAAATTAAAGGAATTAAACTTTGATCAGCCATAATTGTATATAATGGGGCGGCAGCAGCCTTCATAGAGGGTGGAGAACTGATGTGTTCAAACAAAACCTCAAAACATTGGTTTTCAATTCTTCGAGTGGACCTCTGCACCTTTCCTTTTGCTCTATCTCAGCACACTGCTCCCATCAAAAGAATCCCTCTGATTCACCGTAAACAACATCTCAGAAGGTGACCTAATCAATCTTTCTGGTAGAATATGTCCGACAGTAATTAAATTGGTGGCACAAAACATTGATGCATAGAAATTGTACCTAATGATAACTTTTTTTGTCTGAACTAACCTCTAACAGAGGTATACTGTACAATCTCATTAATTGAGCAATATCATAGAAAATTCTCTAATTCAAAAGCAATGAATAATCTTTCAAGTAACAAATCTTACGTACAATTTGAAAGGATTTTACACATGCTGTCATAGAGGTAGATAAGACACGATTGTCTTACACAATAAAATGCAGTTTATCTTAATCTTTCCTTGCCCAGAAACTAAACCCCAGTGCAGAAATACTCAGATCGTAGCTGTTTTAATCAACATGTTTGGACATGATGTGACACATCTGTAGGACAGGTAGGCTTAGAGGTAGGGGCACAATTATTGTATCTATGAAATGGGTCTTGTGGCACAATAAACATTAATTGTTAGCCATAATTACAGGAATGAAGTGTGCCACGTCTGTTTCCCCCAGAATGTGTACATGATTAATTGATTCTCCTCCCAAAATATTGCTACATAATCAGATTGGGTAGAACCAATGAACTTCAACGTTATCTTACCATGCACAATATCTCTTAACATGCATTTTATCTTAGATGATTTTTATTTGTTCATGTATTTAACCATTTTTACATTTACAACTTCTCCATCTCTCCCAAGTCTCTGACATTACAAATGAAAGCAATTTAAATATTATACATTTCTTTCAGAATGCATTCCTCTCCAACATGTCAGATTAGTAGTTTGGCTTGAAGATTATTGTCTTTGATTCTGATCTTTTATATATCATTTGTTTACCAGAGTTTATTTTATGTCTCAGAAGTTATTTATGAAGGGTTCTGTCCCTGTTAATACCAGTAATTAGTTCATCACCTTATCTGGAGAATCCTTACTCTCCTGAATTTCTTTTACAGGTGAACACATCGCTGTTAACTGAAATGTTGCACCTTAATATCATCTGGGTGCCCTTTGATCTCTTGAATACCTGTCATAGAAGATAGTGTGGGCTTTCTTCCTTGCAATATCCTGGACTTCTGCACAAGGCAATTTTTTTTTGTATTGAATAAGTATTCTCTTTCTTGTAGCATCTTGATGTTCAGATCAATTAATTTCTTCTTTATGACTGTGTTCCTGAATCTCTGGACATTATTCTCCCTCCAATACTGAGATGATCAAACTTTGAATTTACCTCAGTATATTGCCATGTCCAATCTTTATCTCTCAACTAAAGCATTAAATAATTGTTCTGGTCATTTACCTCATTATTGTATATGTACGCACATAAGAGCCATAGTTCCCATGTTACAGAACTGGTTATGTTTCAAACATACTACATTTACTGTAGGTTATTTAGACATATTCTAGTAATAAGGTATGTTGAGAGGGACTTTGAAATCGCAATTTTTTTTGCAATCTGACGTTAATACAGTTTCTGTCCATGTTATTCCTTCTATTGCAGACAGATATGTTTGTTTCAGGTGAATTGAAAAAGGTCTTTATCAGTGGTTAATAACAAGTATCATTGCAATGTTCGAGCAGTTTCAAGGCTGAAGAGATTACAAGAGAGTTGCAGTGGGAGAGTGATTCCCTGAGGTTGGTCCGGAGGGAGGAGGGTAACTTCTTCAGGTTAGGCATCCCTGGAAGAGGCTTTGCAGTGAGGTTAAAATTGTATCAGAGATAATGGGAACTGCAGATGCTGGAGAATCCAAGATAATAAAATGTGAAGCTGGATGAACACAGCAGGCCAAGCAGCATCTCAGGAGCACAAAAGCTGACGTTTCGGGCCTAGATCCTTCATCAGAGAGGGGGATGGGGAGAGAGTTCTGGAATAAATAGGGAGAGAGGGGGAGGCGGACCGAAGATGGAGAGAAAAGAAGATAGGTAGAGAGGAGAGTATGGGTGGGGAGGTAGGGAGGGGGTAGGTCAGTTCAGGGAAGACGGACAGGTCAAGGAGGCGGGATGAGGTGGTAGGTAGGAAATGAAGGTGCGGCTTGAGGTGGGAGGAAGGGATGGGTGAGAGGAAGAACAGGTTAGGGAGGCAGAGACAGGCTGGGCTGGTTTTGGGATGCAGTGGGGGGAGGGGAAGAGCTGGGCTGGTTGTGTGATGCAGTGGGGGGAGGGGACGAACTGGGCTGGTTTTGGGATGCGGTGGGGGAAGGGGAGATTTTGAAGCTGGTGAAGTCCACATTGATACCAT
Organism: Stegostoma tigrinum; assembly: GCF_030684315.1. Lineage (NCBI taxonomy): Eukaryota > Metazoa > Chordata > Chondrichthyes > Orectolobiformes > Stegostomatidae > Stegostoma > Stegostoma tigrinum. Next base: position 45,981,282 of record NC_081372.1, on the reverse strand, counting down.
TGGGCTGCAGGGTTCCCAAGCGGGATATGAGTTGCTGTTCCTGCAACCTTCGGGTGGCATCATTGTGGCACTGCAGGAGGCCCATGATGGACATGCCATCTAAAGAATGGGAGGGGGAGTGGAGATGGTTTGCAACTGGGAGGTGCAGTTGTTTATTGCGAACCGAGCGGAGGTGTTCTGCAAAGTGGTCCCTACGCCTCCGCTTGATTTCCCCAATGTAGAGGAAGCCACACCGGGTACAATGGATGCAGTATACCACATTGGCAGATGTGCAGGTGAACCTCTGCTTAATATGGAAAGTCATCTTAGGGCCTGGGATAGGGGTGAGGGAGGAGGTGTGGGGGCAAGTGTGGCACTTCCTGCGGTTGCAGGGAAAGGTGCTGGGTGTGGTGGGGTTGGAGGGCAGTGTGGAGTGAACAAAGGAGTCACGGAAAGAGTGGTCTCTCCGGAAAGCAGACAAGGGTGGGGATGGAAAATGTCTTGGATGGTGAGTTTGGATGTAGATGGCGGAAGTGTCGGAGGATGATGCGTTGTATCCGGAGGTTGGTGGTGTGGTGTGTGAGAACGAGGGGGATCCTCTTTGGGCGGTTGTGGCGGGGTGGGGTGTGAGGGATGTGTTGCGGGAAATGCGGGAGACGCGGTCAAGGGCATTCTCGACCACTGTGGGGGGTAAGTTGCGGTCCTGGAAGAACTTGGACATCTGGGATGTGCGGGAGTGGAATGCCTCATCGTGGGAGCAGATGCGGCGGAGGCGGAGGAATTGGGAATAGGGAATGGAATTTTTGCAGAATGGTGGGTGGGAGGAGGTGTATTCTAGGTAGCTGTGGGAGTCGGTGGGCTTGAAATGGACATCAGTTACAAGCTGGTTGCCTGAGATGGAGACTGAGAGGTCCAGGAAGGTGAGGGATGTGCTGGAGATGGCCCAGGTGAACTGAAGGTTGGGGTGGAAGGTGTTGGTGAAGTGGATAAACTGTTTGAGCTCCTCTGGGGAGCAAGAGGCGGCGCCGATACAGTCATCAATGTAGCGGAGGAAGAGGTGGGGTTTGGGGTCTGTGTAGGTGCGGAAGAGGGACTGTTCCTCGTAACCTACAAAGAGGCAGGCATAGCTGGGGCCCATGCGGATGCCCATGGCCACCCCCTTGGTCTGTAGGAAGTGGGAGGAATCGAAAGAGAAGTTGTTGAGGGTGAGGACGGGTTCAGCTAGGCGGATGAGGGTGTCGGTGGAGGGGGACTGGTCGGGCCTGCGGGACAGGAAGAAGCGGTGGGCCTTGAGGTCATCTGCACGCGGAATACAGGTGTATAGGGACTGGATGTCCATGGTGAAAATGAGATGTTGGGGGCCAGGGAATTGGAAGTCCTGGAGGAGGTGGAGGGCGTAGGTGGTGTCACGGATGTAGATAGGGAGTTCCTGGACCAAAGGGGAGAAAATGGAGTCCAGATAGGTGGAGATGAGTTCGGTGGGGCAGGAACAGGCTGAGACAATGGGTCGGCCAGGGCAGGCAGGTTTGTGGATTTTGGGAAGGAGATAGAAACGGGCCATGCGGGGTTGGGGAACAATGAGGTTGGAGGCAATGTTCACTGAATGGACTGAATTTTCATTCCTGCTTCAGTTCAGTAGCCAAGTATAAACGATTTCATTAAGATCCAGCTGTTATTATCAGCAAGTATAAACATCAAATACAGGTATGTGGAAAACTATTATTATTTGTGTATCAGTAATGACTCTATACTTGCTTCATACTTGAGCTCTATCAGAATATTACCTTCAGCCTAACCTCTCTATAGTACCGAAGCATTTTCTCAGAAAGCAACAATTAAGAGTTGTTTTCCATTTATGTGCTGCCGAATCCTTAGTTAAAAGGTCTTCAAGAAATTTTAGGGTTACTCATAACAGATATACTGGATACATAATGCATGACAGCCACATCAAAATGTAAGATTCAAGAAAAAAAAGGATATTTTTCCACACGATCAACCTTGGCAGTGTCTCAGAGCCAGCAATTGAGATGAATCCCTCCATTTGTGAATAAGAAAAGAATGTTAAAAAAAAGATCAGATGTTTTTTTCAACAGGTGTAGCTGTGGGGAGCTAGTTTCGTTACTGACTGTATATTTATGGTATTTCCAAAGCCTTTCTACACTTTCGAAATGTGTACAGTCCAAAGTAAATAACATGAATTACCCTCTTCTTTCCCTGTATACAGAGAATAAGAGAAGCAGTCAGACTTCTCGTGGCACAGAGGTGGTTCAGGATACAGCTGAGAGCAGGATTTAATGGGTGGTGGGATATCTTTCCCCAGTAGTGCAAAAGCCTCTGTAAAACTTGGCCCTGTTTTGCTGATCTACAACACAGCCATTTAACACTGTAAGGACTGCTAATTATCTTGAGTGGGCTTTCTGCCCCTTATTTGGGGAGGAAACCCTACTTCCAAGAGCTGCTGGCCAATCTACTTGGCTGGAAAATCTTTGGTCTCAACAGTGCCATTGTGAGCAGTTATAGCTGGGTCTGCGTTCAGGCTGTAAGTAGAGCAAGGATCTGACGACTAGTAAATTGGGGTAATGTTTAGAGAAAGCAGGCCAGGAGGTTTTGTGGAGGAGGACAAGGAAGATTAGGGTTGAGGCGCTCAACTGGATGGGTTGTTGGAGATCGGGAGTGAATCTTGGGAATGTTCAGATATGTGCTGGAGAGGGGGCAAGCCTTGGGGGCAGACCTGTGAAAATTCGATACCTTCCCCACCTGAGACTAAGCTGCTAGCTTTCTCCCATGCTGGTATCCCTCCACCAGCTAAAAAATTGCTTCCTGGTGGGAGGTGGCTCGTACCTTACTAGCACCCATTAAATCCTTGTCAGGTTGGTGGTAGTTGAGTGAGTAGGCCCATCTACATTTTATGGACATTCATGCCTGAAACTCATCAACAAGTTTCGTATAATCTGCTGTAGATCTTTAATGAATCATCACCCCACCTTCATTTTACACTCACCTGGAGAGAGGTTTGATGATATGTGTTTGGAATTGTCTACACCAGCATTTTGATCAGCTCCTGTTAGGTGTATTGCTTTGTACAGTATTTTGTAACTTGGTTAATCACAGTCTGGAGAACAGATTGGTTCTCCCATCAACTTGCACTGACACAAATCCAGCACTCTCCTCACAAATCCAAAAAGTGCTAATCATTGACGCTCTGTGAAAACTTTCCTGCACATTTCCGGAGTTGATCTGTTTTCCCTCTCATTGGCATAGGAATAGGAGAAATGAAAGCACTTGTGAATTATAATCAGAAGCTAAACACCTGAAACTGAAAAATTGACCAAGTTAAATTTGTCCCTTTTTAAAGGTCACTGATATATTAGATACAGTCTATCTGCTGACAAATAACAAAAAGAGATGACAGGGACATTTAATAATTTGGCTTTTGAAAACAAAATACCATTTTCTTTCTGTTGAAAAATTGAATTGCTTGAACATATTATGAAACACTCCTGTAATCATTGCACCCTGAGGTGGGACTTGACTCTGGATAAAGATAAGACATAGGTACTGTAAGATCCAATTTTATTTATTCTATTGAGCTGGCTGACACTGAATATGAGTAAGTGATTTGTGATACAAATATTTTCTAAGTATTCATTTCATGGATTGGGAAGTGTGTTGGTCATGGTCTAATCCATGCCTAACACATATATCCTCTCTTCCAGTGACCTGCTCTCTCTCTTTACATTGTACTAAGACATTGCCATCTGCTCTTACCTAAACACCTGGCTCGTCGACCAAGATAAGAGCTTCTCTTTCTGGGTGACATAATTACGTGGCACACTTCAGCCACCCTTCACTCTACGGCATGTTATCTGGCCTTTTATCCTACAGTCAGGTGGAGAGAGTGAGTCTGAACACAAGATCACATACACATGATGGGGTCTCCAAGACATCTCAGTCATATGTAAACTCTTACAAGACTTAGAAGCCTTCAATGATGAAAGACAGATAGCAGTTTTCTACATGCAGCCATTCCCAAAGAGGCAGCTGGTGCTGACATGCAAAATTCTTTGAACCTCAGCCAAACCCTTCCCATTTTGAAGCACATTACATGTTGTCGATGTGAAAATCACAGTACTATATGCATCGATAATCACAAACCATAAGACCATAAGACCATAAGAGATAGGAGTGGAAGGAAGGCCTTTCGGCCCATCAGGTCCACCCCACCATTTAAATCATGGCTGATGGTCATTTCAACTCCACTTCCCTGCACTCTCCCCGTAGCCCTTGATTCCTTCTGAGATCAAGAATTTGTTGATCTCTGCCTTGAAGGCATCTAACATCCTGGCCTCCACTGCACTCCGTGGCAATGAATTCCACAAGCCCACCACTCTCTACTGAAGAAATGAAGAAACCCTGTTGGTCCAGAATAGGTTATTGGTCTCATAGAACATAGGGCATAGAACTATACAGCACAGTACTGGCTTTTCGGCCCACAGTGTTGTGCCAAACCTTTACCCTAAACATAAGGTATATCTAATCTCCACCCCTACGTTATACTATCATCCACATACCTATCTAATAGCCACTTAAATGCCCCTAAAGAGGCCGACTCCACTATCCTCTCTGGCAATGCATTCCATGCCCCTACCACTTTCTGAGTAAAGAACCTACCTCTGACGTCTCCCCTACATCTACCTCCATCTAGGTTAAAACTATGCCCGCTCGTAATAGCTACCTCCAACCTAGGAAAAAGTCTCTGGCTGTCCAATCTATTTATACTTCTAATCACTTTGCAAGTGTCTATCAAGTCACCTCTCATCCTTTCTTTTTCTCAAGAGAAAAGCCCTAGCTCTCTCAATCTTTCCATGTAAGACCTTCCCTCCATTCCAGGCAACGTCCTGGTAAATCTCCTCTGCACCTTTTCCAATGCTTCCACATCTTTCCTGTAATAAGGCGAAGAGAACTGAACACAATACTCCAGATGTGGCCAAACCAGGCTTTTGTATAGCAAAATCTCCTTATAACTCTGCACCATGTACACTTCTGATGCCCAGAATCTCCAATACTTTCACCATTCAGTCTTTCTTGACAAGACCAGACTCATTTTGTTCCCTCATTAGAAAATAGTACCTCCAACTATTCAGCCTGGTGAAGAAACATTACTGAACCATGAGGCCATTGTTTGCCTACCCTACAACATGTTCCTTTCAGGCTATTGGTGTCCCATTCACACGAGGAGGCTGATGATTCTTTTGGGCTAGCTTGGAGTGGCAATGACTTCAGAGACAAGGCAGATTTTGTAAGTTTTCAGTAGCTCCTACAGGAATGTGGAGGCTTCATTCTTGATTCATTGAGATCCAGTAGCCATTTTCTAAATGGTGCCGGCAAGATGTCTTCACTACAGTTGATACCAGGATTGGAGATATCTTGCCCTACCTCTCAACTTCACTGACCAGATCCAATGTCTCTAGCTTGTTATTTTGCCTCTCACCACATTGCATTCACTCAGTCACTTCGACCCTCACCCCCAAACATAGACACTTAAATACCTAGTTAAACTCTTGAATAACTAGTCAACTGATCCACTACTCACAGTCTCAAAACCACATCAATCAGGAGGGTCCTTACATTTCATCTGAGTCTGGCATTGCAAGTCACCTCCACCCAACTATTTTGCCAATAAAGAACCAGCATTACAGAGAGAAAGAAATTGTGTAACCTCACCTACAGCTGACAGGGAGCTCTGCCTAACTGCTTGATGTATCATTTGATTAATGGAGGAATGTGTATATAATGGAATCGATGTAACTTACATTTTAATAACAATGACATTTTCATGGAGCTTTATTTTTCAAAATGGCATACAAAGTGGAATTGATACCCAGATTTTCTGAGGGTCAGATAGTCAAGTGTAGTAACAAGTGGAATCCTAGGATTGCCAAAAGAATAGCTCAAGAAATTGAAAATTCTGTTGGGCAATTCTCCTAAACTGGTAACCCAGGAAGTAACTTCTAAAGTAGAAAATTTGAGGAGTTCCACTGTAGTTAAGTAAATAGTTACTTAAATTTACATTGATCAGAGGAGCAATTACGCCTTCAATGACCTTGAGTCGACAGCCCCCTCAAGACCTTGCAGCCTCCCCACCACCAACTCAGGACCTGACGTAGGCCAGACCTTCCGCTTGACCTGATATTTCCCACTTCATCGAGTTACCTTAAATGCTACGACACTTACATTACTCCCTTATTACCTAATGTCCCAGCACAATAACTGCCTAGAAACCTAATCCTTGACCTCTGTATCTTTCCACTTGGTATCCATATCCTATCTTCCGAACAGCCTAAACCCATCCCCGGCACCTTTCCCCTTCTACTCATCGCCCTACTTGCCAGGCATTCTATCCATATCCACTTTGCACTTTACCTACCTGGCACCCTTTCTTCTGTCCTCCTAGCATCCAACCTACCTAGCATCCTAAATTCCTATCCACCAGGCAAATTATCTTCCTGACACCCTAATCTTACTTTATGTACTTACTCTTCCACTGGAGCTATCAAAGTGGCTGTCGTACCGGACCCATAAATATAGAATATGGCATGTGACTGGTGAAAATGGGAGGGTGGTTTGACTTTCCTTGATTGTTCTGCATTATGGAGACAATTGTTAGAATGGACATCAGCTCTACATTTCTGAACAACCCACATTGGAATCTCACTCAGAAATGCAAATTTTTTTTTGTTTCATAACATGGAGCGTAGTAGCAATCTGCATGTATTTACCACCCCTCAGAAAATCCAGGCCAGTGTTGCTACCCCTGTTCTCATTGTAGCATTCAACCGGAGCTTCCAGAAGTGTTTTTACAATATTTCTTTCCTTCAAATCCTGCTCTCACTGTATTGAAAAGCATCCCAAGTGAATGGGAAGCCATGTTGCTGCTATTTCTCATAATCCGTGCAAGGAAATTGAAATGATACTACTGGGATGTCCTAAGGTTGTAAATTCTTCTTATTGTTAGTGACAAGAACAGACTTTACACTAAGAAAAAAGCCAGTTTACAGCCTTGCTTTTGCAACTACAACATACAGTAGTGAGTCTCATTCATCCTCACAGTGCAACAAATGATTTCCTACAGCATTCAAGTACAAAACCATCAGTTCGTGCTGCTGGGGTTACCTTTTCTACTTGCTTGTGAGATGCTGGCATCTCGAGCAAACTCAGCATCTGTTGTCCATACTTAATCACCCTTGAGAAATTTGTAGTAAGGAGGTTACTTGGAATCAGTGGGGTGTTGTTACATTGCACGCTGTAGATAGTACACACAGGTGACATGGTGCATTTGTGGTGGAGTGAACAAATGTTTTTATGCATTGGGTGGAGCATTAGATGAGCAGGCTGCTTTATCATAGGGTCATTGAGCTTCCTGAGTATTGATGGAGCTGTATTTATCCTGACAAGTGAGGTTTATAATATCAAACACCAGGCTTATTTCTTGCAGATGATGAACAGGATTTGAGACTGTTAAGAAGTGACTTATTAACCATAAGATGCCAAACCTCTGGCCTATTCCTATTGCCAGATCAATTATATGCCTTGTCCAGTTCAAATTCTGGTCAATGATAAACCCATGGATGTTAGTGTTAGGGGATTTTATGGTAGTTGTCCTGTTAAATGTTACAGGGAAGTGGTACGTTTCTCTTGTTAGCTTATTAAATGAAATATCAATCCAAATATAATAGAGAAAAGCAGGAAATGAATAGATTTCCTTTGCCATTGGCATTGGCTCAGGCCTACATATTTGCCTCTAAGCAATAAATATTGAATTCAATAATTGTTTGTTCAAGCATCAACTGTTGATCAAAAGGGTGGGCAGAAAACGATTTCCTCCAGCTAAAGTATATTTCTTAATAACTTATTGACCTTATAACTTAGAACCTAGATTTAAACGCAACAATTAAAGAAATAAGGCTTTCTTTCCCTATTCCTCACTTTAAAGTGATGCAGATGGTCTCAGTATTCCAATTTCTGAGATTACCAAGTCAAACATTTTATATGAAAATATAAATGGAATGCTCTATGAATGCTCGGGCCTGAGCTGTCTAGTAACATTACGCTCTCATCTATTGTTAGTAATTAGTCACATAAAGCAACATTCACATGGGAATTGAAATAGATATTCAGTTTCTCATACTTGTTCAGACATTCAGCTAAATTATGTTTGGTATAAACCTGAACTCCTTCTACGAGCTTGGTTTCTTGGTTTCCAATATGCCTGCCTAACAAAATTTCATCAATGTCAGTTTTCTGAATTTTCAATTGATAGGCCCGCAATAGTTTAAATTTCTACAATACCTTGTGTAAGTTAGTCCTTTCTGACATTTGCCACGACCAACTTTGCTGAATTTTAAGGTTATCAGCCTGTTCTAATCAGTACTTTAGAAATTCTGAATGATGAAACCATTTTAACATTAATGCATGAACTCAAACCGAAGCGTCTTTGCTCAATGTTAGATATGTAAAGAATTGACTAGGCGTTTTATAGAGTAACAGGGTTTTCTGATCCCCCACCTAAAGAGCTGGGGTGATGATCATGGCACCCCCCGCAACCATTTATTTCTCTAGTGGAGGATTTCTATTGGCAGAGGTTGATGGGAAGACCAACTGCAAAACTTACTGGAAGGACACAGTAAAAATTCTTCACACTGAGAGTGTGTGCTGATACCAAGGAGTTTGTAGTTAGCTGTTACAAACCAAGTGAGCTGCAAATGGTACAGCGGTGAATTGATGGACCGCTATCTAAGCAGAAGTTAAGCTGGTCTTCTGAGAACTGCCAATGCTGGAGAAACTGAGATACCAAGGTGTAAAGCTAGATGAGCTCAGCAAGCCAACAGCATCAGAGGAGCAGGAAAGCGGATGTTTTGGGTCTGGACCCTTCTTCAAAAAATCTTCAGAATTTTTCCGAAGAAGGGTCCAGACACGAACCATCAGTTTTCCCACTCCTCTGATGCTGCTTAGCCAGCTGTGTTCATCCAGCTCGACACCTTGTTATTTCTGTAACTTAGAATAAGCTGAAATCGTTGAAGTGTCCATATTTTAGACAGAAACCAAGGGTAAGTGTGTGATGCTCAGTAATACAGCACCGTAGCGGTTTTATTAGTGAAACATTAATCCATTAATGAATCCTTGAGAAATATAGGCATCATTTTTACCAGAGTGGCTGAAGAAACTAAATTCAACCAGATCATAAATTCACAGCATAAACCTAATACCTATTTTGGCAACAATGAATAAACTGGATTGTTGTAAAGAACCACCTGATTCACTAATATCCTTTCTTCAGAGGGAAATATGCAATCATTACTGTTTTTGGCAATATGTGACTTCAGACTCACAGTAAAATAATTAACTAAACTGATATATGCAATAGTCCACAAAGCCCTGCAGTTGAATTCAGGAAGGTGAATTACCACCATGCTTTTAAGTACAATTGGTCATGGATGATTAATGGCAGTGACTTTCTTAGCCTCTGAATGAGTTTTAAAAAATCATGCAGCTCCTCCCCTTTATATAAATTAGTATCAGACCTGAGTAGCCAAAAATATAATTTGCTTTTTGGTTGGAAGAACAGAACAATTATTGTTGTGTGAAAGGATCTGCATTACATTCTCAATATTAACAAGCAGTCATGAATGCCTCAAATGGGTTCCATCTCTGTGCACTCCTATTATTCAAATTTTAAAACTTCACCCAGATAAGAAATAATTTTTAGACAATGACAGTGCATTTTCCAACACGTTTAAGTAAACTACCAGATTGTCTTAAGTGACTACTGTAAAGAATTTTTTTCTTTTAAATCTTATTTTGTTTTTGTTTGTGGACTCAGTTGGGAAAAGGCCTGTTTTACAACACAGGGCTGAGGAAGTAAGTGCCGCATTTTTAAAAAGCAAGTTAGTGAAACTCATTGTAAGCTAAGTTTACACTGGTACTTTGCAAGCAGCAGGAGCAAACGTGAGGACAGGGAGGGGATTGTCAGTGTACAATGTGAGATTTGGCCAGCAATAGGTTGCTGATTGGTCATGGAGTTGTGACCAGCTGTGGATGCCAAAGGCCTTATCCTGATAACAACGATGAGATTTGGTCCTGAGTAGATGAAAAGCTTATAAGTATGGTCAATACCGGCAGAATCCTTCAGACTATTGAAATGACAGATGATGTGCATCTCTCTCATCATTAAAATACTGAAAGCTGTTTTATTTCCTCCCACCAGTTTCTGTATGATGTTGGTTTTAACCAATAAATCAACGAGTTCATAATTGTTGAACCAATCACTTGGTACCTCCTGTGGGGAAGTAAAAGAACTGATGGATTTGGGAAAGTGAAAGAAACCCTCCATTTTCCATGTGAAATTAAAGAATAGTAGCATGTGTGTTGAAAGGTGTAAAATCCACAGGCAGAGGGAAATGCTGTCCTCTTATATCATTATCTGTACATTGAGATATTGCATGTGTTATGTAGTGAACCTCATGGCCAGTAAACAAGAGCTTTTTGCCTCTGGATTATTCTAGCATAATATTTGAAGGCGAGCTGGACACCACTGCAAACCAGGAACTGCCCCTCAACCTGTAATGCTCATCCTTACCAATGTGTCTAAAGCTCCAAGCTTTGCCCTGTAGTTGCTGCTAGACAGGGTCACAGAGAGGATGCCTCACATGATTATCCATGATCACAAACTCCTCCTGTGCCCATCCCCAACATGCTCAAGTCTTCTCAATATTTCATTACAAGAAATACTGGCCCAAAATTGCACCAAGAGAGCCAAGACTGGTGACAGTGATTGTGGTGTGCATCAGGATTCTCACCCACATTGAAAAAGAATGTTTTAACTGGTGGAGATCCAGGATCATTCCTGTGAATGATGGTGAGATAGCAGTGGCCCACGAATATAATGCTTACTGTTCATGGATGGGCAATAACATTTTTCTCTACTCAAATAATTCATGACTTTCATCAACTAATTTGTCCCTCTTCTCAAATGATGACACGCTTCGTATCGATGAACTTTCATCTGGTAAAGTAAATTGAATGCCACGACCTGAACTCATGTTGTCAAAACTGCCTCTGAAGGGGAAGCCACTCAAACGTCAGTGGATGCACTCGAAGGCCATTCACCTGTACCCTTCAGCAACACAAAGATAATCTATCCAGACTAGATTCAGGGTCACAGTCTGGTGATCATATCACTAACATGTAACCACAGCATGTTGACAATGAGACAATCCAAGTCTTTCACACAAGGATACGCAGGCACTTCTTCAGTCCCATGCAGAAGACATGCTGCTACATACAGTCATAAATATGCAGCATTGTTCAATCTGCAAAAAACAGACATTGGTACATCAGGCAAGTACGTCAGGGGTGATTGGTAGAATGTGACATCGGATGGAAGAGTTCTCTAGCGAGTTTTGAGAAGATTTGTAGCTCAGGTTGAGGTTCTGGATGTGAGTTTGCTCGCTGAGCTGGAAGGTTAGTTTTCAGACGTTTCGTCACCATTCTAGGTAACATCATCAGTGAGCCTCCGACGAAGCGCTGGTGTTATGTCCCGCTTTCCCCAAGGAAACCTAAACAGATAAATAGAAAGCGGGACGTAACACCAGCGCTTCGTCGGAGGCTCACTGATGATGTTACCTAGAATGGTGACAAAACGTCTGAAAACTAACCTTCCAGCTCAGCGAGCAAACTCACATCCAGAAGAGTTCTCTATGTTTTCGTTACTGTTGTTGTTCTGTCTTGTGTGTGCATGGCTGTCTCCATGCAAAGGTTAAGAATCACCTTGGAGAATAAGGTCCAGCAGAGCATTCAATGGACCCACACACCATCACTTTAACCACTGGAGCTCAGCACCAATGGCAAGTACGAAAGCGGATAAGGGATTTCAATCTCGATCCAGTTGCCTCTTTCTCTCAAAGTGAAAGGGTGGCGCCACCAGACCTTCATACAGAGTAGGAGGGACAGATAAGCAGCCTGATATTCTGTTGCTCAGTGAGTGCATTGAGGGTTCAGGGAGACCAATGCCAACAGCTGTGGAGATCCCCGTTACAGGTAAACTACTTCCAAGTGATATTGAGAAAAGCTGGATATGATGCAGAGGAATGAACTTGATGGGGACCCACTCTGTTTTTAATGTTGAACTTTTGAAACATCAAATATTTTGACTGCAGGGAGAGGTTAATTGGAAAGGTAGGTTCACATGTTGAGCTGTGTATTTAATGAAATGCAAACACAGTAATATGCTTCTTGCTGGGTGAACTTCATTGTGTGTTCAGACATCATTTTTATTTTTTGACCCTTGTTCAGCATTACTTTCTCACCACAGAGAGGGAAAGATCAGATCCTGTGGAATGGCATTTGAGTGTTTTTGAATTGCACATGGAAGAGTTTTTTAATCAGTCATTTACTTCATGCACATTGTGCCACTGTGTATACTGTGAAGAAAAAGAAGATGGTTAAAACACACAAACAACAAAAATTGTGGTTACATGAAATGGTGCAAATTGGGTTTCTCCTGAAGGACTTCTTCAGTAAAGTGGTAGCCAGAGAAGAAATACTGCCTATAAAATGCAAAGGATCCACAACAGATGCAAAAGGTGGAAGCTGCCAGTGGCTGAGTATTTAAAAGTACAATTTTCCGGATGTATGACCTACGTCTGTGCGCAACAGAGCTGTAACCTTTTACATATTATTGCTGACTCTCACAAAGCTGTCACACCACCTTACAGATTGTTTTATCCAGCACAGCTCACACAGAATCTGCAGCTTACAAATGAAGACCAAGGCACACTGACATCTTAAAAAGGGTTTAACACATTAAAATGTTGTAATTTAAATTAGTTGCACGATGTATAGTTTCTTTCTGACACCTAGGCTGCCATCAAGGTTAGATTCACATCTATCACTGTCTGTGAGTCCCTACATTTTCCACTGATCAGGATTATTTCTCTACAAAAACACATAAGCAGAATGTATAATTCTGTACGATAGAAGACAGTGATGGCAAAGTCATTGAATATGTTTAACAAAGAAATTTCTAGAAGTACTATTGCTTAGGCCACTTTTGAAATACTGCATTCAATTCTGATCTCCCTACTACAGAAAATATATGGTGAAAATTAAAAGGGTTCAGAAAAGATTTATAAGGATTTTGCCAGAGTTTGAAAGTTTGATCTATAAAGAGAAGCTGAATAGACTGGGGCTATTTTCCAGGAACGCTACAGGCTGAGGGGGGGAGCATTAATGTTGTGAGGTTGGGTAGAGTACTTATGAATTATGAGGCAGGCTGTTAGAATTGCTTTGTAAAAATGATAGGGGGGTAATTGCATGGGCTGCTTAAGAGGTGATGTGTTTTTGCAAGTTTGGAGATGAAAAAAAAGAGCCTGCAAGCAGCTGTGGGTGCACAGACAGTTCTGAAATTGAAACATCCATATCATTAGACTGTGGAGTTGGAAACCTAGGCTTGTTACAATGTTAAGGCAACCAGCTTGAATATCAGCCAATTAATTTAAACTAGGACTGAGATACCAAAACCCAATTAAATTTAAATCTGATGGTATTTAGTACATAGGACCAATATTATTATAAGAAAGTTGACAGATCATCAAGAGTATACAAGTAGAGGGTTTCTGAAAATTAGTGTAAAAGAGAACTGAACTGTCATTGGAAGACTAAAACTCTGGCTGTCACAGAAATCTTTAAGATTTCTGATTAAACACCATCTAGAAGGTATCACAGTACTCTCAGCTAATATTCAAGGATTTGATGACGAAAGAATTACTGGCTAAAGAATAGCGAAAAAGTTATGGAACATTTCAGAAGATGCATCCTGACAGTAGTTTTGAGAGTCTGAGTTTTAATTTATTTTTCTTATTACTTCAGTTTATCTAAGTGGTACTTGTATTTATTGGAACAGCATGACATTAGAATTTTGTTCTGTTCAGGAATGCTCAGCAGTTAAGGGGGAATTATTACATTTGTTAGTTCTGTTAATTTGCTAACTGTTTCAGTTAGATGAAACATTGTTACTTGTTACTTACGAAATGAGTATCACAGAATTCATTTCATGTAATCACCTGTCCATAATAGATTGAGGGCTGACAGGAATGTTATATGCTTTTTTACACTTCCTTTTACAGATTATGAGGGAGATGAGCTTCTCTGGGTGTTTCAGTTTTAGTTGGCAGAGGGAGTTTGACTTCTCCTTTTTAACAATATAGAGGTTGATAAAATCATGAGGGACATGGACAGGATCAATAGAAAATATCGATACCCTGGGATGGAGAGTCCAAAACTAGTGGGAAATATGTTTAAGGTGAAAGAAGAAAGATTTAAAAGGGAACAAAGGAACAACTTTTGCACACAGAGGGTGGCACATGTATGGAATGAGCTGCCAGAGAAGGTGGCTGAGGCTGGTGCAATTATAACATTTAAAACACAGGTGGATGGGCATATGAATAGCAAGGGTTGAGAGGGATATGGGCCAAATGCTAGCAAAAGGGAGTAAACCAATTTCAGATACCTAGTTGCCATGGATGAGCTGGACCAAATGGTCAGTTTTCATCCACACATCTCTATGACTCTATGAATCTAAAAGATGTAAAGGGCTCCGGGCAAGCAGGAGCAAGGTGTTGATAATTTTGAATGACAGCTGGGTTTGATTGATTGAATGGTCTGTCTATATTGTCTATGTTCGTATAATGTACGTGCTTGGCTTAGTTGACACCATAGACTGTGACCAAGCTCATAAGCCTTCCTGTATCCTCCTGATTGATTAATTTCTTGCACGGTTCCATTTGCTGAAACTTTAACTCTCTGTGGTACCCCTGTGCCCCTGGTAGCATTGCAAACATATGCTGATGTCCATATTGATTTCCTTGAGTTCTCCAAAGTTCCTTCCACACCTCCATACATTGTTCAATAGGTGCCAACCACCCATGGAAAATTTAGATATGGGTAGAAGTGTCTGGGAGACCTGTCTGATGTGGATCTACAATATGTTATCCTTCCTCTGTACCCATTCTTCCCTTTGTGGGACCATAGAATTCTGCCCCATGTTTGAAATTGATTGCATTTCAGTGGAAATTTAGAAGCTAGAAATAAAGCAAGCTTTTAGCTGATTAAAGAGAGGAGTGTTGGAAAAATGATGAAATGGAAGGTCCATGGTATGGTGCAGGTCTCTCACTTATTCTCCGTTCAATAGGTAAGACCCATATCACCAATGGAAGACTCTATCCCAATCACAACTTCTCCCTTGCCCTCGGGGAACAGCTTCATTCACTCTCCTGATTGTGACTTCACATTACTTTTATTAAAAAGGCCTACCAATCTTTCACCATCCCAATCATACATTCTCTCGATACTGATTATTAGGAGCCAGCCCAAGCAATCAATATGAGCTCACAATGAGTTTGTCTCTGCATCATTGTTTTGACGCTTGTTCAATTTCTGTAATTCTAGGTTTGAAAATGCCATGTTTCAAATCTAGCACTTATCTCGACAAAGTCCGCCTCACAGTCAACAAGCTCACCACTTCTAGTTTCTTCCACAGCTAAAGGTTCTGTCATAGTTAGGTCATTGCAAGTGAATAATAATGTTTGATGGATCAAATGACACACCAGAATGGGAAACATAACCTGAAGACTAAGGTTGTATGACAGTCACACACAATTTCCTGTGTACAGAAAATGCTGGCATTGAAATATTGCAATGTCCTTCGCTCCAGTGCTGCCTTTTCCATGGAGAAAATAATGAATACAATGTTTAATATATCTGTGCTGTATAAATTGACTGATGCTGTGATTCTCACTTGAAGTACATTGGAATAAATTTAAACCTTGAAAGATTTGGGCCGTGTCAAAATAATTCTTTACCAAATCAGTCTGTGAACTATCCAGTTTCCTCCCCTTGTTTTGTGAGGCCAGCAACAGGGAAGTTCATTTATATGTGAGAGACCATAGGAACTGCAGATGCTGGAGAATCCGAGATAACAAGGTATGGAGCTGGATGAACACAGCAAGTCAAGCAGATAGGCCCAAAACATTAGCTTTCCTTCTCCTAAGATGCTGATTGGCCTGCTGAGTTCATCCAGCTCCACACCTTGCTATCTTAGTTAATTTATATGTGTTTGGTACATGCCTGCGTCAGTGTGGGCATATCTCTGGCATTCATCTGCCCCATTTGGGTGGCAGCTCTTACTACAGTAATTTGAGCTGACCACCCAGGGACTGCATTGTGCCCAATTGTATAAGGCTTCACCAATGTGCTAATTCATAATTGTAGAGTCCCATTGATAGATTGAAGTCTCCCACTACATCTTAGACTGAACTCTGATGGCCAAAGATGCTTGAGACTAAACAGCAGAGACAGTCAGCTCTGAAAGTTAACTGCCTGGCCACACAGTAGTGCAGGTTCACTGCTCTTTTTTTTATCACCCGGATGGTATCTTGTTCTGTCCTTTATCTGATCTTCTTTGTCCAAAGTTGCAAAATAATGCAACAGCTTATAAAACAATAATTACTGCTCCAAAAAATTGAGGGAATCAGCTCCAACACTGAAAAAATCTCAAGAAAGCAGCATCTCTTACAGCTATAATTTCCTCAGTGCATTTGTATAGGAATAGGGGAGTCATATTGTGGCTATACAGGATATGGGCTAGGCCACTTTTGGAATACTGCCCTGAATTCTGGTCTCCTTGCTCCAGGGAAGCTAATGTTAAACTTGAGGTTGTTCAGAGAAGATTAACAAGGATGTTGCCAGGGTTGAAGGGTTTGAACTGTAGGGAAAGGCTGAATAGGCTGGGGCTATTTACTTTGGAGCATCAGAGGCTGAGGGGCGACCTTATAGAAGTTTATAAAATCAAGAAGGGCATGGATAGGGTGAATAGCCCAGGTCCTTTCCCTAATATAAGGGAGACCAAAACTAGAAGGTGTAGGTTTAGGAGAAAGGGGAAAGATTTAAAAGGGAGCTAAGGGAAACTTTTTCACAGTGATTGTGTAGAATGAGCTGCCAAAGGAAATGGTGGAGGCTGATGCAATACCAACATTTAAAAAGCATCTTATATGGGTTTATGAATAGGAAGGGTTGAGAGAGGAAATGGGCCAAATGCTGGCAAATGAGATTAGATTCATTGAGGATGTTTTGTCTGCAACACAGATTGGACAGAAGTCTGTTTCTGTGCTGTACATCTCTGTGGCTAGGCCTCCCATTTTCTGATGAAGGGCCTAGGCCCGAAACATAGAACATTACAGCACAGTACAGGCCCTTCAGCCCTCGATGTTGTGCCGATCTGTCATACCAATCTGAAGCTCATATAACCTACACTATTCCATGTACGTCCATATGCTTGTCCAATGAAGACTTAAATGTACTTAAAGTTGGCGAATCTACTACCGTTGCAGGCAAAGCGTTCCATTCCCTCACTACTCTCTGAGTAAAGAAACTACCTCTGACATCTGTCCTATACCTTTCACCCCTCAATTTAAAGCTATGCCCCTTCGTGCTCGCCATCACCATCCTAGGAAAGAGGCTCTCCCTATCCACCCTATCTAACCCTCTGATTATTTTATATGTCTCAATTAGGTCACCTCTCAACCTTCTTCTCTCTAATGAAAACAGCCTCAAGTCCCTCAGCCTTTCCTCGTAAGACCTTCCCTCCATACCAGGCAACATCCTAGTAAATCTCCTCTGCACCCTTTCCAAAGCTTCCACACCCTTCTTATAACGCGGTGACCAGAACTGTACAAATCCAAGTGCGGCCGCACCAGATTTTTGTGTAGCTGCAGCATAACCTCTTGGTTCCGGAACTCAATCCCTCTATTTATAAAAGCTAAAACACTGTATGCCTTCTTAACAACCCTGTCAACCTGGGTGGCAACTTTCAAGGATACCGTCAGCTTTTGTGCTCCTAAAATGTTGCTTGACTTACTGTGTTCATCCAGCTCCACACTTTGTTATCTCGGATTCTCCAGCATCTGCAGTTCCCATTATCCCTCCCATTAACCTGCCCGGTTGAGGAGAATTCAACCTTCTTCATCTTGCAATGTCAGCGCTACCTGTTTATTATTGGGAATTTCTTCATGAAACTGTTGCAAGATAGCTGTGGATCAGTACCAATGATGGACATCTGACAGGAGAAGGCAAAACTGGCATAATATCAGAGTAAAATCCTCCCTATCTCTTTTATAACATCTCGTGAAATGCATTGGATGGAGAACTAGATACTGTAAAGTCATAAATGATAATCTAACTCTATCACAGAAATTGGGTAGGTGTTTGAAAACATTAAGTGCTTCCTTAATGAAGGAAAATTGACTGGCTTCCTGCACTCGTACACCGTATAAGAATTAGTTTGGATCTTGATGAATTGAAATTATATTTGGAGATTTTCTTGAATTTTAACATAATCCATCTTTCTGTCGCAATTTTAGTAACTTGTTTAATGGCTTTAGTTATAGATGCTAACTAATTAGATTATTCTCTAACATATATGCTGTCTGAATGTCACAGCATTGCAAACACTTACTGTAACACAAGCAGTTGAATTCTTGAATGTAAGGATAATTAAAATCAGTAATATCACAAATTATTGCTGTACTGGACATAATTTCCTGGCAAACATAATGTAGAGTGGACCCTCAGCTTGACCAGCCTCCATCAAGCTCAGAGATAAGAAAGAGAAAAAGATATTCATTTAAATAGCACCTTTGATGAGCATAGGGCATCCTAAAGTGCTTTATCAACAATTAAATAAATTTTAAGTATAGTTATTACTGTAAAGTAGTGGCTAATTTCTATATTTAAACTTAGTATCAACTATGCAGGAATATGCCAATATAGTGGCTTTGAATATATATCAAATGATAATTACATCAAATTAGCAAGTTTACTCCGTGCATCATATTCCCCACTACAGAATTGCACAAACTGAATCAATTGAAAATCCTGTCAATGAGAAAGATTGAAAAAAAGACAATAAATGACATTCCTATTGTTTTAGTTGTAAGTTTATCAGATTTCAAAAGTAGATTTGAAGCAGTCGCAAAATGGATGTGACTATTTCATCCAATGAGGCCATTTAGAACAGAGAATTCTTTATTTGACAATGGGAATAGTGTTTTTAGGACTATTAGGATAGAAATAGGCCATTTAGCTCTTTGAGTCTGCTCCCCATTTAATAAGGTCATGACTGAAATGATAATTTCCTACTCCACTTTCCTGCTTCTTCCCCGTAATGCTTGATTCCTTTGCTGATTAAAGCTGTCTATCTCAGCTTTGAATATACTTAATGTCACAGTCTTTGTAGACCTCACTTGTAGGGCTGCAAAGAATTGAATGTTTGAATATAGTAAAGAACTTCACAGATTCACTATTCTCTGAGAGAAGAAATTTCTCCTTATCTCTGCTTTAAATGGGCACCTCTTGCTCTGAAATTGTGCACTCCAATGGCCATTATGCCAAGAGATTATGATGCTAAATGCTCCCATAAATGGTAGCAATCTTTTTGCATTTGCTCTGTCAAGTGACCTAAGAATCTTATATATTTTGATTATGTTGCTTCTCCTTTTCCTGAACTCTATTGAAGGCAGGCCTAATCTACCAAACTTCTCCTCATAAGAGAGTTCCTCTCCACCCAGGATCAACCTGGTTAAGGTTCTCTGGACTGCCTCCAATGCAATACATCTTTCCTTAGATAAGGAGAACAACACTATCCATGGTATTCTACCTGTGTTCTAATTAGTGATGTGGGTAGTTTCAGAAGAAAAAAAATCTCTATTTTTATATTCCATTTGCATTAAAATAAAGATAAGCATTAAATTTGCTTCCCCCATTACCTGCTGAACTTGTACGCTAGCTTTTCATAATTTTTGCATGAGAACTCCCAAATCCCTCTGCACTGTAGCTTTCTGCTGTCTTATTCCATTTAAATAATATTCAGCTCCCATACTCTTCCTGCTAAATGGCATAACCTCACATTTTTCAACATTATATTCTATCTGTCAAGTTTTTGCCAACTCGTTTAACCTGCCAATATTCCTCTGTAGACTCTTTATGTTATTCTCACCACTTGCCTTTCCATCAATATTTGTACTACAGCAAGTTTGTGAATGACATACTCACTTTCCTCATCCAAGTCATATGTACGTATTGTACATAATTGTAACCCCAGTACCGATCTAGTGGTACTCCACTAGATACAAATTATAATTTAGAAAATGTCCTCAGTTATCCCCAACTCTCAGCTTTCTATTTGCTAGCCAATTCTCTAACCATGCTTTTACAATGTTCAACAACAAGGAGCATAACATACAGTGCCTTATCAAACACTCCCAGGAAATCCAAATATATTACATCCACTTCTACCCTTTATCTATCCTGCATGTAATCTTCTTAAAGAATTCTAATAAATATGCCAGACATGATCTGCCCTTCATGAATTCATACTAAATCTATTTGATTGTATTATATATTTCTAAATAACTTTGCTATCACATCTTTTATAATAAACTTTTGCTGTTAGCAGACGTTAATTAAATGACCTGTAGTTACCTGATTTCTTTTGTCTCCATACCTTTAAAAACAAACATGTCCTTTTGGGATGGGAGAGATAACAAAGTGTGCAGCTGGATGAACACAGCAGGCCAAGCAGCATCTTAGGAGCACAAAAGCTGACGTTTCAGGCCTCGACCTTTCACCCCCTAGAAAAGGGGGAGGGAGAGAGGGTTCTAAAAGAAATAGGGTTTAGAGGGGGAGGCGGATCGAAGATAGATAGAGGAGAAGATAGGTGGAGAGGAGGCAGACAAGTTAAAGTGGCGGAAATGGAGCCTGTAGAGGTGAGTCTAAGTGGGGAGGTAGGGAGGGGATAGGTCAGTCCAGGGAAGATGGACAGGTCAAGGGGCGGGATGAGGTTGGAAGCTATGAAATGGAGATGCGGCTTGAGGTGGGAAGAGGGGATAGGTGAGAGGATGAACAGGTTGGGGTGGGGTTTCCAGAATGTAAGGATTCTTGTAAAATTACTAACAGTGCATTAACAAAATATAGTTTGAGGAAACTGTCTTGAATGTAACATTAATTTTTCCTTGTAGCTGCCTCTGCCAATCTGAATTTTGCAATCTATAGTAACGTAAGGTCATCCAGGAGTAATGCACTGCTTTTTTTGTTTCCTTTTCCTCATTGTACCTGATTTTCCTTTTCTGTCTTCTATATAAATGTTGTTAGTGGGCCTATAGACTGCTCTTACCAATATCTTCTTCCACTTGTTGTTTCATAACTCCACATACATGGATCCTATTTTGTTCAATCCAAGATCATGTTTTGCCATTGTACTTATTCTGTACCATACTAAGAAAGCTACCTCAGTACCCTTTCCTTCCTGTAAGTCCGTTTGTAAAGTCACATATACATGAATATTTGGTTCCTAGCTTTGATCTTGTAAACCTGTCTCCTAAATTGCAATAATGCCCAGCAACCTCTACTTGTTCTGTTAATTCAATTTTCTGATTAATTTAAATATTCAACTAAAGAGCCATTAACTTTGCATCTTTACAATATTTTTCTCCCCCCATAACCCTATT
This sequence comes from Stegostoma tigrinum, assembly GCF_030684315.1. NCBI lineage: Eukaryota > Metazoa > Chordata > Chondrichthyes > Orectolobiformes > Stegostomatidae > Stegostoma > Stegostoma tigrinum. The sequence goes on along the minus strand of NC_081372.1, from coordinate 45,959,686 downwards.
TACTGCTGTTTTTCTATCTTTTCTACACTTTGTCCTGCTCTGGATAACATTATCCAAGTAACTGCCTGGTAAAGCTGCCATATCCACTTGCTTAGTGGGCCTACATTTCCCCTCATCCAAATCCAAAGCCCCCTATTTTGGTTAAAGCCCTCTCTACAACCCTAGATCTTCCACCAGCATCCGTTTACTCCTTGCCTCTGATTTGAAGGATTTGGCTGTTTTGCAAGAGCACAGTTCCCTGACAAGAGTAGTTAATCTTGAGATTGAGTTTAAGCAGGGAGAACTAAATGCTGAAGCATAATTCTGTTGGCATCTGATATCCTCAGATCCATGCTTAACTCAAAGTCAATGGTTAGAATGGGAACACTGTCTGATCTTTACTTCTTTAATTTAGAGAGTCAGCAGAACCTGAAGCATTACTAATGCCACTATTGGAAATAAAAAAAAAATCGTCACAGCTTGCAAATCAGGCTGGCATCATGCTAATCTGTAGGACTCAGCTACTCACTTCTTTAGTCAGCAAATGCATTGTTTCTTTTTCTGGAAATTTGATTTCTAATACTGTTTCACATCAAAGCACTTAAAAAGGGGTATTATATCAACGTAGATGTCCAGATTACAGAGTTTATAATGACGGGTTTTTTTGCCTAGATGTTGAGTTAGGCCCAGAATTATGCTCCAAGACAGAGTTGTGTATTCTGTTTCATTTGTACCCTGGAAAATATAAGGGTGGCCGAATGGAGGAGGGGGGATGATATGATAGATGGATTGTGATAGGCTTTCCCTATGAATATCTCACAAGTGCAGGTTATGGATTTATCAAGTCTGCAAAAATTTTTAGTTATATATTCCTGAGGAAGATTCAAAATAATTCAACTAGATGGGGTAGTTATTTGTTTTTCCGTATTTTTAATGTTAACAGATTTATTTCCAGAAATGTTACAGAAAGTAAGCATCATATTACATTTCATTGATTCAGTAATAATAATTGGAGCTAAGGGTATAATTTATTACCTTAAATTGGAGGACCTCCAGATAATTCAATTGTTGGTATTCTCGTTATTCTGTCCTTGTGGTTATAACAACTGTTCAATTTTTATAGTATGTACGTTAGGGCTCCTGAATTACTAGCTATATTTACCACAATGTGAGGCTGACATATTAATCATGAAAGAACAAAGCAATTGGTATTAATGCATGATTAACAAATGCACATTGGAGGAAGTATTTCACATGAAGTGGCTGATTTTGGAATTTTTTGCATCTGGTATATTTCACTAATATTGACTCCACAGCAATCTCTTCATGACCTATAGTTGGACTGAAGCATGCCATTTGAGCTAATGGGCATTTATGCCCCATCTTACTTGCTCCATCCCATTTTATTGTATTTCTCCGCTTCTTCTCTTCATTTCTCCATCATACCCATCTAGCTTCCACTGAATACACCATAATGAATTAATGAAAAATTGAAATGAGTATTTGTGTACCAGGATTTCAAACCTAAGGGTCATAGTGGGCCAGCCACCATTGATGCCCAACTCTCTTATATGCTTTAGAGACTTGGACAACACACAGCAAGCAGCTCAAAGCTGTGAAGTACCATTATTGTTGCCCTTGTAAGATCCTCCAAATCCAACAGTAATGTCATCTCCCGAACCAACTTCTCCAGTATTGAGACAGTAATCACACAATGCTCTGTGGGGACCCAACATTAGACTCCTAAAGAATAGCACTACTTGGAACTTAACAATAACAGGAGCTTGCCAGGTGAAAATCAGAATCATTATTGTTCAACTCAAATCTTCCTTGAAGAGGTCACATCTTCAATCAACTCATGGGAAATCCCGATCTGTGATTGAAAAAATGGAAAACATTCTTTTCAGAAATATCAAAGATGCCAGGAGACTTCCTTGAGAACACATAATGGTAAGGTGGAAGCGTTGGGAGAGTGTTCAAACTTCAAAACAAATTACCCACTCAACCCTTTGAGCGCCACCTACCTACAAGTGACAGAGAACTGAATTTAGTGCTGGCACGATTAAGTATAAAAACAGACTTAAAAGCAGGAGTCAATTTTGCTTGGGGCAGGGGTGCAGTTTCTTGCATGATTACTTTCCTCTTAGCTCACTAAATATCCATGTACAGTTAGGTTTTATGTGGGATGGAATTTCTGCTCATTGCCAGGACATTTTGGCACACATGTCTAATCTCCTGGACAGCGTCTCATTATCTACAACTCCAGAACATCACTTAATCTTTATTCATTGTTTGCACTCTGGTGCAAAACAAAGTGCACCATACTTTGGTAATGCCTTGCTACATACTTTCTTGAAAGGGGTGAAGAGAGAAGCCAAGCTTCTTTGCCTACAGATGGCAACAGTTGGTCAGCCTTTCTAATAGGGGCAGCATGGACTGAGGTAACTAAAAGGTGAACACCCATCGGTGGCTCAAGATAACCTGATGCTCTTGGCACATGAGAACATATGATCTGTTGCGCGTGCCAGGGCCTGTACCACTACCTCTAATGTTTCATGCTCATATCAATGTAAATTAGCATTGTAAGTTTGCCACCGTGGAGGACTATCACACAGGAGATTGGGTGCCTGACATTTCTGTCAGAAGCCTCATGCAATCAATCTCTATCACAACATTGCATCTACCAATGTGTGGCAATTTGTACCATGGCAATACTGACCCTCACATCTACCAAGGCTCACCGAGTTACAGCACTCACCAGCTCACACCTTGTCACTGACCTTTCTTCACATGAACAACGTACACATCTGATATTTTTTTTAACCAGAGGTTTACACGGGACAATGATGCAACCACAAAAAAGATGGCTTTAAAGGGATCTTAGCCATACCATGTTTTAATACATGATTATTTTTCAGCAACTGTAGCACTTTGAGGAGACTGAATCACCTTTCATTTAGAAATCTTTTACATCCAACTTTATGACAATTGCATTATAATGATAGATAAACTTTGGGGATTGACATATCTATCAATATCTGTTAAAGGAGGCTTGTGCTCACGTACCCATGCTAATTAGCTATTATGCTTCTGTTCTGCTGGTGAAAAAGATGCAACATAGGCACAAGTATTTTCAGAATGGGTTCAGCCAGGGAGGTGGGAGTGCTGATGAGGGAATAGTTGATATGTAGCACCTGATTTCCGTCAAGGAGCAGGTTGCAGAGCTGGCAGGAAACCAACAGCAACATGTCTGTGCTGAAGTAGAGTTTGGATATCTACAGCCATCTAGTGAGAAAACCTACAATCTCCTACTTCCACCTGCATATCAAGCAGCTTCATGAAACCATAGGTAAAAGTGGCCGCTTGCAACACTAACTTTGTGCAGTTTTATGGAGCCAGTGGACCTCGCACACGGACTAGGACTCAGGTCCAAAGCCACCAGCCCTTCAAACCACACGCTGGAGTAGGAAGAGATTTACCAGAATGGCCTTACTCTCCTCCCTCCAACAGTGAGCAGACATTCACCTCATTAGGTGGTTTCTCTAGAATGGGCTTAGGATCGCTTTCTGGTATGACAGTACTGACATAGATATAGAAGGAACTGATAGCCCAGGTGTGTAACACTTGAAGGACTGCTGGTGAACCAGCCTATCTTGAACCCAGGACTGATAATGAATCTTTCTATTTGATAATTTATGCATTGATAGATGAATAACCAAACAAAGAATGTCTGGCATGCAGAGCAGCTACCTATAAATGAGCATAACAAAGTGTGGAACTGGATGAACAACGCAGGCCAAGCAGCATCTTAGGAGCACAAAAACTGACGTTTTGGGCCTAGACCCTTCATCTGAAACGTCAGCTTTTGTGCTCCTAAGATGCTGCTTGGCCTGCTGTGTTCATCCAGCTCCACACTTTGTTATCTCGGATTCTCCAGCATCTGCAGTTCCCATTATCACCTATAAATGAGTAAACAATATTGCTGAAGACATCTCCACATGTCTAGGGATAGCATCTGCTGACCTTCTGGCACCTATTGCTGAGAAGCTTGAGGCCATAGCTGCAATCCCAATGTGAGACCCTCAGACTAATAAACAGGCTAATACAATGCAGCATATGCATCCTTGGGGTCTTCCTTGAACAGATGATTGTTGCACTGAAGATATGGTGCAGCATGATGGCTCAATGGTTAGCTCTGCTGCCTCACAGCACCAGTGACCCAGGTTTGATTCCACCCTCAGGTGACTGTGTGGACTTTGCATGTTCTCCTTGTGTTTGCGTGGGTTTCGATCGGGTGCTCCGGTTTCCTCCCGCAGTCCAAAGATTTGTGGAGTAGATGAATTGGCTTTGCTAAATTGCTCGTAGTGTTCAGAGATGTGTAGATTAGGTGGGTTATAGGGGGATTGGTCTGAATAGGAAGCTCTGAGGGTCGGTGAGGACTTGTTGGGCCAAAGGTCCTTTTTCCACACTGTAAGAATCTATGATTCTCTGATTATGAGCTTCTATTGCCTATACTCACTGGACACAATCTCCTGAATTGTGATTGTTTGCTGCACTTTGCACAACTTTGCTTTACAAAGCATAAGAATGTGGAAAAATGGAGGTAGATTATCTATCAATCTTCTCAGACGAAAAATAAGGTGTTTCTGAAGGATGGTGTGCAAACCAAAGCTGGTGATAAGGATACTGATGAAGACAGTGTTGCAAATGATGTGGATGCTTTGGAAGGGGTGCAGAGGAGGTTCACTAGGATGTTGCCTGGTATAGAGAGTGCTAGCTATGAACAGAAGTTGAGTAGATTAGGATTATTTACATTAGAAAGACAGAAGTTGAGGGGGACCTGATTGAGGTTTACAAAATTATGAGCGGTATAGACAGGGTGGATAGCAAGAAGCTTTTTCCCAGAGTAGGGGACTCAATTACTAGGGGGTCACGATTTCAAGGTGTGAGGGGAAATGTTTAAGGGAGATATGCGTGGAAAGTTCTTTATGCAGAGGGTGGTGGGTGCCTAGAACACGTTGCCAGCGGAGGTGGTAGAGGCAGGCACGATAGAGTAACTTAAGATATATCTAAAAAATACATGAATGAAGCAGTAGGATACAGATCCATAGAAAATAGGTGACAGATTTAGATCGAGGATCTGGATCGGCGCAGGCTTGGAAGGCCAAAGGCTTGTTCCTTTACTGTAATTTTCTTTTTTCTTTGTGTTTTGTTCTAGTAGAGACAAGGCAACCAGGCCCAAAAGAACCAATACAGATTAAATTTGAGGCAAAAGACTTTGTGTTAATAGATGTGGATAATCAGAATTATGAGCCAAATATGATGTAGAGGCATTATTTCCCCCATGGGCACGTTTGTTTTATATCTAGAAAAAAATAAGATATTTTTCTTTGCTGTTAATTCTCAGTTTCTTTTAGACTATTAACCCCATGTTAATTTCCTACATGGAGTAATATGTAAGGTCTCTGCACATATGTTTGAAATCTTGTAAAAGGAATTTCCCATTTTCCAGAGGTTATATTTATCCAGTGTGCAGCTCAGAGTGAGAAACACAATGTTTTTTCCATTGATCCACATGATATTCATGTCAATCTGTATGGTGATCATCACTTCCAAAGATAGTCAACTAGAAAAAGTTAAATAGTCAAAAGCTTAATGGATTGAAAGAGCCTGGAGGGTGTCAAACAAAGTGCTTTGTTTGTTTGTGTCAAGAATCAATCTGTACACCCATGTTCCCAAAGTAACTTACAATGTTATTTAATCTTTGTTTTCCTGTCATTATGTCTCAATGCCAGCTCAGCAGCCGTAGCTGAGCTTCAGGAAACCTTTACCTGCTTTGTCTTAGAGACATTTGGCATTGGCCATTTGGTGGTCCCGGCCCTAGAGGACTCTGGGCTGCTGGGGACTCCTGCACAATTGCTAAAGCTTCTGTTTGTGTGTTGGGTGAAAGTCTGCCCAAAAATTATCTCTATACATTGAGGTACACTCTCCAACATGGATGACTGGTTTGCCTCTTCCTCAATATGCCGTAAGTGAAGATCTTTGTAGTCTTGGGTTCCATCCATTCAGCAATTAGCTCAATCTGATTGTTGGCAGTCTTCTTTATATCCTGCAACACAGCCCTATGGCTTTGGTACCTGGAGCCTGCAACATGGTTTCATCACATGTCCTTAATTTTCAGATACGGGTGCTTACATACACACCTCCACAGCCACATATGGAATAGCACTATGTCTTCTCCAGCCATGGTCACTGGTATTTAGTCATTCTTCTTGTAGTTCAATGAACTGCTAGTATCAGGAGTTGATTCTGCAATGAGTGTTTCTTATCAGCACTAAGCTCTTAACAGACAACTCACCCTATAGTATTTTTCGGTTTTTGTTTTCATTCCCCCAGTTACCATTCTCTCTGTTTACACTGCAGCAACATGTACAAGGATATTGTTGGCCTTTGCCATTTTTACTGCATATTGTTTGCAAGACAGCAAAGGAGAGAGATGGTAGTTATAAATTTTTCATGCGATTTGTTCACTCTGCTTTATATACTACACATTTCAGCCATTTCAATGAATGGTCTTGTATTTTCCTCTGGTGCCCACACTGTCCTTCTTTAATCTCCTCAGCAATGTTCCATCAAAGCTGAAGGGGAGCTGAAAGTTTGCCTCCCACCTGATTAACTTGCCCTGTTTGCTGTACTAAAAGTTCCAGGCAGACCAAGACGATTCTTTCTGGAGTGTGCACATCTCAAAATTGCTCTTGTTGACTTTCACAGAACCTATCGAATCAAAGCCGAAACAAGTCAATCTCAGTTTTGAGGGACTGCCTAACTTGTAAGGAGAAGTAAACTTAATAAAGTGGGTTTGGACATACTTGTTCAAAGACATAAGCAAATTTCTTACTTTGGCTATTGTTTTGCCATTTTGTTTCCTGAAGCTTAAAAATGCTATGAGGATAATTGAGTTTTTCCAGTCTGAATAACAACATTAGCAAGGTTTAAATTAAACTGCAAAATATGCACATAGGTAATGTTATCTGCAAGTATATTGCAGTTAAATTGAAAGAAAATCTGATGTTAAGCCACTTGTCACTGTTGTTGCTGAGGCCTGCACAAAGCATGCTGCACTGTACTTACGGGGGTGACTTAGGAAGATTATGTTGTGAGGTGTAGTCTAATTTTAAGCAACTGAGATTTATCATTTTCAATTAATCAAAATGTTGCCTATCTTCATGGCTAAAGGTGCCCATTGACAATATTCTGCAACTAGAACAAAGTTCTGTTTTTGCTTTCCTCAAACATTTTCACACATAACAGAGATACTTCCCAGCAGGGAAAGAGCATGTTTAAAAATTAGGATAATAGTTTATCGTTCATCAGCTCATTACTTTTGGAGTAATGGGCTAATGAAGTGGGAAAGAACATTCTGGATAGATTTTGGAGTATAATAATTGCAGTAATGGACTCATCCATCCTTGGGCATAAGCACCATTTCCCTCATGATTCACCAATTAGAAAGGTTTAAAAATGTCGAGATCTGACAGTGAAATGCCTGCCCACAAACTCTCCTCATGCTCATGTCATTTCCCTGGGGTTCACTGAACAATTAATGGAAGACACCGGGACAGATTTCTCAAGGACTGGCAAACATGTACAGATGATATTTCCCCTCAATTTTACAAAACAAAAAAGCTCCAGATTTCTGACAGGGGAGTTCAGGTCTGGCAGTGGAGGCCCTATCAGGCCCTTGGGTTAGGCCATAAGAAATAAGAACAGAAATAGACCATTTTGCTCCTTGAGCCTGCTCTGCCATTCAATAGAATCATGAATGATCTGACATTCCTCATTTCCCGCCTTTCCCTGTAACTCTTGATTCCTCCACTGGGATGTCTGTTCAATCAGTTGGCTGGACAGCTGGTTTTGTGTACAAGGTGATCAATAATGTAGGTTAAATTCCTGTACCTGAATGAGATTGTAGTGAAGAATCTGCCTTCTCAACATCTCCCCTCGTCTGATGCATGGTGGTCCTCAGTTTAAACCAACACCAGCTCTCCCTCTCTAATGATGGTTTGGTAAGACCATGCAACTTTATCCTTTGATTGTCCCAGTCAAGAATTTATGTATTTCAGCTTTAAATATACACAAGAACTCTGCACCACAGATTTATGTGGCAAGGAGTTCCAAAGACAAACAACTCCCCTCATCTCAGTTGTAAATTAACACTCTTTATTCTGAGACCATGGTCTCCGGTCATAGACTGTGCCAGAATGGGGTGTGTGGGGTTAGGGATGAGAGAGATAAGTCAGGGGTCAGTTGAATAGTTAGTCAGGTTTTAAACTGGGTATTTCATGGTCTAACATTTCCTCTGTAACTAGTTTCTTTATTGTTACTCTCTGTTTTCTGCCAGTTATCCAATCCTCTACCCATGCCAGACCATTTTTTCCCTGACAGCATGGTCTGTTATCTTATTTCAAAGCCTCCTGTCCTGAACATTGTCAAAGGCTTTCTGGAACACCAATTCATTGATTTTAGTAGATACTTCCAGAGCTTTCCAAGCATACAGGAATTGCCTAGCAGAATCTTTAATTAAAAAACACTGATAATTTTAATTTTCATAAGGGCACAAGATTATATGATAAAGGAGCAACATTAGGCCATGTGGCCATCATGTCTGCTCTACAATTCGATCATAGCTGCTATGTTTCTCAACTGCATTCTGCTGCCTTCTCCCCATAACTCTTCATCTCCTGACTAATCAAAAACATTACAATCTCTGACCTAAAGACACTAAATAACATGGCCTCCACAGCTTTCTGCAGCAATATCTTCCACAGATTTACCATTCTCTGGCTGAGGAAATTCCTCCTCATCTCAATTCTAAATGAATGTCCCTTCATCTGAGGCTGTGTTCTCGCCTTAGAATCTTAGAATCCCTACAGTGTGGAAGCAGACCATTCGGCCCAACAAGTCCAGACAAGTCATGTCCTATCACTGGAAACATCCTCTCCACGTTCACCCTCTCAAGGCATATTCTGTAAGTTTCAATCAGATACTCCCTCAGCCTTTTAAACTCGATCAAGGACATAGCCAGAGTTCAATGTCAGAGCTTTGCCCTGAACACCATTTCACAGTCTCAAGTCCTGCACTTTGTCAAAGCCTTCTGGAAATTCTAATAGATGACATCAGCTGGCTCTCCCTTGTCTAACTTGATCATTATCTTCTCAAACAATTCTAACAGATTTGTCAGGCATGACCTTCCCTTGATGAAGCCATGTTAACTCAGCCCTGTTTTACCATGCATTTCCTAATTACACTGCAATCTCACCCTTAATAATGAACTCTAAAATCTTACAAATGATTGAAGTCAGGCTGATAAGCCTATAATTCCCCATCTTTGACTCTCCGTTCTTAAACAGGTATGCTACATTAGATATTTTCCAGTCCTCTGGCAGCCTTCCTGACTTTGAAAGATCACCACTAATGTTTCATAATCTCTTCAGCTATCTACTTCAGAAACCTCAGATACAGTGCAGCCTGTTCTGCTGATTATCCACCGTCAGACATTTCAACTTCCCAGAATCTTCTCCACAGTGATGGCTGTTACATTCAGCTCTGCCTCCATACTCTCTTAAATTTCTGGTATGTTTCTGGTATCTTTCTCTGTGAAAATTGATGCAAAATGCCTATTTAGTCCCTCGGTCATTTCTTTGTTCCTCATTACTACTCCTCCAACCTCATTTTCCAGGGGTCCATTGTCCACCTCTTGCCTTTTATATATCGAAAATAAATTCTTGCAATTTCTTTTTATGTAACCAGCAACCTTACCATCATATTCCACCTTCTTCCCCTTTATTGTTTATTTTTGTTGTCCTCTGCTGGCTTTTAAAGGCTTCTCAATCATCTTCCTTTCCACTCATCTTCATCACATTGTATGTTTCCCCAATAATTCCTTTGTACTCTGCTATGGTGGGGATTCTGCAGATTTCCCATGTACAGATTCCAACTTTGTTTCAAAAATGACTGTCTGGCCAGTGGAAAATCTGGAACATTAAGGGAAAACTGGTTTCAGAAATAAGGCTTAAACACCGCAATACACCCAAATACCAGCAGAGACTCATGGGAAATTTAGGCTGTTCAAAGGTTTGTGGTAATTTTGTCAGCCAAGGTGCGTTGACCTAGGAGATTTAATAACAGCAAAACAAAAACACTCTTAAAAGGGAAAATCAAAACATTCAGATACTTTTGATGTCATGAAGCACAATTAACAGCGCACCCGGAAAATTGGAACTGGAGAATTTTTACTAGCAGCGGATTAAACCAGGACCTGAAAAGGCTGGCCTTCCACTTCAGAGTCTAGGTGGGACCAGAGGGTGCATTTGTTAGCAGCAAGGCTAAAAAGTATAGAAGGTGCAGTGCCAAGGGTGCACTCTTCTTTTGTTACTCCTATGGGGAATCAAATATTGTGTTGGCCGCATATAATTAATAAAATCAGATATACTTACCCACTGAGTGGTGCATGTGGAAAATATCTGGAATACTTAGCTGGCACCACAGAGATATATTACGAGGTATTGACAAGGCATATGAATTTTACATGGTAAATTCCAGACGAGGTATGTTACAGATGTAGATGTACTCCCAACATATTGTGCTTGCCCAATCATGGTCGATAAAGTAATTTAGTTTCTGAAAAATTATATATATAGAATTACCACCAGCACAAGAAGTTCTGCCTAGAAACTGTATATATTTAACAAGATTTTGGAGCAAGGAACTGTAGAAATACACCCATGAGTGCTTTTTTGTTTACTAAATCTACTATTCCATTGATGAATATTCTCTGATTTTTTTTCAGTACTTGTGCATCCATTTCACCCTGGTAGGTCCATTCCTGTTGATTGGAATATCCACTTGATCATTTCCAAAAAACAGATTTTCCTCCTATCCCCATGTAATCATCTTTAATGTACCTTAAGGCTTCATCCTCGGTTGTCTGACATCGACAATCAGATGCTACCTCTCAGCAACACTACCCATTAACATTTTGCATTAATTTTCAACACTGTCTTCATTCCAAACTATCCCATGCTATTCGGCCATCTGACCAACACTATGTGTGTGAATCAGCTAGAACATTGTGGAAAATATATGAGAAGTTTTTCAGCTTTTATTCTGTTCAGCTTTTTGTACCCTGTTTTGGAGCCAATCTTAGTTCAAGTTAGTAAGCAGCAAAATATAAACACTTCACAATTTTTTCAAATTGCTTCCATTCATAGATGAACTGTGTCTAGCCATTTCACAGGTTCTTGCTAATGGGAGCCATGTCATTTGTCAGGAATTGTGAAAGAACTAATTCAACGTGAAGTGAGATTACAAAGTCAACAGTGGCTGATGACACCCCCTTAATGATAACATCGACTAAGATAACATTAAGTATCATTCCATCTTTGTTATCGTATCTAAAATGAAAAGCTGAATCTTCCTAAGAGTGAACTGGGACACTGAATATTTAATATTTGCTGGAATTAAATTGATTTGAAAATCTCTCCACTGTATTAAGCAATGCTAATCTTACATTACACATTTAATATAGCTTACTCTTTTTTGTCTTGGCTTTGTTCTTCTGTTTCTCTATTCAATTGAGGTAATAAAAATAAATGATAAGAGATAACCCAATATGTTGGCAAGGCTCTTCCAAGGACTTATTTATAACCTCAGTGTCTATGTGCAATTCATTGAAGTTGTCACTCTAAATACTGTGATGTATTGTAATGGGTTGTTGTGTTTACAGAGAAACTTATTGCTCTGAGGGTGATAAAATGTGCAAGCAAATAGCAATGGATTAACAACAATGTGGATCATGGAGTGGAAACAAATAGAGGCTTTCAGTTTCAATACAACACCACAATTATTCAAGCTGTATTTAAATGTTCACTTAAAGATAATTGTACCAATCTCTTTACTCCACAGTAATACCAAAAGGAAAAGGCCTAGTCTAAACAACTTATACAGAATATTCCCCTCATTTCAGGTTCCTGGAAGAAATTCATTTGTATAATTTAATCTATGCCATGAAAACAAATTACATTCCACAGAGACCAGCCATTGATTGTTGCAGACAGATTTCCTTTCAGCAATGCTTTTCAACCTGAAACGCATGTTATTGGAAGGCTCAGTTAAGGGGTTGTGTTTTACAGCTGGAGGTGGAGAGGAAAAAGGGAGGAGCTGTGCAAAATTCCATGCTTGTCTTCCCTTTGCCTATCTACTCAACCTCAAACTGGAGGAGATTTAATGGTGACACGCAAGTTCTCATGCTATGTGAGGTCATGAAGTGGGCAATTATTGACAGTTGAAGGGTCATCTCTCATCCAGCCATGATTTTGCACCCCTACAAGGAAGAGATAATTGGAAACAGGACAAATAAACCTGTATCAGTGATGGCTGTGTTTTGGAATAGGAAGGGTTCCCTTTTGAATCGGGGGGACCTCTCCAAAGCCAGCCACTAATAGGAGTCTCCACTCCTAGCTGTTGCAATTTAGTTCCCCAACCTCACATCACCTCTATCTCATCCTATCCTGGTACAGCCAAGAATATCATCCCTCCCCATATTTACATGTCAATCAACCACTGGCTATTCTCCTTTGGTGGGCCTGGATATAGTCCAAACAGTGCCACCACTCCCTTTGACACTACTAGGATCAGAGATGTGCCTGCCAATCAGATTGTCTTGGAATGTTGCCCCCAGATGAGGACAGACTACCTTCCTCAAGTCTGTTAATGCTTCATGGGATATTAATTGTCTGCAAGAATGGTTATCAGAGAGGAGGCAAGTTTTACAGTGCGTTATCAGTGGCAGGACAGAAAGCCTTTTGATGTGTAAAATCCTGCCCAGCAACTGCAATTACTGCCCAGAAATGGGGATGAATTAGTAGCTCTGACAAGCTAACAAATGTGACAATGTACTTCGACATGCTGAACTTTTGCAATTTATGGTCAATCTTGTTTTGTTCTGCACTATTTCCTCATTTATCATTTTCAGACCCCACTCTCTAATACTCTCAACATAAGGCTAATATAATCCTAATCTCATTAAGCATGACCCCGTAATGGGATATTTATGAAATCAGAGTATTTCCATTTATTATTAGTCATTCTCCCAATTTAAAGTTGCAACCTCAGTAAATTTATTGCATAGAAATTAAGTTATTTAATATCATCAACAAACATTTAATATATTTGTATTATATCTCTTTTTTAGTTAATTCAATATAGGTACTAACCTTTTATATTAAAAATGTGTTAAGGACTCCATTAAACACCAGGCAAAGGTATATTTGACAAATGGTTCTTCCAATTCAAGCTAGCATTAGCACTGCTGCAATTAGTGAAGTTAGACCTCTAAATGGGGAGATCTTTAACAAAGCTGACACTTTATTAAAATGCTGACCTTTCTCTTAATTAGTTCCATTTTTAGTTCCGTAATCCAGACTAAACCATGCAGGTGAAATAAGAAGAACTAGGAACTTAGAATAGTGAACAGCATCATTGGTATATTGCATACATGCTTCCTCTGCATTTACCTGAAACTCTGGGTTAAGGTCTAAGATAAAATAACTTTTGCCTGAATCCCTTGTGTATTGCAGAAATAAATTCTCTTGCTGCTGGTTAGTATATAATAGAACAGAATCCCTACAGTGTAGAAATAGACCATTTGGCCCAACAAGTCCACACCAACCTTCTGGAAAGCATCCCACCCAGGTTCAACACCCCACTATATCCTTTTATCACTGCATTTCCCCTGGCTAATCCCCCTAGCCTACATATTCCTGGACACTCCAGGCAGTTTTAACACAGCTAAACCACCCAACCTACACATCTTTAGATTGTGGGAGGAAACTGGAACACCTGAAGGAAACCCGCGCAGACACAGGGAGAACATACAAACTCCACACAGACAGTCACCTGAGACTGGAAATTGAGCCCAGGTTTCTGGCACTGTGAGGTAGCAGTGCTAAACCACTGAGCTGCTGTGCTGCCCTTGTATTCCTGTTTCCATTACACTGGCTATGTTGACAAAGCTTAAGTAATTATGTCAAGTATGGTGATTTTCTTGTTGTATACTGGATTTGTTTCATTTTTGTTGGTTTTGTGAGCAATACTCAGCACCAAGAGAGTAGGTTTCTATGAAACCAGCTCCATCTCAGGCCACTTGCATTATTAATTGCAAGATATTCCCAGTTTGTGAATTTTTCACACATTTGTCAATTTCAACCTAGTCTGACTAAGATATTGATATTATCTATTGGGCTATTTGGGAAATATCTTCTTAATCCTAAAGCAACAAAACAATGGACATTGTGTTTACCATGATCATGCTGTGAAGTGATGGTATAATTTATAATTTGTTAAATAAAGCTCCAAAGATGGAATCTCTAATCTCTCTCACAACAATGGTACTATTTAATTTGGAACATCTGGATTCTCTGAACATTGGATTTGTTCTTTACCAGAGCAAACTATTTGACACCAGGATCTCTGATCAATGGGAAGGACGACAGAGATGATCTGATCACTCTATCATTTCTAAGTAAACAGACCATGGCATAGGTCAGCAAAGCTCTCTAGCATTTAGACATTTACCAGTTGTAGCAACCACAGGTATGCAGAGGAGGCCTGGAAAATATTCTTTACTTATCCTCATTTTTGAAAGTGTTGCTTTTTCTGATTTATATGAACAATTTGGAGATGGGTATTGAAGGTAAAACCTGTAAACTTGCAGATGATACTAACCTGGAGAGAATATTGAATTATGAGCATGATGCTGAGCAACTTCAGAGTGACATTGACAAGTTGGCCAAGTGGGCAGAGACCTGGCAGATGAAATTCAATCCAGAGAAACATGAGGTGAAGTATTTTGGTAGATTAAACACAGATAGACAATACAGGCTCAATGGTACAACTTTGAGGGGTGTACAGGAGAAGAGGGATGATTCACGAGTATGATTATCTGAAGGTGGCCAGGCAAGTTGAAACCGTTGTTAAGTGGGTTCATAGGATCCTTGGATTTACAAATTGAGGCACAGTGTACAAAAACAAGAAGATGATGCTACACCTCTACAAATTATTGGTCAGACCACATTTGGACTATTGGATACAGTTATGGACACCTTATAAGGAATGGTATTAAATCCCTGGAGAAAATTCAAAAGAGAATTACTAGAATGATACCAGGAACGATGGATTTTAGATACAGAGAAAGAGTAGAGAGATTGGACTTATTCTTCTTGGAGCAGAGAAGATTGCAGGTGACCTTATTCTGGTTTTAAATTTAGGAACAATTTTGACAGAGTAAAGAAGAATATTCTGTTTCCACTAGTTAGTATATATAAGTAGGAGTACAATTTCAAGATTGTCAGCAAGCAAGCTAAGAGTAAGATGAAGAGAAACTTCTTTATTCAAAGAGTTGTCAAGATTTGCAATACACTGCCTAGGAGAATAGTGGAGGCGGATTCCGTAAAATGTCTCAAAAGAAAGTTGGATATATATTTGAAAGTGAAGAAGACAGAGGGTAATAGAGATAGGGCTGAAGAGTGAGTCTAGCTGTGGAGCTCCTTCTGCAGCAAGTTCAGCCAGAACATGGGTCTACTACCCTTCTTCCATGCTGTTAAATTGTATGATTCTAATGACCTTTTAGACAATGATGACACTCTCAGACATAAAGTGTTTTGAACAGCAGCCTCTCAAAGCCACACAAGCTGCCAGCATCCACCCCCTCCCAAGCCCCTGAAGAAGCACTTCATGTTGTGTACTTCCCTCAGTTGCCATGGCAAGTTTCTGACAAATCAGTTCTGTGACTGCAAGATCCAGGAATCAAAACCGAAGCAGCTTACAGTCTTAGCAGTGTCGACAAGCTCTTGAGATAACAAGGTGTAGAGCTGGATGAACACAGCAGACCAAGCAGCATCAGAGGAGCAGGAAGGCTTCTTCGGGAAATGAAGAACAAGCTCTTCAACAAGCTCTTAATTACTTTCCCAACTGATCCCTCTTACTTTACTGAACTAGCTTAAAGATCGAAGAGACAAGGATCAGGTTGGGATACTAACACCCAAGGCCCATTTCTGAGCTTTTCTCACCTTCCTGCAACGGCCTGGGAAAATTCTGTTCTCAATCCTGCAATTTAAACATTTCAGTGGAGGTCTAACAATGATGAAAAACCTAAATTTGCATCTGTCAACAGCCTCCTGCCAGACAGATGTTGCTTGTTTATTTGCTTATTGGAAATGTACAGCACAGCAGGCAGACTTTGGGTGTTGAAGGGGGTCCCAAATGCCCTCCTCAGTTTTCAAGTAATGGGCAATTGTTCTCAGTGATCTGTAAGTCTCTCAAAGGTCAACATTTGGAATAAAGTCTCCTTCTCCTGTAATATTCTAATTAAAACTTGTCTGCTTGCAAAAGGTAATTTGGCTGATGCTGCTAAAGTTCATTGTTGCAGCCAGATGATTAAATGTTCAGGGCCATGGTGATCCTGATAGCTATGCTACTCCTGTGATGGAAGTTTGCTGGAGGTCAGGTTCTGGGAGATGGTATAATTGTGTCACATGCTCCCTAGTGAAAAGAATGAAGTAAAGTCAGTTTTGATGTGAGATTCCTGGATAGATGTGACTCTGTTGCTTAACGTGACTTTGATGCTAAAGGCAACTAAGAATAAATTACCCCCGAAGATTTGCCATGCAACCCTCCTCTTACAGTCTTATGCCTACACATAAAGCAAAGACAGACGCCTTAATTTCTTTGCTACCTATTTTTTAAATGAGAATTACTACAGGCAAATATCTGTCAGCCCGGAACACTGGTGAATCACTAAAAAATATAGAAACTAATGCTGAAACATTGACACAAGTTTGAAGTCTATTTATAATACTCTAAGCCTTTCTAAATCCATTCCCTAGGTACAATAAAAACGTTGTTCTTTCTTTCAATTCATTAATGGCCTTAAAATAGTAAATATGTAGTGATTGGAACAAATGTAAAGTGGATCTCATTGACAATGAGATCCTTCATTGGGGTTGTTAATCTAGGCCAGTCAGGGAGCCCTGACTGACAGATATAAACAGGAAATTCGGAGAGTCTCCTCATTGTAGAGACTGGCTCTGAGCTGTCTGGTCAGAGTCCGTTTTCTGTGCATACGTAAATAAAGGGTGGCTTGGTGACAGGATGCTAGCTTCCTTGCAGTTATTTCAGAATGTAATAAGGGAAAACTCCTCACCATTTTTGCTGGTGATATCTGAATGCATCAGAAGTTTCATGGAAGATTATGAAGGTTCCAGGTGGCTACCTACCAACTTGGCTGTGTCTTTAATGTACTTTCTGCATTGTAGCCTGGAGTGTGGCACATCTTGCTGTCACTGATTTCATTCTCCAGCCTCGATGGTTCTCTTTCCCTTTTACTGGGGACAGTATTCCTCTCCAAGTGCTCACTGAATGTGGTACCTAATTAAAACAGGCTCCAGTGTTTGACCATCCTGTATCCCTGTAGAGGCCCAAGGGCATCAATGTGGATTTCACAAGCTTCAAAATCTCTCCTCCCCCCACTGCATCCCAAAACGAGCCCAGCTTATCCCCGCCTCCCTGACCTGTTCTTCCTCCCACCTATCCCCTGCTCCCAACTCAAGCTGCACCTCCTTTTCCTACCTACTAACCTCATCCCACCCCTTTGACCTGTCCGTCCTCCGCGTACTGGCCTTTCCCTTCCCTACCTCCCCATCTACACTCACCTTTACTGGCTCCACCCCCGCCCCTTTAACTTGTCTGCCTCCTCTCCACCTATCTTCTCCTCTATCCATCTTCGATCCGCCTCCCCCTCTCTCCCTATTTATTTCAGAACCCTCTCCACATCCCCCTTTTCTGATGAAGGGTCTAGGCCCGAAATGTCAACTTTTGTGCTCCTAAGATGCTGCTTGGCTTGCTGTGTTCATCCAGCTCCACACTTTGTTACCTCAGATTTTCCAGCATCTGCAGTTCCCAATATGTCTGATCACACTTTAGTCCCACATTTTTTTAATCGTGTACATTGGAGTTCCAAGTGGTTGGGGTGCAGGAAAGCAAAGGACCTCAAGGTCAGAAGTTAGCAACTTGAGCTCAATTTGGGTATTTCTTTTGAACTGTCTTGAACATATTAAAAAAAACCTTAATGTAGATTAAGTAGTGTGTAATATATAAGAGATAAGATAAGGTCTGTGGTGTAGATTTAATTTTATTTTAAACAAAACTGTGTTATATAAAGTGAGGGTTATAAAGATTAGTCAAGGGAGGCCAGCTCAACCAGGTGGAATGCATCTCTGGTGGAATATGGACAGTGAGAAGCACATCCAGTATCCAGGATGTCCAGTCTCTCCATCCACAACTATTTGAGATCTGATTCAGAGAGCCTTGTTCACATTTTAAATAATCTCGTCCAACAACTGTAAACAGCCATTGTCTAATACTTTGCAGATGACACCAAGATCGGTGGAGTTATGGACAGTGATGAAAGATGCTGTAGGTTGCAGAGAGATATAGACAAGCTGCAGAGCTGGGCTGAGAGGTGGCAAATAGAGTTTAATGCGGACAAGTGTGAGGTGATGCACTTTGGTAGGAGTAACCGGAAGGCAAAGCACTGGGCTAATGGTAACATTCTTGGTAGTATAGATGAGCAGAGAGATCTCGGTATCCATGTACACAGATCCTTGAAAGTTGCCACCCAGGTTGACAGGGCTGTTAAGAAGGCATACAATGTTTTAGCTTTTATTAATAGAGGGATCGAGTCCTGGAACCATGAGGTTATGCTGAAGCTGTACAAAACTCTGGTGCGGCTGCACTTGGAGTATTGCGTACAGTTCTGGTCACCGCATTATAAGAAGGATGTGGAAGCTTTGGAAAGGGTGCAGAGGAGATTTACTAGGATGTTGCCTGGTATGGAGGGAAGGTCTTACAAGGAAAGGCTGAGGGACTTGAGGCTGTTTTTGTTAGAGAGAAGAAGGTTGAGAGGTGACTTAATTGAGACATATAAAATAATCAGAGGGTTAGATAGGGTGGATAGGGAGAGCCTCTTTCCTAGGATGGTGATGGCGAGCACGAAGGGGCATAGCTTTAAATTGAGGGGTGATAGATATAGGACAGATGTCAGAGGTAGTTTCTTTACTCAGAGAGTAATAAGGGAATGGAACACTTTGCTTGCAACGGTAGTAGATTCGCCAACTTTAAGTACATTTAAGTCTTCATTGGACAAGCATATGGACGTACATGGAACAGTGTAGGTTAGATGGGCTTCAGATTGGTATGACAGGTCGGCACAACTTCGAGGGCCGAAGGGCCTGTACCGTGCTGTAATGTTCTATGTTCTATGTTCTAATACTGTACAATTGAGAGATTCCAGTGTCAATACATTCCTCACTGGACAGAAACATTTCAGGAGCAATCATACACTCCCTTTCTGATCTGTATCCCCACCCACTTCCTTGAAATCTGACATTTTATGTTAAGCTTTGAATACACTATTACACCATTTGGGATAATTTCCAGTGTAATACCACTTTGAATCATACTTTAATTGTCTACATTCTGGGCATTTGCAGGGTTTAATCTTTCTTGTAAATCACAAATTCTCTTAGCTTCTCAAAATTGTTGAAGTCATTCTTATACTTATTTCCTTTAATTAAAATTCTTCTTTCCTAAAGCCATCTGTGATCTTCAACTGGAGGGTGTCCCCAGCCTGTTAATGTTGTGTCCTCCGTTTTCTGTCAAATGGTTGAAGGCCCATTTTTGCCATGAATGTTGCTGGAAAGGAATATTTTCCAAGAAACCTTTTTTTTTGATGCTTACGATATTTGGTCTCGCAGTGTGTGGTCAACTACAAAGTTAACACTCATCAAAAATAAGTGTTTTTAATTCCATGCTTTGTGCTTTAAACCAAGGGTTGACCAAAACCCCCTTTGTGAACTAAAACCAACGCGCCCAAAGATGAGTGCCTCTCCATTTAAAAAGGAGGGTGAAAAGTGGTGTAACCTGCCTTTCAGAAACTTCTAGTAATTAAATAAAATAAATCCCTAACACACACTTTACAAGTAAGAATTTATTTATCTAACTCTAAGAGTAAAAAAAACCATTAACAAGTGATAAATCTCTTCTAACTATTAATTATTCCCAAATCAAATAAGATTCTAATAGTATGCTGTTCCAATAAATATAAGACCCACTTATATAAAGTTAAAAAAAATTAATCTCTCAACATTGCAGCTAGGTTAGTCTTCCGAAATGTTCTGTGCTGCCTTCTTCAAATGTTCCGTCAGGAACGCCTTCTCTGTCAATTTTTCTGTCAGGAATATTAACTAGCTGTGCTGTAGGTACCTTTATTCTTTAGATGGTGCTTCTTCTAAGAGTTAGAAAAAGGTGTAGGAGCCAACCTTGCCTCTTGAGAGCTGTTAATCCAGGTAGATGGCAGTTAGCTCTGTTGTTTTTGTCCAGCTGCTCTCTTCTTTTATATCCTTGGTAACATACACATTTCTTACACTAGAATTTGTCCTATGTTTCAGAACGATCAGATTTAAATTTAATTGTTTTTTGGTATCTAAGTGCCTGATTCAAATCGATTGGCTAAATTCAAAAACTTGTTGCTGTGGTACAAAAGCTGCTGCTTGGCCAGTTAACTGTATGGCCTTTTGATACAAATGTTTCAATTCAAGTGCTCTCTGTGCACCTGCAAACTTTCAAGCTGTGGCTCACAGACATCCTTTTCAAATTGCTAAACATAGAAAAAGCACATCATCCTTTAAAGGTATTAAAAAAAATGTTTTCTCCCCTAGCATTTTACAAACACCAAATTCGAGCTTGTGAAAAGATGACATTTTTCTTCTTTGAAAAACCTAACTCCATTATATTCCTACAGCTATATCTCATTAACCTACAGTTACACATTTCATTATAATTTGATATATATACAACATTGAACACTTGTGTTTCTATCTTACAAAAACAATTTTCTTTTAACTTGCGATAAAGCATCCAAGATAATTTTTTCACAATGCGCACCATATATAATATATAAATTCAATTCTAGTAGCATAGGACTTCAATGAAAAAATCTGGTTTTCTTGTTTTTAAATCATTCCAGAAAAGTCAAAGGATTGTGATCAGTATACACACTCTTCTCTAACACATCGTTTGCAACATAAATATTAAAATGGTGTAAGGCCATTGCCAAACCCAATAACTCATTTTCAATGGTTGAATTTTTCTTTCTGGTGGATATTGAGTTTTTTTTAAATAACCAATTGGCCTTTCAATTCCACAATATCCCTCCTGTAACAACTCAGCTCCAACACCTACATCACTTGTATCTATGTCAACTCTGAAGACTTTCAAAAAAATTAGCAGTGCGTTGGTTAAGACTGCTTTTAAGTTCTGAAAGGCCTCCTGGCATTGTTCTGCCCTCCGAAATGTTGTGTACTTTTTTAACAAATCCATCAACAGTGCCACTGCTCTACTAACGTTTGGTATAAATTTCCTGTAGAATCTGCTCAATCGTAAAAATTGTAGCACTTTCTTCTCTGAGGATTGTCTTGGAAATTCCTTGGTGGCTTTTGTCTTGACATTCCTCGGTGTCATACGTCCACATCTGATATTGTGCCCTAAGAATGTCACTTCTCCCTTCGCAAATTCTGTTTTTACCAAGTTTGTGACCAACTTTGCCTCCCATATTCTGCCAGAGAGCTGTGCCAAATGGTCCAGTTGATCTTTCCTCAAGTGGTGATAGATCACCAAGTCATTGATGTAGAAGGCACAATTAGTCAATGCTGCAACAACTTTGTTCATAAGTCTTTGAAAAGTGGCTGGTGCGTTTTTCATTCCGAAGGGCGTGGATTTAAATTGATACAGCCCATTTGAGGTTACAAAAGCAGGAGTCTCTGTCAGCCTCTCCGACAATGGTACTTGCCGGTAACTGCAAAGTAAGTCCAACTTTGTGATGTAAGTGGCCTGTCCTACTTTTTACACACAGTCCTCCAGCCTTGGAACTGGGCATGTTTCAGATTTAGTCACAGCGTTGACCTTCCAATAATCTACACAGAATTGTTGAGTACCATCAGGCTTGAGAACCAACATGATCAGCGAATGCCACTCTCTTTGATTCATCTCTATGATATCTTCTTGGAGTATTGCTTTCACTCCTTCTAAACCTGTGTTACTTTGAGAGGACTCAGCCTGTAGGAGTTGTTTTATCGAAACAGCAGTCCCTATGCCAACGTCATGTACTATGGTAACCAAAACCAGAAGTTGGTGGAAAAGCTCAACAGGTCTGGCAGCCTCTATGGAGAAAAAGTCAGAGTTAATGTTTCAGGTCTGGTGACCCTTCCTCAGAGCGTTTCAGACCTGAAACGTTAATTCTGATCTTTTCTTCACAGATGCTGCCAGATCCGCTGAGCTTTTTTGCAACTTCTGTTTTTGTTCCTGATTTACAGTATCCACAGTTCTTTCAGTTTCTATCATGTACTGTGGTTTAAATCCTCTCCATTCTATTTTTACATGGGTTCACATTGCACTGCAACAAGTCTTGCAATTCGGTTCCCCAGTAGCTCACTACCTTATCCCGTTCCTTGAGGGCTTTTTTCATTATTCAGTTTATTCTGAGGCACATCAAAATCCCAATCATCTGGGTTTGATTCCTCACTGTAAGTGGCAGTAACTAATACTTGTTTTTCTTTATCCCTTTCCCTGTCATAGTAAGGTTTCAGCATGGTCACATGACATACCTGACTTTTTTTGCTAGCTGGCACCTTTACCAGCTAATTCACCTGACTTAACTTCTCAACCTGATAGGTACCACTAAACCTCACTTTGAAGGAATCTCCTACCATTGGTAACAGCACCAATTCTTCATCCCCATGGGCAAACAGACAAATTTCAGATTTCTTATCTGCTTCTTGCTTCACTAAGTACTGTGCCACCTTCAAATGTTGTCTAGCTAATTCATCTACTCTGTTTTAATCTTTCTCTCACATCAGATACCTAACTCAACTGTGGAATCACTGATTTCCAACCTATTAATTTTTCCTTAAGTAACTTTAAAGGTCCTTTTACTTCTTGTTCGAATATCAATTCAAATAGAGAAAACTGAGTCATTTCTTTTGGAGCATCTCTAATAGCAAACAAAACAAATGAGATACCTTACAATTATTTGTGTAATCCTGGCAATCGGCCCTCAGCATTGTCTTTAGGGTCTGGTGCCACCTTTCCAATGCTCCTTGGGATTGAGGACGGTTAGCACTTGATTTAAAGTGTTGGATGCTTAAACTATCTATGACCTCTTTAAATAACCTGGCAATAAAATCTGGCCAATGGTCTAACTGAATCTCCCTGGTAGTTCATAATGGGCAAAGAAAGCAAGCAACTACTCCACAACTTGCTTTGCCTTGAACATTCCGTAATGAAACTGCCTCTGGAAACCTGGTAGGCACATCTATTATGATTAGCAAAGACTAATTCCCACTTTTGGTTTCAGGGAGGGGTTCTACACAATCGATTATAACCCACATTAAACGTTATTCAAATGCGGGAAATGGCATCAAAGACAGTAGTTTTATTACTGAATGTGGCTTTCCTACCATTTAAAGTGTTTACAGGTACAGCAAAATTCAACCACATCTTTATGTAATTCAGGCCAGTAGAAATGTTTCTGTACTTTAGCCTGAGTCTTCCTCACTCCTAGATGACCTTGTACATGTAATTTATGTGCTAACCCCAATACTTCCTATCTGTATTCTATCAGCAACCCAACCTGGTGAACATCCATCCACTTCCTATCTGCACTAACCTGTCACAGCCTCTAATTCTGCCTTAAGCTTTTATTCTTAAAGTAATAGCATTCTGGAATACATTCTAATTCCTTTTCCTCATAGGCTTTATGAAATAAATCCTTTGTTGCCTCATCTTTTTGTTGTAACGCCATTAACCTTTTACAATTAAACACCTCTGCTTGATCCTCTGCCTGTTTGAATTTTTCTTTTTACCACCTCATCAGAGTGCCAACTAACTGGACCTTTTTTCCTACATCTTTCTCTTTTGATTTCCCTTCTTGTTTTAACTTATGGCTGTGGAATCTTGTCACTACACAGTCTGAAAAAATGCCTAGGTATTTTCCTTTTAACTCCTCAGTTCCCCGGTCTTGTTTCGATAACTCTGTTATAGTGGGCATCACTCCCACGTGTCATCCAACTTTGTCGTTTCCGAGAATAAACTATATTCCTGGAGCGGCCCATTTTTCCACCATCTCCACTATCACTCTTCCAGTCTTGATTGAACTTTCTAGCCTTATCTTACAGAGGGAACACAACTCCCTCTTCATTTATTCCACAGATTACCACTCTCACAGGCAACATTTCAGAAGCAGTGCAAATATTTTAATTTCTCACTATTGGAGACTGATTAGATCCCGTATCTCTCAATATTTTAACTTGCTTACCTGCTGCCCCGAGTAAACCTTATCCACACAGGCGATGTCTTCGAAAAGATTGGGAGCTATCTTACTAACACGCCTATGATTAGGTTGTGCAGGCTCCTGCAGCTCCTCAACTTCCCTCAGTATTTCCCTCACTATCTCAACTAATTCCACTCTTTTGGCCTCTTTTACCACATCCTTTTTCCCAGTGCCTTCCTTGAAACACAAGCACTGTGACTTTGCATGTCCCACCTTATAACAGTGGAAACACCTGAGATCTTTCACCTCTTTTCCACCCTCTTGGGTTTCTTTTCTCACATGTAGTAAACTGTTCCCACTGTGATCTAATTTTTGCTTTTCATTGAAGGATTTCCCTCTTTCCCAAATTCTATCCCACATGGAATGAAATTGCTGTCAGAAGCTAGATTTCAATTTCTCACTGTTTTAAC
Organism: Stegostoma tigrinum; assembly: GCF_030684315.1. Taxonomy (NCBI): domain Eukaryota; kingdom Metazoa; phylum Chordata; class Chondrichthyes; order Orectolobiformes; family Stegostomatidae; genus Stegostoma; species Stegostoma tigrinum. Next base: position 45,934,795 of record NC_081372.1, on the reverse strand, counting down.
TTCTGTTCCTCAACATGAGTACTTATCACTTTTGGATGTGAGTTTTTAAACTTATCCAGCAGAATAATGTCTCTAAGAATCTCATATGTCTTTTCTATCTTTAATGCTCTCATCCATCTATCGAAGTTGCTCTGTTTAATTCTTTCAAACTCAATATAAGTCTGACCTGGTTCCTTTCTTACATTTATGAACCGTTGTCTATATGTTTCTGGTATAAATTCAGACACTCAAAACAGACTGTTTCACTTCTTCGTATTCTCCTCACACTTCTGTCAGCACTGCAAACACCTTACTAGTTCTGCCTCCCAATTTGATCTGGATCACCGTTACCCACATAGTCTCTGGTGAGTTCATTTGTTTAGCTCATTTCACAAAGGAAATGAAAAAGGCTTCTACATCTTTTTCATCAAATGTTGGTAATGTTTTGACATTTTTTATATATTCCTAGGAGGCATTTGGCTACGATAGATTTGTTCATCATCACTGTCCTGCTCACTCAGCCTACCTTCTACTTTCATCTCAATTCTTTTAAATTGCCTTTCTTGTCTAATTATCAACTTTCAAAGCTAAAACTCTCTCTTTTTCTTTTTGGTCAGCGAGGAAACTCTTATCCCTTTCTTTATCTTCTAATTTCAATAGTCTAATTGTAATTTATTTTTGTTCTGAATCTACTACACTTGACTATTTTTTCTGATATACCTAACTGCTCGGCTAACTCCGTTACAATTACAGCTTTCTTCTTGTCCCTAGTTATATGCAATTCTAGCTTTCTGCTAATGCTAGAAGTATATACTTTCTCTGCCTTTCTAAACTTTCTTGGAAAACTTGGGAAGAATCTTTGACCCTCAGAACCTCTTTCGCAAAGTTAAGAGCCATTTCCCCACTTTTGACTTAACAAGCAACAAGCAACCGCAATTAAACAGATTATTCACTTGTCACTTAAGTTTTATTTAAACATCTAGGACACTCATCGTTTAGTGTGTTTGAATCTGCTGGGACCTTTCATACTCTAAATCTGTTCAAATCCATCCAAATCTATTCAGATCAGTTCAAATTTGTTCAGATCAATTCAGATCCATTGAAGTCTATTTGAATCCATTAAAATCTTGGATGTCCTTCTGATAACTAAAACTGAGACAACCAAAAAGGAACACCTCCCCCTATAGTCTGTTAAAAAGGAGTGTGAAAAGTGATGTAACCTGCCTTTCAACAACGTCTAGTGATTAACTAAAAGAAATCTCTAACGCACACAAATAACAAGTAACAATTTACTTATCTAACTCTAACAGTGAACAAATGAACTAAACCATTAACAAACCGAACAAATCCCTTGTAACTACTAGCTATTCCAAAATAAGATTAAAATGGTATGCTGTTCCAATAAATACAGGACCCATCTATGTAAATTAAATAAAAACCATAGAATTTAGTCTCTCAAAATTACAGGTAAATTAGGTGTTAACTGTAACGTTCTATGCCTTCTTTGTCAAATATTCTGTGAGGAACACCTTCTCCATTGACTGTTCTATCAGGATATGCAATAAACTATGCTGTAGGTACCTTTGTTCATCAGATGGTGCTTTCTCTAAAATTCAGAGAAGATTGCGAGAGCTAGCGATTCTCGCTTGACAGCTAAGAACTGTTAACACTGGTAGATGGCAGTTAGTTCTGCAATCTTTATCCACCTGCTGCCTTTTATATCTTTGTTGACATATCTATTTCTTACACTAGTGATTTGTCCAATTGTGTCAAAACCATCAGATTTAAATTTAGTTGGTTAATGGTATATAAGTGTCTATTTCAAGGGCGGCTTGGTGGCTCAGCGGTTAGCACTGCGGCCTCACAGCACCAGGGACCCAGGTTCAATTCCAGCCTTGGACAACTGTCTGTGTGGAGTTTGCACGTTCTCCCTGAGTCTGCGTGGGCTTCCTCCAGGTGGTCCGGTATCCTCCCACAGCCCAAAGATATGCAGGCTAGGTGGATCGGCCATGTTAAATTGCCCGTAGTGTTCAGGGGTGTGTGGGTTATAGGGGGATAGGTCTGGGTGGGATACTTCAAGGGGCGGTGTGGACTTGTTGGGCTGAAGGGCCTGTTTCCACACTGTAGGGAATCTAATCTGATCTAAATCAATTGGCTAATTTCAAAAACTTGTTGTCATGGTTAAAAAATGTCACTTTGCCAGTTAACTGTATGGCATTTCAATATAAATGTTTCAACTTAGCTGCTGTTTGTGTACTTGCAAACTTTCAAGCTGCTGCTCAAAGACAACGTTTATAAACCTCTAAGTATTCAACTTCTAAAGGGACCACACAATGGTTTCCCCCAAGCATTTTACAAACACCACATTCTAACTTCCTGCTTCCTAATCCCTAAGTACTCTACACAACTTCACTATATTTGATACAATCTAATCATATAAACTCCAACACAGGTTTGGAATTTCAGTTGAAATTTCTGCAGTCTTGCTTGCAATCTATTAAATTCCATAATGTACTCCTTTGAAGAACTATTTTCACTCTTTTCAAATTTGTCAAAATATGACCATGGTAAGTGGATAGTGAAATCACATTTTTGATAAATTTTATTCATGATATTAATAACTTGCCCAAATTTACATCCATGTTCAAATCATTAGTCTCTAATTCAGAGGAAAAAAAGGCTTTTCCTTGTCATATATGCAGATGAAATTCTTCCAAACCTAAAATCACAACCATTTAGAAGGACAAGGGTAACAGATACATGAGAACATCATTACCTGCAGGTACCTCTCCAAACTATTTACCATTAACGTAGAATTATATCATCATTCCTTCTGTGTTGCATTGTTAAAATCCAAGAACTCTCTCATTGTTGGCACTATGGGTGTACCTACACCAAATGGACTTCAGGAGCTCATGTAGGCTGCTCAACACTATCTTCTGAATGGTAAACAGGGACCCACTTGTGCCATAGTGGTATTGTCCCTACCCCTGGACCAGGAGGACTTGGCCAAATCCCAGCTGCTCCAGAGGTATGCAGTAATATTTCTGAACAAGTTGATTAGAGAAATAGAAAGGCACTCAATGGTGGACAATAAATGTTGTCCCAGCCAGTGACATCCATATCCCGTCAGTGAATTAAAACATAAAGTGCAGAGCCATACCTGGATTACCCTTTAGTAAATATGTTGAACAAGTCTAAATAGCTACTTCATTCTTCTACTGGTTGTACAGCTTATATTCAGAAAACAAAGTTGAGTAATCATAGCTCGTTACTTTATACTCAGGCATGTCTCCAAAGTTTTCACCAAATCACTGTTTGGTTGGAATAATGGTTAGTTTTCAATCCTCGACAGTGAAACAGCTAATCCTATTGCCCGACTACTGCTGTTAAAAAAAAACAAAGAACTGTAGGCATAGGAACAGGCCCTTCTGCCAACAGCAGAGATTGAATGTTGTTCGGAAATAGTCCAAGAAAATGTTTTCTAGTCAGTTTTATTCCAACTCACATATCATAAATTCCCACCACAAACAAAAGTCCGGTTCTGAAGAAGGGTCACTGGACTTGAAATGTTAACTGTCTATTCTGTCAACAGATTCTGCCGGACCTGCTGGGTTTCTCCAATATTTTTATTTCAGTTTTTGTTGTGACTGGTTAGTTGTTCCCTATATATGTAAATGCATCCAGTCAATTTCTCCTTCACTAACTCAATTATCTTGTAGCCATCATTTGTTCCATAGTTCCATTTGGCCTCAGGCATTTCTGTCAGATACAGTTTAAAGTCAAACCTTTTGTTGTGGGTTTAGAATCACATGTAATAAGTAAGACCAGGAAAGGATAACTGGTTTCCTTCCCAAAAGGGATATTAGTGAAGCAGATGGATCTTTACAACAATCAATGATAAGTCATCATTGCTATTACTTTCAATTCTGGCTTTTTATTGAGTAAGATTAAATTTCATGGTGGTATTTGAATTTGTGTCCACAGTGTATAATGTGAGCTTCTGCAATACTCATCGAGTAATATTAACACTTTGACATGCTCTGCCCCTAATATGAACCTACCGTGTGACATTGGAAAAATGCTAGAATCTACTCGTAAGGCAGCAGTAGCAAGGCATTTAGAAAACCTTAATACAATCACGCAAATTCAACATTACTTTTGCAAAAGAGGACTCTAATAAATTGGAAAATTTATTAGGGTTATTTGAATTTGTTGTTAAAAAAATGGTAAATATAGCTCACTTTGATTTCCAAAGGTCATTCAATATAAGATTATTTTAATCTCAATTTTAATGCCAAGATTGAAAAGGACTCCTTTTTCCAGAAAAAAAATCTTTAAAAATTGAGTCAGGAATTGCAACTCCAGCAGGATCCTCCTGCTCAACAAATGTGTGGAACATTAGCTGGTTATCACCATCACACAGTTCCACTAAAAAGATGTATTCAAAGTTCCTTGGAGGCATCAATGATCAAAGCATTGGCATATGACTGATTCTGATATCAGTTGATCCTGAAACCAAAAGAATGACTTCAATACTAAAATGATGATCAGTACAGATGCATGATGGACAGATTACCATCTCAAATGCTCCTCAACATTCATTCAAATATCACAAGGAGCAGCTGAAAAGGAAGAAACAGTTCAGGAAAAAAAAAACCTCAACATTGAGCAGTTCCAAGAGCCAAGTACACTAGAAAACTTCCAACAATCACTTCACCCATAATCCCAAAGAGTTAATTTTAAAGGAGTGATGGAAATTTGGAAAGAGCCAGCTGGAAACAACCATCATCTCAAACTGTTAAGAAACTATTGTCTACGAGACCAGAAAACACGGTGATTGGTGACTAGAATGACCATATTATCTAAGACTTCATTGATAAGAAGAGGAAAGTGCTCAATGCCTGGCAAAACAATGTCACCAGCAAGGCAAAGAGAAGAACTCATCAAAGAGCAAAGACAGAGTTACAAAGAAGACCAAGGGAAATCAAGAACCAATAGTGGATTAGGAAAGCTAAGGAGCCGCAACTCCTTGCTGAGAAGCATGACCCCCCCCAACCAGCCCCGGTACTTCTTCAGCATCCCCAAGGCAATATACAAACTCAACACTCTTGGCATTGTACTGGTGTAGAGTAAAGGTAGAACACTTTTGAGAGACAGAGAAAACAATAGCCCCTGATGGACAGGACAATTCAAAGAACTCTTAAACTGCAACACCATTGTTCAGTAAAAATGTCATTAAAGAAATCCCTCAAATCTTCATCAAAGATGATCTTAGTCTCCCCACCTAATGTGGTTATTAGAGACATAAAGAATGGACAATTTTTAGGAATAGAAGGATCCCAGCAGAGATTTTTAAATTTGGATGAGAGGAGGCTACCCATCATCTCTATCAACTGTTCCTGAAAATCTGGGAAAAATAAGAAATCCCTGCTTGTCTCCAGAGATGCTGTCATCACCACTGACATCACTTATTGAGACAAAGTGATCATGGGAATATTGAGGAATCTCCCTACTCTCCATTGCCCAGAAGGTCATTTTCAAATCCTCGCTATTTGCCTTCCCCCAGTCTCTGATGAAATCCTTCCCAAAAGCTAAAGTTGTTTCCAGGCAAACAATGTAAATGTGGGCATGATCTCCACTGCTGAGCAACTCAAAGAGAAATTCCAGTAACAACATTACCCACTCTGTATGGCCTTCATTGATCTTACCAAGGCTTTTGACTCAGTCAATAAGGAAGTGATATGGAAGACTCTTCAAAGGCCGGCTGTCCAGAAAAAATCATCAACATCTTCAATCTTTCACAAGATGTCAGCGATAATCTTCACTCATGGTAAAATGGCAGAGTCCTTTTAGGTAAGGACAGAGTCAAGCAGGGATGTGTAACCACCTCCAACTTTGTCTCCATCTTCATCACTACCTTTCTTCATCTTGTCAAGAACAAGTTTTCCGTGATGTGGACATTGTCTACAGCGTAAACAAAAAACATTTCAACCTCAACTGGTTAAAATCCAAGAAGAAAACGACAATGATGTCGCTGTGGAACTTTAGTATCCAGATGACGATGTTATCTCTGCTGTCTCAGAAGAGAATTTTCAAGCCTTCCTTCATGAAGCATTCTAAAGATTTGGTCTTATCTCAACCTCATGAGGATTGAAATCATTTATCAAACCACCTCAGGTCACCTTCCGGTCCAAATTCCATTAAGAACATGGAGAATTCCTCCCACAGATGGGACATTTCCCTTATCTGAAATGCTAGCTATCATTTATGGCTGATATCAATGCTGAGGTTCAACATTGAATGCAATCTGCAAGAATGGCCTTCAGACACCTAAGGAAGAGAGTCTTTGATGACGGAGACATCTGTGCTGATACAAGATTCTTGTATATAAAACTGTCATCCTCCTGATTCTTTGGTATGGTTGTAAAATCTGTACTGTATATAGATGTCACCTCAATGTCCTTGAAAAATACTATCAGAACTGTTTGACATGGATTCTCTAAATTAGCTGGAAGGACAGGCACACTACCATCAGTGTTATTGAAGCAGCTAACGGCATCAGCAAATAGGCCATGATCATCAGAAACCTGCTCACGGGACCTGTTACATACTCGGAATGGCTGAGTTCTGACTGCCAAAGCACATCCACTTCACCCAGATCAAGGAAGGCACTTGAACGAGTAGAGGTAAATGAAGCAGTACAAAACCTGCCCAAAGTTTAACAGAAACCAATTAGAGGAAACTCCTGTGTGACTGAACATTATCCATCAGCCAGAGGACTTACAAAATATCAACTAGACAAGAGAGTGTCAATGATCTCAAGACTGAGGACCACTTCTACCCAGAAGTATCTACAAAATGTATGGTCAAAGATCTTGGATCAGGATTGGTGGCACAGTGGCTCAGTGGTTAGCACTGCTGCCTCACAGTACCAGGGATCCAGGTTCAATTCCAACCTTGGGCAACTGACTGTGTGGAGGTTTTGGAGTAGATTTGTTTGTGTGTGGAACCTGTGTGTTCTCCCTATGGTTGCCTGGGATTACATTGGGTGCTCTGGTTTCATCCCACCATCCAAAGATCTGCAAATTAGATATCCTGGCTAATGCTAAATTGCCCATTGTTGTGTAGGTTAGATGTATTCGCCATGGGAAACATAGGGTTACAGGGAAAGAGTTGGGGGGTGGGCCTGGGTGAACTAGTGAACGTGACAATGTCAGGACCTCAACAATTTAGAATCTATAATACCAAGTTGGATAAAAGAACAGAAGGGTCCTGACCCAAAACATTAACTTTCTTGCTCCCCTGACACTGCCTGGCCTGCTGTGTTGTTCCAGCTTCATACTGTGTTATCTCTGACTCCAGCATCTGCAGTTCTTGCTATCTCAGACTGTAATGAAAGTTGTTTGTGATATCAAGAAAGATAGGAAACCAAGTTGAGCGAACAATAAATAGGCCTGTATTTTAACAATTATATAGAGGCTTTTCCGTTTGCAAGAACGGCAGATGAATGCAGAAATCAGAAGTCTTGCCCACAAGCACAGCACCTAACAATTTCAGAGGAGACTGAAATGAGAGGTGGGTCTTATTTTCAACACATGAGTTTTCCAGATGCAACTGCCCATAGAAATAAGCAGCAGCCTCCATTCTATTTGGTTTTGATGTCATAGGTATTCAAACCAAGATCTGCACATTTTAGATCTCTGGGAAGAGCATGTTTAAACTTTGCAGTTCATTTGGATAGGCATAGCACTCTTGGAGAAATAAGGTACCTCTTTCGATATGGCCCCATGTCACATTCACAATGCCTAAGTTGTCCTGTTGGAGATGTAAATGTCCTGTCTAATTGTCAAAGTAGGCATGAATGCACGTATAAACTCATTTTTATCAAGACCTTTGAAAGAGCCAAAATGACCCATCTAAAGAGAGGGGAATATATGTGTGGGTGAAAGGTAGTGAGAGGTGGAGAACTGTATCATGTTTTGTTCTTTTGTTAAAACAAATTACTACACTATTGATGCACTGGGACACATATTTTGCCTGCCCTTCTTTTATACTCATAGTCCAACTTCAGAAAATTCCTTCCAACTGGGAATCAAAATCTCAACTTCTGTGTGACACTCTGTGGTTCAGGTTTGTGGTGGCCAGAAACGTCCTCACACTGGCCTCACAACCTGGAATGAGAATTCAGATTAAAGTGATTGGAAAGAGATATGGTTCGTTTAAGCAAGTGGGCAAAAAAATGCTGAGAGGATTATAATGTGGGAAAATGTGAAGTTGCCTATTTAGTAAAGAAGGATAGGAAAATGTTAATTAAATGAAGAGGGATGTGTTTTAATTATGCTGGGTATCTTGGATATATGAATTACAGCCAGTTAACACCCAGATACAGCATGTAATTAAGGAGGCAAATTGAATGTTGGCCTTTATTGCTGAAGGGAATGCAATGTAGGAAAGTCTTGCTACACTTAAAAATGAGGCCATAAAATGTAATAGCATGAGTAGGTCATTTAGCCCACTGAGTCTGCTCTGCTATTCAATAAGGCCATGGCTGATCTTGATAGTTCTAACCTTCACTTTCCTGGCTTGCCCCCAAAACTCTTGATTCCTTTGCTGATTAAAAATCTGCTAATCTCGGCCTTGAGTATACTTAATGCAGCAGACTCAACAGCTCTCTGCAGGAAAAGAATTCTACACTTTCACTATCCAATGAGAGAAGAAATTCCTCCTCGTCTCTGTCTTAAATGTGCGATCCCTTACTATACGATTATGCTCTCTGGTCCTAGCCTCACCCACAAGGAGAAACTTGTATGGGTACTTGGAAAGACCATACCTGGAGAGCTGTCTGCAGTTTCGTGTCCTTACTAAAGGAGGTTATGCGGAAAAGCAGTTCATAGTTTGCTTACTCAGCTGATTTCTCGGATGAAAGATTTGTCTTCTGAGGAAAGGTTGAGAAATTTAAACTTATACTCACTGGAGCAGAATGAGAGATAATACTATGATGACATGGAGAAATCTGAGGGCATCTAGCAGGGAAAATATTGGGAGGATATTTCAGAGGCAAACTAAATCAAGTAAGGGTTAATTAAAAATTAGAAGATTTCCATTTAAGATTGAGATGAAGAGGGAATATCTTCTCCCAGGAGGTCATTAATCTTTGGAATTCTTTTCCCCAGAGTCCTGTGCAGGCTGGCTCATGATTATATGCAAGGCCAGGTTGGAATTATGTTTGATCGATCAGAGATAGAACAAGGACAAAAGATGAGTTAAGACCATGATCAGCTACCTACTGCAGTGCCATAATGATGCCACCCGTAGGTTGCAGGAACAGCAACTCATATTCCGCTTGGGAACCCTGCAGCCCAATGACATCAATGTGGATTTCACCAGCTTCAAAATCTCCCCTCCCCCACTGCATCCCAAAACCAGCCCAGCTCATCCCAGCCTGCCTAACCTGTTTTTCCTCTCACCTAGCCCTCCTCCCACTTCAAGCTGCACCTCCATTTCCTACCTACTAACCTCATCCCACCCCCTTGACCTGTCCGTCCTCCCCAGACTGACCTATTCCCTCCCTACCTCCCCACCCATAGTCACCTCTCCACCTATTCTTCTCCTCTATCCATTTTCAGTCCGCCTCCCTCTCTCTCTCTATTTATTTCAGAATCCTCTCCCCATCCCCCTTTTCTGATGAAGAGTCTAGGCCTGAAATGTCAACTTTCCTGCTCCTAAGATGCTGCTTGGCCTGCTATGTTAATCCAGCTCCACACTTTGTTATCTTGGATTCTCCAGCATATGCAGTTCCCATTATCTCTAGCCTCCTCATGCTGCTATTTTTTTATGATCTAAAGATTTCACTCAATGTTCCAAGCATACTCTGAATCTCAGATATGTGTCTCTTTGCTTCCGTTAATTGTTTTATCATGTTGTTACCATTTCTGCCACTCTATATTCTCCCGTCCTCTATCTAATTGCAAGTTCTTTATTATGTTTTCCCCTTCACTTTTTCCTGGCTCTGTTCCTCAATATATTCAAAAGGTACATTGCTCTGTATAAAAACATTACTAATGTTGATGTTGTAATTAGTATATGGATTGCTAATTCATGCTTCTAGCTGCATTGTAAGTTGTGATTCATACTGTAAGTTCTTGTGGTTTACACTGTGAATGTAGTCGGTAACCTGCTTTCAAATGCATTGGCCTCATTTCGTAATATAGGGTTATTGCTCCAGCTTATGTTGTGTGACAGGCTAAATGTGAATTAAGATTGTGAGTGCCCAAACTGAAGGTTGCTCTAAAGAAAAACAAGAGATTAATTGTTTTTTTGAGAGCCAATAATGAACATGAATGTACACAGGTTAGCAACATAAAGTTAAGAAAAAAGAGTTTTTCCTTTAGAATCAATTTTTAGTTAACATTGAGTAAAGGAGTGTTGCATCGCTTCACTTAGCTCTCTGTAAAATACAATTTGTGCCCATAATCAACCTTATACGATTCTTTCCTTTGTAAAATGTATGAATTCCAAGAGTGATTACAATTCAAAATGGAAGGAAATGGCAAAGCAATTAGCCTAATGGAAGCTTTAGTCTCAGTGTCTGACTAGACAAAATATCAACAGTTCAATGCAATGAAGGTCCATCATTGCTTATTCAAACTTTGTGTCAAATATACGTTGGACCACTCCATCGTTTCAATTTTCTATACCGCATTCTGATCATAATCTCTATGGATCTCTGAGCTCTTTTTGAGTCGTGTCATCCAGCTTGGGCATGAACATATATTTTAACATCTATGAATTAACTGCTTGAAATATAAGGGATGTTTGATCTCATTCCGTCTGAACAAACATAGCCCTGCTGTGAATGGTATTTTTGGACTGGTATTGTCAAATACAACTGAGAACAGAGTTTCAAACAAAAATCAGACTCATAAGCTAAGAACTTGCACTTGTGAGGGGCAACTTCCATAAACTCCAAAAAGCACAGGCGACAGTTGTTTTCTAAGAATGGAGAGCAGGTTTTAAAATAGAAAGGAAATTCTTTTATTCCATCTTATTTTCCATTTGCATACATTTTTTCTATTTCCTTATTCTTTGCCAAATCTTTTGAATATCTGAAGCTGTTTCCCCTAAGTCTTGTGACTATGTGGCATTCTGGGATGTACAGTTCAATAAATAGGCCATGGGTATTGAAGAAAAATTAGAGAGAGCTTTGATCTCCATTTCTTATTTACAGGTAAATTAATTGGTCATTTTGGTCTGGGTAGTGGTGGAGGCCTGTGACCGGTGGCGTTCCACAAGGATCCATGGTGGGAGAGAGATAGTAGGAAGCATGGTCCAGACCCAAAATGCCAGCTTTCCTGCTCCTCTGATACTGCTTGGCCTGCTGTGTTCATCCAGCTCTAAAACTTGTTATCTCAGATTCTCCAGCATGTGCATTTCCTACTATCTATGTATAACTGTTGGCCCTGATTTTGGGGGAGAGAGACAGAGAGCCATGCCTGCAGCTACCAACAAAAGCGGGATCCCAAACAGCTACTTTCCCCGAGAACTATCTGCACAACTATCTCCCTGAAACCTACCGACATTACACAACACCTGTAAAAATTCACGTGCAAATGACTACTGATATGCTTTTCCTAACGTTAACACATGACACGGCAACATTTACTTCAATTGGCAGAATTAAGCAGCATGCACCGCAAAATAGATTCTGGAAATGGTCAGCTCTTTCCATTATTGTACAACACACATTACACTTGCGTCTATCAGCAACCAACAAGTATACCAGCTGAAACAACAAAAGCCACATTTTGAGACTTCCTGAAAGGTTTCTTCCATGTTCTAGCTCTTGTTTTGCCTGAGTTCCATTATTGCCTGATGAGATTGTGAAATGAAAGCGCAAAATCCAGTCAATTCCCCACCCTACAAACTTGGCAGGAAAAAGTGCACTGAAGGTTTGCATTTGGAAGGGAGGAAGAATTGCAAATAAAAATGCAAATCATGGTAGGAAAAACTACAAAGTCTTTGGAGACTGCTGATTGCAAAGGTGGGTTGTGTAGCAGCCCTGTTGGGGTCGACCAGCACTTTATCAAAGCTGTGAAAAATAACAATAGAACAGACCTTATACTCCACACAATTCCCCATGCCATGTCTATGTCAAACCCATGTTGCCTATTGCCTTTCATGTCCTTTATGCCAACACGTGCCCTTCTACCCCCATGACCCTTTACAGCTCCTGTGTCAATTTATTGCCAATTCCTTTACACACCACCCTTTGGTATTAAACCTTTCCTGTAAATTCACCCATGTTTCCCCATGGCCATACCTCACGACCACATTCTGAGATTAAGCAATTTAAGAATCAATTGATAAATTTACTGTCTTTGAAAGTATCTATCTTTGCTGTAACACCACCATTGACCTTTAACATGATTTAATCCCTGATAAAAACAAGCATTCAAGTTCATAGTCCCATTTCAAAGCATTTAAAAGCACTTGGAGCTATCAGTCAAATTTTGAACAGACAGCTATCCAACCGTGATAACAAGATGTAAAATCAGCCATGCAGTACAAATCCTGTTATAATAACTGCCAGGAAACTAATAATAATTCTGCAATAATAGCTGCCTGTCAATAGGCAGAGTGAAATATTAAAAAAGCACTGCAAGCTTTTTTTCACAGGAGATGCAAACAAAATTGTCTCTCTACAGTTCCAATGATCTTGATAGGTTCAATAACATTATGTACATTTTACACAAATTTATATCCAGCTTTAACAAACTCAAAGGGCACCTTATGTCTCCCTAAGATGCCTTGAGTTCTTTCAAAAGGGGGTCCTATCACTACGTCCGAAAGGTTATCTCCAAGAAGGAATCCTACCACCTCAAAGAGATCCAGCAACTTTAGACATTCTCCTTCACGATCTAAAGCTCACAAGTCATGGTTTGGATATTCCACCGGTACAAATCAGACCCAACTCAGGCAGCTGCACGTTTAAATACTAAAATGGAAATGGTCAGTTTCAATGCAGGGACTGCCTGAAATGGTCCACCATCATTTCCACTGTAAGGGAGCAGAGCCACTCCATCTGGATGAAAGTTTAGATCTTTGATTCTATATAAAGTGTTAAATATAGTCATGTGTTGACTCTCAACTTTATAGAGTGGGTGAGATGTAAAATTCCTTTTACCTATCTCCAATAATTAACTTCAACTTCACAAAAGTTTTATTTCACTCCTCCAAAGATCCATTTCTAGCTCTCAGAGCAACCGTCTTTCTAAGTTCTCTGAGTGATGTTTGATAATTTATTTTGGGAGCCACATGGACCAGGAGTGGGATTATGGTTTCCTGAATTTGTTTCATGCAGGGTGAACTATTCACCCTATACAGTTTATTTGAAACTCACGTTTTGGAGATGAAAGTACAGTATATAACACTACACTTTGGTCTTTAAACTGAAGGTGAGATTTTGCTCTAGGGCAGTTTCACTGCTGGGAAAGCAACACATCAGGACTCCTAGATGACAAAGTGTGAAGCTGGATGAAGGACTCCTGTTTGATTTGCCTACTCAGCTGTGACACAAGTCCATATTGTACAAAATAGGGTTTTGTCTTAAAGATAGAATAATTCAATCATTTGGACACATTATAATATCTTAACGAGGATGAGGTGGGGGGGGGGTGTTCAGTTAAAGAAAACAGATATTTCTAAAAGATGCTCTAGCTGCATGCAAAGTCTCAATACTAAAGCTTCTCCCCCCTCATAATCAGCAGTCAAATTTCCATTGCTACCCCGAAATGTCTCAATAGGGAAAGGCAGAGAATATGAGAAACAATGAAATCACATGGTTCCCCTGTCTTAGCACATTTCTGCCAATTAGATGTGACAAGGCAAGCAAAGTCGAGACAGTTGGATCCTTGTCAGAGGAGGATTCCAAATGAATGGACAAAGAATGGACATCCAGTAGTGGACCTCCCTGTTCCAATTTCCAGCACAATGCCATCTGATTTCAGGTAGTTTATCAAAGAAAACAAAAACAAGAGAACTGTATGAGGTGGTAATAATTGGAAAGGAGTTATTCAAGTAGTTCTGGAATACCTTCCGAAGTGCTGCCAATTATGCATAATTATATGCTGATAGTTATTGTGTAAACTTTATTATACAGAATACATTCCACATACACTACAGAATTATCATACAGTTCATACCCATTAACCATCAGTGCTGTTTCATTAAGGGGCTCTTTCCTGAATGTTAATTAATTATAATAAGATAACACTTTATTTTCAGTGATATGAATTACCACCTCCCTATACTATGGATGCATTATTATTAATTGTACTGCAAATATATGAATTTTGCTGGAAGTGTTATAATCAGATTATTCTGACCAGATTTCCTTGTGCAAGTATCCTGCTGTTAGTTTCTCTAATAAATCATCACTCGATGTTTAATAAAACATCACTTACAATTTAGTGACTGCTTAAACTGTACAATTTTGGAAAATCTAGTTGTTTAATACCTTTTGTTTTATATTATAGGTTACTTGGCCTTCTAATCCGTCTGATGAAATATTGTTACTCACAATGTGCACATTGTGGCCCTGGGCATGCAGACTTATCTGTTCCACTGGGAGGAGATCTTGTCCCAGAGGCCTGGAGCTATTAGCATCATCCTGCCAGAACGGTTTAAGCCTTCTGAGGTACTCTTTCTTTCTGAGAAATTTAATACTCTGCCTTTAGACTGTTGGCCAGTGTTGGAGAGGGTTAAAGCATAAATGGAGAGACCATGAGTTCCTCAAGCTGAACGAGTGAATGTGCTAACAGTCACTTACAAAATGGCTATTATGTAGGCCAATGAAGGAAAAGAGAAGCAGTTCTAGTACCTGATTGGAGAATTGGTACTTCACATCATGATGTGGACATCTCTAGTTGGACGAAACCAAAGATGATCCAGGATAAAAATCCTTTACGGGATCTGAGCCCTCTATTGTAATTCCCAGAGAGAAACAATGCATAAGCAATTCCTCACCAGGAGTTTGGGGGGAGGGGGAGGGTGGGTGTGAGAAAGAATACAAAAGAATTATACAGCCTGGCCAGCTAAGCGTTCCTGTGTAGTAGGTTTCAGTTAAGATGCAGCATTGAATTAGCACAAGGGTGACTAGTGTGGTTTCTTTTAACTGTGTACAATTTGTATTTGGGAATGTTTTGATATTTGCATATTTTAATACTTGATATTTTGATATGAGGCTTCTGATGAAAAAAAGTGAATGCGTTGTTACAGATTACTCTGTGCCTTCTTAACTCACTCTCACTGAATTTAACTATTGTCTCAGACAGAAACAGAAATTAGAGTAAGTTTTTTTGGTTCCCAGAAAACATATTCTTAAGTCCTGATGATAAAATGTGAGGCTGGATGAACACAGCAGGCCAAGCAGCATCTCAGGAGCACAAAAGCTGACATTTTGGGCCTAGACCCTTCATCAGAGAGGGGGATGGGGAGAGGGAACTGGAATAAATAGGGAGAGAGGGGGAGGCGGACCAAAGATGGAGAGTAAAGAAGATAGGTGGAGAGAGTATAGGTGGGGAGGTAGGGAGGGGATAGGTCAGTCCAGGGAAGACGGACAAGTCAAGGAGGTGGGATGAGGTTAGTGGGTAGATGGGGGTGCGGCTTGGGGTGGGAGGAACGGATGGGTGAGAGGAAGAACCGGTTAGGGAGGCAGAGACAGTTTGGACTGGTTTTGGGATGCAGTGGGTGGGGGGGAAGAGCTGGGCTGGTTGTGTGGTGCAGTGGGGAGAGGGGACGAACTGGGTTGGTTGAGGGATGCAGTTGGGGAAGGGGAGATTTTGAAACTGGTGAAGTCCATATTGATACCATTAGGCTGCAGGGTTCCCAGGCGGAATATGAGTTGCTGTTCCTGCAAGCTTCGGGTGGCATCATTGTGGCACTGCAGGAGGCCCATGATGGACATGTCATCTAAAGAATGGGAGGGGGAGTGGAAATGGTTTGCGACTGGGAGGTGCAGTTGTTTGTTGCGAACTGAGCGGAGGTGTTCTGCAAAGCGGTCTCCAAGCCTCCGCTTGGTTTCCCCAATGTAGAGGAAGCCACACCGGGTACAGTGGATGCAGTATACCACATTGGCAGATGTGCAGGTGAACCTCTGCTTAATGTGGAATGTCATCTTGGGGCCTGGGATAGGAGTGAGGGAGGAGGTGTGGGGGCAAGTGTAGCATTCCCTGCGGTTGCAGGGGAAGGTGCCGGGTGTGGTGGGGTTGGAGGGCAGTGTGGAGCGAACAAGGGAGTTGCCGGGTGTGGTGGGGTTGGAGGGCAGTGTGGAGCGAACAAGGGATTCTTAAGTCCGTGGTTTTGTTTTAAGAGGTTGCTTATCATTCAGTTGGAGTGCAGCCTGGCTAATGTTGTGCCTTTATTTAAGAAAGGCTGCAAGGAGATGCCTGGGAACCATAGAACAATGAGACTGACATCAGTGGTAGGTAAAGTGTTGGAGGGGTTTCTAAGACCCTGAATTTACATGCAATGGAGAACCAAGGACTGATTAGGAACAGAATTCATAGTTTTGTGCTTGGAAAATTGTGTCTCACAAGCCTGATTGAGTTTTTTGAAGATGTGACCAAGAAGATAGATGAGGGCAGAGCGGTAGACATTGTCTAAATGGACTTTACCAAGGCCTTTGACAAGGTTTTGCATGATTGAAAGGTTAGTAAAGTTCGTTCACATGGGAATCAGAGGCAGCTTGCCAATTTTATACAAAAGTGGCCCTGCAGTAGGAAACACAGAGTGGTGGTACAGGATTGTTGTTCAGGCTGGAGGACTGTGACCAGCAGTGTGCCACAAGGATCAGTGCTGGGTCCACCAATTTTTTTTTGTCACTTCTGTATTCATATCCAAATCATTTATATGATGAATGGTTAGTAAACTCGCAGATGACACTGAAATAGATAGTATACTGGACAGTAAAGAAAGTTATCTCAGAATACAATAGGACTTTGATCAAATGCACCAGTGGGCCTAGGTGTGGCAGATGGGGCTTCATTTGAACAAACGTGAGGTGTTGCATTTTGCTAAGATGAACAAGGGCAGGCCCTGGGGAGTGTTGTAGAACAGAGGGATCCAGGGGTTCAGATAAACAGTTCATTGAAAGTTGTGACAGAGGTAGACAAAGTTGTAAATCAGATATTTGGGTTGCTTGCCTACATTGCTCCGACCATTGAGTATAGGAATTGGGACATTATGTTGTGATTGTACCGGACATTAGTGAGGCCACTTTTGAAGTACTGTATACAATTCTGGTTCCCCTGCAATAGGAAGGATATTATTAAATTTGAGACGGTACAGAGGTTATTTACCAGAATGTTACTGGGACTGGGCTGGTTGAGTTGTAAGGACAGGCTGGATAGGCTGGGATTTTCTTAACTGGAGTGTAGGAAGTTGAGGGGTATGATCTTATAGAAGTTTATAAAATCATACTGGGCATCAATAAGGTGAATAGCAAAGTCTTTTCCCTATGGTAGGGGAGTTCAAAACTAGAGGTGAGAGGAGGAATATTCAAAAGGAACTTGAGAGCAAGTTTGTCACACAGAGGGTGGTTTTAAAGTGGAATGAATTTCCTGTGGAAGTAGTAGATGCAAGTATAATTACAACATTGAAAAGACATTTGAGCAGGTACAGGCATGGGAAAGGTTTAGAGAGATATGGACCAAATGCAGGAGAATGGGAATAGTTTAGTCTGGGAAACTTGGTTGGCATGGAGGAATTGAACTGAATTGTCTGTTTCTGTGTTGTATAGCTGTATGTTTTTAAGAGAGAGAAAAGTTACCCAGAACATCCTTTGACTTTCTCAGAAGTCTTTTGGAGTGTTCAATGTGAGACCTGAAAAAAAAACTGATGAGGCTTGTGGTAATTATTTCCTTTAAGAAATGATCGCTGAGGAGTGTGTCATGTGATCTTCTAGTCCAACCATGGATGGAGTTGGGAATATGCATGAGGTGTATAGGGATTTGTCCAGCTCTTGAAATGGAAGCAAGGTGTGTAAAGACAATGTACTGCATTGTGCAAATAGTGTTATTACTTGTATTAAATTATGGTATTTTAAATTTAATAAGCAGAACCTAGCTTTGAAGTTATAGCAGGAGGTCTCTTAAAAACCCTCTTAATTTTCCATGATTCTTAAATTCAGTGATATCCATGTGGCAACTTTCTCTGTTTCACAACATCCGTCTACAGCTGTCTGGATGTCAAATGAAAGCTATCGTTAATGTTTCATACATTATCCTTTCTTTCCTTCAAGAACGATTAATAAGTGACAAGTGTGGTTTACTTTTAAAAATTAATCTCAGCAGAGTAAATATATTTTCTTATAATTTGTGTTTGCTGGCTTGTTTAGAAGGGTAAATATTTTTGCTTTTATGTTTCAAATGATATGTTAATACAACTTACAACTATGTCTTACACATTCTGTTTACATATTAAATCAATAATGTTGCTTGTTACTGAAAAAACCTATTTGATTGTTAAAATAATTATGAACCTCTTATAATGCGTACACTTTGTCATGTTGATAGGTAAAGCAGTTAAAGATATGTTGTGCACAGTGGTGGGACTAGGGATCTGTCACACTTTCTCCAAACCTGACTCACATCAAGGAGCAGAACGCAAGTTGCAGCCAGCAATTGTCAGCTGTCTTCTTGCAGCTGGAACTCACTGAAACCTCTAGGAATTGAGAAGTCATTGGAAGATTGCTTGTTCCGTGCCGTGGAGCCTTGGGGAAATTCCCAGCAAAATTGAAACCAATGTATCTACTGGACAGCTGGCCATCAGGTAACGAGAGAGCCTGTAATCAGCATCTCTCTGCTTCTGAAGCCCACAGTTGGAGCAAAGGGATGTGTGTGAGCAGTTGTGTTCTGCTAAAAGCAGCTAGAAAGCTGAGATTGTATTTGTGAACTGCAGCCTCGTGAATTCAATGGGTTGCATTCTAAGGAGATGAGACTAAGCAACTGGAATTTGAGCAGCTGTTGATAAAGTCCAACTTGGATTATCTGTTGTGGGTAGTAGTGATCATGAAACTATCATCGATTCTTGTAAAAGGCCTTTTGCTTCACTACCAGCCTGCAAAGAAGGAAGTGAGTTATCTATAAATATAAAACTTCAGAACAAAAGCAGGCCAATCAGCAGCAGGTTAAATCTACAATTGACCCAGAGGTTGACGGCCTGCAACACCTTCCCTAATCCAGATAAATTATGTTTGGGACATGGCTAATCACTCGGAATGGCAACAATGATATGACACACCCAATTTTAAATTTCCTTCTGACCTAGCAACGTGCCCCAAGGAGAGGTATATGATTGAGCCAGGGTTGCGAAAGGACACCCTCACTGACCGAAGTGAGGAAGACCGTCCAATCAGAAGGTGGCAGAGATGCCACTGAGAGGAATTATGGGAGATGGCACTGCAGTCACCATGACCAGTCTGAATATCTTGGAGGAACTGATGTCAAGGAGTGGTTTAAACCCAAAATACTACGTCAGTGTTCAGGCAAGGTAAGCCTTTTATTTTTTTTAAGTGTAAAAGGGTGGTGATGGCAAGTAGGGCAGTGGTATGCTCCTTCCTTCAGGTGTGGGAATCAGGGAGTATTCTAATGTCACTGGCAACTACATCTGTGAGAAGTGTGACCAGCTGTAGGTCCCCACTGACCATGTGCTTCAGTTGGAGAAGCAGCTGCACCCTGTGGTGCACACAGGGGCCAGAGAGAGTGACAGATTCTAGCTTTAGGAAGGCTGCCACACCACAGATCCAGGCAGATAGGGTGGGTGACTGCCGGGAGAGGCAGGCAGGTAGTTCAGGAGTCTCCTGTGGCTGTTCCCCTTTCAAACTGGTATACCGTTTTGGATACTGTTGGGGTGGATAACATTTCAGGAGATAGTACTTGCAATAGTCAGACCTATGGCACCACAGCTTGTTCTGCTGTAGGGCAGGGTATGGCAAAGTTTAGGCGAGTGACAATAGTAGGTGACTCCATAATCAGGGCACAGATATGTTTCTGTGGCTGTGAACGAGACTCTGGGTTGGTGTGTTGCCTCCCTGGTGCCAGGGCCCCTGACGTCTCTGAGATGGTACAGGACATCCTGAAGTGGGAGGGAAAAGAGCCAGAAGTCATTGTCCACATTGGCGCAAATGATATAGGCAGGAAGAAGGAAGCGGTCCTGCAAAAACATTGCAGGGAGTTAGGTAGGGAGTTAAAATGCAGGACTGCCAGGGTAATAATCTTATGTTTACTACCTGTGCCACAGGCTAGTGAGGCTAAGAATAGAGAGAGTGCAATTGAACACGTGACTACAAAGCTTGTGCAGGAGGGAGGGCTTTGGATATGTGGATCTTCGGGATGTCTTTTGGTGAAGGTGGCACCTGTACAGGAAGAATGCATTGTACCTGAACATGAGGGGCACCAATACCCTGTCCGGGAGGTTTGCTAGAACTAGTGTGACATGGGGGTGGGAACTAAAATGCTAGGCCAGTAAGTGCAGGGACTCGGGACAAAAGTGTTACCGAGATATGCACAGCACAGAGTAAGAGCAGGCATAAGGAAGTTCTGGGGCTCAGAGGGACTGATACACCTACATATGTACATTTCAATGCAAGAAGTATAGCACATAAATCAAATGAACTAAGAGCATGGAGTACTGCATGGAATTATGATGTTACTGCCGTTACAGAGACACGGTTAAAGGAGACACGACTGGCAGCTTAACACTCCTGGGGAGCACTATTTTAGATGGGACAGAATGGGAAACAAAAGGGGTGGGGAAGTTACACTGCTGATTAGGGATCACATCACAGCTGCATTGAAGGAGGACACGTTGGAGGGATCTTTCATTGCGGCAGTATGGGTGGAGCTCAGGAATAGGAAGTATGAAATCACAATGTTGGGAGTTTTCTATAGACCTCCCAACAGCCCATGGGAGACAGAGGAGCAGATATGTAGTCAGATGATGGAAAGATGTGAAAAGAGCAGGGTAGTTGTGGTGGGTGACTTCAACTGTCCTCTTATTGACTGGGAATCCCTTAGAGCCAGGGCTTCGGATGGAAAGCAATTTGTTAGTCGTGTCTAGGAGGACGTTTTGAGGCAGTAAGTTGACAATCCAACCAGAGAGGAGGCCATATTAGACTTGGCCCCAGGGATTGAGCCAGGACAGGTGCTTGATGTTTCGGTAGGAGATCCTTTCAGGCTTAGTGACCATAACTCCATAACGTTTAGAGTAGTTATTGGAAAAGGACACAAATGGCCCTCAGGTGAGGGTGTTTAATTGGGCAAGAGCCAATTACACCAAAATTAGACAGGAACTGGAGAATGTGGATTGAAAGTAGGCAGTTGAGGGCAAATTTACCTCTGGCATGCTAAAGGCTTTTAAAGACCAGTTGACTACAGTGCAGGACATACATGTCCCTGCAAAACTACAGGTTAGGAATGGCAGGATTCAAGAACTATGAATGACATGGAGAATTGTAAGGTTAATCAAGAGAAAAAGGGAAGCATACAACAAGTCGAGTCAGCTACAAACTGAGGAAGTCCAGGAGGAATAGAAAGAAATAGGAAGGAACTTAAGTGCACAATTAGGGAGGCAAAAAAGGCCCATGGAATGTCTTTAGCAAAAACAGGGCCAAAGAGAATCCCAAGGCTTTTTATGCATATGTTAGGAGAAAGAGGTAACATGGGAAAGAGTAGGCCCACTCAAGGACGAAGGAGGGATGTTATATGTTGAGCACAGGAAGTGGGGGTGATCCTAAATGAGTACTTTGTATTGGTTTTCACCAAGGAGTAGGACATGACTAATGCTGAGGTTGAGTGTGTTCAGGGATGAGTGTGTGAATGCTCTAGTGAATGTCAATATATTGAAAGAGGGTGTTTTGGGAATCTTAAACTTCATTAAGATAGACAAGTCCCCAGGACCAGTTAGAATATTTCCCGGATTTCTCGGAGATGCAAGGGAGGAAATAGCTGGGGCACTGCAGATATCATCACATCCTTGTTGACCTCAGGTGAAGTTCCAGAGGACTAGAGATTAGCGAAAGTTGTTCCCTTGTTTAAGAAAGGGAGCAGGGATAATCCAGGAAACTATTGGCTGGTGAGCTTGACATCCGTGGTGGGGAAGTTCTTGGAGGAAATACTGAGGGACAAGTTGTATGTGCATTTGGAGAAAAATGAGCTCGCTCATAACAGGCAGCATGGTCTTGCCAAGGGAAGGCCATGCCTCACCAACCTGACTGAATTTTTTGAAGAGGTAATGAGGATAATTGAGAGAAGGGATGTGGATGTAGTTGATATGGGCTTTGATAAGGCATTTGATAAAGTCTCACATGGCAGGTTGGTAAAAAACTGAAATCACAAGAGGTTTGGGGTGGCCTGGTTGGATAGATAGAAAAATGTCTTGGTCACAGAAGATAGAGGGTAGTATTGGAAGCATACTTTTCAGAATGGAGACCAGTAACTAACAATGTTCTACAGGGGTCAATCTTCGATCCTTTGTTGTTTATAGTATACAGGAATGATCTGGAGGAAAATGTGGGTGGCCTGATTAGCAAGTCTGCTGGTGACATAAAGATTGGTGGAGGTGCAGATAGTGCCAACGGGTAGGGATAGATGGGCAACTTGGGCACAGAAATGGCAGATGGAGCTTAATCCAGACAAATTTGAAGTGATGCATTTTGGAGGATCAAATTTAAGTGTGAATCATATTGTAAATGGCAAAACCTTTAGGAATACTATTCGGGTGTGGGTGTGGAGGTCCTCAATTCCCTGAAAATACAGGCACCCAAAGTGATGAAGAAGGCACATGGCATGCTTGCCTTCATTGTCGGGGGCATGGCGGACAAGAGTTAACAAATCATGATGCAGCTTTATCAAAGAGATAACAAGGTGTGGAGTTGGATGAATACAGCAGGCCGAACAACATCAGAGGAGCAGAAAGCTGATGTTTCTAGCCTAGACCCTTCTTCAGAAATGGGGGAGGGGAAGGGGTTTCTGAAATAAATAGGGAGAGAAGGGGAGGTGGATAGAAGATCAATAGAGGAGAAGATAGGTGGAGAGCAGACATTCAGGTCAAAGAGGTGGAGATGGAGCCGGTAAAGGTGAGTGTAGGTGGGGAGTTAGGGAGGAGATAGGTCAGTCCAGGGAGGACAAACAGGTCAAGGGGGCAGAAAGAGGTTAGTAAGTAGGACATGGGGATGGGACTTGAGGTGGGAGGAGGGGATGGGGGGAAAAGGGCAGTTTAGGGAGGTGGGGACAAGCTGGGCTGGTTTTGGAATGCAGTGGGGGGAGGAGAGATTTTGAAACTTGCGAAGTTGACATTGACACCATTGGGCTGCAGGGTTCCCAAGCGGAATATGAGGTACTGTTCCTGCAACCTTTGGGTATCTGGATGTGAGTTTGCTCGCTGAGCTGAAAGGTTAGTTTTCAGACGTTTCGTCACTTTTTTTTAAATTTGAAAATATATACTTTATTCATAAGATGTACAAAAAATAAAACATATTTATACACCTACCCAGACATGCAAGCCGCTCCGGGTTACCCAGGGGGTACATACACCAATTAAAGGCAAAAACAAAGATGAAAAAAAAACAAAGCAAAGAAAACACCCCGGCAGTCGTCACCCCGCACAGTTCCCGTTGGCCCCCTGACCAGTTGGGGAAGGCGCCAGCTGGGCCCAGTTACCAGATAGGGCCCTTTTTTCTATTCTGGACGAGGGGTTTCATACGGTGGTCTTTCCCCACCGCGCCTTGGCGGCGGCTGCCCCAAGCTTTAGCGCGTCCCTCAGCACGTAGTCCTGGACCTTGGAGTGCGCCAGTCTGCAACACTTGGTCGGGGTCAGTTCTTTCAGCTGGCAGACCAGCAAGTTGCGGCAGACCAAAGAGCGTCTTTCACTGCATTGATGGTCCTCCAGGCGCAGTTGATGTTGGTCTCGGTGTGCGTCCCGGGAAACAACCCGTAGAGCACGGAGTCCCGTGTCACGGAGCTGCTCGGGACGAACCTTGACAAATACCACTGCATCCCCCTCCAGACCTCCTGCGCACAGGCACACTCCAGAAGGAGGTGATCGACAGTCTCGTCCCCCCCGCAGCCACCTCGAGGGCAGCATGCAGTGGTGCAGAGATTCCGGGCATGCATAAAGGATCTCACTGGCAGAGCCCCTCTCACCGCCAGCCAAGCAAAGTCCTTGTGCTTGTTTGAAAGTTCTGGCGATGAGGCATTCTGCCAAACGACTTTGGCAGTCTGCGTGGGGAACCACACGACGGGATCCACCCTCTCCTTTTCTCGAAGGGACTCGAGGATACTACATGCTGACCACTGCCTGACGTCCTTGTGGTCAAAGGTGTTTCCTTTCAAAAATTTCTCCAAGAAGGACAGGTGGTACGGGATGGTCCAACTACTCGGAGCGTTCCGCGGCAACAAGGCCAGGCCCATCCTTCGCAACACCGGGGACAGGTAGAACCTCAGTAAGTAGTGACACTTGGTGTTTGCGTACTGAGGATCTATGCACAGCTTGATGCAGCCGCACACAAAGGTAGCCCTCAGGGCGAGGGTGGCGTTCGGTACGCCCTTTCACCCATTTCCCAGGTCTTTGTACATGGTGTCCCTGTGGACCCGGTCCATCCTCGACCCCCAAATGAAGTGGAAGATGGCCCGTGTGACTGCAGCGGCGCAGGTCCAGGGAATAGGCCAGGCCTGTGCCACATACAACAGTACCGAAAGACCCTCGCACCTGACAACCAGGTTCTTACCCGCGATGGAGAGGGACCGGAGCGTCCACCTGCCCAGCTTCTGCTTCAATTTGGTGATACGCTCCTCCCAAGTCTTAGTGCACGCCTCAGCTCCACCAAACCAAACACCCAGCACCTTCAGGTAGTCTGTCCTGACGGTGAAGGGGATGAATAGCAGTCGTCCAGGTTCCCGAAGAACATGACCTCGCTCTTACCCCTATTGACTTTGGCACCTGAGGCCTGTTCAAACTGGCCGCAGATGTCTAATAGTCTACTCACGGACCGACGATCGGTGCAGAAGACGGCGACATCGTCCATGTACAGGGAGGTCTTGACCTGAAGGCCTCCGCTGCCTGGGATAGTCACGCCCTTCAGGCTCACGTCCTTCCTGATGGAGGCGGCAAAGGGCTCCACACAGCACACGAACAAGGCAGGAGAGAGCGGGCAGCCCTGCCTGACTCCAGATCTAACAGGAAAAATGTCTGATTCCCACCCGTTGATCGAGACTGCGCTAACGATGTTGACGTCGAGCAGCCGGATCCAATTGCGGATGCCCTCCCCGAACCCCAATTTGGAGAGAACGTCCCTCATGTAAGCATGAGAGACCCTGTCGAAGGCCTTCTCCTGGTCCAGGCTGACGAGGCAGGTGTCCACCCGCCTGTCCTGCACGTAGGCGATCGTATCCCTGATGAGCGCGAGGCTCTCAGCCAACTTCCTGCCCGGCACAGCACAGGTTTGGTCAGGGTGAATCACTGACTCCAGGACAGACCTGACCCAGTTGGCTATGACCTTGGCCAGGATTTTGTAGTCCACGTTCAAAAGTGAAATGGGACGCCAATTCTTAATTTCTTCCTTCTCCCCCTTCCTCTTGTAAATGAGGGTGATGATGCTCTTCCTCATGGACTTGCACATTTCCCCTGCCCGAAACGCACTATTGTACACCTCCAGCAGGTCCTGGCCGACCAGGCCCCACAGAGCGGAATACAGCTCGACCGGTAAGCCGTCGCTTCCGGGAGCCCTATTCCTCTCCAAGGACTTGAGGGCTCTGGTCAGCTCGTCCAGGGATATCGGCCGGTCCAGCCACTCCCTCGTGCCGTCGTCTAAGGCCTCCGTGATAGACGACAGGAACGACTCGGAGGCTGTGCTGTCCGTGGGCTTCGTGTCGTACAGTCTGGCATAGAAGGATCTGCTGATCCTCAAAATGTTGGGCCGAGACGACGTCACCGAGCTGTCGTCCTCCTTCAGCCGGCTAAGCACAGAGCTCTCTTTGTGCACATTCTGAAAGAAGAAACGCGAGCACATCTCGTCCTGCTCCACGGAGCGGACCCTGGACCGGAAGATTATCCTGGAGGCCTCCGCGGCAAAGAGCGAGGCTTTCTCGCCCCTCACCTCGCGGAGGCCCTCCGTGACATCGACGCCCATCAACTGCAGAAGGAGCAGGTTCTGCACCCTTTTCTGGAGTCGCAACAGATTTCCCCCCATCTCTCTTGCCTTCTGAACACCCTTGAGGACAAAGAACCTCTTGATGTTCTCCTTCACTGTCTCCCACCAGTCACCTGGAGACTCAAAGAGGGGTTTCATGGTTCTCCAACCGGCATAGTCCCTCTTAAGCTCCTCGACGTTCTCTGGGGTCAACAGAGTCGTTTTGAGCTTCCACGTCCCCTTGCCGGCCGGCTGGTCGTCCTGTAAGTGACAGTTGGTCAGCAGGAGGCAGTGGTCAGAGAAGAACACCGGCTCAACGCCGGTGGACCTGACCGAGAACGTCTGTGACACAAACAGGAAGTCTATCCTTGAGCGGATAGACCCGTCTGGCCGCGACCAGGTGTACCTCTGCTGCGCTCCGTCTGCAGGGGTGCTGAAGACGTCGAGCAGCTTGGCGTCCTTCACCGCGCCCATCAGGAATCTGGACGTGACGTCCAGTTGACTCCCCCCACCCGCTGTCCCCACGCTGGATCTTCCCTCTGCATCAATGATGCAGTTGAAGTCTCCGCCTAGGATGACCGGCCTGGACGTAGCCAGCAGGGGTGGAAGCCGCTGCAGGACGGCCAACCGCTCACTCCGTACCACTGGGGCGTACACGTTGATCAGCCTCAGGGGAGCGTTCCTATAGGTGATGTCAGCCACTAGGGGGCGCCCCCCCCACCACCTCCTGAACTTGAGAGATGGTGAAGTTGCGCCCCCGCAGCACAATAGCCAGGCCCGAGGAGCGACAGTCGTTACCCCCCAACCAGATCGAACGCCCACAAGTCCAGGCGTAGGACCATTTCCCGTACCTGCCGAGGTGCGGTATCCCGCACTCCTGCAGAAACAGGAGGTCCGCCTTGATGGTGGTCAGGTAGGCCAATGTGGACACACATCTCGCGGTTGACTTGACGCTGCGCACATTAATGCTCGCAACTCGTACCCTCATTGTGGGCAGTGACCGCAGTACCCTCCCCAAGTCCAAGGTCCAGCTCCTCCATCTGTCCCTTCATGCCCATTGCCCGGGCTAACTGCTGGACGCTCTCCGGGCTCAGGAAACCGTCCGTGCTGCCTTCCGGGTGGCATCCCCCCATCAGGGGTGCGGAGGCAGGAGGGTCCGGCTCTGGGTCAGGCTGGGGACGCGCTGTTTCCTCCTTCCTGCCTGGAAGTTCCAGGGGGCCCTCCAGTGCTCCAGCGGCACTTGACTGGGCGTCCAAGGGAGCCTCAGGACGCCTCGCGTCACCTGGAAGTGGGGTGCTGCTTTCCTTCCCCCTCGAGATCTTTAACTTCTGCTTCGGGTGGGCCCTCTCCGAATCCCCCTCGTCAGAGGAGCTCTTATAGCCCCCCTGTAGCTGCCTCTTCCCACCTGATGGTTGTGGTTCCTGGGCCCGTCAACGCACCTTCCTCCTCGCTTTCCGGACTGTTGTCCACTCCCCTGGGTCGCCTGTCGCCGCCTCCATCGACTCCGGGTTGCCGGGGGGGATCAGAGCCTGCAGGGGTGCTTTGCTGGCCTCGGGCCCATCCTGCGGGGCTGGGCCCTCCTGCACGGCCTGGCCCTCCTGCACATTAGTGGGGTCCTTGCTGGGCCCTGGTGCCTTCCTCTCCTCCGGGGGGGCTGGCCCCGCATTGCCCCTGCCGGCGTCCTGGGCGTAGGTGGTCCCCCGCAGCGGGCATGCCCGATAGAGGTGGCCTGCTTCCCCGCAAAGGCTGCAGCTTTTCTCTCGTGGGCAATCCTTTGCAAGGTGTCCCTCCTCCCTGCAGTTCCTACAGATGGTGGCTTTGCAGTCGGCCGCCACGTGACCTGACCTACCACAGGCATGGCAGACTTTAGGTTGCCCTGCATAGGTCAGGTAGCCCCTGCTCCTGCCGATCGCGAAGCTGGACGGTGGGTGTACGACATTCCCGTCCACGCCTTTCCTCAGCGTCACCTTGACCTGCCTCTCACTCGTCCAGATGCCAAAGGGGTCCACGATGTCAGTTAGGCCCCCTTCCACCTTCACATACCTTCCGAGGAAGGTCAGGACATCAACTGCTGGCACATGCGGGTTGTACATGTGTACAGTCACCATACGGCTCCTCTGTGCTGGCATCACAAACAGTGGGACAGCGGTCAATACAGAGAGGGGGCCCTCACCTCCTTTCTCCTTGAAAACCTCCAGGAAGCGCTCGCAAAGCTTGGCACTCCTGAAGGTCACATCGTAAAAACCTCCTCCAGGGAAATCCTGCAGGCAGTAAATGTCCGCAGTAGCGAACCCACAACAGCCCTACAGGACCCTCTTCACGAAGAAGATGCGATCCACAGGTGCACCCTCATCCACCTTCTTTACGGAAACACGGATGGTGTTCCGGACCCCCTGACCTGGGGCACGAGCACTTGCTGCAGCCATCGTTGTAGGTTGGCTGCTCCCCTGAACCAGCGTTAGGCCGAAGCCAGCATTAAGATCCACTGGTTGCAAGGGTGCACAGCCAACCCGACGTCCTCCTTTCACCTCCAAGACAGCACACTCCTCCTCTCAGTCCACAAGAGAGTGGGTCTTTATTTTGTTCCAGATGTAAGCTGGTTCACTGAGCTTGAAGGTTTATTCCCAGATATTTTGTCACCATTCTAGGTAACATCAACAGTGAGCCTCCAGTGAAGCGCTGGTGTTATGTCCCACTTTCTATTTATCTGTTTAGGTTTCCTTGGGTTGGTGATGTCATTTCCTGCGTTGGCGATGTCATTTCCTGCTCTTTTTCTCAGGGGATGGTAGATTGGCTCCAAATCAATGTGTTTGTTGATGGAGTTCCGGTTGGAATGCCATGCTTCTAGGAATTCTTGTGCGTGTCTCTGTTTGGCTTGTCCTAGGATGGATGTGTTGTCCCAATCAAAGTGGTGTCCTTCCTCATCTGTATGTAAGGATACGAGTGATAGTGGATCATGTTGTTTTGTGGCTAGTTGATGTTCATGTATCCTGGTGGCTAGCTTTTTGCCTGTTTGTCCAATGTAGTGTTTGTCACAGTTCTTGCAAGGTATTTTGTAGATGACGTTCGTTTTGTTTGTTGTCTGTATAGGGTCTTTTAAGTTCATTAGCTGCTGTTTTAGTGTGTTGCTGGGTTTTGGGCTACCCTGAGGCCAAGAGGTCCGAGTAGTATGGCAGTCATTTCGGAAATGTCTTTCATGTAGGGGAGAGTGGTTATGGTTTCTGGGCTCGTTTTGTCTGTTTGTTTGGGTTTGTTGCTGAGAAATCGGCAGACTGTGTTCATTGGGTACCCGTTCTTAGTTCTCCTAGTGGCTGACGTCACCTACAGGAACGCTCCCCTGAGGCTGATCCATGTGTACGCCCCAGTGGTACGGAGTGAGCGGTTGGCCGTCCTGCAGCGGCTTCCACCCCTGCTGGCTATGTCCAGGCCGGTCATCCTAGGTGGAGACTTCAACTGCATCATCGATGCAGAGGGAAGATCTGGCGTGGGGGCAGCGGGTGGGGGAAGTCAACTGGACGTCATGTCCAGATCCCCGATGGGCACGGTGAAGGACGCCAAGCTGCTCGACGTCTTCAGCACCCCTGCAGACGGAGTGCAGCAGAGATACACCTGGTCACGGCCAGATGGGTCTATCCGCTCAAGGATAGACTTCCTGTTTGTGTCACGGGCGTTCTCGGTCAGGTCCACCGGCGTCGAGCCGGTGTTCTTCTCTGACCACTGCCTCCTGCTGACCAACTGTCACTTAGAGGACGACCAGCCGGCCAGCAAGGGGACATGGAAGCTCAACACGACTCTGTTGAACCCAAAGAACGTCGAGGAGCTTAAGAGGGAGTACGCCGGTTGGAGAACTGTGAAACCCCACTTTGAGTCTCCAGGTGACTGGTGGGAGACAGTGAAGGAGAACATCAAGAGGTTCTTTGTCCTCAAGTGTGTTCGGAAGGCGAGAGAGAAGTGGGGAAAGCTGTCGCGACTCCAGAAAAGGGTGCAGAACCTGCTCCTTCTGCAGTTGATGGGGGTCGATGTCACGGAGGACCTCTGCGAGGTGCGGGGCGAGAAAGCCTCGCTCTTTGCCGCGGAGGCCTCCAGGATAATCTTCCGGTCCAGGATCCGCTCCGTGGAGCAGGGCGAGACGTGCTCGCGTTTCTTCTTTCAGAAGGTGCACAAAGAGATCTCTGTGCTTAGCCGGCTGAAGGAGGACGACGGCTTGGTGACGTCGCCTCTGCCCGACATTTTGAGGATCAGCAGATCCTTCTATGCCGGACTGTACGACACGACGCCCACACAACAGCACGGCCTCCAAGTTGTTCCTGTCGTCTATCACGGAGGTCTTAGACGACGGCACGAGGCAGTGGCTGGACCGGCCGATATCCCTGGACGAGCTGACCAGAGCCCTCAAGTCCTTGGAGAGGAATAAGACTCCCGGGAGCGACGACCTACCGCTCGAGCTGTATTCCGCTCTGTGTGACCTAGTTGGCCAGGACCTGCTGGAGGTGTGCGATAGTGCGCTTCGGGCAGGGGAAATGTGCAAGTCCATGAGGAAGGGCATCATCACCCTCATTTACAAGAGGAAGGGGGAGAGGGAAGAAATTAAGAATTGGCATCCCATTTCACTATTGAACGTGGACTACAAAGTCCTGGCCAAGGTCATAGCCAACCGGGTCAGGTCTGTCCTGGAGTCGGTGATTCACCCTGACCAAACCTGTGCTGTGCCAGGCAGGAAGATCACTGAGAGCCTCGCGCTCATCAGGGATACGATCGCCTACGTGCAGGACAGGCGGGTGGACACCTGCCTCATCAGCCTGGACTAGGAGAAGGCCTTCGACAGGGTCTCATGCTTACATGAGGGACGTCCTCTCCAAATTGGGGTTCAGGGAAGGCATCCACAATTGGATCCGTCTGGTCTACACCAACATCGTTCGCGCAGTCTCGATCAACGGGTGGGAATCGGACAGTTTTCCCGTCAGATCTGGAGTCAGGCAGGGCTGCCCGCTCTCTCCTGCCTTGTTCGTGTGTTGTGTGCAGCCCTTGGCTGCATCCATCAGGAAGGACGTGAGCCTGAAGGGCGTGACTATCCCAGGCAGCGGAGGCCTTCAGGTCAAGACCTCCCTGTACATGGACGACGTCGCCATCTTCTGCACCGATCGTCAGTCGGTGAGTAGGCTGTTGGACATCTGCGGCCAGTTTGAACAGGCCTCAGGTGCCAAAGTCAATAGGGGTAAGAGCGAGGTCATGTTCTTCGGGAACTGGGACGACCGCTCCTTCATCCCCTTCACCGTCAGGACAGACTACCTGAAGGTGGTGGGTGTTTGGTTTGGTGGAGCTGGGGCGTGCACTAAGACTTGGGAGGAGGGTATCACCAAACTGAGGCAGAAGCTGGGCAGGTGGACGCTCCGGTCCCTCTCCATCGCGGGTAATTCCGGTGCTGTTGTATGTGGCACAGGCCTGGCCTATTCACTGGGCCTGCGCCGCTGCGGTCACCGGGGCCATCTTCCACTTCATTTGGGGGTTGAGGATGGACCAGGTCCACAGGGACACCATGTACAAAGACCTGGGAAATGGGAGAAAGGGCGTACCGAACGCCATCCTCGCCCTGACGGCTGCCTTTGTGTGTGGCTGCATCAAGCTGTGCGTAGATCCTCAGTACGCAAACACCAAGTGTCACTACTTACTGAGGTTCTACCTGTCCCCGGTGTTGCGAAGGATGGGCCTGGCCTCGTTGCCACGGAACACTCCGAGTAGTTGGACCGTTCCGTACCACCTGTCCTTCTTGGAGAAATTTTTGAAAGGAAACACCTTTGACCACAAGGCCGTCAGGCAGTGGTCAGCACGTAGTATCCTCAGGAAAAGGAGAGGGTGGATCCCGTCATGTGGTTCCCCACGCAGATTGCCAAAGTTGTTTGGCAAAATGCCTCATCGCCAGAACTTTCAAACAAGCACAAGGGCATTGCTTGGCTGGCGGTGAGAGGGGCTCTGCCAGTGAGATCCTTTATGCATGCCCGGAATCTCTGCGCCATCGCACGCTGCCCTCGAGGCGACTGCAGGGGGGGACGAGACTGTCGATCACCTCCTTCTGGAGTGTGCCTATGCACAGGAGGTCTGGAGGGGGATGCAGTGGTATTTGTCGAGGTTCGTCCCGAGCAGCTCCGTGACGCGGGACTCCGTGCTCTACGGGCTGTTTCCGGGGACGCACGCAGAGACCAACATCAACTGCACCTGGAGGACAATCAATGCAGTGAAAGACGCTCTTTGGTCTACCCGCAACTTGCTGGTCTGCCAGCTGAAAGTACTGACCTCGACCGAGTGTTGCAGACTGGCGCACTCCGAGGTCCAGGACTACGTGCTGAGGGACGCGCTAAAGCTTGGGGCAGCCGCTGCCAAGGCGCGGTGGGGAAAGGCCACCGTATGAAACCCCTCGTCCAGAATAGAAAAAAGGGCCCTATCTGGTAACTGGGCCCAGCTGGCACCTTCCCCAACTGGTCAGGGGGCCAACGGGGAATGTGTGGGGAGACGACTGCCGGGGTGTTTTCTTCGCTTTGTGTTTTTTCTTCTTTGTTTTGTTTTTTCCTTTAATTTTTGTATGTATCGCCTGGGTAACCAGGAGCAGCTTGCATGTCTGGGTAGGTGTATAAATATGTTTTATTTTTTGTACATCTTATGAATAAAGTATATATTTTCAAATAAAAAAAAGTGACGAAATGTCTAAAAACTAACCTTCCAGCGCAGCGAGCAAACTCACATCTAGAAACTCAACCTGAGCTACAAATCTTCTCAAATGTCACCTTTGTGTATCATCGTTGTGGCACTGCAGTAGGCCCAAGGTGTGTCGGATCCAACGTATCATCCTCTGACTCTTCCGTCATCTGTAATCCAACCCCACGACTAAAGACATTTTCCCCTCTCCACCATTATCTGCTTTCCTGAGGGACCACTCTCTCCGGGACTCCCTTGCCCACTCCACACTCCCCTCCAGCCCCACCACACCTTGCACTTTTCCCTGTAACCAGAGGCAGTCCTCCACCCGCCCCTACACCTCTCCCCTCACTCCCATCCCAGACCTCAAGAAGACTTTCCACATCAAGCCGATGTTCACCTGCACATCTGCCAATGTGGTATACTGCATCTGGGAAACCAAGCGGAGGCTTGGGGGCCGCTTTGCAGAACACCTTCGCTCAGTTTGCACTAAACAACTGCACCTCCCAGCCGTGAACCATTTCAACTCTCCCTCCCCTTCCTCAGGTGACATGTCCATCCTCTGCCTCCTGCAGTGCGAGATACTCTAGCATCTGCAGTTCCTACTATCCCTGCAGCTATATAAAACCCTTGTTAGGCAGCATTTAGAGTACTGTGTGCAGTTTTGGTCCCCACACTACCAGAAGGATTTGGAAGCTTTGGAGAGAAGTTTCACCAGGATGTTGCCTAGTCACCAGGGCAATGACTACAAGGAGAGGTTAAAAAGATTAGAATTGTTTTTACTGTAAACACAGTGGCTGAGACGAGACCTGATGGAGGTCATTGGGGTCATTTAAGAGACTGCTGGACATGTATATGGTCACAGAAATTTGAGGGTGCATACATGAGGATCAATGGTCGGCACAACATTGTGGGCTGAAGGGCCTGTTCTGTGCTGTACTGTTCTATGTTCTATGTTCTATGTTCTATGTAAAATTGAAAGGCATCGATAGGTTGGATAGTCAGAGGCTTTTTCCCAGGGTTGAAGTTTCAATTACAATGGGGCATCAGCTCAACGTCAGATGGGGAAAGTTTAAGGGAGATGTGCGAGGGAAGTTTTTCAGGCAGAGTGTGGTAGCAGCCTAGAATGCATTTTCAGAGGAGGTGGTGGAGTTGGGTGCGTTGAAGACATTTAAGAGGCACCTCGATGAGTGCATTAATAGGGAGGGAATAGAGAAATATGGATCAAAAAATGGCAGGTTTGTTTTTAGATTAATTAGGGCATGATGGTTGGAGGGCCGAAGGACCTGTACCAGTGCTGTACTTTTTCATCTGTTCATTTGTTCGTAATGTGAATCAGGAGGTGCAAATGGGACTGTCCATCAAACTCATTGTACAATGGTATAAAATGCTGAACACACTGTATGGTCCTGTGATGGTGTACTATTGGAAGGAACTGACTTCCCTTGGAAGATACTATCTTTGTCAATAAACAAGATTTTTTTTTCTGGGGAGTGCTCTGTAGAAGTGCACCTGGACCCGAAACATTAACTCTGATTCCTCTCCACAGATGCTGCCAGACCCCCTGAGCTTTTTCAGCAATTTCTGTCTATATTTCACTTTTTCCGGGCAGCTCTGTGGAAGATACCATCAAATACTTGACCATATTGAAAATGCTATCTTTCTTGGCTGTTGATATTTAATTTTTCAATGGGTAACTAAGAGGTCCCCACCATCTTATCTCTGGGTGCATGCACAACGAATCTCCACTGATCATCAGCACCAGCTTTTCTACACTTGTTGACTTTGAGAGGCAGCTGGAAGGCAACCCATGGCCTTTATGCCCATGGATGCTACATGGTTGGATATCATTTAATAATCTAGTTGTCATATTCAAAAGGCATTGATCTGTGTACTTCACATACTTTTGGTTTTCCCACACATTATTAATGACTGACAATCTCCCATCCCATGCTACCAACACATTTGAACATTAAAAGACAGGCTACAACGCTTCATCCATTGAATAATATCTTAAACAATCTTATAGCTATCATTTTCATATGGTTTTAATTTTGCCTACATTTGCTCTTAACCACTGAGTTTTATTGTGTTTTACATTTTCAATTCTTTTGATAATGAAGTACTGAAGTTTCAAATTATTTATCCTCAACAGATCAAAAATGTAACCAACGACATTTTTGTTAACTGCTAACTTGGACAAATTTATAGATCATGCACAAGTCATAAGACCTTCTAATCAATGACTTGGCACATGGCTGCATCTATTTCAGATAATTGGAACGCAATTAACATATTTCAAGACATCATACTGACACGTGATGTCAAATGTTTAGAGAATGGTCTCCAAGGAGACATTAGTGGGCATGTACATCATGATGTGAATCATTTCCCATTGAAGGCAACATTTATCTTAATAACATTTAATCAGGTATCCTTGAATATTACAATGCAGTCACACAGCCGTGTTAATATTCAATAAAAGGCCTGCTGTGTTTCGGGATAACCACTTACAAATGCAGTTGAATTAATACTTCTTAAAGTGGCTTAGTAGTTAGCACTGCTGCTGAGCAGTGCCAGGAACCCGGGTTTGTTTCCACCCTCGGGTGACTGTCTGCGTGGAGTTTGCACGTTCTCCCCGTGTCTGTGTGGGTTTCCTCTGGGTGGTCTGGTTTCCTCCCACAGTCCAAAGGTCTGCAGACTAGGTGGATTGGACATGATAAATTGCCCATAGTGTCCAGGGATATGTAGGTTAGGGAATGGGTCTGGATGGGATGCTCTGAGGGCCAGATGGACTTGTTGGGCCAAACAGCCTGTTTCCACATTTCAGGGATTCTGTGAATTTGGAAGGCCCGACAAATATGGTATGTTTAAAAGAAAATGCTTGAATATGGAGCTAGGAATAAACAGTTTGCCCACTTCCTCCTGATTATCCCTCCTTCCCCATTGCCCCATCTTCTCAAATGCCCCAGCCTCTTCATCGCCTCCTCCTCATTCTGGGCACTGCCCCTCCCAATTGGCTCCTGTTTTCCTCCCTTCACATTGAACTGGTATCTGTAGCTAACTCTCAATATGATGATGAAACCTCAGGCCTAAACATTGTCCTGCATGGCCCATCTCTGAAAATGAAGTGTGCTAAATTTCCATTCCCTCAACTCTGATTTGATCCATACACTTTTGACCGATTGAATAGTTTTAATTCTGTACCCTGTGGGATGTTCTTTTTGTGAGAATGATTTCAAAATGTTATCAAAACTAGTTTAATAATAGAATATAGAAGGTTGTACCTAATGGAAGCAACAGTGGTCACACCTGCTGGCTGGACAACAAGTGAAGGCCCCATGCCACCTCTCTTACAGTTATCCTGACAAATTTAGTTCTGCTTGACAGGCAGCAGTAGATTTAACAACAAGAACAGATCCTGATAGACAAACCCCTCATTCTCTTAAATGGTAGCATCATTTCAGAGGCAATGTTTGTTGCCAGCACAACACCATTTTGTGGCCTTGGAATGTGGACGGACCCTGGGCAGAGGTGACTATTGATTGGGTTGGGAGGAATGGGAGTGCTGTTGTGGGGAGGGGATTTGCAAAGCAGGGAAGTTAGGGGATTTCCAAAAAGGGCATTGATGTGGCTCAGTGTGACTCCCTTTTTCTAAAGTCTCAATCAGGCACTTGGAATGAGGGACAAGCACCTTTACTCCGAACTCCAGCAACCAGGGAAGCCTATGGGTTTGCTTATTGTGTTCCCTACTCTGGCCTAACGCTGCTGGTCATTAGCTTAATGCAACCAGCTGCAGAATCTGGCCATTTGTTGCCACTTGGGAGCCTCAACTGGCAGTGGAGTGGGAAGCCCATCCATGGGCCTTGCCAAAGGTGGCTTAATTAGTTTGCTGTTGAGAACTCAAATCTCCTGATTAAATGGCTAGAAGCAAAATAACAGTAGTAATGGCAGTATTGGAACACCCATATATTGTTATAATTGAGGCCAGTGTTCCACACAGCTGTAACATTAGTAAAACTGGCCATGTTGCTAGTAATGCTGGTTATGGGGCCAGTCATACTGGTGTGGTACCAGTACTGGTTATGAAGTCCAGAATATCTGCATAGAGCCAGTGTGCATGCAGTAACTGTGGTCTTACATACACGTGTTGCTTTAAGAATTTGAAAGTTATTTTGTTGTAAATCTGAAACAGGAATGTACAGTCATGTAATAAAGGGCAATGATTTCTATAACTTACCATGACAAGCAACCAAAAAAGACATTAGAGACACACTCTGCATTCATCACTGCAACACAAGATGTCACTTCTCTGATATATAATTATGGAACCCAGGTTAGACTTTGTAGACAACTTTAGCCCCTTATCTCCTTAGACCTAAGATGGTGACTATTGTATCTGGCCGATGGAGAGAAAAGAGGGAGAATGGCTGCTAACACAAAATAAGTCACCATATAGTGGGATATTAAGAGCTAAGATGATGTTTGAAGATGTTGAAATTGCTAGTAAATAAGGCACATAGGTGAGTGTATAACAAAGAAAAAACTATTACTGTTTGCAATAGAGCTAGCCTTTAATAACACAGGAGGAAATGCAGCCTTGAGTTTAGGATGATTATACGCGATAATGAAACAATTAGACACTGCGTCATGGATTTATCTGACATGGTATATCGAGGTTCCATATAGTGGCATTCAGGATTTAACAAACATCAAATTTGTCTTAGAGTCGAGAACCTTTCTCCCATCGGTGCTCTGATCTGTAGACCACTCTGAAATTTCACCAGTTAGGAGGAAAAGGACTGCATCAGACATTTGGAAATTATGCAGCCCAATGTACTGTATCCACACATACATACAGACTGCATGTTTTATTGATGGGGACTGCTAAAGGAATTTCATCTTCAACATCCCAACTATATATTACCGTAGTATTCTTGGAACAAATATTTGGTGCAATGTGAGAACAATCGTCATCCTATCAATGGAAGTATAGATGGTGTATTTGTGGGCATTGCACTCTCCTCCTGTGCCATTTGGTGGCCAGGGCTCTCACTCACCTATGTCAATCAGGATGATTTGGTTCTGGATGTGAGTTGGGAAGACCGTCTCCCTACCAAACTCTCCATAAAAGAGGACATTAAATTCTGCAGCATATTTCTAACTGCTAAATAAGTGTGTTATACGTTAATAAAGGAAGATGGTGACTGAAAATTAATGTGAATATTAGTGTATTCAGGCAAGATATGACATGAAATGGGGGCAATATGGCTTTTGTTTTATTAAAAAGTAAAGGTGTTTGGGAATTTTCACTTATTGCCTTGAAGTATAACAGACTGCAGGCTTTCTTTCAGCTCTTTTTTCCGTGAGGAGAATAATTCTTAAAGATACAAAGTTCAACAGCAAGCAGCAAAGATAAAGCTGAGGCTGTGTGTTCATCATGGGACTTATTACGTAGGCATCTATTTTAGCTCTCAGCTCTTTCTTCCACTGACACAATGTCACATGAACCACAGGATTTTTGCTCATTACTGCTTCAATATTGCTCATTAAGTAGATTCTTGATTTCGGGTAAAGAAATACGCCTTCATACCAATTGTTCTTTATTTCCCCGAAACATTTCTGCTTGAAAATTATTTTCCCTCATTTTTTCTCTGTGGTCCATGGATTAAATGCTAACTTGGTGAGAAGCACTCTGGACTCATAACCCAAGAGGTATGTGAAGCTTACCTCAGGACAATTACATCTCTTCTTGGGCTTGTTGGCATATGATGTAAACAATGGAGTTAATTGTTCTTTCCTAAAGCTAGTTTTCCCTTGAACAGGTAGCTAGTTTATTGCCAGAAGCTTTAGTTTGAAGGACATCTCTCTAACCTTAAACATGGAGACTCTCCCAGTCTTACTGCCTGCTCAAGGTGAATGGGACGAGTGACAATTAATCTGCATGAACACATTACAAACTTTCCATAGTAATCGGGTTCTGGAGTGTGACTCAATCTTGAATTATCTCATATAGAGGTAGGACCATTACCACTGTACAACAGGCCTTCAATAATTGCCCTTCCTTGCTTCTGAAAAACACTCTGTGTATTAATGTAGAACTACCTGAAATTAGGAAACCCAAATCTGAGGAGAATAAACTGTGCCCGTGTGCCATTTGTATTACAAAAAATATGGTTGGATTTGACAGTTTTCAGGAACAAAAGAGATTGTATTATTTTGTCAGTAATATCATCAGGCTAAAACTCTCACTTACAGATGCTTAATCAACAGGCCAATCATTACATTGCTTAGGGATGTTCTTGTATTGATTCTGGTGCAGCAATTATGAGTACGAAGAGTATGTTTATAATTTCCTTACAAACATTGTGATGATTCAAAAAAAAACCTTTACCTTGCCCCCTCATGATCAAACCTTTTCTGGCTCAGCTTTATAATTTAATATTTAACTTACGAACATTAAACAACATTTGGATGGCATTAATTATCACTTAACTGCATGTCAAATTATCTTGTAATTGCACCAATGCAAATGTCTGTGGTCCAGGGCCACAGGAATTCTGCAGTAGACCTTACCAAATGCTGAAATTGTACAAGAACAGAGCAATTGCATATGCATATCAGACATTGAAATTCCAGTCAAAGCAGTGACATACAAC
This sequence comes from Stegostoma tigrinum, assembly GCF_030684315.1. Classification (NCBI taxonomy): domain Eukaryota; kingdom Metazoa; phylum Chordata; class Chondrichthyes; order Orectolobiformes; family Stegostomatidae; genus Stegostoma; species Stegostoma tigrinum. The sequence continues at coordinate 45,895,279 of NC_081372.1, read as the reverse complement.
GTTATTTCAAATTAATTACAGACAGCACCTGCGTCCTATATCCTGGCTAATTTCATACTCTTCCACATGCACAGCACGGTTTTTGCAAGTTTAATTACGAACAGGGCAGCTCAAATCACTGATAATATTAATTCTATGATCATCAAGATACAATTTGTTTTACATTTGTGAATTTTTATTTACGGTTCTCTCCCTCTTTATCATTCCACCTTTGTTCATCCCTTATGCCACAAATAAATAATATTTAATCCACAGTAATTGGCTCAATTAGTGATAATGATTGGCCTTGCTGCATGGCTGTGAATTTGTTCTGTTCAAGGTAATGCATCTGTGCTATGATGTGAAGTCTACATTTATCAGGGGGTCGATAATCTTTTTCAGTCTTACATTTCACATGTGTATTCCACAGTACTGGAATTTTTGTTTCACATTCCAATTTTTTTTTCTGCAATCTTGACGACTTGATCTCCAGCATTGAAAGAGTTGACTCCTCAGACATGATACAACTTTTGACCAGGTAGTAAATTGATCACAATTGGCCTAATAGCGGAGGATAGTTATTGAGGGCTATTATATAGCAAAATCGCTAGATTAGAGACTACAGCTGACTTTGCTCTTTTATCACCCAAGAGATGCTGAAACAAATTTCTTTCCCTGCTCTATCTGCTATCATCTAACCCTCTGTTATAAACTAGAAAACAAAACACAACATTTCATTCACAGCTGCTCATGAATAAATTTGCCCAGATGACACTTGAGTCTTAGTTTCAGGGTTCAAAACTTACGTCTAGATCTAGATGTGTGAAATTAATTAAAATTAAAGGGCTTTGTTGGAGTATTTCATGCGTGGTGCTAAGTGTCCCTTCAGCTCTGAGATCTCAATTTCATATATTGAGGACTGTTTTCAACCATAAGGTACTAAATTCCCTGACCATGGACACTTAAAGTTTTTTTTTTATTTAAAGTTGAAACATACAAGACTTTTTTGGTTATTTGTGAAAGATGCAAATTTGTGGTACTGTATGACAATAAAAACCTAAGGGAAAGAAAATGGAATTGCTGTAAAACTCAAGTGGAATGAATATTTCTTTTTCAGTTACGATTAGCTTGAAAATTTACAAATGGAAGTGTGCAGAATAAACACAAACAGACCAGGAAATAGCTTTTTAACAAAGTGGCCAGTAGATACGTAGAGAGTCGCTAACCACCTAAATTATATAGATTACCACTCAGATGTCATTTTATATACTCAATATTTCCCATTATATTTTCTGTTGAAATGCTCCTGTCCTACCAACATTTCATAAAGGTACCGAACACTTCTAAATTTTCAGCTCAAACTTTTTTTAATAGTAATTAGTTTTCTTCCAGTTTGTTCAATGAATGAGCAAAGTGTTCAAGCATCTATGGAAATAGTTGATTCATTGTATTATCTCAATTCATATGGGCTTCAACAGAAATTCCTTGGTTTGTGCATATAAAATAATATATTTGTATATTCCACCTGTTCATTCAGGTTGTTACAACTGCCATAAAGCTAGATTATATTCAACTTCCATTTTAATTTGTGAGGACTTTAATCGATTGAAAAATGTTTTAAAGAAATAAACAATGACCAAAAATGGCTGTCATGATCACCTGACTGCAGGTTTGGGCAAATCTAGGGGAGCTGTACAAAATAATATTGAGATTATCATGATATCTAAAGACTGAAACCAACCAGCTGAAAGAGTGTCATGATGTTTACATTGCCTGTTGCATTCACACTTGCGTGATAAATTCACACATTGAATGTAACAGAGCTTAGCGAACAAGTCTGGCTTTTGACACTCAAGAAAGCTATGAGTCCAGATTAGGATAAATAAGGTAAACATGGAATCTATGTCTGTGTCATCATCCCAGTTTTTGTATTGTTCTTTCCTATTGATCTTATAATGAAAAGCTCTTCACAAACAGAACAGAAAAAAAATGTTTTTGCCTACCCTTCATGCTAAGGAGATATCAGGATTGAGCATGTTACCGACATGAAATAGCTGCTTTGATCACCTGACAAACCCTGCTAATTCACCTGGAATATATAGTACTAGCTGCATTGGAATGACCATTTTAATCAAGAGGTACTGAAATTCAGTGAAGTGTCAAAAAGTGTGAATCCGTTGTTTTACTCACCCTTGCATTATGGATTTATATTTCATAGATGGAATGTTATCTATGGAGTATTCAGTTTGAAAAAGGGTAATTGATCTAGACTTAGAACATTAAATATTAACCAATTATTTTTGAGCAACAAAGAAGAAAGCAATATGGATTGTTAACTGTAAATATGTTGAAAGTTCTTGTCTCTCTGCCTCTCAACTACAAAAGTTCCTATCTAGTGAAGAAAAGAGTAACTTTGAACAATTCATCATTCACAGAAACTTAATATCTACAAACTTTACTACTTGCTGCAGAACCGAGGCAACGGCTAAGCAGTCAGGGCTTGGATCATTCTCAAAACTGATGAGCTCCTAAGCTGTAAACTGCAACTAACTTTACATTCCAGCGTGCAGTGGTTTTCACCACACTTCCTTCTAACATTATTACCTGTGTTTGCGTATAAATTTGATACCATGCTTGTATCTTTTTTGGGAGGTGGGGTTGAATGTAGCAGTCATTGAAATTACTCTATTTTTCAAGGAAAGAAACCTTGGAATTAATTAATTTTGATTTGTAAACCAAGTTTGAACTGAAGTGTGATAACTGTGTGCCAAATGAAAAAAGAAATAAAAATCTTTAAATATAACCTATAATGCACTTCTTTATTAAACACATTCGGATTAACCTTTTGTCGATCATTTTCTGTTTTTTTTAAACTGAAGAAAGTAACTTCAGGAATTACTTTGCTACTCATTATTCTATTACTGTGTTTAAATTATTGAGCATGCTTATCTGCAGTGAGTTCAGTTATTGAGTGGGGATTCAATCATTAAATTTTCCTTACAAGAGTCCGATAATTCCTCTCTCAATAAATGTCAAGTTACATATTTTTAATTTACTGGATTATGATTCTAATCTTTTATTAAATACTGCAGTAGCACTGGCAATTTTGCAAGCTTCTGCTGCCATTTCTGGGCCTAAAGAGTTGCCAAGTACCTTTTCACCTTCCAAATGCCTCCTCTCCTCAAACCAATGAATAATGTAATAATACAAACAGAGAAGTGTGGAGTGAGACAACTTGAAGCAAATTGAATCGGGTAATCATCTCTACCTCCTAAAAAATGGTAATCTTCCAGAATAAAACAGTCATTCACCATATATCACTCTCAATGATGAACAGTGATGATCACAAGTTGAAATTGTATTAGCTGGTATTTCAGAAAGTTAGTTACCTCCAATCATTTTATCTCAGCTTAGAAAGGTAAAGGTCTAGGATTGAATTTTCAGACATCCATCAAACTCAAGGTAGAGGATGGGGTGAGTGGTTCACGAGGAGGCTTGGCAATGGGAGAAAATGCCTCTGGGTACTGACCAGGTTCTATGGAGACTGAAGCATGTCATGATTTTCCTGACAATGCAAAAGCGGAAAAACAGAATATAAAGATTTAAATCAATTCAACTTTTCCAACCTCATTTCTGGTTGGCCCAAAGCCCACTCTTGCGTCTCTCTCACCTTTAAAATTTCCAACAAAGAACCTCTTGTCATCTCCTTTTATGTGACCAGCTATCTTACCCTCATAGTCCATCTTCTTGCTCATTTTAGCTGCATCCTGTGTGGCACCTTGTAAAAGGTATTCTGGGAATACATTTAGATCAATAGAAGATCATGCCTGGCAAATCTGTTCAAATTCTTTGAGGAGGCAATGAGAAAATTAGACAAAGAAGAGCCAGTGGACATGACCTATTTGGATTTGCAGAAGGCCTTAGATAAAGTGTAGGACAGGAGACGTGAAATAAGATAGGAGCCTGTAATGTTAGGGACAAAGTATTGGCATGGATAAAGGATCGGCTGACTGGCAGAAGCAGAGGGTGGGAATAAAAGGGTCATTTTTTAGGATAGCAGCAAGTATCTAGTAGAATTCCACAGACGTCAGTGTTGGGACCACAAGTATTCACATTAATGAATTTGATGGAGAAACTGAGGTGATTGTTGCTAAATTTTCAGAATACACAAAGGTAGTTGGAGAAACCGATAGTGTAAGGAAGGAAAGAGGGCTGCAGGAGGCCTGGACAGGCCAAGAGACGGGCAAAGAAGTGGCAGATGAAATACAATGTGGGCAAGTTTGGGACAATGCATTTTGGTAGGAAGGATAGAGGCACACACTATTTTCTAAATGCGTAAAATCTTCAGAGTCCTAATTCAGGATTCTCTTAAGGTTAACATAAAGGTTCAGTCAGCAGTTGGAGGGCAAATGCAGTGTTAGTATTCATTTCAAGAGGGCTAGAATACAAGAACCTAAGTCACTACATTGGCTGTATAGGATCTAGTCAAATCACATTTGGAACATTGTGAACAGTTTAGGGTCCTGTATCTAATGAAGGATGTGTTAGCATTGGAGGGGGTCCAGAGGAGGTTTACAAGAGTAATCCCAGGGATGAAGGGCTTACCATGTGCTCTGAGTCTGTACTCGATGGAGTTTTAAAAAATGGGGGGAAATCTGATTGAATCTTATAGAATGCTGAGAGGTCCGGATCGAGTGGATGTTTCCACTAGTAGGAGAGAATAGTGCCCAAGGGCACAACCTCGGAATGAAGGGATGTCAATTTAGAGTTAAGATGAGGAGGAATTTCTTCAGCCAGGTGATGGCTAATCTGTGGAGCACACTGCACCAGAAAGCTATGGAGGCCAAGCCATTGAGTGTATTTAAGACAGTGATAGATAAGCTCTTGATTGGTAAGGGGATCAATGATGTTGGCGATAAGGCAGGAGAATGGAGTTGTAAAGCATGTCAGCTATGATCAAATGGCAGAGTGGAATGTATGGGTCGAATGGTCCAATTCGGTTTCAATGTCCATGGTTGAAGTATGACAGCCACCTTTTAAAGGAGGATTAAAAATAGTCAACTAAATTCTAGCCTTGTTAATAATAATCACATCCAGTAATATCCTCCTGCCCATCATTATAACCCTAAACAGCTCAATCTATTCACGACAAGTTGAAATACCATGTCTGAATAAGTGGACAGTGCCATCAGAAAATGAGGTGGTGCTCTTCCTTGTTGGTTTTCCGGGTTCATTGCATCTGAAGCTGTGGGAGGCATGTACAGATGATAAGAGCTGGCATATGAGAATAGATTCTACTACAGTGAGTGCTGGACATTCCCAACATTACTCAATGTGCAACAAGCTATTGAAGGGGGTGGAGTGCACTACACCCTCTGAATGAACACATTGCTCTCAGTAATTCACTAGGTCCACCACAAAATCCCCATTCATCAGCTCTGACTGGGTCTCCTGCCTCTATCCTGGTTATCTTCAAAGATTGGAATGTTGCAGAAGCATGAAACTCTTCCTAACACCTGGGCTCCTGCCAGGCATTTCAAGCTGCATGACCCAGAGGCAGAAAGATAGGACACTCTTGACCTTTGAGTCCAATGCCATCTGCCCCTATTCATTCTGACTACTATGCCTCAGTGACTGTAGGTATTCAGTAGCAAAATGGCTGTGAGCCATTCTGAGGGATTCTTAAGTGCCCTGGATATACAATCCTCCCATGTTCAAGACACACTTAGTCAAATCAGGTTGTGGGTCAACTGGAGTTCGCAAAGCCTGAGACATTTGCGGTGGAATGAAGGAATTTGTACTCACCTAGTCTGAACATTTCTGGCAGTTGAAAATTTTTTTTAATGGCACCAATTCCAAGTTCTTCTCACTTATAATGAGCTAAGTTTGGTTCGGGCTTATGCAGTCCTACTGCTACCCACTGCAAAGAGAGTGTCTTCTTATCTGAGGAGTAATCCTCGCCTGGGTTTCAGGTGGCCAACTCTCCTGGGACATCTCACTTCCCATTGGTCTTTTGGAAGTATTTGGCACATTCAGCAAATCTCCCCCTTCGGACACCCAATGATCTACACGATGGCTGCTGTCAGGAATCTAAATCAGTTCCACAGCTCATTTAACCCACCTTTAACTATAGCTTCCATTACCTCTAATTGGACGGGAAACCTTAAGGCTTCACCCCTGAGAAAAGTGGCACTTTTATCTGTTTCCCACTTGAAGCAGGATTCTGATTTGAAAACAACCTCTGGCAAAAAGTCAAGCAGTTGATTTACCACTGGTGTTTTGTACGCATACACATACACCTTTGTATCCATGGCCACTATCTCCAACAATTGAAAAGGATAAGAAATTAATTTATTTGTAATCCTAGGTACTAAGACAGATCCTTCTCTTAAATACTAAATAACTTCAGTTGGAATCCATGTGGGGTGAGTCAAGAGATCCTTCTCTCACCTCATTTTTTTCTACCCATTAGAAATTTCACTCAAATATGCTCAAAATTCTTCTTTGCATTAATGACGATAATTCTCATTTACTTGTCATAATACTAGTCAATATTTCTCAGACTATCTTGCTGATGCATTGCTGTTCATAATACCAGAAGCTTGATGAGAATTTTACACAAATTGCCAATCATTTATATAATTAAATCAGTAACTGGATCATATATTAAATCCTGATGTGTGCAGAATGCAGAGATGTGGTTATTCAAGGGTTACCTAGTAATGTAGCCACTGGTGAAAAATCTGACAAACATGTTTGGCTGGTGACCCCAAGAGGTCAAATGCATAAGTGAGGCATAGTTAGTCCATAGCACGTGTCACAACGTGCAGCCATGAAAAGAGACATTGCCACATCATATATCACCATGACAGCAGATGAAGAGTGATATACTCTCTATTACTTACATCATTCCATGTGCTGTCATGATGTATGGTGGGTGCAGGAGTTCAGTTCATAAAAAAATCCAATGCAAGAATATAAAAACAGTAAAATGTCTACTCCCCACATCTCGCCCACACATCATCTACTTCCCACTGTTAAAATGTGGGAAAATATACCCTTAAAGAAAGCTAAGAAACTGCTACTGTTGGATTCTTTCAAGATCACCAGGAATGCTGAGCAGGTGATGCGCTGTTCAGACATGTCATCTAAAGAGTCTGGTGAGATCGAGCATTCGGCAAATACTTTGAAGGGCAAGTGTTGACCTATATGTATAGTGTGGCAATTTTAAAGAACAATCAAGTAAAATTAGTCCGGTCAACCCCTTGAGCTTGATAATAAAATGTGAGGCTGGATGAACACAGCAGGCCAAGCAGCATCTCAGGAGCACAAAAGCTGATGTTTTGGGCCTAGACCCTTCATCAGAGAGGGAGATGGGGTGAGGGTTCTGGAATAAATAGGGAGAGAGGGGGAGGCGGATCGAAGATGGAGAGAAAAGAAGATAGGTGGAGAGGAGAGTATAGGTGGGGAGGTAGGGAGGGGATAGGTCAGTCCAGGGAAGACGGACAGGTCAAGGAGGTGGGATGAGGTTAGTAGGTAGGAGATGGAGGTGCGGCTTGGGGTGGGAGGAAGGGATGGGTGAGAGGAAGAACAGGTTAGGAAGGCAGAGACAGGTTGGGCTGGTTTTGGGATGCAGTGGGTGGAGGGGAAGAGCTGGGCTGGTTGTGTGATGCAGTGGGGGGAGGGGACGAACCGGGCTGGTTTTGGGATGCGGTGGGGGAAGGGGAGATTTTGAAGCTGGTGAAGTCCACATTGATACCATTGGGCTGCAGGGTTCCCAGGCGGAATATGAGTTGCTGTTCCTGCAAGCTTCGGGTGGCATCATTGTGGCACTGCAGGAGGCCCATGATGGACATGTCATCTAAAGAATGGGAGGGGGAGTGGAAATGGTTTGCGACTGGGAGGTGCAGTTGTTTATTGCGAACCGAGCGGAGGTGTTCTGCAAAGCGATCCACTTTTCAGGTAGATCTAGATCAAAGATCAAGGTGGCACAGTGGCTCAGTGGTTAGCACTGCTGCCTCACAGCATTAGGGACCCCAGGCTCAATTCCACCCTTGGGAAACTGTCTGGGTGAAGTTTGTGTATTCTCCCTATGTCAGCGTGAGTTTCCTCCTGGTGCTTAGGTTTCCTCCCACAGACCAAAGGTGTGCAAGCTAGGTGGATTGGCCATGCTAAATTGCCTGTAGTGTTCAGGGATGTTTGGGTTAGACATAGGGAAATGCAGGGGTAGGGGAATGAGTTAGGGTGGGATGCTCTTTGGAAGGGCGGTGTGGACCTGGGCTGAATGGCCTGTTTTCACAACGTAGGCCAATCTATGGTGATGATTCTATGAAGTCTGATCTGTATTTCAGGCGGATTTAGCCACCGTTGATGCATATCCTAGACATTATCTCCTCACAAAAATTTGAAAATTAATTTTAGCTCTTCATTTTACTGCATTCATTTACGTAATCATCTGCAGAAATATGTTGATACTATTTTAATTAATTGTTTCTAAGCATAGAAAACATTAGTGTTCTGTATGTAAGATGGATATTAATTTACCATTTTTGAAATATCATGCTCTTTAGGACAAAGTGATATCGGTTATTACTGTTAAGACGTATAGAGCAGCAAACACAACATTCATGCAGTAAAAGAAGCTTTAATATTGTTGGAGATGAAATAATATTAAAACGTATATAGGTGAAGGGCGATCATTAGAGAATTTATTTCAGCGCGAGGAAGACCATCCATTTGACAATGGTACTGCTATAAAAGACTTTAATTGGGTTTAATTAGAATTGACCGATAAACTAATGACAGAATGTTAGTGCTTTTAAAATTCATATTCACATAGAAGGGAGTTACTAATTATTATAATACTACAGCAAGAACACTTTGTGCCCAGGGACATACACACCAACACATAGAACAGACCAAGCTGCGTCTCTGGGCTCTTTGCTTGCTGTCATGATGCTCAGTCACTCTGAACGTACTTGGATGCTGATAGGATCCCTGACTTGTATTACCCTGCCTTTCCTTTTTGCACTTTGCCCTCTCAGTCAGAGGTTCCAAGGTCACAGTATTATTGTATTGCCATGCTGTTTAGCACAGGCACAAAGGCAGGAAGCATGTCATAGATGACAAACAAAAGAAGATAGCATTCGCTCAGGGGGTCCAGACACAGTCAGTCAAGAGCTGTCTTCATATAGACTAGAGACTTGGATATGGTCAATCAGACCCTGTGGGTGGTCAGAGTCAGGATTGCTTTCCACGTAAGTGGTTAGGAACTGAATATTTGGCAGCTCTGTACCTGCCTTGACACTTTCTGTTCTATTATGGACTGTTTTCCTCCAGGAATGAGAGAAAGGCAGCTATTAATAGATAAAAATGGGTGGTATAGCTATTATTTCTGGTGCAGGTGGGACGTGTCCCGAGTGAGTGAGCAGGCAGTGCAGAGGGCATGTAGTGTTAGTGATGTTGGGTTGGGCATTGGGATTGAAGTAGGTGACAACAAGAGCGCAAAGATGGTCCAGGCAGCAGTGAGACTGGTAGAGCATGAGCTTTGCTGAGAGATGCGTACAGTTCCAAAGATAGGGTGTGTGTGGAGTTCGGAGAGAAAATGGTGGCACTTATGCTATCAGACTGGAGAAGGTCATTAACCTTTTTCTTACATTGCTGGAGTCAGTGAGCTTTGTGGGCTGGAAGTCTGGTTTACAATAGAATGATAACAGCAGCATGGGCACCAGCTGAGATTACCATCGAAGTCCCTCCTTCTCAAACTGTACCCCTACCTCAGACGTGGTCACACTCAGGTTAAACCACCACTAGTTATCTCCCTCTAATCACTACAGTGGTTTTATTCTTAGTTTATATTGCTCCAGATGACGAGACTGCTCTGAGCCAAGGTAGCACTGGGCCACAGTTTGGTATTGTGGCCTACTCTGCCAGTTTTGGGGAAGTGCAAATCTTGCAACAACTCATCCAGTCAAAAAAAAGCTTCATATTCCTACCCATAAAATAGAATGCTAATTTTGGCAGTTAGCAGCTGAGCAAATGATGGTGTGGCACATACAAGCTAAAGCACTCATGTTGAGGTTGGAAGGTGCAGAATGGATGATAGATGCGGGGTTTCCTACTATTTCAAGACAATGCAATTGTCCTGGGGTTGAAAATCTGATGAAAGTGATAATGAAATTTGCACTTTGTGTTTGATTTTTGGAATACTAGAATGTGTGTGATAAAATAAGCAAACAGTTGCAAAATGAATAAGCAACTGAGAATAACAATATAATAAAAAAAACAATGTAGTTCAGTGGAAACATTGCATGAAAACAATAGTGAACTTACATTTATAATGAATAGCATATTGCTAATTAAGGGTAGTTCTGAAAGACTGTAACAAGCGCAGCAAGCAAGTAATACACAGGGGTCATGATCAGACACTAAAGAAATGATACAGTTGCCCCCACACCTCCTCCCTCACCCCTATCCCAGGCCCCAAGATGACTTTCCACATTAAGCAGAGGTTCACCTGCACATCTCCCAATGTGGTATACTGCATCCATTGTACCCGGTGTGGCTTCTTCTACATTGGGGAAACCAAGTGGAGGCTTGGGGACCGCTTTGTAGAACACCTCCGCTCGATTCACAATAAACAACTGCACCTCCCAGTCGCAAACCATTTCCACTCCCCCTCCCATTCTTTAGATGACATGTCCATCATGGGCCTCCTGCAGTGCCACAATGATGCCACCCGAAGGTTGCAGAAACAGCAACTCATATTCCGCTTGGGAACCCTGCAGCCCAATGGTATCAATGTGGACTTCACCAGCTTCGAAATCTCCCATTCCCCCAGCACATCCCAAAACCAGCCCAGTTTGTCCCCTCCCCCCACTGCACCACATAACCAGCCCAGCTCTTCCCCTCCACCCACTGCATCCCTAAACCAGTCCAACCTGTCTCTGCCTCCCTAACCTGTTCTTCCTCTCACCCATCCCTTCCTCCCACCCCAAGCCGCACCTCCATCTCCTACCTACTAACCTCATCCCACCTCCTTGACCTGTCCGTCTTCCCTGGACTAACCTATCCCCTAGCGAGTTTTGAGAACTGACCTATCCCCTCCCTACCTCCCCACCTATACTCTCCTCTCCACCTATCTTCTTTTCTCTCCATCTTCGGTCCGCCTCCCCCTCTCTCCCTATTTATTCCAGAACCCTCACCCCATCCCCCTCTCTGATGAAGGGTCTAGGCCCGAAACGTCAGCTTTTGTGCTCCTGAGATGCTGCTGGGCCTGCTGTGTTCATCCAGCCTCACATTTCATTACTAAAGAAATTCCAGTGTTTTCATTTCTTTCAATCCTGGAACCCCTAGACATAAAAACTGCAAATGCCATAGGATACAGTTGTGAAGAAAGATTGGAAATTATCATTTTTCATCCTTCAAAGGAAATTAAGCTAAGGTCTGTGTAGAGACATTTATGGTATTACGCGGAGAAACGGTTAATCCAAAGTCTATATAAAGCTTCTTGACCTGTCCATCTTCCCTGGAGTGACCTATCCCCTCCCTACCTCCTCACCTATATTCTCCTCTCCACCTATCTTCTTTTCTCTCCATCTTCGGTCCACCTCCCCCCCTCTCCCTATTTATCTCAGAACCCTCACCCCATCCACCTTTCTGATGAAGGGTCTAGACCCGAAACGTCAGCTTTTGTGCTCCTGAGATGCTGCTTGGCCTGTGTGCCCATCCAGCTCCACACTTTGTAATCTGTAAAAAGCTGAATTGCCATAAATTCTTAAAAGACAAGTTCAAGACTATATCCCAAAAGCATGCCTTCAAACCAAGTAATTTGTAAGTAGAAAAGACTTCTTGACTTTGAACAGTTGTGTCAGCAATTCTAGATTCATTCAAGAGCAAGACCCATACTGAAACATGAGAACTATAATTCAAAGGAATGATGTGCTACACTCGGGCAGAATATTGTTCCACACTTATATTTATCCTTCTAAACAAATTACTCAAGATTGAGGCCATCAGCAAATATATCCAAGATTAAATGTCTTTGTTGCCTCCAGGTTTTCTACCTGATGTTCATTATTAAACATGAGGTGAAATGTTGACTTAGACAAAATTCTCTGTTTACATGTATTAATAATCAGTTCAGCATTACTTCCGTTAGATTGTCTTCAAATTTTACAGTCCCCAGACCTCATTTCAAATTTTTGGCAATTACAGACTCAGACAGACTTCTCTCTTTTTACCTGTTCCACTCCTTCTTCTTTTAAATAATTCCATACAAATGTATTTCGTTATCCCTGTAGTTGATAGGAACTGCTAATTAAATTTCTTTGCAACAGATTTGAAATGTGAAATATTTATAACTAATGCAGCCTTTTCACCAATGTTTAACCTTTTATAAAATAGCAATTTTGTCTTTCATACCATTTTCTGTTCTAATCCCTTTCAGACACTGCTTAGAAATCCTTTTAGACATTACTTTTATTATATTTAGTTTACTTTAATCCCCCTGCTGTATCTATCTGTTAAGGAAAGTTTTACCAGTGCTCTTGCATTCCTCAGGGCAGTACCTTGTCCATAATGCATTTTTATATTTGTGTAAATCCTTCAGGTTGTCAGGAACATAATGATCATTGCCACAAGTTTCTTAATTTTGTGGTTTCTCAGTTTTTAATTTAATGAGGTGTTCATATCACAAAACTAACATGAATGTGAAGGTTTGAGCCTATATTGAATTTCTGGACTGTAGGACCAGATGTTAAGGTCTTAACTTTCTGAAATAAAGTAAAATTACCAGGATTTTTAAAGAATTGGGCTAGCTTATTTTTTGTCCTATTCATTGTCAGGCCAAACCATCTGAGTACTGGGGATATGTTCCAGAGGTTCAGAGCACTTATTAAAACTAAAAGGGATCTGTAGCTGCATTGAAGGGGAGCATGGTGGTTTATTGCTGCCTCACAGTGCCAGGGATCTGGGTTCAATCCTAGCCTCAGGCAACTTTCTATGTACAGTTTGCACATTCTCCCTGCATCTGTGGTTTCCCTCTGAGTGCTCTGGTTTCCTCCCACAGTCCAAAGATGTGTAGATTAGGTGGATTATCAATGGGAAATGTAGGGATAGGGTAGAGGATTATCAATGGGAAATGTAGGGATAGGGTAGAGGAGTGGGTCTGGATGGGACGCTGTTCGGGGCGGACACTGTGAACTTGATGGGCTGAATAGCCTGCACCCACACATAGTGATTTAATGAAAAGCCTATAGGAGTGACACTACCTCTCTAGTGTGGATAAGAATGTTGTCAGCAGGTGCCCTTGGTGTTGCTGTAAATGGCACCATTCTGACCCACACCACATGGCTTCATTGTGATGGTCATCAAGCCATCTTCCAAAAGAGTTCAATACAGAAGGAGTAGGAGCAGGAGTAGCGCATATGTGCCTTTGAGCCTTCTTTGCCATTTAATATGATAATTCCCATTATTGAGGTTCACTGCTTTCCATTGTCTCAGTTCACTGAGAGATCAAACACTCTATCCCAATTTTCAATGAGTTGTGTGATAGAGCATCAATAGTCCTCAGTAGTAGAAAATTTCAACTCTTTGAGTGAAGTAATTTTCCCTCATCTCAGTCATAAATGATTGACTATTTAGCCTGAGACCGTGTCCCGACATTTTAGATTCCCGACAGTAGAAACAAATCTATAACCAGCCTCTTAAGAACCTGATTTATTTCAATTAGATAGTTTTTCATTCTCATTACATGATATTACAGGCCCAAATTACTCAACTTCTTTTCATGAAAACTTCCCAGTCCCAAGGACCAATTTAGTAAATCAAAAGAAAAATACTGTGGACGTGGAATTCTGAAATAAAATCAGAAAGTGCTGGAGAAACTCAGCAGGCTAGCTGAATCTGTGGAGAAAGAAGTCACAAATGACTGTCCTTTCAATTTTACTCAAAATACATTGTTCCTCTCTCCACAGGTGCTGTCAGATCTGCTGAGTTTCTCCAGCACATTCTATATTTGCACCAACTTAGTAATCTTCACCCTAGCATCTCTAATATAAGCATAACCTCCCTTAAATATTGAGAGAATAAATGGAGACAGTATTCCAAATGTCATCTCACCATAGCTCCACACAATTGTTGCAAGACTTCTTCATTCCTGAAATACAATCCCCTTGCAATAAAAGCAAACATGCTATTTGCCTTTCTAATTGCTCAATTAAAAAATTCTAATTCTGCTTCAGAAGGGAAGCCATGGCACAGTGGTACTGTTATTAAGTTAATAATTGAGTGCCCCTAATCTTCTGGGGCCATGGGTTCAAATCACGCTATTGGAGGTGGTAAAATTTAAATTCAGTTTCAAATCTGGAATGATAAGGCTTTCCCAGTTTGATCATGTGTTGATTGTCATGAATGTGTATATTGTTAACAAATGTCCTTTTTGAAGGAAAACTTCTGTACGTATCTGGTCTGGGTATCATAGCAAAGTGATTCACTCTTAATTACTTTCTGAAATTCCTCAGCAATCCAAGGACAAAGAGGGATGCACAATCACTATTGGCCCAGACAGTGATGCCAACATCATATGAGCAAATTTTAAAAACAAAACTGCTTTTTACAAACAGGTGCAATTTAACAATAGGAGGAGATAGCTAGGAGTTAGAGATGGACTGGAGAGTTATGTTCCATCAAACTCCAGAATCAGATGCCACTTCTATAATCTACAGATATTAAATGCACTCATTCACATTTAGGCCACTTGTTCAAAAGACAGGGTAAAAACAGGAATATATCATCTGGCATATTCCCCTCTGGTGAAACCTGAACAATATTGAACATCAGGAACACCAGTTGATTACACCAGAAAAGGGATAAAGTATATATAAAAAAGAATATTTCCATGGCTGCCCTAGGAAATAGTTTAGCCAAACTATTATGTGGTGACTAGCAGAGTGAATTCTCTGCCTTACATCTAGGGCACTCAGCTTGGCAATAATGCACTTAAAAACTTGAATGAGCTTGAATCTCAAAAAAAATCACACGATTAGGTGCTATGGGGATTGAGATAATTATATAACTCTGGCATCAGGATAAAGATAAACATTCCCTCATTAACGTTATTCTTTTAGTATAGAATACTTTATTCATTGTTATGTTGTTATCACTAAATCCTCATTCCTCCCTGTCTCTGCCTGCTGTTTTAAAATTGCCCTTTTTGATTGAAAAGTAGCTCTCCATGTACGGAGCACTCAATTCAAGTGAGCAATCAAAATGAGATTTAGTGCTCTAATGGATGTAAAGGTGAAGTTCAAGATTACAACCTAGATATCTTAAGTCAAAGTTACCAATGCCTTAATTTCAGCCATAACAGACAAAATCTCTACTGGAATAAATATGCTGGATAACATTAGGAATTCTGAGTCCTGCTCCCGAACTTGGTATTTCACATTTTTATAGGACTGGGATCAGGGTAGGTGTAAAGTTTGCACAGTGAACAGTGCTAGTTATTTGAGAGTGGATTTGCATTAATTTATTATAGAATTTGTGTTACATGGCTGATTTCCCAAACTATTGTTTTCACAACTGTGTGCCTATGGATGAACAGCCCCTTTTGCTCATTGAGTGGGTTCTTCTGAAGACATAAGGGTTTAGTTGAAGGAATTTACAATTGTTTAAGGTTTCCAGGAGCGAAATGGCCCTACTCCCAACCAAGTGTAAACTGGATTGAAAATCAGAAATATGGGTGATTATTTTTAACCGTGGGGTTCATGGACTCAAGACTTTGCATAACTAAACTCAGGACAATTACAGGGGACTTAGGGTTACATTTTCTTTTAAGGTTCAATAACAGAAAGTGGGATTGCTTCTAGCTTTCAAATAATTTCCCTGACCCTAAGGAAAATAATTATTCATTAGGATTTTTGTGGGGTCTGCCTTAAGTGATAATGAAGGCAAATTCCATGACCGAGCTGGGTGGACTGTAAGCAGCCTTCCAACTGGCAAGGTTCAACAGGTGTAACCGATCAGTAATAGAGAGATCACTTCGATGGGAAGACACACAGTCACCACCTTTTAAAGAGTGATTTGGTTAGAAAATGGTTCTTCAAATCAGGCTACCAACATGGGGAAGAGCCCATCACAGAACTATGTATAGATGTTCTTGCGTACAAGCAGGGAATGATGTCCTTGAGTTGTATTTGGAGCTTGGCCTCCGACCTGCCACTGGAGACCTCAATCCAAATTCCACACTGGTCTCAGTCAATGCAGGAAACTAGAGAGTAGAAAATTCCAATTGATTTCCTTTGGAGTTAACAAGAATTTTAACAAATTAATGAGTCTAATCAGCTACACATTCTGTGGAGGCAGGTAGCATTGCTGGTCCTGATCTCACCTTCTTTAAGATGGATAATGCCAGGAATGATGCCAACTGAATGGCACACCAGATAGAGCCAACATTTTCATACCTCCAATCAACCTTTCCTTTTGCTCATTGTTGACTTGGAATTCCTACCTTTGATCTCATGAATAGAGCATAACACAGTTGGATAAAGCTAGGTATTGAATAAATTAGATTGAAATGTTATCTAGCTACAAAATGAATTAAATGAAAGTGATGTAAACTATTCTGAGCATTGTCAGAATATCCGTTATTAGACCAATGACACAAACATTTACATTGTGAATTCCAGTATCCCTTTTTATATTAGACCTTAATACATTTGCATTAAAATGAGAATCATGGCAGTTCTACACTCTGGTGTCCAGTCAGCAGTGTCTCTGTAGAATAACATACAACAGTGGAAATTACCTAATGACATTCAGTAATCTCTTCATGAAATGTCTTGAATATTAAAAAAAAACCTTTACCACATATTTGATTTTTGAAATGATTATGATTGCATAAATGTATATGCTTTTGAGATGTTCAATATTTTTTGTTATTGAATGTACATCAACCCAAAGCTTTAAAAGATATATTGAATTCCAATTATTTTATTAATACTTCACCAAAAAAATTACCTTTTATTACCTTTTATAGTTGAACTTTAATGAAGTAAAAAAAATTATTACACATCTATGATTTCTGCTTCATCCTATTAGCTAAAACTGGGCTACACAACAGCAGAAAACCAAGTTGGTTTAAAGAACTTTCTTGACATTGTTTAGCATTATGGTTTTCAAATTATTGTTAGAAAGAACTGAGACTCAAAGGTTGCAAGGACATTTAAAAGATTATTAGCATAATGCCTTTTTAAACATGAACAAATTGTCATTAGCATATGTAAAACACGTCTTTGAGATGAAAGGTCAGAATTTCCCAAGGGTGCTGCAAGCTCAGGGAATTTTACAAGGTGTCTTTTAGACATGAAAAGACTGCGTAAACAAAACTTGAGCTGGTTGGATGGATGTTCTGCTGATGTGATTGAAAGTCCAGTTTTAAATAAGCCCTTGGTCTGTGGCTGGAAGCAAGGTTTTAAAGCATTGGTGCTGAACTTTATCATACACGAAAATATTCAAGCACATCTTTTCATTACATTCACTGCTCTTTGAGTTTGACATGTGCTATGTTCCATTCTGGATGTCATTAAATTGTTTTGTGGATCAATGCCTCTTTTTCACATATATAAATGAGATATTTCAGTAGACAGTACAGCTCTATTCAAGTTTTTCTGACATTGTAAATCTGGTACCTTAAACTATAATGTGCAGTTCTAATGAATGGAAAGTATCTCCAGAGATTAGAAGTGCAGACACTCACATTAAAGAAGAGGCATGCCCCCACATCTAAAAGCGTGTCTTCAGTTTCAGTAATTGGCTTGACATACACTTCTCATCATTATAATGCTGCTTATTTCAACTTTGTGACACAGCTTTTTCTTTGGAGCAAATATTTTAATGAGATTTGTGCTCCTACAATTTGGATGAAACTCAACAGCAGCATGATGAGGTAATACTAGACTGGATATATAGTTAGAAATTATGGAAAATGCTTGCCATGTTGGCTGCTGTCATATGTACTGTGTTCACCCTTATTTCCTAGATAATTCCCTTGATATCTTTTCCAATTTCTGGCAATTTTCTTACATCTTTCATTAACTTAACTAAATTTACCAGCATACTGCCAACAATATAGTTTTAGCCCTATTTCCTTACAAAATGGTTTACTCGCTTCATTTCACCAAAATTGCCCTACTTGTACATTTAATTGGTTGCCATGTTAAAAGCATAATGAAAATGCATAAAACAAAGCAATAAATAATTTGTTGAGATTTTGTAAGTGAAATATATGGTGTTGAAACAATTTTTCTTATTAATGTTATGTCTTTATGGGAAGTAATTCTGAGAATAATTTGTGCAAGCTTGATGTTTTAAAGCTAAGAGCCTGTCAGAATACCAAAATCTTCATTAACTTTTCATTTTTAATAGATTATAAATTCTAGAGTTTGCTAATTCTTTTATTTTGAAGTTGTTCACTAAAAACCTTATTTCAGTGTTGTGGTATACACCTAATAGCACCCTAAGGACTTTTTAAATTAGTTAAGTGTGAATCACATTGATTTTGGTGGTGAAACTCCAGTGAGGCTGGAGGAGTTTCTCACCATATCTTATTAAATTTCTTGCTTTAATTGCAGTTGCTGACACAATCATGAATATCATGTTGTATCACCATCCCATCTGACCATCCACTGATTTTAGAAGAACTCCTCACTACTGCACTCAGCTCTCACCAAGACTTCTGTTCTGACACTCACTGTGTTACATGCAATATCTTCCCCCATTTGCTCTCATTAGCCCCATCCTCCCACACAACTAAACCCATATCCCCTCCACTTTGCCACCTCACCTCCTCTGAAAACCTTTATACATTTACCCCATATGAACCAGCACTTGCTTTCCATCTTCCCAGTCATTGGTTCTCAGGACAAATGCCAGAGTGAGATGGGACATGAGACCTTTGACCTTGCATGGAAAGAGGGTGGTGTTAGGGCACCCAGGCAGAGGAGAAGCCTCATATGCGGGTTCCTGTCAAAGTAGGCTGAGCAGACTGCAGTGGGGTCCAGTCTCTCCACCTCCACCCTGCCTGCCATTGCATACCTTCAACTCTTGGACATTCAGGCTGGAAAGTGTCACCTTACCTCAGGCAAGAAGACCTTTGGCTTATCTGGTCTATTTAGACAAGGATACCACTGGGATTACTCCACTTAATCTTTAGGGCCAGTTGGCTCCACCACAGAGTAGACGCCTCCACTCCAGGTGAAGTTAGTCAGACGCAGCAAGAGGGTGAGGAGATGAAAGGTCCTGTAACAGCATGTGGGACCCATGGCTGACACTTCGGTAAATGGATTACGTTTCTGATTATGGTTTGTTTTCCACCTTTCATGTGGTTGTTTATGTCTCAGTGAAGGGCATCTATGCTCTACTGCATCATTTCTTGGACCCAAAGGATAAGTAATGGTGGAAGGTACACAATGAGGAGTATTTGCACCTTGTCGGATCTGGGTTCACAGTGGGTGTGCATGGCATTGACTCATTCTGAAACCTAAGCCCCCATCCCCTCTAACTGCAACATTGCTCACTGTTCAACTCAGTGGGAGTTCCTAACTCAGTCAGTTCCTCACCATTGACAGAGACAGGGGGGTGCAAAAAACAGTGAAGGCTAATGTTATAGAATGGCCAGGGAGTGCAAAGCCTGTGTCATGGATACATTATGTGTTCACAGCCAATGTTCCTCCCTATAGAAGATGCTATGACTGGTTACAAATGCAGGCTCCTCCCTCACACCACCCAAACCGGGCTCCTCTGAAGTCAAAGGACTGACCATCATCACCCATTCCCCGGAGGTTGAAGGCACAGAGCAAAGCCAAACTGATCGGATAATTGATCATGGCCAATGTCCGGGACTGGTACGGGGGGGCTGACCTTCATTAACTACTCCCCATGGAGTTGGATATGAACGACTCCCTTAAGACTTTTAGACATGTCCCGTTTCTTGCTACAGATGCACTGAGTTTGGTGCAGGTAACAGCCTGACATTGTTGACTGCCATACAAGAAGACTTATACCCACTGAGCAGAGCATTATTTCTCAGCATGGCCACATGTCCCGTTGTGTGGCTGTGTCAATTGTCACTACAAAGCAAGGAAGGACAAGTATACTGTTCCTCTAACAGTAGGGAAAAGGTAAATGTGCAACAAGAGTGCAAGGGGTTGGATGGATTGGACAACGTGATCTGCATCAGAATTGGGTGGCTCTTGCTGTATGGCAATGGTACCCAATGAAACCAAGTACTGCTGGCATGGCTTGCTGCACAAGTTAGAGATTGCAAGATGTGATGCCAGGGCATGGCATAAATGCCAGAACATTTGCAATGGCTCTTTGAAATTCAGGTGCCAATCTCAGTGATAGAAGGTTATGGTCAGCTGGTTCTCAACTGCAACCCTGCTCCGCAGTTAGACCATGGGGAACCTGGTGGTCATTTGGAGAAATTGACAAGCTCAACCTGCCAGGTACCATTTTTGATTTTCATATCATGGTTTTCCTGATGCCTACTTTGAATGGTATGTTTGGTAACCTCACAATTGGTTGAATGTTGTGCTGTTAAACAGCCTTTTAACAAGCAATAAAGACTGCTAGTTGAGAACTTCACGCTCCCTGGCAAGAATCCTAACACAATGCAAAAACAAAAGGGTGAACTTATGTCAAGATGATCGTGATGTTGAGATAACCTTTTCAACTGATTCTGCCACACATTTCATCGTAACACATGTTGTTCAGTTGCCTATAAGATTCTACCCCAACTTTGCACCTTATGATACAATGCAAAAACAAAAAAAATCCCTAATCCCCAATCTGAATTCTTGCAAGCACTCTCTGTGTACAGAATGGGAATCCTTGATCAGATACTGGCAGAAGTCAAGTTACAAATTCAGAAATGTTTTCAGTATGTATTGTGTTGAAATCTTCCAGCAGTTGAGCTAATTAAAGGGTTTAGCGCTAAAAGATTTTTATTTAAGCCAGGTGTAAACACTTTAACTTTTGGATTTGTAACATTATTGTAACTTCTTCACAAGTAAGAATCAATTGAATTTTTTCACATTAATATTCGACATAGAAAAGCACAATTGGCAGGATATTGCTTAAATTATAACACAAGAATGATCCTCCCCACTCAGTATTATTCTCCACCTGATATTACAATACAGCTTATTTTTTCTTTATACATTTGCTTGCTCATGACATCCATCAGAATAACTTATCCTTTGCTACTTTTCCCACTATGAGGCTCTGAAGTAATAATTTGGAAATGGGATTTGATTAGCAAACCAAAATGAAAGATAATTTCAAAGATTCGGCAGGTCATAAATTACAGTGAAAGTTACAGAGGGGTAGGCTGGTGGCAATCTTTTAATATTCTCCAGCTTCAGGGGTAGTGTTGGAGGATTGGAGAATTGAAAACACTGCGCTCTTAGCTGAAGGAAAGACCAGATCAGCAATTTTCAGATCAGCCATTTTAACTTCAGTGATCGGGCAATTTTAGCAACAAGTACTTTTGGATAGAATCAATAGTTGCATGGAAGAATGTGAGTTGGTTTGGAAGGATCCACATGGATTTGCTAATGATAAACAATCTCCTATTAATTTGCTGGAATGAGGCATAAGAGAGGTTTGAGGAGGGCAAGGCTGCTGATTTGGTGCATATGGAATTCCAAAAGGCATTCGATACAGTACCACTTAACAGGCTTCTGAGGATTCTCAGAGGGCTTGGAATAAAAGGAACAGTAATAATGTGCACACAAAATTGGTTGAGGGATAAGAAACAGTGCGGAGTGGTTAATGGGTATATTTTAGATAGGGAGAGATTTTTAGTAAAGTGCCCTAAAAGTTGACCATTGAAACCTTGATTTTCCTGATATATATATATATTACTGGAGTAAGTTTTGGTGTGGATTGGATCTTTTCAAAGTTTGCAGATGATACAAAACTCTAGAGAACTGTGAAATGTGAGGAAGACAGTGCAGAGCATCAATGGAGATTGACAAGTGGGAGAGTGGGCAGACAGGTGCCATTTGAAGTTGTCCCTGGACATTTATGAGGTACTTGGACAGATGGTATAACTAAAAGGGTGGTTATTTTATAGGGTGTGCAGGACAGAGAGGTATCAGTTTGTATGTACATTAATGTAGCAAGAAATAAAGAGAAAGCTACTAATAAAACATATTGTGTTCTAGTCTCTATTAATAGGGTCATAATGGTTAATTATGAATTTATACGAGGTACAGATTAGACCTTAGCTGGAGTACTGTATACAGTTCTGGGTGTCACACTGTAGGAGCAATATGAGCCCATTGGGGAGAGTGTAGTAGAGGTTTACAAGAGTAGCTTCAGAGATAGCTCATTTCAGATGTGGGGAATGACTGGAGAACTTGAGATTTTTTTTATTTGAGCCTGGAAATGAAAGGGCTAAGAAAAGATTTGATGAAAGTCTTCAAATTCAAAAGGGGCCTAGACAAAATGAATAGAAGGAAATTGCTCACATTCTCAAACAGATAAAGTGGCAGAGTTTTAAATTCTTTTGAAAAAGAAGCAAATATGAGCTAAGAAAAAGTTTGCTTAGGGGCTGGAATACACTGCCTGGAAGCATGGTGGAGGCATTTTCAGTTGAGGCATTTATGAAGGTATAGGATGAGTATTTAAACAGAGATAATAAGCAGAGTTGCAGGGAAAAAGCAGATGATTGGCACAAATTAAAATTGTCTGACAGCCAGTGCAAGTATGACGAGCTGGAGAGCCTTCATTACACCAATACAATTAGGTGGTTCTCTGTGATTCTAACTACGGAGATCAGTATCTACAAAACATATATCACTTAAATTGAAATATCACTGTCTAATTTTTTTTGGGATCTTAAATCCTTCTTCTGATGAAAGATTAAGTAGATCATTTTTACAAAATGTTTTTCCTACATTGTGAACAATTAGTTCCCTGAAAAATGCAATGGCTCACTGTAGTTTACAGATTATTCCTTAATGTGTTCCACAGATGCATCATGAGTCTATAGCCTCAAGGAAAAAATTCCTTCAAACTATGATTTGTACTCGCACTATAAATGCGCAGGTGCTGTTCTTTTA
Organism: Stegostoma tigrinum; assembly: GCF_030684315.1. Taxonomy (NCBI): domain Eukaryota; kingdom Metazoa; phylum Chordata; class Chondrichthyes; order Orectolobiformes; family Stegostomatidae; genus Stegostoma; species Stegostoma tigrinum. The sequence goes on along the minus strand of NC_081372.1, from coordinate 45,872,171 downwards.
CATTTGTGAGCTGACAATGACAACTTTTATTGTTCATCCACTGAACAGAATTTAATGCCCCCTTGTCAGTGCATTTGGAGTTGGAAGTGGCAATTAATCAGATGGAAGCCTGGCAGTCTTACATGCCACTGCCCTCCTTGTCATTGCCTGAATAATTCTATAGCTGGATACTTTTTTGGACAACATCCCAACCAAGATGCTAATTGAGGTCCTCAATTGGGCAGTTAATGATAAATAAAACCACCATCTCTGTATTCAACTACCAGAGACAGGGGATCAGCCACATTAGAAACCTAAAAAACAGCCCTTGTCCTATTAGCTAGTGAGCTCCGGAGGGATCCCTCATTTAGAGACAGACAGTGCCTGACCAAGAGCGCTTGGGAGGGGGACAGCCACTGTAAGTCAACTCCTTATCTATGTCTCTGATCTCTTCCACTGTCATATGAACCCTCACCTCACAAACTCCATCCTGGCCTTGGGTCCTTTGCTGTTCTTTGACTTCTGGTTATTTCAATGCTGGTGGCAGCTTCCAATGCCTGTTGGTGCATCTAAGAGTTTCTGGCCTCTGACTGCCAGTCAAATCTCAGGCGATGGGATTTCTGTCCCTGTGGTCTTTAATCACAGGAAGGGTAGTTGGTGGATGATGCACTTTATTGTGGTCTATGTGTTAGCTCATGCAACATTATACCACAGGTAGAGGTTTCTCGAGATAAATGTCTTGAAGTTTATTTAAAACTATTTACACAATATAGTCTAAGTTCTATGCTTGCTGTTGTGATTGTATGTTACACAAACATAAGTGACTGACAGGGTGCATGGCAGAGAGAGAGAAAGAGAGAGACAAATTGTAGGTGAGGCAGGCATTTATTATATTGGGGCAACAGTCTTGTGTTGTCATATAACTGCTTTAAACGTGCAATGTCTGTATGGTCATGAATCTGTGCTCTAATAAAACTAGAGCCCCTTAAGGGTGATAGGTCTGTACCAATAAAGTTTGGACTTTGCTGAGACCTTCACCTAAATTAAATTCCACCCACTGTGTTCCTTCAGACAAATTGTCGTACTGCCACCACAGAGTGCAGTTAAAGATCAAACACGTTGAGGTGGGGATGGAGCCACAGATATGACAAGCATGGTGACGATAGTAGGTGTCTTCCTTTCAGGGTATTTGTGAACAGTAGTCTGGCAAGTTCACAGTCACTTTTTACTGATGGAAGATGTTTCTCTCACGACACTGCAGCTCTGTACCTAAGCCTGAGGATTGGACAAAGTTTGTCAACATGCCCAAAATTTATTAAAAATTGATCTGCTCAAATTCAAAAGCCAAGAGGTGATTGATGGGAAACCTAAGCTGAGAATGGCTCCAAACCAAAATGTCACCATTTGCGCAGCTGCTTCTCACTAGCATAAGGGAAATGACGGGTACATCCATCCAGTGTTCAATTTTTCGTGAACAGGAGATTGTTTCTTTTTCATTTGTACTAATTCTGTTTTCATTGTAAATGCTGCTAGGCAATCTTTGTACTGTGAATACATCACAAGTGAAGCTGCATTTGTCGACAATCAACAACAATAGCTGCAGAGCTGAAGCAAGAGCAATAAGTCAATGGCTAATCTATATGTGGTGTCCCAGCTTTATTCACAGGTGCAATTCTGGCTTTGTTGAAATTACGTTAAACAACGTTTATGTGTATTGCAAGCTCCAGTAAACTTGTATCCTGCCAATACATATTGGTGGCAAATCTTCATTTGGTAGCAGCTGCCTTATCACAGCCGAAGGATTATAGGAGTACAAAAACGTGTGCTTTGGGACTATAAATACATACACCAGCGGACACATTATTTAGCCTTCCCAGAACAACAATATCTCAGCTGTTATCCGCTCAGCATTCAAGTTCCGTTCGATCTGTAGCATTAATTGCTGCACTTTAGAATAATATTTAGTATTCAATTCACTTTGCCTGTGCGTGAAAGGTCCTTGCTTTAATTAATTTATATATTTCTGCCTCTTTTCAGGCTCAGTACCTGAAGTAGACCAATTATAGTTATCCCCACTCACTCTGATAACATCTTTTGAAAAGATATTTGAATTTCCAGTCAGTGACTGAAAGGAGCACATTGCAAGATTAAAAGCTTTGAGATTCTTACTGTGACAAATAAATTTAAATCAACTTTGACGAGCCACATTTTTATTTGACAACTTATGCTTTAAACCACGTATATTCAATCTGCAATGTAACTTTCATGATGATGAATGATCCCACACCAGGGTTGTATTTTATACTGTCCATTAAGTGGACACCTTATGATCCACGAAGATGTTTAAGACTAGCCTCAACTCCTGATAGCATGTTTTTCCTTTTCACCTTCTCAGCCAAGTAAATTTTAATATTCAAGCTAACTTTCACTGCAAGAATTATGCTGGAGATGTACTTCCTCCAGTCTAAGTCAAGAAAATCTTCCAAGTTGATCTTAGAAGTATGAAATTTAGTAGTCAGATTTCCTCACTGTCCTAGCTGAGAAATCAACCAGTGATTTCTCTACTGCTGTCTATTCCAAGCCCGTACTCTTCAATATACAAATTGGGATTGCTACAGGTGAACTTATTCAAAGGGAGGTTGAGCATGGCCAAGCAGAGGATGATGGGGGATGGATGGAGATGGTTCAGGCTTTCTGTCAAGTTGAGAGGCTTAAAACCATTCTGAGTTATATCAAACTAGCCCATGTGGTTTCACATTGGTCTCATAACACTCCTCCATTTTAATTTATTTGAAAGCTCAATGGGTTTCAATTATTTTAATCCCAAAACCCATTTTATAAAGAAGAAATTAAACAAAAATCTCAATGTATTATAGAAACTTCCCAAACTGAAGCTTTATCATTAGGACCAATTGATTCCTTTTCATTTTCATGAAAAGTATCTTTGATTGTTGTGGAAATCTGCATGAATTCTGGAGTGAATATGGAAAGATATTTGAAAACCTACATATTCTATACCTTTGCAATGTGTATTTATGATTTCCATCATAATTTTTTTTTGCTCCTTAATATTTTTTGGAAAAACTTGCAATCCAAAGATGTGTTTTATTTTCACTCTCTCAGAAATGTGGGTATTGCTGGCTGGCCAGAACTGATTACCATCACCAGATGCTCGAAAGAAGATAGTGGTGAGCTGTTATCTTGAACCACTGCAGTCCAGCTGTTGTAGGTTAACCACAATAAGCTTAGGGAGGGAATTCCAGGATTTTGACCCAATGACAGTGAAGGAACAGCAATTTATTTCCAAGTCAGGATGGTAACTGGTTTTGAGGTTATGACGTTCCCACGTATCTGCTGCCCTTGTCCTTCTAGATGGAAGTGATCACTTGTTTGGAAGGCACTGCCTAAGGGTCTTTGATGAATTTCTGCAGTGTATTTTTTAGATAGTATGCACTGCTGATACTGAGCATCAGTGGTGGAGGGAGAGGATCTTTGTGGATGTGGTGCCAATCAAGTGGGTTTTCTCCTAGCTGGTGTCAAGCTTCTTGAGTGTTTCACTCATTTCTGGTTGAGCAGCAGCGCGAGCGGGAGCTTGGGCCAGGGGCCTGTCGGGAAGCCGATGAGTCATTGTTTTTGAATCCATAAAAAGCTTACCTCGAGTGTTGGTGCCTTCAGTTTCTGGTTGAGCAGCAGCGCGAGCAGGATTTTGGAGCAGGGGCCTGTCGGGAAGCTGGTGAGTCACTGTTTTTGAATCTGTAAAAAGCTTACCTCGTGAATAGGTGGAGGGGCACTGAGCAGGAGCCGACACGGGACTGGTGAGTGAGTGAGGTAATATATTTGTGTGGTTGTGTTACCCGAAACACTACCCGGGCAGTGTCTCCCACTCATCCTCCTCCTCTAACCAAAAAAAAAGGTTCTGTGTGCCTGATTGGAAAGGTAAAAAGTTTATTTTTTATTCTTTATTTTTTTAAGTCTTTGGGAATTTAGAATAATGGGAACGGAGGTCAGGGCAGTTGAATGTTCCTCCTGCAGAATGTGGGAGATAAGGGTCACCACTAGTGTCCCTGCTGACTACATCTGCGGGAAGTGCACCCAACTCCAACTCCTCGAAAACTGCGTTAGGGAACGGGAGCTGGAGCTGGATGAACTTCGGATCATTCGGGAGGCAGAGGGGGTTATTGAGAGGAGTTACAGCGAGGTAGTCACTCCTCAGGTACAAGAAAAAGGCAGATGGGTTATGGTCAGGGGATGGAAAGGGAACCGGCAGGCAGTGCAGGGCTCCCCTGTGGCCATTCCCCTCAACAATAATTATACCGTTTTGGATACTGTTGGGGGGACGACTTACCAGGGGAAAGCAGTGGGGCACAGGTCTCTGGCACAGAGTCTGTCCCTGCTGCTCAGAAGGGAAGGGGGAAGAGGAGAAGAGCAGTAGTCATTGGGGACTCCATAGTTAGGGGGACAGATAGGAGGTTCTGTGGGGATGAGAGAGACTCACGATTGGTGTGTTGCCTCCCAGGTGCCGGGGTGCGTGATGTCTCTGATCGTGTTTTTGGGATCCTTGAGGGGGAGCAGCCCCAAGTCATGGTCCACATTGGCACCAACGACATAGGTAGGAAGAGAGATGGGGATTTAAGGCCGAAATTCAGGGGGCTAGGATGGAAGCTGAGAGCTAGGACGAACAGAGTTGTTGTCTCTGGTTTGTTACCCGTGCCACGTGCTAGTGAGGCGAGGAATAGGGAGAGAGAGGAGTTGAACACGTGGCTACAGGGATGGTGCAGGAAGGAGGGTTTTGGATTCTTGGATAATTGTGGCTCTTTCTGGGGTAGGTGGGACCTCTACAAGCAAGATGGTCTTCACCTGAACCAGAGGGGTACAAATATCCTGGGGGGGGAAATTCGCTAAGGCTATTCGGGTGGGTTTAAACTAATTCAGCAGGGGGATGGGAGCCAAAATTGTAGTTCGAGTATAGAAAAGGTTGAGAGTAGGAAGGTCCGAAATAAACTTTCAGGGACACAAGATGGCACCGGCAAGCAAGAAGTTGGTTTGAAGTGTGTCTACTTCAATGCCAGTAGCGTCTGGAATAAGGTGGGTGAACTTGCAGCATGGGTTGGTACCTGGGACTTCGATGTTGTGGCCATTTCGGAGACATGGATAGAGCAGGGACAGGAATGGTTGGTGCAGGTTCTGGGATTTAGATGTTTCAGTAAGAACAGAGAAGATGGTAAAAGGGGCGGAGGTGTGGCATTGTTGGTCAAGGACAGTATTACAGTTGCAGAAAGGATGTTTGGGGACTTGTCAACTGAGGTAGTTTAGGTGGAGGTTAGAAACAAGAAAGGAGAGATCACCCTGTTGGGAGTTTTCTATAGGCCTCCAAATAGTTCCAGAGATGTAGAGGAAAGGATAGCAAAGATGATTCTCGATAGGAGTGAGAGAGACAGGGTATTTGTCATGGGGGACTTCAACTTTCCAAATATTGACTGGGAACACTATAGTTCGAGTACTATAAATGGGTCAGTTTTTGTCCAGTGTGTGCAGGAGGGCTTCCTGACACAATGTGTAGATAGGCCAACGAGGGGTGAAGCCACATTAGATTTGGTACTGGGCAATGAGCCCAGCCAGGTGTTAGATTTGGAAGTAGGTGAGGACTTTGGTGATAGCGATCACAATTCTGTTATGTTTACTTTAGTGATGGAAAGGGATAGGTGTATACCACTAGGCAAGAGTTATAGCTGGGGGAAAGGCAATTACGATGAGATTAGGCAAGATTTAGGGAGCATAGGATGGGGAAGGAAATGGCAGGGGATGGGCACATTAGAAATGTGGAGCTTATTCAAGGAAAAGCTCCTGTGTGTCCTAGGTAAGTATGTACCTGTCAGGCAGGGAGGAAGCTGCAGAGTGTGGGAGCCGTGGTTTATGAAGGAAGTGGAATCTCTGGTCGAGAGGAAGAAGGCTTATGTTAGGATGAGATGTGAAGGCTCAATTAGGGCGATTGAGGGCTACGAGGTAGCCAGGAAAGACCTAAAGAGAGAGCTCAGAAGAGCCAGGAGGAGACATGAGAAGTTGTTGGCGGATAGGATCAGGGTAAACCCTAAGACTTTCTATAGGTATTTAAGGAATAAAAGAATGACGAGAATAAGATTAGGGCCAGTCAAGGATAGTAGTGGGAAGTTATGTGTGGAGTCAGAGGAGATAGGGGAAGCACTAAATGAAGATTTTTCGACAGTATTCACTCTAGAAAACAACAATGTTGTCGAGGAGAATACTGAGATACAGGCTACTAGACTAGGTGGGACTGAGGTTCACAAGGAAGAGGTATTAGAAATCCTACAGAGTGTGAAAATAGTTAAGTCCCCTGGGCCGGATGGGATTTATCCTAGGAACCTCTGGGAAGCCAGGGAGGAGATTGCCAAGCCTTTGGCATTGATCTTAAACTCGTCATTGTCTACAGGAATAGTGCCAGATGACTGGAGGATAACAAATGTTTTTCCCCTGTTCAAGAAGGGGAGTAGAGACAACCCTGGTAATTATAGACCAGTGAGCCTTACCTCAGTTGTTGGTAAAGTGTTGGAAAAGGTTATAAGGGATAGGATTTATAAACATCTTGAAAAAAATAAATTGATTAGGGATAGTCAGCACGGTTTTGTGAAGGGAAGGTCGTGCCTCACAAACCTTACTGATTTCTTTGAGAAAGTGACCAAACCGGTAGATGAGAGTAAACCGGTTGATGTGGTGTATATGGATTTCAGCAAGGCATTTGACAAGGTTCCCCACAGTAGGCCATTGTACAAAATGCGGAGGAATGGAATTGTGGGTGATATAGCAGTTTGGATCGGAAATTGGCTTGCTGAAAGAAGACAGAGGGTGGTAGTTGATGGGAAATGTTCATCCTGGAGACCAGTTACTAGTGGTGTACCGCAAGGGTTGGTGTTGGGCCCACTGCTGTTTGTCATTTTTATAAATGACCTGGATGAGGGAGTAGCACAATGGGTTAGTAAATTTGCAGACGACACTAAGGTCGGTGGAGTTGTGGATAGTGACGAAGGATGCTGTAGGTTGCAGAGAGACATAGATAAGCTGCAGAGCTGGGCTGAGAGGTGGCAAATGGAGTTTAATGCAGACAAGTGTGAGGTGATGCGCTTTGGTAGGAGTAACCGGAATGCAAAGTACTGGGCTAATGGTAACATTCTTGGCAGTGTAGATGAGCAGAGAGATCTCGGTGTCCATGTACACAGATCCTTGAAAGTTGCCACCCAGGTTGACAGAGCTGTTAAGAAGGCATACAGTGTTTTAGCTTTTATTAATAGAGTGATCGATTTCCGGAGCCAAGAGGTTATGCTGCAGCTGTGCAAAACTCTGGTGCGGCCGCACTTGGAGTATTGCGTACAGTTCTGGTCACTGCATTATAAGAAGGATGTGGAAGCTTTGGAAAGGGTGCAGAGGAGATTTACTAGGATGTTGCCTGGTATGGAGGGAAGGTCATATGAGGAAAGGCTGAGGGACTTGAGGCTGTTTTCGTTGGAGAGAAGAAGGTTGAGAGGTGACTTAATTGAGACATATAAAATAATCAGAGGGTTAGATAGGGTGGATAGGGAGAGCATTTTTCCTAGGATGGTGACGGCGAGCACGAGGGGGCATAGCTTTAAAGTGAGGGGTGAAAGATAAGGACAGATGTCAGAGGTAGTTTCTTTACTCAGAGAGTAATAAGGGAATGGAACACTTTGCCTGCAACGGTAGTAGATTCGCCACCTTTATGTACATTTAAGTCTTCATTGGACAAGCATATGGACGTACATGGAATAGTGTGGGTTAGATGGGCTTCAGATCGGTATGACAGGTCGGCACAACATCGAGGGCTGAAGGGCCTGTACTGTGCTGTTATGCTCTATGTTCTATGTTCATCCAGACAAGTGGGAGAGTATACTCCTGACTTGCAACCTGTAGATGTTGAACAGGGTTTGGAGAATCAAGAGGTGAGTTATTTGCTATAGTATTCCTAGTCTCTGACATGTTCTTATAGCTACTGTGTTTATGTGATGAGTCTAATTGAGTTTCTGGCCAATGGTAACCGCAAGGATGTTGACAGAAAGGGGCTCAGTGATGTCAACACCATTGAAAATCAAGGGATCTGAGATGAATAGTCAATAACATAATATTGTAGTTTTTAAAAAATGCATTTGTGTGATGTCAACATAACTGCTTGGCCAGCATTTATTGTCCATCCCTCAACTGACAAAAGTTTTTTTTAAACTATGCACACCTCTGGAAATGAAAAATAAGTATTTGAAAATACTGAGTGTCAAAAAAGATAATTGAACATAAGCCATTCTACCTCTGGAGGAGGCAGAAGTTATACTGCTTGGTTTTGATCGCAGACAACCTCATTTGTACCATTTGGAAATCAGTATAGCTGTACTTCGAAATTTACAATTTTGGAGTTTGTTGCACAGAAGAAGTGCATTCAGTGCATTGTTTCTATTCCTGAGCTGGAAGAGGACTCCACTAGCTCTGCTCAGTCCCCAGAGTTCTGCAGTTTCTTCCTCTTCAGGCAATTGTCTTTGAAAGGATGAATTTGTAGTTTTTAAACATACAAACTAAGGCATAATGCTGAGGCAAACAGAAGGATATTTATTTCTAATTGAACATTAGCACTGAATTATAAATAACACCAAAACTTTGTACTGTATAATCAACGGTCAGAATTTAATTATTTCTAACAGAATTGTCCCCTCTGTTTTACTGCTAGCATTTCAATTCACATCTGGTGAATGAAATTTGATCATCAATCATTTTTTTATTAGATTAATTATTTTATCTACTGTCATTTCCCTTTTAGTCACTTTCCACTTCAGAAGATCTGGGAGAAAAAATGGTTTTTGAGCGTGATTTTTGAGGTACATGTCAGCCTAATACATACCAAAAATCAGGTCAGGGATGTGCTCTGATGGCTGGTTTGTCATCTTGGGACAGTAGTGTGTGCTCATTCACAGAATGCTGTCAGTCAGCATGAAATGCTGATTTGATGTCACTGCTGATACTTTGGGAGCCTAAACTGTAACCAACACTCTTTCCTATTCATGCATAGCTGAATACATGTTCAATAGCATGCAGGACCCCAGAATTGCTGGTTACTGGAATCATGAACTATGTACATGTTAGTTACTGCGTTAATTCTTCTGATTGTTGCTACACTTGAACATGTTTTTAGCTATTTCCTGCACTTGTGTACAGTTTCAATATACTTTCCTTATACACTCACGACTGTGTGGACAAAGTCTGCCCTGGCTCCGTTTACAAGTTTGCTCTCAACTCCAGCATTGTAGGTCAGATCTTAACCAACAATGAGACAGAATTCAAGAAAGAGAAAAAAAGTGCTTAGCAGCATGGTGTGAAAACAGTAATCTCTCCACCAATGGCACCAAAACAAAGGAGCCAGTCATTGACTTTAGGCTGTGGAGTGAACGGCTTGCCCCTCTCTGCATCAATGATGCTGAGTTGGAGATGGTTGAGAAGGTCAAGTTTCTGGAGTGATGTTCACCAACAATCTGCCTTGACCTATCCAAGACTGCATAAACTACAGAGACGTGAATACAGCTCATTCAATCAGGCAAATCAGTGATCTATCCATTGACTCCATTTATACTTTCTGCTGTCTTAGGAAAGCAAACAACATAATCAAAGACTCCTTCCACCACAGTTACACTCTCTTCCAACATTTTCCATTAGGCAGAAGATATAAAAGTTTGAAAGCATGTACAAACAGATTCAAGAAAAGAATCTTCCCTGCTGTTATCAGACATTAAACAGGACCTCTCAAATGTTAATGTGGATCTCTCTCTCTGTACCTTCTCTGTGGCTGCAACATTGTATTCTGCACTCTGTTCTGCTTGCCTGTTGCACTTTGTATGGTACAATCTGCCAGTATAGCATGCAAATCAACATGTTTCATGATATCTCGGTACATGTGACACTAAAAATCAAACTGACAAACTCAATTAATAGCTGACAGCAAATTGCTCATCTGGTTTTGGAGTATTTTTCTCTTGATTTATAATGTTGGCCTGGTTTTTGTGATCAGTAACTAGGCAGGAATACGCACTGTTAACCATCCTGTAGGTACACAGTTATATATTTTGTTGACAGCAGCAGTATGGCATGCTGTTGGGAGAAACTGCATGGCCGTGCAGTGAAGCATATTCTGGATGAAGCCGTTATGTGGAGGTGCTGATGTTGGACTGGCATGGACAAAGTCAGAAATCACACAACACCAGGTTTAACCGAAAACACAAGCTTTCAGAGTCTTACTCCTTTATCAGGTGCTAATGAGAGAGATAAGATCAGAATTTATAAGTAAAAGATCGAAGGTTCACGCCATTGATGAGGAGGTAATGAACAAACCTAAGATGCTATTAAATCTTTAATCAGCTTGAGGTTTTAATTGATTAATATACATATTATTATATATTAATTAACATAATAATCAATTAAAGCCTTCTAACCAAATGAAGCCAAGAGCACCTATAATATCAACATCTGCAACTATATCCTTTAAGGTCATTCTTCAGCTGAAAGATAATCATCTGTTAAAACTTTAAAAATTTGTGCAAGCTTTGTGAATTTAATAAACTATGAAACACTATGAAAACTTTTAACTAAGAATTAGAATAAATGGAATGGAGAAATTATACAGCACTATTTTTTTCCAAAGAAAGTTAGCTATTTTCTCTCATAGGAAGTAGTAGTCCAGGGCACTCTTTATCTTAGTCGTATCAAGCTCTTCCTCTTTGTTCACAAACACACTTTTCACAGTCTCAGGACACCAGTGTGTAAGTAAGGATGTTGAGATATCTATGGTGTTGTGGCCAAATATATGAAGAGAGTTGGGTGTCCTAGCTAATCTTGTATGGCAATGGGTATTGCAGCACATTACACAGTCAAGGGTTCAATAGTCTTTGATACACAAGAGGGATCAGCCTGAATGGAACCATAGAACCCATGTGCACCATGACTGATCTTGAAGCCTCCTGCAACCCATTTCCAACTCTTCCCTTTTAGGTCTTGCCAGAGCACCATTTTTCACATCTAACAGAGCACCTACTTGGTGTATCTCTGGAAGTTACTATTGTCACCATAGGAGGAAAGGCAGATTGACAATTTCAGTGATATTTACCTCCAGCCAAGAATGCTCATTGGTGTCCTCAAATCTATCAATGGTGGAGAGGCATCTCAAATCAACGCTGGCCATTGTTGAATTTGTCAAGATGATGTGGATGCTGCTTGTTTCCATTCTCATCAAGTATGGTACAAATTTCAATAAAGGTATTGATTGAATATCATGATCTGGTAAGTCATAGGTTTGCAACTTAAGGTGAACATCTAGTAAATGTTCCTCATGGTAGGATCCTGACCCATCATTGGGAGGATGTCTGAGGCTATCTACATAAGTCTTTGGAGCGAGGAGTCATCCAAGATGTCAAGTCCATACCCTCCTCCACAGTATTTGAGGGAGAGAAAAGGCACTTAGTACAAAAAAACTAAAAAGAATACGTATTGCCTAACTAGGATTGAGGAAGAATTTCAGGTTCTCAAAAGTGCAAATTATTTCTAGAGGGTTCCACAATCTGTAAGCCCGTTGTTACTCTTGAAGTGCCAGTAATGGAGCTGGTGGGGAATACAGGAGGTTGGCGGGACCTAGATTTCTGAGCATCCCCTGAGGAGAGCTCCTGGTTTCTCCTGCTAGGGTCAGCATTCTCTCCTTGTATAGGATGAGGAGCTTAATGCCAGGACCTGGGTCCTCTTTGCCCTGTTATGGCCTGTCTTCTGCGACAATGAGAGAAATGGACAGGTTGAGTCAGATGAAAGGAGGTAACACAGCTGTTAGTGCTGGGGCAGATGGGTAAACTATAGAGTCATCAAATCATACAACATGTGTTGAAGCATTTCATTTAGTGAGGAGGCAACATAGAGTTCATGCAGATTTAATGGTCTGAAAGTTTGGTGGGATCTGAGCACAACTCACTGAAGATCATGCTGGCAACAAATAGTAAAGAAAGTGGGGTATGAGGAAGCATAGAGGAAAGAGTAACCCTTACCTTGGCACAGTGGTAAGGCTAATTGCTCATCTTATGGAGTGAATGTTTTTCAATTTGCTGTCAAACAAGCAGCCTGCTTTGACCTGAAAAATATCAAGCTTCTTGAGTGTTGTTGGAGTTGCACTAATCTAGGCAACTGGGGAGTTTTCCAGCACACTCCTATCTTGTTGGGGATTAGGAAGTGAGTTAACCATTGCAGGATTCTAGTGTCTGACCAGCTGTTGCATGCACAGTATTTATAAGGCTAGTTCATTTTTCAACATTAACATTGGGTGATACAACAATGGTAATGCTATTGAATGTCAAAAAACATTGGTTAGATTCATTCCTTTTGGACGTGGTCATTGACTGGAAATTACATGAATACTCATGAATAGTGCTAAATATTTTGCTGTCATCAGCAAACGTCCACACTTCAGACATTACGACGGGGGGAAGGTAATTTATGAAGATGGTTGAGCCTAAGACATTAACTCCTGCAGAGATGTCCTGGAATTGGGATAACTGACCTACAACAACCACAACTATCTTTTGTAGTCTTACGTATGACTCCAAACAACAGGGAATTTTCCCCAATTCCCATTGACCACAATTTTGCTCATGCTCCTTTGAAGCCACTTTCAGCTAAATAAAGATAAATAAACAAAGAACCACTGATGCTAGAGATCTGAAACCAAAACAGAAATGGCTGGATAAACTCAGTGGGTCTGGCAGCATCTGTGGGAACATTTTGGGTCTGCTAACTCTCCATCAGAACTGGATCACGTATATCTCAATGATGTACAACGCTCCTCATATGGCTAATTTACAGACTGGGATCTCAGATTCCTGAGATCCACACGCAATGCTGTGCGCTGCCATATGCACTCTCTCAATTTTTCTCTCCCTCTGACTCTCTGTCTCTCCATCAACACCATCTCACGCTATCCCAGAGCTCTCCTACTCCCTTGTGCCATTTCACTCTCCAGCCCATTCAACATGCTAACAAGAAACATTTTCTCTTCTTTTCAGGCGCTAAGTAATGTAAGATGCAACAACACAGTGATGCCCACATCCCTTTGGAAACGTCCTCCTTTCCCCTTCCCTCTGACCCAATCTTTTCTAACAAAACCTCTTGTCGATTTTTTTTTTACTATCCCTTCCATTCGCTGATGCTGAATGTTCTGCCCTCAGCCTAAGTCTCAGCTTTAACCTTCAGTGCTCCTACCTCAATTAATGTTGGCACCAACAAGTCATTAAACTCTTCTCTCATCACTTTTGCCTCCATGTCCCTTTCTTTGGATGAGAGTCCTTTCCCCATTCCACAGATATCTTCATCTGTCTACAACACTCTCTCTACCTTGACAGCCTTCTCTGGCCATTTATCTGCACACAACCTGCTCATATTGATGTAACATCAGTCACCTTAATCTCTCAGCTTCCCCCCCACCACTTTTCATTTTGAAGTTATTCCCCTCTGAACTGACTGCACTTCATGCTCATAGATCCAATCCTGGCCATGTCATCAAGCCAGCTAATAAGGTTGGTGTTGTTGTTGACTGGCCTCTGCATTAAGGAGACTGAATGCCAGTTCCCAGGCACCTCCTCCTACCTCACTCTGAACAATGAGCCCACCATTGAACATCAGGAATTTGCGTCTGTGACTGTCACCAACCTCATCTCATCTGTGGATCTCCCCCAACAGCCTTCAAACTCATCATCCCCCAACGCGCATAGCTACCTTCTACTTTCTCCCCAACATCCATAAACAGAATTGGCTGGGCAGACCCATTATTTCTACACATTCCTGCCCATACAATTTGTTTCTTCCAATGGAAGCTTTGTTGAAAAACCACTGGACTTAAAACATTAACTCTGGTTTCACTCCACAGATGCTGCCAGACTTGCTGTGTTTTTCTTATTATTTATGTTTCTGTTTTAGCCATATGCAACTTTGGTATCAAGGTGAGTAACTCTCACCTCACATCTCGGATTCAGTTCTTCTGCCCATATTTGAACTAACGCTGTAATGAGGTTAGAGCTAAGCAGTCTTGCTGGAATCCAAAATTAGCATCAATGAGTCGGTTATTGTGAAGCGAGTGCTGCTTGTTGAAGACTGTGGTGACAGCTTTACACAGTATAGCTCATAAACTACCTGGGAGTTCCTACTAGAAAGCATTCCAACCACTTGGAGGCATAAGCGAAACCTGAGGACACTGTGATACATCAACAAGCTTTACGCACATACTGAACAGGAGTGTGTCTAACAAAAGCTCAGAGGTACTCGTGTGACAGAAATCTCTTATACACCCAAGGTATTGATTGGACAATAATATAAAGCTGTTACCTTATGAAATTTCAATCAGGAAGGCTATATAATGGGAAGCTATATCTACAGAGCACAGTGGAGGCTGGGACGTTAAATGTCTTCAAGGCAGAGATTGGTAAATTCTTGATCTCACAAGGAATCAAGGGCTACAGGGAGAGTGCAGGGAAGTGGAGAGAAATACCCATCAGCCATGATTAAATGGCAGAGTCCACTCAATAGGCCAAATGACTTTACTTCCACTCCTGTGTCTTATGGTCTTATAACACTCATTTTATAGTCAGGATGACTTCCAATAGGAATTTAACCAATAGTTTTACCTGAAATGTCAAGAGGCCAACTTTCTTTCTGTCCGTATTCCTGACGTTTACATGATTCCAGCATAACAGCAGAGCCTGTCCATCTCTTCATGCCACGAATAAGCAACCAATGACATAACAGGAATGGTTCCTGAAGTTTTGTTGACCCTTCTGTGTAATAATTCATATTTTTTACTTCAAAAATATTTTTATTCATAAAATTATCTTTTAGACACATTCAGTGTCACAAGAGCAGTTCAGTTCCGCACAGTATTTGCATGTTGAGAACAACCTTAGGAATTTGACATTCCCAGATGTTCCAATAAACCCAAAGGCGTCTCTTACTCGTGCAAGATGTTATTTTAAAAAGTTTATGGCATCAGGAGGGTCCAATAACTGAATGGACCCTATTGTTCTTTGGCAGAAAGACATCAGGTAGTGGTTTTTCCCCACTGTGCCTTACTGGCAGCTGCCCCAAGCTTTAGCACTTTCCTCAGCATGTGGCAATGGACCTTGGAATATGCTAGTTTGCAACACTCGGTCAGGATCAACTCCTTTTTCGGGAACACGCACAAGATTCAGGGATACAAAAGGGCGTCTTTCACCCAGTTGATGGTTCTCCAAATGCAGTTGATGTTTGTCTCGATGTGAGTCCCAGGGTATGGACCATAGAGCTGAGAGTCCTGCGTCATGGAGCTGTTGGGGATAAACTTCCACATAACATATTGCATCTTTCTCCAGATATCCTTTGTAAATGCACATTCCAGAAAGAGATGTGTGTCAGTTTCGCCCCTCTTGTAGTGGTTTCGAGGGCAGTGTGCAGTGGCACAGACCGGCCAGACATACAAGAAGGATCTCACAGTAATGTCCATCTCACCACCGGCTAAGTGACGTCACAGTGCTTGTTGGAAAGTTCTATCGGTGGGGCGTTCTGCCAAATGACTTTGACAGTTTGCTCAGGGAACAAACTGGTAGGACCCACCCTCTCCTTTTCCCATGGGGTCTTGAGAACACTATGTGCTGACCACTTCCTGATGGGCTTATGGTCAAAGGAGCCTTTCTTTGCAAATTTCTTCATGAGGGACAGGTAATATGGAATGGTCCAACTGCCTGGAGCACTCTGCTGTGCTGAGGCCAGTCCTTTGCAATACAAGGGACAGGTAGAACCACAGTATGTAGTGACTCTTGGTGTTTGCAGACTGAAGTTTTACACACAGCTTAATTCAGCCACACACAAGTTATTCTGCTTCTGTCACACTTAGCTGCAAGGAATCAACGTAATCGAAAGAGGCTGTAATGTAAGGTGATACAGAAGGTCTCCCACAAAGTCACATTAGCACCAATCACGTTATTTCTCCTGATTCCTGCAATGTGAGAGCAACTCAAAGTCAGTGTATGTAAAAAAGAGGCAGAGCATGCAAACTCTGACAGAGGTCTGCTGTCTATCCAGTGAAATTCTCCCAATAGTATTAAACATGCAGGCAACACACCTAACAAACTCACTCCTTCTTTGACATTTTCTGCATTGGGCTTCATTCAAACAAGCACCAGTGACATTTGCAGTGCCAACCAGTTTGCCATTCGTAGAGATATCAAGGTCACAGATGTATTATTCAGCAAGGCCAAGAACTTAATTACTACCCCATCGCTGATCAGTAACAACAGCACAAAGGGCAGCATGATCTACATGTCTGCTACTTTTCAAAGATAAGATGTGTTGATTGCAACTCTTCTACTTCTTCTACACCAAATGCAATATCCCTATAATGGAATTCATTCCACAAATGTTCAATTAGCTGATGTTGACAGAGAATAATGCAAATGAACCCCTGCTTCCCTGGGAACTGGAACTGGAAGGTGACCTGCATATAGAGCCTACCTGTTACCTGGTGACTTATAACATCCTTAGGAAAGAGGCAAATGCCAGTCCAGAGCTAATGCTACAACCAGGATGAAAATTGAAATCAGTATTGGCAACCAGAAGTACAGACATTTTAACAATTAATGTTTGAGTTAAAATGCAGCTCTCACCCTTCTACACTACTAAACTCTCATGAATAACTGCAGACTACTGCATGCTACAAATCACAGTCCTGCAAAAAGGCCTTACCACCATAGGCACAAAAGAACAAACTGCACAAAATAAATGGAAAATGCATCAGTATCACATCCCTAATCAATGATTTGGAATGGGAGTCACCACAGCAACAGGAAGAAAATATAAACTGAACATGTTCTATAAAGTATTGAATGACCTGATGGAAAACTATTGTAACAAGTACCTAGTGCTCTCCGTCAATGACAAAACACTAGGCAGCTATTTATAGAGACTACAAAGACCATTTGTTTCAAAGATAGTATACCAGCAATCTTTCTTCCCAAGGGCATTCCCACATTGAAACATGCTGCCAAAGAGAAGAGTCACAGAGTTGATCATTTGAAATCTTCAAGAGCATCCTTACGAGTATTAAGACAACAACTTTAGCAAGTGCTGCCTTATTCAGATAGTAGCACCATACAAATGTTAGCTGAACATGGATGTTAGTCTGTGGTGTCACAAATAAATCAGAGTTTGAAGCAGAAATACTGAAATCACATCATAACACAAGGCTGGAAGTGAAAATCAGAGATCAACTGAAAGCAATCAGTCTAGTTAAAAAAAAAGGTCCCGGACAGTCTGAAACTGTGGATAATGAACTCTCCAATGTTCTGGAAGCCAATTCTGCTGATCAGTGGGCAAATAGAATTAGATCAGCTCAGGCATTTGTGAATCCATAGCTAAGGCTTATCTATATTAAAAAAAAACAAACTAAGCTTTTAGACTGTATTATAATCTATTTTCTATTATCCTACATTATAATGACAATTGAGTGATTACAAGCACCTGAGTGTCTGGTGATGTTGTTACAACTCTTGATTATGTTACTGCCTGTTTAAGGACTCTATGGCATTTCATTATTTTTTGCTCATCTTAATCAGGTCAGAATTTGATAACATTTTGGAATGTGAATTACATGGCTCAGTATGCTTGATGATGAGTGGTTCGGCTATCTTCCAATGGATAAATGAATAGTCCAACAAATAAAGCATTTGCTCAACTCGGTTTATGGCATTCTTTAAGTGTGAAACTAAGTTGATTAAAGGAGAGAGACAAACAGAGAGCATCATGTTCTAAACAAAATGTGCAATAGGGGGATTAAACACATTATTGAATGCAAAAGGCTTCGCATCACAAAAAAGGGTAAAGCAATTTCAACAATGGCTAAAACAGAACCACAGATTAATTGCATGGGAACAATTACAGCAAAAATTAAAACCCGAAAATGTATGGTTCCCTTCACCATCAACAAATCTATCAAATTATAATCAGTCTCTCATTGGTCTTCTACATGATGCTTATTTTGCCCATAAAGATTTTCATAATGTAAATCAATTGTTCATTTTTACACGGGAAGATTGATAATTCCTATCAAACTCTAATCTCTATGACCTAAAAGGAGTGGGAGGGCCAGCCAGCAGATGGGAACACAAATGCTTATGTTTTTCCAGAAGCAGCACATCATTCTAAATTGGCAACATATCAGCATTCTTTTATTGTTAAAGGATCAAAACCCTGGAAGTCCCCATTTGTAGTACTGCCAGACTGTCTTGAACAGATATGGTTTATGAAGGAGGTTTACTGTCATATTCTCAAGTGCAGTGATGGATCGATAATAAACGTTGACTCTATTAGAAATGTGATTATTGGACTATTAGACTCTATTAGAATCTTGTGAATGAACAAGTGTCAATCACAGCAAAGGTAAAGTTGCCAAAGGGCCAGAGGGCTGCTCTGTAATGAGAGAGAGATGGCTGAGACATGGTTTAACTTGACAGTCGCCACGTTGCAGACAAGGGCCAAGTTTGAGACGGTAAGACTTTAATGTTGACCCCAGGTGGTGTGGGAGAAGACCAAAAATAGAATAGCCTTTATTGTCACATTCACTCAAATGAGTGCAGTGAAAATTTGTAAGGCCACCTCTTAGGTACAAGGTACCTAGCTACAGAAGCTTTAAGCGTTTCACAGAATTGAAATAGTTAAAATAAGATTAACATGGGAATACAGAGTTTAGAAGTCCAGAATGAGAATTAAAAAGTGTCTATAAAATACAGGACTATTGTCCTTATAGTCCTTTTCCAGCATGAGTCCAACCCTGCCAGGCTTCAGAGCACGAGGCCATACTGCCTCCATACACTGGCCTCTGTCCAGGACTCACTCTGCCGCTGCTCCAAGCTATGACAGCATCTTGCTCTGCTGCCTGCTCTGGGACTCGCCCCATGCTCGGTCCAGCCACGACTCACTTTGCACCCTGTTCAAACACTTAGCCTACAAACTCTACTACTGCTCTGTGACTTGGCCTGTGTGCTCCACTCCTTCCCGGGCTCCAGCCATGACTCATCTCCCTCTGTCTCACCTCTATTCTCCAGGTAGGCTGGGGTAGTTTAAGAAGTTGAGGAGGGGTGAAGAAAAACTGCTGCAAAGAGGAAAAAAGAAAGAAAAAGGAAAAGGAACTGGCGAGCAGAGGAGATTTGTAAAAGATGTGGACCAGAAGTTCAGCAATGCCCAACTCAAATCATCTCACTTTACCTTCCATGCTTTTCACAAGTGATGCAGTAGGTTTCTTGCTAGGGAGCTGTGAGTTGCCAATTAAGGGAACATGTTACATGTTAGCCTTTTCGATGGCATACCTCAGATCATTAATATTTAGCATTGTACTTTACCAAGCTCACTGAACAAGCTAAGCATAAAAACGACTTGATGTGGGAACCAGATACCTGGCATATTAAGCTCATAGCTTACTTTGAATAATCTCCATGTAAAGTATGACCAAGCTACAGCTCAGGGCATTATCCATGAGCATCATCCATGAGCATCAACAACATGCACTCTCGTCCATGGACAATACTAATTAGTATTTGCTAACCCCTCAGCACTATAATGGCAACTATTTGAAGCACTGGCAGGGCAGGCTGGAATCTCAGACTTGCATTACTAGGCATGATGGAAACTAGCACTGGAAGTTTGCAGCTAGGAAGTTTTACTGCAGGTAAGGACCTTACTGAAGGATTGCGCATGGTTGCATCTCAGAAATGCTCACACTTTTTTAAAGGGCACTCACTTAGAACATAACTGTCTGCTTAAAGCATCCATGCCGTGCATTAACATTTCCCGAGCAATGTTATTTTCCAGTACTGTGAGCTGCAGGCTCTGGGGAAAGGAGGATTAAAATTAAAGAAGTTAACTGGATCTGCAATGGGGATTATGAAAAAGTATGGCTGGGAGTGGGATAGTGTAGGAGGGGGAGATGTACATCCTCCACAGCGAGGGGCACTCGACTTCAAGGGCTTGGGTGGAGAAGGGACCTCATATACCAAACACTAGATGGGAAAGTTAGGCAGGCAGTTTATCTGGGGACCTGGGGAGGAGTGCAATCCACGGTGTTTATGGGATGTGTTACTAGGAAGGAGATTTTGAGATGCAGGTTCTCACTGACACATTCAGGTGGAGGCTATAAGCCACAAGTCAAGGAGCACTCATTGTCATCTTCCATCACACTGGAAATCAAAAATCTGTACAGGCGACTAAAATGGCTACAACCACTCTCAGAGTGAGAGGGTAGGTGACTCAACCTGTGAGTGATAGGGCTGTAGCACTGACTGATGATCAGGCTTTTCAAAGGATCGGAAAATCCGGGAACGGTGTCGCTAGTTCCACACTCCTCAACCAGAGAAACAACATTCCTGTATCTGGTCCGTCCAGCCTTGTTAGAATTTTACTTATTTCTGCTCCCCTCTCATCCATCTCAAGTCTAGTGAATATAGGCTCAGTCAAACCAATCTCTCCTCATAGAACAGTCCTGTCACCCCCACTGTCAGCCTCGTGAACCTTTGGTGCACACTCTCAATATCCTTTATTAACTATGGAGACCAAAGCTGCAAATAATATTCCAGCTGGGAGCTGACCAAGGCTCTGTATAAAGCTCTGCAAAATAGATTTCCTACGCCTAAACTCAAATCTTCTTGAAATGAAGGCCAATACACCATTGCTTCCTAATTGTTTGCTACACCTGCTGGTCTACTTTGATTGCCTGGAGTACAGGGACACTTAGATCCCTTGTACATCCACACTTTATTAATATATCACCATTTAAATAAAACTCTGTTTTTCAGTTTTTCATAACATAGTGTATAACATCTCATTTAGCCACACAGTATTGTATTTTTCACATGTTTTCCCATTCATTCAGCTTGTCTAAATCACCTTGAAGCCTCCTTACATGCTCCTCACATCTGATAATTCTGCTTAGTTGTGTCTCATCAGCAGATTTGGAAATATTATACATTTGGTTCCTTCCTCCAAATGATTTATGCCTGTTATGAATAGTTGGAGCCCAAGTACTTACTTATTCTGAATGCCTATTTCCTGCTTGTCAACTAATTCTATTTCTACATATTAGCCCTTATTCCTTGTGCTTTATATTTTCATACTAAATTTTTTATGAGGTCCCAGTCTCCTCTTGCAAGGGTCAGGATTCTTTCCTCATAAGGGTCGAGGATCTGAATGTTGGGTACTTCCCCATCCACACAGGCTCTTTCTGCATTGTTATGGCCTCTCTTCCAGTAGAACGAGATAGAAGTTTTGTTTTCCTTATTCAGACACAGGACGAGGGCATCACTGGCCAGGCAGCATTTATTGCCTAGAAGACATCACTGAGTCTAAAGTCACATGTAGGCCAGACCAGGTAAGGATGGCAGTTTCCTTCCTAAGGGACAGTAATGAACCAGATGGGTTTTTCCCAGCAATTGACAATGGATTTACAGTCATTATTAGACTGTTAATTCCAGATATTTATCGAATTTAAATTCCACCATCTGCTGTGGCAGGATTCAAACCCAGGTCCCCCAGAACATTATCTGGATTAACAATATCACTAGGCTATTTGGGTGGCACAGTGGCTCATTGGTTAGCACTGCAGCCTCACAGTGCCAGAGACCGGGGTTCAATTCCAGCCTCAGGTAGCTGTCTGTGCGGAGTTTGCACGTTCACCCCTGTAGTGTTCAGGGGTGTGTGGGTTATAGGGGGATGGGTCTGGGTGAGATGCCCCAAGGGGCAGTGTGGACTTGTTGGACCAAAGGACCTGTTTCCACACTGCAGGGAATCTAATCTAATGTTCTCTCCCTAGTGGCATGTTAGTTAGTGGTGATGGAAAGATAGTGAGGTGTTCTCAGAGAGTAAAGAAAACAGCACAGAGGCCATGCAGAGTTCATTGTTTAGAAGTTATTGGGGTGAGAGTCATGAGAGAAAATGTTACAAGCAATAGTGCAAATGTAGAGCATGAGTCTTGGGATGTGGGTGCAATAGTAGACATAGAGTGGGCAAGATAGCTGATAAAAGAGTATAGCACTTACCACAACAGAAAAGGTCATTGACCATTTTTTCAATATTCCTGAGATTCCTCTGCACCCCTGGAGATGGGGCTCAGATGGCGGACTTGGACAAATAAGACTAGGTATAGTGGTATAACCTCCTCTACCAGTCCCCTGGGAAGGGGTCTCCTCTCCTTGGCACCACCATCCAGTAAGCACCCCAGATCCTAATTGGAGAATTGTAGTGTCATCTTCCCCTTCTCCAACATGGTCAGATTCTGTCACTGACCAAGCAGGGCAGCTTCGGAATGCCAGTGCTCATTCCAGGTGCACAGTATCCTTTTAAAGACGGTTCAAAAGCAAGGGATGTCTATGTCTGAGTGGACTTCCATTGTGTGCTGACATTTTTCCAGGAATGGCACGTGGTAAGGTGGAACTGGAATTGGCCACGATAGGTGCCATAGGGTGGAAAGGGTAAGTAAATGTGGCTAGTTTGATAAGATATGGTGTTAAAACTAATAAGGCTGTCAAAATGTTTGATCGAATTTGAACATAGTCAGAAACGGTGTGATTTGGCCCATTGGCTTTGTTTTGGGAGATACAGCATAAAGTACTAACTATGTGTCATAAAATCACAAGCTGTTAAAATGAATGATTCCAAGGAAATATGAGCTGTATTTTGAAATTACATAAATGATCATTTTAGTTAGTGTATTCACAGATGTAAACTTAAAGCAGGAATTTTAAAAGGAATGCACTTTACAACTTCTAAGAGTAAAGACACTGTAGTCTTACATTCTCATTAGAGACTAATAACTGGTGGTGATTTAACCTGAGTGGAAGGGTCAATAAGACAGGACCTTCATGATTACATTAGCTGGTATGGGATTTGAACCTACATTATTGACATCACTTTGTATTGCAACCTGGCTGTTCAGTCAACTGAGCTAACCGATATCCATTTTCCATTTTAAGGGACTTTCCAAAACTGCCAGCATCATCACACATGTACTATTGTGCTCTTTTCACTTTTTTTCCAAAGGTGATTCTTTGATTGTCAGGCTTTCCCTGTAAATTTTATTACCCAGTCTCTGCTTGAGGTTAGATTCACCTACATTTTTTTTAATGACTTCATCTATCTTACAACTTGTTTTTGCTTTTCACTAAGTCTTAATGATCATTTCAAAACAGTACTGTTCATTTGTGCTCCTTTGATTGTCTTTGTATTTTGGCACCACTTTCATACTGCAAGGTATCAATACAGTCACCACAGCAATTAAATAATCACAGAATCACTTAGCACAGGAGGAAGCTATTTGGCACTCAATCATCCCAAATTCCTGTGTTTCTCATGTACCTTTACAAATTTTAAGGAAAATTTGGCAGACTATAAAAGGGCAATCCATTGCTGCTCATCATGTCGAAATTAATTTGAAACCTCACTGTTTCAATTTCTCTGAAATTTTTCACAAACTGCCAAAGGAAATTACTTCTAAAAATAGTCAACTGATAATGGAGGCAATTCTGGTTATTGTAGAAACTGAATTGTAACTTCATATTTCATTGACAAAACATTTATTTATTTATTTTATCACTGCTTACACACTATAAAAATGCGTTGGGCTCTGTGTGTGATTCCTCATTCTCTCCTGCTTGCACTGAAAATAAATAACTGTAGTTTATTCTAACTGTAGGATATGGCTTTACTGTTTCATTGTTTAGAACTCTTTCTTCTAGGCCTTCTTTGACCTGAGCAATGTGAGGTAAAAGTGCTTCAGCCTTGTCACAGTTATCATTCAACATATTCCCTCACCAACTGTGCATCTGTAGTTTCACTTATGGCTGAGATCTTTCCTAAAAGACTTCAGTGCTAGACTGAGTCTGTGAGAAGGTGTGAGGGAATGAACAAGAGGGATAAAATCCTTGACCGTGTCATCATCAATCTATCTGCAGCTGATGCATCTGGCCAAAGCAGAGTCAGTAGGCATGATACTACATAGTCCTTGTGAAAAGAGTCAACCTCATGGTGACATCCTATTTGTTAATATCTTCAGCAATGACCTTCCTTCTATTATAAGGTCAGAAGTGTGGATCTTTGCTGATGATTACACAACATGCAGCAGCATTAGTGACTGCTCGATTACTGCAGTAGCATATGTTCAAATACAACTACACTTGGACACGATTCAAATTTGAGCTGATAGTGGCAAGTAAAATCCACGTCACACAAATGTCGGGCAATGACAATCTCAACCAAACCATCACCCTCAACATTCAATGGCACTATGATGACTGAATCCTTCACTATCAACATCTTGGGGTTACCATTGACTAGTAACTGCATCAGGCCTTCAATGTAAATATTTTTGCTGCAAAACAGGACAGGGGCTTGGAATTCTACAAGTAAGTCTCCTCTTGATTCCTCAAAACAAACTTTGGGGACTTAAAGGGGACATTTCATAAAATTAAAATATAGGTTTTTCCCAAAGAACATGGGTCATCATATCTAGAAAAGAGAAGGGCAACCTAACACAGATCTTTTATGGTTATGAAAGGTTCTGTTAGGTAAATAACTTTCCATCTGTAAAAGAGAAAGAAAAAAACTAAAAGAAGGGCAAAAAGATGGCTCTTTTCATGATCACAAGCTATAGAACTTTAGAACTAATGGCTTGCCTTTGAATTGTAGCCTCCATTTTAAAGCAACTTCTCTTTGGGAGTCCCTCAGGGTAGCGTTCTAAGGCCAACCATTTCAGCTGCTTCATCCTTCTGAACATCATGTGTTTAGAAGTGGGGATGTTCACTGATAATTGCACAATGCACAGCACCATTTACCACCCCTCAAATACTGAGGTAGTCCACGTCCAAATACAGCAAAATCTGAACAATATTCAAGTGTGTATGACAAGTGGCAAGTAACAGACATGCTAGGCAATGACCATCTCCAGCAAAAGTGAACATAACCTTTGCCTCTTAACATTCAATGCCCTTACCATCAATCATCTCCACCATCGATATCCTAAGTGTTACCATTGACAAGGGACTGAACTGATCTAGCCACATAAACACCATGACTACAACAGTAGGTCAAAAGCTAGGGATTCTGCAATGAGGAACTTACTTTCTGACTCCTCAAAGGCTGTCCACCATCTACAAGGGAGAAGTTAGTAGTGTAATTGAATATTTCCCATTTGCCTGGATGAGTGCAACTCAGCAACATGTAAGAAACTGGATTACACTCAAGATGACACCACATCCATGATATTCGACATTCACTCCCTGCACACAGGCAGCCAGGACCACCTAAAAGTTGCACTGCCATATATCACCAAAGATCCTCCATCAGCTTCCAAATCCTCTCCCATTGAGAAGGATAACTGCAAAAAATACATGGAAACATTACCACCTGCAGGCTCTACCTCCAAAACATCCTGATTTGGACATATACTGTTGTTCCTTACACTGACTGTATGTTAAAAGGTTTTGCATCTGACAGTCTCCTACACACAGCAATGCGATAACAGCCGCACAATCTATTCTCTTATGTTGATTTAGTGAATTAAACTTTACAAATACAAGACAGTCACCATTAAATACAATACAGAAATCTGTAGAAATTTATTCAAGCAGAACATGACTGCACTGTAGAATTTACTGCCTCAAGGAGTAGTTAGGTTTACTGGTATAAATGTATTTAAAGGTTCATCAGTCAAACACACTGGGGGGAAAGGGTGTAAAGTAATGCTAATAGGATCAAATTAAGTGTCTGGGAGGAGGCTCATGTGATGTATAAACATGGTCATAAGCCATTTGGGACAAATTGTCTTATTTCAAGCTATCCATTCCAAATAATTCTGTGTAATCCTTATATCTCTGTGGTTATGGAGATTCACTATTGATCCTGCTTTTCACTAAAGTCTGAGGTGCCATTTAACACTTTACATGCTATTATCATTATTTTCACGTCCAACAAACAAATGACAGCTAAAAAAAAATGAGCTGGAGGATGCAAAAGGAAATCTAATTTACAGGGCTTCCAGGAAATGCCCAACTCCAAGATAATGCAACCTGTTTTGTCCAGTGACGAAAAATTTAATTAAAATGTTTAATCAGGGTCTAAATGGATGAGAGAAGGAGACTGGAGAGGCGGAGACTGAATTTCAGAACATGTAGATCAACTGTTGACTATTTATTGAAAAGAATAGGTCAAGAGTTCCACAAAGCAGTTCCTGGCCAGTACACCCCCAATTCAACATAATGTCATTGCCATAATTAGGATTCCAAAAACAAACTAAATACTTCCCTCCTATTTTTCTTCCTTATTAACCTGCATAATGGTAATATTATTATGTTTTGTACATATTTGTAAGCTGCTAATAGAAGTGTATATTTCATTTAGTAAAATTATGAATTCCATAGGGAAATAAAGTTGAAAAAGACTTCAGGAGATCCATGATATAGATGCAAGATCTTTATTTAGTGCTTCTTTCAGAGTTAAGTACCCTAAAAAAAACTCAAATTGCATATGTTGTACACAAACAGCATATTTGCAAAATATGCTTTACATATGCCAAAATGCTCCTGAGTTACAGTGATTCCAATTGCATAAATTGCTTGAAATTAGCTTTAGGCTTTCCATAACAGATGCATATTTATGAAACATGACTCTGCTTTGACACTGATGTTTGCATAGTACAAATCAAGGTCTCATTAAATTGATGACATCACATTGCAGGATGATATCCTCAAAGGCAAGTTCAAATTCAGTTAAAAATCCAAACATTCTTATTTTGTCTCATTGTACCAAATCCAAATTCAGAATGTACAACACAATAGATGGTTGAACATCACTTTAAAAAGTACAATTTCTGAAGATTCAACAATAACATTGGGTGGCTGATTTTCCAGTGCTTGTCCAACAAAGAAATGGAACCACATGTAAGGTGGCACTAGTGGTTTGCCACCATTGTGTGCCTGCACTCTGCAGTTGAAATCATGATATGTAGGAGTGCCAGGGATATGTATGTTCAGATTTCATTCTCAAACCATTCAGAGATAAACTGTTCCTCTGCATCTTCCAAGGCTGCATTTTGCAAAAGATATTTTTGTACCATATGGAGACACAAGTTTCTTTTGGTGTTTGTTTTTTTTTGTTTTCAATGAATTGAATTTTTTTTTGTCTCCAGTTCTGATCTTGTTCTATTCTGTGACTGAATCTATTAAACCAGGGTTGGCTTCTTGCTGGCTTGCTGAATGAATTTACTGTCCAATGAGCAGAAGGAAAGCATACTTTCCTGTCCTGACTTGATCACTCAGAGTTTTTTGCCCTGTTATATGTACACTGTCAGAATTGAGTTCAGCTGTGATGGCACATACGTTCAAATAGCCTTCCCACTATCAACGCTCAAAATTTCAATTTTGCAAGCTGTTGGACTGATATTGGTACTGAGTGAATCATTTCCCAGCAAGACAGAGAGAGGGGGTAATTGAAAAAAAAGTTAAATCATTGCAATTGTGAGAGAGACACATGAGTTCAGTGAGAACAGAATGGTGAAAATATCAAAAGTGCTCACTGGAGGAGGAAAGTATAATGCAGGATATGTTATTATCTGACACACAGTGGGAGCATTTCTTTTCAGTTCCTGACCTTTTCTCAAATACGACCGTGCAAAGACTTGCAATGAGTTATAGAATCGGCAACATCTTTGTCACAAAAGCATGAGCATGAAATTTTTCAACATGGGAAGGAAAATATGCTTCAATTTAAACCTCTTGGCTCAGGCATCAGCCTGCAATTGCATTCACTCAAATCATCAAATAGGACTTTTGAGTTCTCTGGATAGATTTCCTTTGAGGATAAGCTTTAAAATAAAGTTGGGCTGAGTTCTCATTGGAGTTCTCTTACTTGCCTGACACAATTTTTGTGAGTGGAAATTCCAACAAAACTGCGTTTCCACATTTTTCCTGGAGTTTTGGCTGCCCTTCCGCTGAGGCTTCCATTCAGCTTATTAAAGACGAGCAGGAGAATTCCAAGGGAAATCCTGTTCCAGTTGGGATTCACTTCCTGCTGTGTGCATTCACTGCAACTTAAGACAGTCCATGGTTCTTTGTTGATTCTTAAGGTGCATATTGGCCATTTAATCCTCTAACATGACAGGTCGCACACTTATAAATATGTAGGCAAGCATTTTGGTTCAGGCTGCATGTCCAGTCTTATTTAAAACAATGAATAAGATATCCATTTAGGGGATCTTATGCATGTTGGGAGGACACTTTCCCAATTCCGGTTTCCTCCCTTATTCCAGGTTCAATGTATGATTAAATCATCCAGCTGCTCATGATGCCAGCAGGCTGGGAAGACCACTCACAGTGACACTTCATGCAGGTCAGTTGCTGGTTTATCATTTAGCATTACTGATTAATCTCTGTGCCAGTTTTGACCCTTTTGTCTGGCCGTGATAAATTCATTCTGATTTCTGGGAGGAAGTTTTTCCTGGTATTGTGTGATTTTAAATTGCCATTGAAATATTACTGCAGTCATGGAAATATGGTTGCCTGTGGAGCATGAAGCAAAGGTGGAGCTGCAAATATGGCAAGAAAGAGCAGGAGCAGATCCGAGAAAAGGTAGAGTAAAACACTGCACCAGAGGTTATGTCCATAGTGTATCATCAGGGATCACTTCTCCTCTGTGGGATCCCTGAAATAGAAATGCATCAGTTGATTTTGCTTGTCGAAGAAGATCTGTCACTCACTAGAGCCTCAACCGAGATATGTTTCAAGACAACGGTCATCTTGATCATCATAGCCCTTAACGTTAATGCAACAGACTCCTTGCAGAGGGAGATATCAGCGCTCACTGATAGTCAACCTTTATATGGGGAAGGAGGCTGAAACCCTCTATCCTAAACTAGTGTCTTTCTCAGTAGGAAGAGAGTTTGCTTATTGACATTCAGCTTGTTTGCAAACACAGAAAGCTCATCCTGATTGTCTCTGTTAAGTTCTATGGCAACAGATAAGATTTATCCAAGGCAAGCAGTCAACATGGGCACTGACTGAAGAATAAATGTATAACAATAGCAATAGATTGGGCTGGGGGAGGTAATATCTTTTCTGTTGGTGTTGCATGGAAATACAACAATATACATTTTTTGGTTTCTTATCACTTTATGATCATAACATGATAGTACTTGGCATATCCTCTGCTACACTGTTTGAGTGACAAAATTTGGATGATGATGTGTTATTGGTCACTTCCCACATGTATTTATATAGTCTACCAAAAGCACAGCAGTCTGCTGTTGGATCCTATGTCTTCCACAATAGGAAATAAATTGAAAATATTATTATCAAATCATGGTGATCACTTTCATTGTGTTGTTAAATTGTCAAATGAAAGGAAACTTGGCAAAAGTTGTAATTTATCCCCATGTGTCATTAGTAGGTCTGCTTTGATCCAAGGAGTGGCTGGATCATCATGTGGATGTAAAAACTGTCTATGTCACTGGGTTTCAAATGCATTCACATACATTCCCAAATGGTTTAATAGTTTAATGGTTTAATTCATTCCTATCTAATACCAGGATTCACATGCAATGTCTATCCTGTGTTCAATACCCTGGTGCAGCATGGGCATGATATGTTAGCAAAATGCTGCCAGTATTATCCTTGAAAATGTTTTGTTGTGATACATCAAGTTCAACTCTGTGTGGCCAAAATGAACAAATCTTTTCAACTAGGAGAAAATTACTGCAGATGCTGGTATCAGAGCTCTGACAAAGAGCCATCCAAGCTTAAAACATTAGCTTGTACTCTCACCATGGATGCTGCCTGATTCACTGTGATTTCCAGCATTTTTTGTTTTCAGTAAATCTTTTCAGGTTAATTCTTTACTACTGACAGGGTATCCGTAATTGCTCATCATCAGTAATTCGTAATTGTAATTGTTCACACTGGCTCTGGCCAAAGTGTAACAAGTTAACCTTGGGTCATTGTTTGACTTTAATTGATTCAGTTCTGTCATGTATGATCTGTTCCAGCTCAGTGAATCTAGTTTAACTCTCATGAATTGTCTTACCACAGCTGCACTGGAAAGGTAAAATGGGATAGTCAGCATGATGTTGTTGAAGAAAGGTCATGTCTTATTAACTTAATTTGGTTTATTCGAGGAAGAATCAAAGAGGCTGGATGAAAGTAGTATGCTAGATATTGTTTATAAGAATTTTAGTACTGTACCAACACATTCTCACATGGCAAACTGTTAAATGCCATGGGATAAAGTGGAGATGAGTTAGAGCTAAAACTGGCTCACTGACAGGAAGCAAAATTTAATGGATGTCAGCAGTTTCCAGGGATATTCACAGGGCTCACTTTTGGACATTAGCTGTTTATGCTATGTATTAATGATTTAGATATAAACCTAGGAGACATGATTAGGGAATTTCTCGATGCCACAAAAATTAGCTGAGTAACTAATAGTGAAGAGGGTGGCTGTCACTTGTAGGCAGATGTCAGTGGGTTTGTTGAGTGAGTGGAAATGTGACTAACAAAACTCAGTTTGGTGAAGTGTGAGTCTATGCATTTGGAGAGCATAAACAAAGCTAGTGAAAACAAAAACAATAAATGGGAGACGTACATGAAGTGAGAGACTTAGAATGCATGTTCACAGATGCTTGAAAGGGGCAAAACAGGTTAGATAAGATAGTAAAGAAAGTATATGGGATGCTTCCCCTCTTTGGGTGAGGTATTGAATATAGCAGCATGGAACTATGCTGAAACTATATGTAAGACCATGCTGAGCTCATGGCTGAAATTATGTGGGCAGTTCTAGTTATCATATTGCAGGAAGTGATTAATTGTTCTAGAAAGAGAATAGAAGTGATTTACAAGGAAGTTGCCCAGGTTTGAAAATTGCAAGTTTGTATAGGCTTACGATTTTCTTCACTTAGAATAGAGAGAACTGACTGGTGACTTATAAAATGATGAAGGAATTGGATAGAGAGAACAAGGAAGACCTGTTTCCCCTGGTAGTCAGGTCAATTACCAGGGCACACAGATTTTAGATGATTGCATGCAGGATTAGAGGATTAACATTGTCACATGAAGGGTAATGGTTATTTGGAACTTTCTGCTTAGTTTTGTGGTTGGAACAGAAAACTTCAATTCATTTGAAAGGAACTTGGATTGGCACTGGAAGCATTCTAACCTGAAAGGCTACAAAACAGTTGCTGTAAACACTATTAGAATTACTGGCTAGTTTATTCAAACTGAAATATATACAATGGACTGAATGGTCACTTTCCATGCTATAACTTTTGTGTGGTTCTAAAAGCATGATTTTTCCAACAAATTGGCACCTAAATTTCTAAAAGAAATTGGAAGCAAACATTCTCAAAATAGAATAGACATTTTAGTGTGCCGCAAACAAACCCTGTTACGCATACAAAGTTACTATTATGATCTCTGCATCAAGCCAAGATATAAAATAGAGAGCAGCACCTAAATCAAGCTGACAGTTGCAAACAATTTCAGGCCAAAGGAAGTTCAATTCCCCTGATTGTGGCAGTCTTGAGAGCCATAGATTGTTGTAACTGCTTGCCACATTAATGTTAAGAGGAGTTAACTATATTCAAACTTTTGCCAGTAATCATGCAGAACTGTAGAATTATAAAATGGTAACAGCACAAATGAAGATCATTTAACCCATTGTGTTCATTGCCAGTTCACTATGAAATTAAATCTATAAGTTCCACTCCCCAGCCTTTAACAAATATCCCTGTCAATTTTTATTCTTCACGTGTTATACAGCTTCTTTTGAAAGTCTCAGTGGATTCTGCTTCCATCAGACTCTCAAACACTTGCTGTTTTAATAGCATTCCTTATATTGGAGTTAGTTCTTTTACATTTATACTTTCTGAAGTGTAATGCCCATAATGAGACAAAATTTTACTGGTAAGGCAGAAGCAGTGGTTTACAAAACATTTGTAGCAACTTAGTAGTCATCCTGTATTCCAAAGAGAAGTGTATATCTTGCAGAAACTGGTTTACACAGAATGCTGCAAGTCAGAGGTATGCTCTTATTACCTGCTGCATCAATCCTTATAAGCTACAATATGTGGTGACAATAGAGCACTTCTTTAAAGCTTTTGTGGGATTTGAAAGTTGCTGATTAGTTGAGCATTTATTGTCCATCCCTAATCATTCTGGAGAAGGTAGTGGTGAGCTGCCTGCTTGACCCGCAGGTGTGGATTGATATCCACAATGCCATTAGGAAGGGTGTACCAGGATTATGACACAATGACAGTGAAGGACTAAAGACATAGTTCCAAGTCAGAATAGTATGTGTCATGGAAGAAAGCTTGCAGGTGGTGGTGATTTATACATCTTCTATCTTTGCTATTCTAGATGGTAAAAGTTGTTGGTTTGGAAGGTGCAGTCGGAAGATCCTTGGTGAGCTACTATGGAGCATCTTGTAGATGATACGCACTGCCGTCACGGTACATTGCTGGTGAAGGAAATGTATATGGAATTGCACTTGGAATGCAGGCAGAAGCAATAAACCACCAAATAACCTGTCAGCAATTGAGTATCACTTTAAATAAATTCTGTCCTTCAGTGAATGTAAGATGAGCTGTGAAAGGTCAAGAGGCATTAGTTGGAATATTGACTCCCACAATGGCACTACTGGTATCAAATTAGAAATTTCACCCTAATTAACTTGATCTGTTTACTTCGCACGCTATCAGTTGATGTTATCTGCATGTAGCCTGATGTCTTCAACAACATGGTCTTTGGCATGAATCAGTCAGAAAAGCATGTATATAGAGCAGATAGCTATTTCATCCCTAAACAGCACCAAAAGCAGCTGCTACAGAGTCCACTTTCAAGACTCACGATTCTGTGCTTAGTCATCAGACATGAGGCAACACATCCTAACCTCAGCAGAAAATGACCGACACATTCAGCTAAATTATACACTGATACATTCGAGCATATAGCATCCTGGAATGAGCAACTTAATTGTTTCATTATTTCAAACTGCAGCAAAAATGAACAATTGTATTATTTACAATGAAAAGGAAAACAGGAACTCATTGTTCTACCTTAAATTACAATCTTGATCCTTTGGATATATACATATATCGGATAAGGGTTCCCTTAAACAGCTCTTGATATCAAAGCAACGTTTGACCAAGTGTGACATCAAGAAACCTTATCAATATTAGAGGCAATGGGAATCAAGAGCAAAGACTTCTAATTGGTTAGAAGCATACCAAATACAAAAGGATGAATGTAGAAGAACTAACTCCAATATAAGGAATGCTATTAAAGCAGCAAGTGTTTGAGAGTCTGATGGAAGCAGAATCCACTGAGACTTTCAAAAGAAGCTGTATAACACGTGAAGAATAAAAATTGACAGGGATATTTGTTAAAGGCTGGGGAGTGGAACTTATAGATTTAATTTCATAGTGAACTGGCAATGAACACAATGGGTTAAATAATCTTCATGTGTGCTGTTACCATTTTATAATTCTACAGTTCTGCATGATTACTGGCAAAAGTTTGAATATAGTTAACTCCTCTTAACATTAATGTGGCAAGCAGTTACAACAATCTATGGCTCTCAAGACTGCCACAATCAGGGGAATTGAACTTCCTTTGGCCTGAAATTGTTTGCAACTGTCAGCTTGATTTAGGTGCTGCTCTCTATTTTATATCTTGGCTTGATGCAGAGATTGTTGCAGTTCAGTCATCTCAGTCTTTGGACATCCTGAAGTGGACATATCTGGTTAGAACAGGTTCAATTGCACATCATAAATTGTCAAGTAAAGAGTCAGTCACATTGCTGACCAGGTAAGAGCAACAGATTTCTCTTCCGGAAAGACATTATTTAACCCGATGAGATTTCAGCAGTGGTTATGTGATCGCCATTTATCCATTTTTGCACCAGATTTTATTGAATTCAAAATTAAACCATTTAACACACTGGGATTCAAACCCATATCCCTAGAACATTAGCCTAGAGTTCTGGATCATGAGACACAACTTTACAACTACCACCACTTTCCCTAGCCCAGTAATTTTACCACTATGCCATTACCTCTCCTATGCACAATCTTCATCACCATTCTTGACTCTTCAGATAATGAAGCAGTCTATATCCAAATGTAGCAAGATATGGATAACATCCATGTATTGGCTGATAAGTGGCAAATGACAGCCACATCACCTAAGGGCCAGGAAATGAGCATCACCAACAACAGAGAATCCACTACTACCCCTGGACAGTCAATCCATCCTCCATGGCCAACAGCCTGGGTGCTACCATTAACCAGAAAATGAATTGGACTAGCTATTTAAATATTGTGGCTACAGAAACAGACCAGAAGTTAGAAGTTCAAGTAACTTACATTATGTCTTGTATTTTGTTATCTAGGGGAAAAAATCAGAAGTGTGTTGGAGTAATTCCCACTTGCCTCTATGAGTGCAACTCCAGAGATATTTGAGAAACCCGGAACTAACTAGGAAAAATCATCCTGCATGACTGGCACTCCATTCACCATCTTCAATATTCACTCCCTCCACTGGCAACAACCTATGGCAGCAGTGTGTTCCATCTAAAATCTCACACTGTCTCTTTAGCCTTCAGCTTCCATACCTTTATTTTTAGAAAGACAAGGCTAGCAGACACA
The DNA here is from genome assembly GCF_030684315.1 of Stegostoma tigrinum. Lineage (NCBI taxonomy): Eukaryota > Metazoa > Chordata > Chondrichthyes > Orectolobiformes > Stegostomatidae > Stegostoma > Stegostoma tigrinum. Next base: position 45,837,406 of record NC_081372.1, on the reverse strand, counting down.
AGGGAATACCAGCACCTGAAAGCTCCCCCCTCCTAGCCACACTCCATCTTGGCTTCAAAATTGTTGCCATTCCTTCCTTCTGTTGCTGGATCAAAATCCTGGAAGTCCCTCCCCCATGACACTGTGGATGTATGTACATCACACAGGCACAAGGAGTTGCAGAAGGCAGAACCTTCTCAGTAACAATTGAGAATTAACAATGAGGATTGGTCAGTCAAAAATACCTATATCCCATCCAATGAATGATAAAAATATTCTCTTCACCACCTCGGCAATTACAAGGAATGTACAACACAATGTTGAAATAGCTTCTTATCTCAATGAAAACCTGTTTTGCTGCAATTTCTTCTATCTTGAAAGAAAGGACCTACGGTTCTAGGAATATTTAGGCGTGGATACTTCCGGAGACGGGGTGTGGGGATGTAGGGTGCAGACTGCTTAGTCTTCAGGCAGGCATAAAATAACAAATGAATGGGAAGTGTCCTGGCAGCAATTACATGCTGTGGACAGTAGCAATGAGGGCAGTGTTCCACATTTGACTCCCACTGGGGATGATATCCCACCCTCGTGCGCAAGCTCTGGACAATGTGGACACTGTCAGTATTGAAGGTAGGACCATGAGGAGGGCAGCCCATCCATCCTGGTGATATTGCCAGGGTTTTGGGTGGGACTGTTTGGCAATTGTAAGGAGGGATATCAGGGAGCATGCTTTGAACAGCAAGCAGGTAGGAAGGAAATAGGATATTATCTTCAGTGGTTGCCTCTGATGTGCAAAGGGCAATCTCTGAAGAGAGTACCTGCTTTCTTCGTACTCTTTTAAAACTTGTGTAGAAAACCTTGGCTGACCATGCAAATCAATGACTGCAAAGAATTCAGCTTTAACAAAACTCAATTGACCATTCACTGTATAGGGCAGGTTTCAGGATTCACTTATTTGCCACATCATTGGCATGATAATTAGGGTGGGTAGCAAGGCTATTTAGGCTGACAACCCATGTGTTCCCAGTCAAAAACACACTCAACAAGGTATCCAGGCCATACCTTCCACGTGTTCCATGATCCAGACTACTGATGGGGGGTGAGAGAGGTAGAACGGGATGGTGGGTGGCTAGTCATATCTTTAATTCATCAAGGAAAAGCAAGGCCCTCCACTTCTCAAACAAAGCACTCAGCATTTTCACAGAGGCTAGCATTAGAAGCAATTTCCACTTTCCATTAGTGTGTGAGGAAGGTATCCCATTAGCTGCTTGACAATAATGGGTATAGGCAGTAGTATGCAGCAACAGTGTCAGGAATATCAAGTCTAAGAAATGGTTGGAAAACAGAAAAGATTGATGACTTGATAGGATTGAAAAGGCTTCTAGTAACATTGCTCATTACATAACCTTACATTTTTAAAATCATTACCAATTAGCACTTTCCTTTCGAAGCCTTTTTCATTTACCTCAGCACACTTTATTTTATCTCACCGTGCTGCTATGCAGCCTCTATCATCTTTACTTATATTGCCTTCAGCTTGACAATCTTCTGCCAGCATTCCCACACCAATATCACTATTCATCCTCGGCCTACACATTGTCAAAACGTTGGACTAGAACTCTACTAACACTATCCACTCTGCAGTGTGAAGGGTTAATTTTGTGTTTACTAAAAGAATTTCACTTGAGTATGTGCTGATTAAGCTGTGTCACCGTGACATCAGTTCACATGAGCCTGGGCCATGTGTCTGTTGGGTTTTATATCCAGCTCTGAACGTGCCTATATATTGTCGTGTTATGGTTATGGTAAAAATTGACAATCAATAGTCAACTTCCATCATTTGATTCTATTGCCTCAGCAGGGCACTGATGAGATCACTTTGCTGGATGGCTAGTTTACGTTGTATCGAGATACCGACATTGTGGGCTCAATTCCTACAGGCACTGTGGTATCAGCAAAGGACTCTCATTCTCAATCTCCCTGCTCATTTAAAGTAAGGTGGCTCTCAGGTTAAACCACCACCAGTTATCTCTCACTAATGAGAGAGCAGCCCTACGGTCTGCTAAAACTGTGACGACTTTACTTTTTTCCTTCTGTTACCTAAGACTCTTGTGATCTAAAAATTATTTTAAAAGGCTGAGGAGTGAAATATAGAAGCCCTATAGTGTGGAAACAGGCTCTTTGGCCCAACAAGTCCACACCAACCCTAGGAGCATCCTAATCAGATCCAACCCCCTAAGCTATACCTCATCCCTGAACACTCTGGGCAATTTAGCTAGGCCCATCCACCTAACCTGCACATCTTTGGACTGAGGGAAGAAACTGGAGCACCTAGAGGAGACCCACATAGACATAGGGAGAATGTGCAAACTTCACACAGTCGCCTAAGGGTGGAATTGAACCTGGGTCACCAGTGCTGTGAGGCAGCAGTGCTAACCACTGAGCCACCGTGCCAGAAGCTGCTGCCATCTTTTGACAAGGTTGAAAGTAGTTCATGAAATCATCATGGAAAAAGGATCAATCTAAGTCAAAAATAACATGGTTATAAAAGGACCTTGAAACTAAGATCCATATCTCCCAATTAAATCACTTTTCTGGAAGTTACACATTGAGATGAAATACTGATTGTGAAGTAGCCAGTTTGAAAAATACAATGAGCAGATTCAGGACTACATAAGTGGTCCTTTACCTTAGTTGCTTCTAAGCAGATACACAGAGACAAGGAAAAACAGATTTGTAAGCAAGAACTGGAAGAAACTCTCTGGCAGTGTCTCTCAACCTCAAAAACCAGTGCCTGGTCAAAACACAATTTAAGATAAAAATCATTCACTGGTAGCTCAAAATGTTTAACTCACTGCTGAGAGAATAGCTAAACAGTTCTGACTTGAGTTTAAACACAATACCTCAAGGTTTCTACAGACTTTAAACCACAACTGATGTTGCTTCCCTTTTGTATAGACAGCCTCACCCTTCTTGTTAAGCTTATTACCGTATTTGCAAGCATTCATGCATTCAATGTCATGTTTTTACAATTCTTTTGTGTGGGGAGGGGTAGCATGAGAAAAAAATTTCCCTTTCTTTCATTGAAAAATACCTAGGAATTAGCATAATCATTTTCATCTCAGTAACTATGTTTAAATTAAAACATCACAGCTACATTTTTAAAAAATTGATGTAAATCACTGCATGTAGGGTAGTAAAAGTTGAGTTGATCACTTGTCATCACTCGGTCATAATGTGGGCTAAATAAAGCCAGTTGAAGATCTCTCACAAGCACATAGGCCTTACATTTCTGCACCTTCCTTGCAAACCAAGCTCTATTTTTAGGATAAGGACTCCAGTGGAAGCTTTGTCTTGTTTTTACTCCCTATCATGTTGACTTTTGATGTAAAATCAACTTATCACAGTGCAATCTACACATGTTCTGTGGCAGTTCTTGCAAAGATCTAATTGAGTTAGATATTAATTAGCCTTTATCAGCTTGCAAGTTTTCTGCATTCACCAGTTAATTAACAGTCCTATGCCATGTATTGACAAATGAGTTTGTTACAAGCATTTGCGCAACAACATGAACTTAAATAGGTGAGGGCACTGAATCAATCTAGAATTTGTGCATAATTATGTATTGACACGATCACACTGAAATGACTGACACAACAATGTTTTGCGTCTAACCACAACAAGTACTTTTGGCACATAGCTACCTAGTTCATCAAATTTGTTTTTCATATTTGGATTCTCGAATGACTTTTTTTTTAAAGTAAGCAATGGATTTGAACATGGGACAGGTTTTAATTCTGGAAGAAAACCAGAGGTGGTCTACGAAATAATTGGCTAACAACTACATTTCTGAAGGCCTAATTTTAAAAATACAAATAAGTACACCATCTGGTTTAAGATTCCACATAATTATAAAGCAACTTGAAGCTGCATTGATGAAAATTAAAGGAGGAAAGCTGATGTACTTATAACATGTCATTCACATTCTTAAGTAGTCCCAAAATGCTTTACAGCCAAATGGTTTACTCTTTGAAGTGTTGTCACTTTTGCTTCATAAGCAAATATGACAAGTCAATTCAAGTACTTTGGGGACCTCTAAACATTAATGAGATGAACAGCTAGGCAATTCATTTGATGTTCTTGAGTGAAGGATAAACACTGACCAGAACGTAAGGAAGAACATCAGCGTATCTTCACATAGTGTCGTGGGATTTGAGAAATCAGATGGAAGCTTGGTTTAATATCATATCCAAAAGATATCATCCCTAACAATGCTTATTTTAAGGAATCATAATTTAAATCAAATAATTTCTTCAATTTCAAAATCAACTTAAGATCCTAATTCCTTTTTTCGCAAAATGTCACAACACATGTGAGAAACATGAAACTAACAAATGGACATGTCCAGCATACTTTCTGGTACAATTCAATGGCAATCAATATTTATAAATATCTGACTAAGTAAAAGAAATGTTTAAAATTAAAAATTAAGTGCCAAATAGTAGTTTAAGTGGAAATACTTTAAACAGAAGATACTCACGAGATGCCTTAAGGGCCGTTCAGTCCTGGAGATGTACTCAGTCAATTTGACTAACCAACATGTAAAAGTCATTTGTTCCATTTTGATGTGTTAGAGCTAAACCAAAGTCTCCAACTTTAAAGATTTGATAGCTGGTCCACCATCCAATCAGTCACAAACTCAGAATCTTGTTATAAATGTAACACTTTGAAAGGAAAAGAAATATTTTTACTGGATGTCAAAAAAGAGGAGCTGCAATGCCATAATTCCCAGATAAATAATAAATGAGATATAGCAAATGATTCCCACTTTCACGGGAATTTTCTTCAAGTCAGATTTACACATTTATTAGACAACAAATATCAGTGCATATTACTGATCGCATAATAGAGTATATCCAGAAAAAAAACATGATATTTACATTGTGTTCATTCGAGAACAGTATGCTCTATACATATTTTAATGAATATCTTCAGGGTTAGCATTACTAATGAATCCCCAAAGATAATTACAGATCAACTGCTACTGTTGTGTCTTGGCATTTACAGGTGTCTTGAGTCTTCATTTAAGATTTGCAGTTCACTAACAACACAATTTTGACAGCCAGCACAGAGATTTATTGCTCATACTGTGCTGTTTGGGGCTGAGCAGCAGTGTCCTGTCTCCAAGGACACATTCTGATAGATGATGTTTCAAGTAAGGACACTGAATTTTGTTATTCTCAGCAGCTTCTTGAATAGTAATGAGGCTCTTCAAACTGCAGGTTAGGTAGGGTTTTAGAAATAATGCACAATGCCCACCTTATGCTATGCAGCATTCATTTCTCTTGGTAATTAAGGATTTTGTTTCAGAGACAATAAAACAGTGTAATTACATGTAGACGTTTAAAGTTACCCCTGTGCTCTAGCATGTGCCATTCCATCAATGTGGTGCAAAGAGGTATTCCAGTGTTGTGAACTCAAGGAGGTAACACATGCTTTACAGGTCAGCTATGAAGATTAAACAGACATTCCATAAATATGAAGAAAAAGATTTGAAAGTAGCTAGTGGAAAATACTATCAAAGCAAGACAACCATTGCATTTTTGCATGATCATCTGATGAACTTTTCTTGTTTGGATTATGTTAGGTTCAGAATAAAACTACAAACTGTGATTTGTTTCAATTAACTGCACTCTGCCTCTTGTTCTTATCTAGTATTTAGGAAAACAATAACGAATAAATTAAATCCAATTCTTCCAGAATGCATGTCTCATTTTCTGGCATCCTTTCCTCAATTGAAGATTACTGCTTTTTTGTTAAAATTAATGGGGGTGTTTTAAGAGTAAGTATTCAACTTGTTTAATGCAAATTCCTCTCTCACAAAAGCATAAGATAATAAATTAAACAATATGGAAATCAATGGTTAAATTACTGAAAGGAACAAATTCAATTATTGGTTGTTGCACACAAGCAAAAATTGATTTTGATTGATCCAGACAGTAGAAGATGCTGTAAAAATTGATTCATTTTAGTTGTTTTATGTTTCTTTTTATGTTAAAACGAGTAGGAGTACTATTCTAGGCCTGAGAGAGAAATGTTCAGTCCTCTTTATCCAAACTATCCCAACTATTTCCAGAATTCTAGGGTCATCTTGACTGATTTTTGCAAATCTTTGGTCAATAATGAATACCAGCAACATAGCAGATATTGTGGACATGTGGGGTTCCAGGAGATCCTCTAGGGAGTATGTAGGCTGGGGGCTGTTGCACTCAGGCCAGGGATGGATCCACTCTGTATAGACTGGGGTGGGTGACCACTCATTTTGGAATTGAGAGTGGGATACAGTGCTCAAATTTGGTTGGGAACACTGCTCTTAGTTTGAGGGTGGTATTGCTGGGATTGGGTCAGGGACGTAGGGCCCAAGGCCAGAAGCAGCACGGTGGCCTGTGATTACAGACCCTAGCCCTGGTCAGGGATTCCCGTTACTTGACAGTCCCAGTTTATGCATTTTTTACAGACAGACACGTCTCCTGTTTACAAATCAAAAGGGCAACTTATCTCTCCAGAAGAGTACCATACCTCTACCAAATGGGTGCCTGGCTATTCAAACAAATCTACAAGGTTCAGGCTGGCTCTTGCCTGGACTAATTTGCACACTCTGGGCTTTAAGACTCTCACTTCACAAAAATCACGCAGCAGTAAAGGTAGTTGATATATTAAATAGTAAGCTGCTTCTGCAAATCATGCATGTATGAATTCTGAGCTGGCTCTATTCCTGGCCACTTTAAAAACAGGAAATGTCACACTTCAGGGCCAAATACGTGAAAAGCTTGTAACTCAGTGGTTTATACATTAAATTCCAGTTCATTACCTCACATGGAATTCTAGTTATTCAAGTTATACCAATAGTCAGTAAATGGAAGGAGAACAGTAGTTGCTTTTTAAGTTGTGATCTCACACATTGGCCACACCAGCATTTGATGGTACAAACCTGAGATTTGGTCTGTGCTGAAAAAAGTGTAAGTGTCGAATCAGGCAATTAAAGGAATCTCAACTTTGTGAAAAAAAAGGAAATGTGTTCTCTCAGACAATGTGATACAATTCAAGAAACACCAAAGAACTTATTTCAGTCAAACATGTTGTTCTTATATTGACCATCTCTTTCAGAGATTTTTTTTTGATAGAATCATGAGATTTCTCCCTTTTATTCCACACCTCAACTTCAAAGCTAATGAAACAAGTGGCACAGAAGAGCAGCTTACAACACCAGATGAATGGTTTCTCCTATTGTGACATTATTGAAGCAAAAAAAAACAATTTTATTGCAGGCCCACCCTGTTTCCAAGTGGATTAAATAATTCAGAATGACCTGGTGGAAAGAATGGTTACCTGAACCATTTTATATCAAGAGGAATTTCACAGAGATTGATTGGAAACCATTGGGTTTATGGTCCAGGAATGAGGATATTATTTGGTTTTGGCCCCACAATTTTACAAAAAGATGACTATTTCTGTTTTTTATTCTCATCATTAGCCCTTGAAGTATACTTTCTTGAAGAAATGAAGGCTACTGAAATTTATTTGTCCCCTAGTATTTTAGGTGCGCAATTCAGTGAGAAAGAACAATTGCTGTGTTGTTGGGCACACTCAGATGTAGGATTTTATCACAGAATCCCCACAATGCGGAAACAGGCCCTTCAGCCCAACAAGTCCACACTGAGCCTAACAGCATCCCACCTAGACCCATTTCCCTATAACCCATCTAATCTACACATCCCTGAACATTACAGGTAATTTAGCTTGGCCAATCTACCTAGCCTGCACATCTTTGGACTGTGGGAGGAAACCCACGCAAACACAGGGACAACATGCAAACTCTACACAGACCGTCACCGGACGGTGGAATCAAACCCAGGTCCCTGGTGCTGTGAGGCAGCAGTGCTAACCACTGAGCCACCCATCAAAACCTGGTCTATTTTCACCTCTTTCCATAATGACATTTTAAAAGACTTCTAATCTACAGCAAGACTAAAAAAATTAGAAGAGGAGTCATGGTCAAAGTTGGGCCCTGTATCCGTGGCTGCACTGTTCCTTCACAATAACATGCACTTTGTATTTCTTGCTTACTAATTCCTGAGTCATAGAAACATATTAAACTGAGCTTGAAGTCTTCTGTTGATCCTGCTGTTTCACTGCTGGGTTGTTTTTCTCTCATTTGATATACTGATTGCAAATTGGATAAGAGTAAATTGAGAAGCAGATTATTGCTTTTTTCTCTGCCTTAAAATGGGAATGTCTATTGAAATGTAGATTGTATTTTCAAACCATGGAAGATATTTATGCTAAAAACTGGGGACATATATTACAATCTTTGCTAGAACACAGTGAATATCAATATCTCCAAACTGAATGTCTTATTTTTCCAAACAGAAAATTGTGACAAACGATCTTCAGTCAGAATCTTAAACATCACTCTTTAAATATAAGATCTGTTCACTGACAACCTTATAACCAGTTAACCATCTAAATGTAAATTAGCAATTCAGATATGCAATCTTCAGAAACTATAAATGAATAGACTTGCAGATTTACATTCAAGCTAGGCAGAAGCCTTAATATCCTTGGTTAGGCCTATACCATGTACAGTTATCCCCCAGCTGAGCAAGGTTATGCTCATTTTGAATGTGCTAGCATGCACCAGCACGGCTGTAATGAGGCAATATTAATCCCATATGCTATGTTCTAGAGCTATTTGAATTTTGTAGAAACAATTATTCATAAAAGAGTGTAAAAGACAATACTTACACATACTTGCCCCCTTGAATCACTGTATGTTGCAATGTTTAAAAGTGGGTGTTTAGAGATTTTCTTCGTATGATATTTTTTGGGTCAGAGTGGGGCCTAGATTTTCCAGTGGCCAGAAAATCACTTTGGAGCGTAGGTGGGAGTTCCACATGGAAATCCTGCAGGTTACTAACCGTAATTGATTCTGAAGGAATTGCCTGGGAAAGTGACATTTCCACTGGACAATTCTCCAAATCCTGGGCCTTCTGAAAGTAACCATTTAAAGCAGAAAATTTGGAGAATTCAACTGCAATTAGCTAAATAATTATGCAGGAAAATATTAGACAATTAAACACTTAATTTAATGCCTGTGTAATGGACTTCCACTTATCATACACCCCAACTACATTTTCACAATCTCTCTCCCCACAGGGCCCAAAACCACTCCTGACCGCCCCACAACCCAATTTCTCCTGCTCCTCACCACCTTCTCCACTGCTGGACCTGAATCCATCATTGACTACGATGAATCCAACCCAACTCTGGCTCTGAATTCCCTCACCCCCTAAACCTTACCCTGATCTGCTGCACCCCTACCTGGTCTCCTCTGGGATCTAATATCTTTCTATACCATTGCACCGCGCCCACCACCACCCCCCCCCACCCCCCGCCTGCCTGCCCCTTGAGTCCAGACATATACCACTCACCTAAAACTGCACTGAACAATCCACCAATTACCTAGGCCTGTTTTCACTTTGTGCTTTGGCAACCTGTCCACCTGCACATTGTTCACCTAGCAAACCACACACCAGACACTTTAGCTATTGGAAACATAAACCATACTCGCTTGGCACTCTACTTACCTGACACACTACCTCTTGGCACCCTAACCTCTTACATTGTGAACTTGTCCTTTCCTGAGAGTTACAAAAGTGACTGGCCACAATGCTGCATCTTAAACACACAGAATACTGCAGCTGATTGTGATGAGAAGGGGATGTGGGTTGCCTTCCAGTGATTGTTTTGATTCGACAAGGGAGCCATCAGAATAGAAACACTATTTTGTGTTTCCGAAGGACCCTGATCATAATCTCCTGTCAGAAATGCAAAGCAGATTTGTTTTGTTAAAAAAGGAATGGAGTGCAAATCTCATGGAATATCCAATATGTTGTTTTCAGCTTGTTCACAGTTTACTGAGCAATAGTCAACAGAGGAAGCCTTTATGAATTCTAGATTTACAATGAGCAATAACATTACTACTATATACATATATGAAGCGTGCTGTGACAACAGGAAAATTCTGCAACTCTGATTTACCGAATGGGTAAAACCTCATCATGATAGTCACTCGTATATTAATCTGTCTGGGTGGCCTTTTTTCACTACTTATTTCCAGCATCTTTGACTCATGCTTCCACCTATATATACCCTAACTTTTAAATCTCCCTCCCACCTTACTACCTTTCATTCATAGAGTCATTTATATCACTGTCTGAGGCACATTCAGTCCATAGAGTCCATGCTGGCTCCCTGCAAAGCAATCCAATCAATTCCACTCCCTTTATTTGATCCATCCTCAAGCTTATTTGCTTCAATTGCTCATTCCTTTTGAAATCGTTGATTGATTTTGCTTTTACAGCCTGGTGGGCAGTGAGTTCAAATTATTCCCACTCAGAGTGTAAAGAAATTCTTCCTCATATTCTGCTGCATCTCTTACCCAAGATCTTGAATCTGTCCTTTGGGTCATGTACCATTAGCCGATGGTAATATGTTTGTCTATCTTAACTAAGTCTGTCATAATCTTGCACGCCTCTCTACAGTATCCTCTCAATCTCCTTTAAGCCTAGAACAACATCATATTTTGCAAGCTAAGCTTACAATTAAAATTCATCATCCCTGAAATAGTTCTTAGAATCAGAACTTTATAGTACAGAAGAGACCCTTTGGTCCATGAGGTCTGCACTGACAAAACTGCTCCACATTTTCCCTAGATATTGTATTTGCTACATTCTGGTACCTATTTCCCGCAGCCTCTCAAGGACCCTTACTGCCTCCCTGGAGTGCGATGAGCAGAACTGGACACAATTTTCTAGTTGGAGCCTAACTAGTACGTCATAATTATTCAAAATATCTTCCCTGTGTTTGTATTCTGTACTGGTATTTGAGAAGATCTGGATTCCACGAGTTTTGCTAACCATTCTCAGAATATACCCTGTTACCATTCACAATAGATGCATGTACATTCCAAGACTCGGTTCTTGCTGTCTTTAGAACTGTGCATTAAGTCAATATTGCTACTACCTATCAATTCAGCTAAAATGTATTATCTCACAAATTTGCGTATTATATTTTGCATGACACTTATCTGCTTGCCTACCTGCGACCTGTGGCATGTGTTTCCTAACAGCCTCATTGTCTGTCATTCCTCTAAATTTGATATCATCAGTGAAGTTTGAAATTTTACTCTATATTCCAAGATCCACAGAATTTAGAAGTAACAAATAGAGCAAGGTTAGAGGTGGCCGTTGTGGAAAAATATTGTCTACTATCCTCTAATCTGAAAAACAATCATTTACCAGGACTCTCTGTTCTTAAGCTATTTTTTTAATCCATTTGGTACTAATTCTCCTCGACCATGAATCTCAGTGCTGTTAGTCAGCCTTCTATAAGAAACTAATTATCAAACGCTTCATTCAAATTGAAATAGATAACCCTCACTTACTTCTCACTTACTTTATCAAACAATTGGTTGAGTATAATCTGCCTTTCATAAATTCTGTGTTGGTTCTCTTTAATTAACTTAAACCTCTGCAACGCTTGCTGAATTTCCTTTGATCAGTCTTTCCAAAACCTTACTCCACTAGATATATCAAACCAGTTGGCTTGTAGATTGTAGGATTGTCCTTAATTCCATTCTTGAACAAGTGTGTCACATTTGGAATAGAATGTTGAAGACATGGTTAGTATGTTTGCCAAAATTGGTGGCATGGGAGACAGTGTAGAAGGTTTTCTAAGATTACAAAGGGATCTTGATCAAATTGGTCAATGGGCTGAAAAAATGGCAGTTGGATTTTAATCTGGATAAATGCGAGGCATTGTAATTTGGTCCAACAAATAAGGTTCAGGTTATACAATTTGTTGTAGGGCTTTGGGCAATGTTGTAGAACAAAGGGACCTGGAGGTTCAGGAACATAATTCTTTAGAGTTTGTGTCACATATAGACAGGATTGCTAAAAAAAAAAGCTGGTTAAAAAAGGTTAAAAACAGTGTTCTGAGGAAGGGTCACCAGACCCAAAATATTAAGTATGATTTGTTGGAGGAAGATTTGTGGATGGGAGCTGCAATAGGACTAGAACAAGGGCTGTTCCACGTACCCCATGAAGAGACAGGCATAACTGGGGCCTAAGTGTGTACTCGACCTGCAGTAAATGAGAGGAGTTAAAAGAGAGATATGTCACCCAAAGGTTGCAGGAACAGCAACTCATATTCCACTTGGGAACCCTGCAGCCCAATGGCATCAATGTGGTCTTCACCAGCTTCAAAATCTCCCCTTCCCCCACCGCATCCCAAAACCAGCCCAGTTCGTCCCCTCCCCCCACTGCATCACACAACCAGCCCAGCTCATCCCCTCCCCCCACTGCATCCCAAAACCAGCCCAGCCTGTCTCTGCCTCCCTAACCTGTTCTTCCTCTCACCCATCCCTTCCTCCCACCTCAAGCCGCACCTCCATTTCCTCCCTACTAACCTCATCCCACCTCCTTAACCTGCCCGTCTTCCCTGGACTGACCTAATCCCTTCCCTACCTCCCCACCTATACTCTCCTCTCCACCTATCTTCTTTTCTCTCCATCTTCGGTCCACCGCCCCCTCTCTCCCTATTTATTCCAGAACCCTCACCCCATCCCCCTCTCTGATGAAGGGTCTAGGCCCGAAATGTCAGCTTTTGTGCTCCTGAAATGCTGCTTGGCCTGCTGTGTTCATCCAGCTTCACACTTTGTTATATTGAGTTAAAAGAGAAGTTGCTCAGGGTGAGGATGAACTCTGCCAAGAAGAGGAGGGTGCTGGTGGGTGTGGACAGTTCAGGCCTTTGTTCCTGGAAGAAGTGGAGAGCAGTGAGAATAAAACTCACTTACCTCAGGGATCGTAGCCTTGCCTTTGGCGAGTGGAGTCAAAGGGAGGACTTTGCAGAGTAACTGAAACCAAACTGGAAATGTGATATCACACAAGGGATGTGATTTGTTTGTCTGGTAGGAAATGTGTCCCAAATTTGAAAACAAAACTGCAAAACTAATTTATAAATAATTAACCAGGATAAACTAACTAATTAATTAACCAAGTAGAGATGGCTGGGCAGGTGATGTGTTGTAGCTGTATTATGTGGGAGCTAGCTGATCCCATTGCAAGTTACAGTGATCACATCTGCAGCAAATGTTGGCTGCTGGATGAACTTTGGCTCAGAATAGATGAGCTGGAGTCTGAGCTTTGCACACTACGACATATCCTGGAAGGGGAGAGTTACCTGGATACCTTGTTTCAGGACGTGGTCACACCTGCTAGATTAAGCACCTCAAATTCAGTCAGAGGTCAGGGACAGCGAGGTGTGAGTACAAGGGGGACAGGTGTAGGGATTCTGTATTCAGGAACAGTGGAGCCTCAGCCCTTGGACATGTCCAACAGGTAAGAGGTGTTTGCTCCCTGTGTGGATAAGGAACAGGACTCTAGGGAGGATGAGCCAGCTGAAGATGGCACCATGGCACAGGAAGGTGTTCAAGAGTGGGGAGCAAAAAGACTTGTAGGTAGTTGTAGGGTGTGCTATAATCAGGAGGAATGATAACATCCTTTGTAAGCAGGGTCGAGAGTCCCGCATGGTATGTTGCCTACTCAGTGCCAGGGCAAGGGGCATTTCTGACTGGCTTGAAAGGATATTGGAGCAAGAGGAGAAGGATCCACATTGAGACAAACAACATAGGCCAGATGAGGAAAGAGGGCCTGCTTAAGGATTATCAGGAACTAGGAACTAGATCCTCATGGGGTGTAATTACTACCCAATCCATGTTTAAACTGGCATACGGACCCAAGTATAAGAGAAATAAACATGTGGCTTAAAGAGTGGTGAAGGAAAGAGGGATTCGTTTTCATGAGGTACTGGCATTACTATTGGAATAAGAGAGATTTGTACCATTGGGGCAGCCTCCACCTGAGCTAAGCTAGGACCAACATTCTAGCAAAAAGGGTAAATAGGCTGGTCAACAGGATTTTAAACTCGAACGTGGGGGTGATGGAAGGGTAAAACACCAAGAAATATAATGGTCATTGGGAAACAAAGCAGCAAGTTAACATCTGTGGGGGTGGGTTCAACTGCATGGGAGAGTATGAAAAAAAAATGAAAAGAAAGTAGAACTCTGGAGGAGTTATTAAAGTCTCCAGAAGACAAAATGGAAAATGAGTGTTTGGAAAGGTTTGGGAATCAAAGTTAAAACACACCAGATGAAGGGATGACAATGGGAAGAGGGATGGTCGAGCCAGGACTGAAGGTGTTGTACCTGAATGCACGCAGTATAAGAAAGAGGTAAATGAGCTTGTGGCTGATCAAAATTGACAGGTATGATATGATGGGCATCATGGAGACATCGCTGCAAGACGATCAAAGTTGGGAGCTAAATATCCAAGGATGTACATCCTATTGAAAAGACAGACACATGGGCAGAGGGGGTGGGGTTTCCTTACATGTAAGAAATGAAACTAAATCAATAGCAAGAAACAATGTGGGTTCGGATGATGCAGAATCTGTGAAGGTAGAATTCAGGAACCACCAAGGTAGAAAAAAAAGACATAACTGGAGCTATATACAGGCCCCCAAACAGTAGTCAGGATACAGGGCACAAGATACACCAGGAGATAGAAAAGACATGTGAGAAAGGCAAGGTTATGGTGATCATGGGGGATTTCAATATGCAGGTGGACTGGGAGAATCAAGTTTGTAGTGGATTGCAGGAAAAGAAATTTGTGTAATGTCTATGAGATGGTGCTTTGGAGCAACTTGTAGTAGAGCCCATTAGGGAAAAGGAAATTCTGCATTTAGTGATGTGCAATGGGGCAGGCTTGATAAGGGACCCTTAGGAGTCGATGACAATAATGTGACAGAATTTAGTCTGCAATTTGAGAGGAAGAAACTGGAATTAGATAAAATGGTATTACAGTTGAATGAAGTCAACTGCAGAGGCTTGCAAGAGGAGCTGAAAAGATTTGACTAAGAAGGGATCCTAGCAAGAAAGTGGAACAGCATTGGCAGGAGTTTATGGGAGTAATTAGGGAAACACAGCAAAAATTCATCCTTATGAGAAAGAAGCATGGTACAAGGATGATGAGGCAACCCTGGCTGACTAGGGAAGTCAGGGATTGTATAAAAGCAAAAGAGAAAGTAAAGAATGCAGTGAAGAGCTGTTGTGAGCCAGAGAATTTGGAAGCCTACAAAGACCAGCAAAGGTTAACTAAAAAACAAGGGGGAGAAGATTAAATATGAGGGAAATCTTGCCAGTAATATAAAAAAAATTGGATGGGAAATAAAATCATGGAACCCCTGCAGTGTGGAAATCTACTCCAAAACCTTAGAAAGACCTTTTGGTCCAAAAGTCCACCCCTCTGAAGAGCATCCCACCCAGACCCATTCCTCTACATTTCCCATCTAACCCAAATATCCCTGAACACTATGAGCAATTTAGCACAGCCAATCCACCTGCCCTGGATATCTTTGGACTGTGGGAGGAAACTGGAGCACCTGGAGGAAACCCATGCAGACACGGGAGAACATGCAAACTTCACACAGACAGTTGCTCAAGGCTGATGCTGTGAGGCCGCAATGCTAACCACTGAGCCACCATGCTGTCCCACTGAGCAAATCCCTTTGATCATTAAATGAAGACACCAGTCCCAATCTGTTATGATGGAAGTAGGGGCTCCCTTCTAATATTTACCTCCAAAATACCGGAGAAACTCATGTTTCGCCTCGTAATCTGTTAAAAGAATGATTAAAAGAAAGGAAATCGCTGATTCATTTTATAGAAAACAGGTAACAACTTATTTAGTTAGTTCTAACAATGAACAAATTAACAGAATTACTAACAAGCTGAACAATTCCCCCTTAGACTACTAACTGCTCGCTAACTGAACTAAATTCTATTGGAATGCCGTTCAAATAATCACAAGTCCCACTTGTATCAACCCTGTTAATAAGACAACAATAAATTAAAACTTAATCTCTTCAAGTTAACACAGACTGTCTTCTGGAACACTTCACTTTCTCCAGCTTTTCTTCTGTTCATTTCATGTTGCAAATGTCTTTCTGCAGTTGATTCTGCTGTCAGGGGTATTTTTCTGTGTAATTGCTTCTGTAAGAAGTTTTAGCTGGAAATGCCATAGCACCTTTGAGTAATTAGATGGTGCTTTCTCTGAGAGCTAAAAGATATTGTTGTCTCTTGGCAGTTGGCTCTCCCCTAGTTTTCAAAAACCCTCATGTTATATACTCCCCCGTGTTACATCAATTTCTTATAATATGATCGGTTTCAGGTTGCCAAAACCATCAATTTTAAATTCAGCTACTTTTTGGTAGCTCAGAGCTTGGTTCAAGTTAATTGGCTAAAGTTCAAAACTGTAGTCTTGGTAAAATTAAAATGCTGCTTAGCCTTTCAATATAAGTGTTTCAATGTTGGGCGTTTTCTCTACTGGCACCCTTCAGGTGCTGCTCACAGACAAACATTTTAAAAATCTCTAAGCACTGAAAAAAAATCATCTTTTAAAGGGATGACACACTGCTTTTAAAATTTTACACACACCAACTTTGTGACATCAGAGATACAAAGGGCAAAAGAGAGGAAAAAGTTGACATTGGCCTGCTGGAAGATGATGCCAAAGAAATAGTAACGGAGAACAACAAAATGGCAGAGGAACTGAACAAGCACTTTATATCAGCCTTCATATTGGAACACACGAGTAACATCCCAAAAATTCAAGAGATTTGGGAGACAGAGGTATGGTGGCTATCACCAAGAAGATGCTAGAAATACTAAATGGCCTGATAGTGGATAAATCACCTGGACCAAATGGACTATACCTCTCAGTTCTGAAGGAGATAGCCGAAGAGACAATAGTGGTGTTAGATGGTGATCTTCCAGGAATCACTGGAGTCAGGGAGGGTCCCAGAGGATCTGAAAGTCGCTAGTCTAATCCCCCCTGTCCAAGAAGGGAGTAAGGCAAAAGACGAGAAATTACAGGCCAATTAGCCTGACATTGCACGTTGATAAGATTTTGGAATCCATTGTGTAGGATGAGAATACTTGGAAATGCATGGTAAAATGGTGAAAGCTACATCAAGAAGAGGTCATACCTGACCAGTCTGACATAATTCTTTGAGGAGGTAATGAGCAGGGTAGACCAAGGAGAGCCAATGGATGCTATCTACCTGGACTTTAAGAAGATCTTTGACGCGGGGGCTGCACAGGAGGCCGCTGAGTAAGATAATGGCCCATGGTGTTAGGGGCAAGGCTCTAGACTGGTAGCAGATTAGCTGTCTGGCAGAAAGTAGAGAGTGGGGATAAAAGGGTCCTTCTCAGGATGACAGCCAGTCACGAGTTGTATTTCACAAGGTTGAGTTTTGGGACTACAAATTTTCACTTTATACATTAATGATTCAAATGAAGGATCTGACAGCATTCTGGCTACGTTTGCAGAGAGTACAAAGATAAGTTGAGGGACAAGTATTATTGGGGAGGTGGAGAGGCTGTAGAAAGATTTAGACAGGTTAGGAGAGTGGACAAAGAAGTGGCAAATGGAAAACAATGTGGGAAAGTGTGAGGCCATGCACTTCAGTAAAAAGAATAAAAACAAGGCTATTTTCTAAATTAGAAGAAAATTCAGAAATCTGAAGTACCAGGGGACTTGGGAGTCCTAGTCCAGGATTCTCTTAAGGTAAACTTGCAGGTTGAGTCACTAGTTAGGAAGGCAAATACAATGTTGGCATGTGTTTTGAGAGGGCCAGAATGTAAAAGCAGCAATGTACCTTTGAGCCTTTATAAATGTTGTCAGACCACATTTAGAATATTGTGAGCAATTTTGAGCCCCATGCCTAAGGAAGAATGTACTGGCCCTGGAGAGGGTCCAGATGAGGTTCGCTAGAATACTCCCGGGAATTAAAGACTTAACATAGTGAGGAATGTTTCAGGACTCTGGGCCCATGTGCAATGGAGTTTAGAAGGATGAGGGGGAGATCTAATTGAAACCTACAGAATGTTGAATGGCCTGGACAGAGTGGAGCTTGGGGAGATGTTTCCATTGGTAGGAGAGATTAGGACCCAAGGGCACAAACTTAGAGTAAAGGGAAAGCCCTTTAGAACGGGAATGAGGAGAAACTTTTTCAGCCGGAGGTTGGTGAATCAATGGAATTTATTGTCACAGAAGGCTGTGGAGACTAGATCATTGAGTGTATTTAAGGCAGAGATGGATAGGTTCTTGGTTGTCAAGGGGATCAATGGTTAGAGAATAAAGCTGGAGAATGTGGTTGAGAAACTTATCAGTCACAGTTGAATAGCAGAGCAGTCTCGATGGGCCGAATGGCCTAATTTATGCTTCTATGTCTTATTGCCTTATGGTCTAACTTGGTTCAATTGAATCTCTTAATCCTAATCAATATAAAGAGTATAGGGACATTTTCAAGAATGAAGGGGACTTGAGACAATATTGGCAGATACAGTTAAGGATAATCCAAAGAGTTTCCATAAATACATTAAGAGCAAAGAGGTAACTAAAGACAGGGCAGAGCTCTTAAATATCAAGGAGGTCACTTTGTCTTGAACCCCAGGAGATGGGAGAGATTCTAAATGAATATTTCACATCAGTTTTTATCTTGGAGGAAGAAATGAAATCTAGTGAATGCAGATAAATATTTTATGATGTTTTAGAAACAGTTAGCATTACAGAAGAGGAGATTTAGGAGATCTTAAAGAATGTAAGGGTGGATAAATCTCTGGGACCTCATCTCATGAATCCCCAAGACGAAATTATAAGATATTCTTTAGAAATATTTGCATCATTTATAACTACGGGTGAGATGCCCAATGACTGAAGGGTTACTAATGTTGCACTTTTGTTTCGGAAAGGTTTTGATGAGAAATTGAGGAACTATAGACCTATGAGCCTAAAAGTGGGTAAACTATTGGAGGTGATAATAAGGACAGGATTTATGGACATTTAGAGAGGTAAAAATTGGTTAAGGATAATCAGCATGGTTTTGTGTGAGGAAGATTGTGTCTCACAAACTTGATTGAATTTTTTGAGCAAGCTCCAAAAAAGGTTGATGAGGGGAGAGCAGTAGACATTGTTTACTTGGACTTCAGTAAAGCTTTTGACAAGGTTCCAAATAGTAGATTAATTAGTAAAGTTAGGTGTCATGGGGTTCAGGATGAACTTGCCATTTGGTTACATAATTGGCTTAATGGCAGGAGTTAGGGTAATAGCAGAGGATTGCTTTTTGGACCAGAAGCTAATCACCAGTGGTGTTCCTCTGGGTTGGTTCTGGGTCCTCTTTTATTTGTCATTTATATGAATTATTTGAATGAGAATATAGAAGGCATGATTAGAAAGTTTGTGGGTGACATCAAAATTGGTGGCTTAGTAGACAGTGAAGAAGATTTTCTAAGATTATGAAAGAATCTTGTTCAGCTGGGTCAATGACCTGAAAAATGGCAGACAGCATTCATTCTGGATAAGTGCAAAATATTGCATTTTGGTACAATAAACAAGGGTAGGACTTATACAATTAATGTTAGGGCCTTGGTTAATGTTATAAAACAGAGGGACCTAGGTGTTCGGGTACATAATTATTTGAAGTTTGTGTCACCTACAGACAGGCTGGTTAAAAAGGCATTTAGCACGTTTGCCTTCATTGCTCAGTCCCTTGAGTATAGAAGTTGGGAAATCATATTCGGGTTGTACAGGACATTGGTGAGGCGTCTTCTGGAATCCTGTGTCCTGTTCTGGATGCCCAGTAATAGGAAGGATATTATTAAGCCAGAGTGGGTTTAGAAGAGATTTACCAGGATGCTGCCAGGTATGGAATGTTTGAGTTATAAAGGAGGACTGGATAGGCTAGAATTTTTTTTACACTTGAACATAGGAGGTTGAGAGGCCACATTGTAGAAATTTATAACATTCTGAGGAGTATAGATACATTTAATGCTATTTGTCTTTTCCATAGGATGGGGAATTTCAAGACTAAGGGACACATTTTTATAGTGAGAGGAGAATGATTTTAAAAAGACATGAGGGGCAAATTTTTTACACAAAGGTCAGTTTGCATGTGGAATGAACTTCCTGTAGAAGTGGTGGATGCAGGTACAATTACAATGTTTAAAAGACTTTTGGATAAATACATGAAGAGGAAAAGTTTGGAGGGATATGGGCCAGAAGCAGGCAGATATGACTAGTTTAGTTTGGGATTATGTTTGGCATGGACTGGTTGGGCTGAGGGGTCTGTTTCGTGATGTATGACTCGATGACTGTATAAGTGGGAGTCAGAAAAACATGAAGCCACAGGTAATTAATTGATTGTATCATAAGTTTACGTTGTGTTGCTATGATATTTTGGAGTTAAGAATTTCAAATGAATTTTATAATTGAACATGGACACACTAATGGGTTTATTGTATAGTGCTGTTTTTGCCATCCCCGCTTTTGCTTTGAGTTATTTATCTGTTATTCAATGCCAGCCTCAACAGAAACTCAGCAGCTTTCCACCTCCAAAGCTGTAGACTTTTCTTTGGTATTATACATCTGTTCTTCAATCAATTTTCATGTTGTGTTACAAGAATGAAGCAATGTGTTGCTGCACAATATGTTCCACATTTTTTTTGTGTGGCTTTTGAATTTGATTAATGTGCATAATTCTAATTCGAAAATGAGTGTAATGTAGTTTAGGTCTGAGAGATAAAGACTGTGCTTTTTACTTCCTCAAAAAATCTCCAGAATCAGGTGTAAGATGTTTCTGGTAGGGCATCTGGAACCGTCAACATTGCTTTTAATGGAATTGAAAAGATGTACTAATCTAAATCGGCTAAACAAAAACAGAGAGTTGAGATGCCAGCTAAATCCTGAGGAGCTTTGCTAGGGCAGTGCTATGGATCAGAACAATCCCCCTCAGAATATATTCAGGAGATAACTAGGCCCTAACTTTTTCTTAATTTAAAGGCAGGTGCCAGACACTGTGTCCCTGATACAATTTGTTTTCTCAAACTACCAGCAAAACACACTTTATTTGTACATGTATAGACAAAATTAACAAAAGAAAGAAGAGATAATGGGAACTGCAGATGCTAGAGAATCCAAGATAACAAAGTATGGGGCAGGATGAACACAGCATGCCAAGCAGCATCTCAGGAGCTCAAGAAAAAACTGGAATAATTTAACTCTACTAGAAAACATATCAAAATATTAGAATATTTGACCACTAGACAACAATCCCATAATGCACACTTGGTATAGGCAAATTCAGTAAAATAAATTGTCTCAAATGCCATTCTCCGGTTCAGGAAGAAAAAAAATCAACAGAAAACTCTAAGAGTGAGAGTAACATGGTGAGATGTATTGTTACTTCCAAGCCCGGATTCAAGACCTCAGCAACAAATGCTACTGATAGACTAAAATTAAAAGTCCTGGCTTCAGGGGGGCTTGACCCCATCCATTCAGGCTGCTTCTATTGTTCTAATTTAAAAATAATCCAAGCTGTTTACTTTATTGGATTCAAATGATGCAGCTCAGTGCCTCTGTCTTAAAACCCCTCAAGAAGAAAATCAGGACAAAATATACCTCTTAAAGTCATAGTATTGCCACAGCACACATTGTGAAAATGGTCACAATACTAATCAGAAGTTGGCTTCTATGAGGGTAGATGAAATCTGGGGCATGTGTAGCTTAGTGTGATGTTACTGATGCTAGTAATCCTGTGGGCCTCGGCATAGGGGCTCAAATCCCACCATGGCCTTTGGTAGAATTCAACTTCAAGTCATGAATAATCCAAAATTGATTTTTAACTGCTGGCTGAAATGGCTTAGAAGTCCATTTACTTTAAGGAACAGTCAGGAATTGGCCACAAATACTGACCTTCCCAGAGGCACCAATATTCCATGAGTATTTTAACACAATGAAATGGGTGGGAAACCCATATGATTTATTCTGAAGAGAAGAGATATTCAACTTGAAATGTTAACTCTGCTTCTCTCATTAACAGATGCCACCAGATTTGCTGAGTATTTCCAGAACTTTCTGGTTTTTTTGTTTTGTTATCAACTGGGCAATTTGGAGTTGGCAATTTCAACTCAGTTTTGCCAAACAAAAATTGACTTTGAAGTTCCATCTCTCCCCAGGTTGTGTAATGAACATGCCATGCAACTTCATGATAATATCTTAGCTGTATTTAAAGGGACAGTACAGAAGTGGAGATTGGAGATGTTCAGGGTTGATGGTAACTACAGAGGTGGGTAACTCTCAGATTTAAAGATGCCTCACTAAAATTAAGCTGGGCCTAAATAGGAGCAGGAGGGACTTTCTTTGCCCAGGTGATGAGAAAGATAAACTTTGCATTCTTATCAACTACTTAAGTAAATGAACAGCAAGAGTATGCATTCCCAGGTTATGGATGCTGTGTAGAAAGTAAGTAATTGAACCAGCTCGGGAAAAGTCATTTCTTTTCTGTTATTCTGCATTGGTAAATGCTCTTCTTCACAATACTTCTCATACTCAATTGACTTTCAGCTACACTCAATATTCACTTTCTATGCTTTTTGTTACCTTCCCATTATTTATCCACCATTAACACTCACTGAAATTTTATTCATATTGATAGCACTTGTCTTATAGACATTATTTTCATTGGCGCACCACGTATCAAGTAAATACCTCTTGCCACCCTGTCACAGGATCTGGATTTTCAGTTCTTTTGGGAGAGGACAGGAGAGTGCAAAATGCAAGGAAAGAGCTGTCACTAATGGTACAGTTCCCAGACACAGAGGAGGAATTCTTGGATACAAATGTATCTTCTTAGTTAGAGATGATGAGTCAGAGAATTTGTGGTTATCTTGTGAAAAAATTAATAGTACCTCAGATGCACAACTGTTAATTTGTTTCATTCATGAATGGATAATGTCAAAATTGAGTAGGGTGATTGCCAAGAATGATAGTCTACCAGAACAAATCCTATTCTTTATTTTTGGCCCAGGGCTTTCATGCATACAGCAAGTGTCACAGGGCATCCATGAACATGAGTGCTTAAATATTCATTTCTTACAAAAGTGCATAGCACCGTGCACTAAGACAAATATTCACACTTCATTAGAGCAACTAAAACAGTCATTTGAATTCCCTTAAATGAGCATGAGTAGGAATTAGTGAAAATGAGACTCCATGTCATGGGGTGTTAAACTGTCCAAACAGTGCTCAGCTAGACATAGGTACTGAACCCAAGAGATTTTCATTGAGAAAGGGTTTGGTCGCAGATGGATTAGAAACTTACCCTGGTACTGACAAATGATCTACGCTCACTCTTCACAACAGTGGACAGGATGGAAGAGTCCTGCGTAATCCTAGTTCATGGGACAGGGAATTACAAGAATGTCTGTTATGGAGGCAGATACTTCCACGATGGAGCTTAAACAAGCCTCTCAAATCTGTCCATGCGGCCTATGACCATTGTTATGCAAAATTTGAATGTCAAATTTGTTTGCAGGCACTGACCTAGAATTGACTCCACATCCACCCTCACCCAGACTACCCTAAGCCTGACACAAACTTTCAATCCCTGTAATGAGCTCCATGACATGAACCCCCAAACTGATCCCCTCCCTGTACCACAACTGTCTCTCAGACTGAAATCTCAACAACTTCCCCTCTTCCCCTCTTAGGGCCATTATCTGAATAGATCTCCTAATCTGACCACAGCAGCCCCTTACTTACCATTTACATTCTCAAGTATCATCCCAAGCCTCAGCGCCAGAATGACCTGATCTAACTCCCCTAGTCTTCCTACTTGACACATCAATCTTTGGCCATTAGTTTGCTCCTTCCAACTGTACCTCACACCCAAGACACATGAATACTTCTCACCCCTAGGCCTGGCCTGACACTCTCCACCATTCCCCATGACCTGGCAACCACTGATCCAATCCAGGCGCCCCTTAGCCCCTTAACATGCCTCCACTCCGATCTGATCTGACTAGACCCTGACCCACTTGCCTCTCACATGCACCACCACTCTGCCTTCCTATCTACCTTACCACTCTATTTACACAGCCTGCTGTCACCCTGCCATCTTACCCAATCTGCTACTCAATCCACACTAATACATTGCCACTCAACACATCGTACTGCCCTGCCCGTCATTTCACCGACCAGCCTGGGTGCTTACCCATTAAGCTCATTATCCCATCCTGAATGCTTTTTATCAATGGCCTAGTTCACATTTATTCAGCAATACAATGAAATGCTGTGCCTGCTCTCACTCGTGAAAAGTGAGCTAATTAAACTATATAAGTTTTTGATGGTGTGGAATTTTTGCCTGTGCACCTCAGGCACTAACAGGTATGCATTTATAATAGCCCCTTTCTCACTGTCAGTGGTCCTTTTCTCAAGTATGAGGGAGTAAACATTCCCCTGCCAGTGATCGCGGTATCTAACAGTGCACAGTAATTGAATGGCATTACTAACCTTTCAGAAGAGATAAAGAAGGCTCATCAAATTTGGGAATTAAATGTGGAAATCTGAACACAAATCTTTAACCGGCCTTTGATGTTTTTCCCCCACCAGAGCTGCATTTGTCCCCCTTCTCTGCTCAAGCTGTTCCAATTTAAACTTCTCTTTGTCTTCCCTTTCTGTCAATTCACATTTTTAAAAGAATTCTCTTCCTTCATTTCTTTCCTGTTTCTTGCTCGTTTTCCCTTTCCTGTCTCCTTTTCTCCCTTATTTCTGGACTGCTTTTCCTGGATGTTTTTGATACTTGAGGCTGGCGACCTTGTTTATACAAATTAATGAATGTTTCTTGACTTTTTATAATACGCCCAACATTTGTTGACTGAATTGGTCTCCTTTAAAATTTTTGAATCGGAATTGGAGGTTTTCTGCAGTGCCATACTACTTTTAAATGCCCTATGTGCCATTTTGCATTAATGGCTGGGCAAGCTTGACTCTGTTGAGGTTCTTCCCCAACAATAAGTGGACATGGAGCAATTAAGGTGACTACACCTTTCTGATGAAGAGTCTAGGCCCAAAAGTCAGCTTTTGTGCTCTTGAGATGCTGCTGGACCTGCTGTGTTCATCCAGCTCTACAGTTTGTTATCTCAGATTCTCCAGCATCTGCAGTTCCCATTATCTCTGATACACTTTCTGCCTTCCTGGTTTGATTTGTTTTAGTGCTCTGCAAGTCCTCCCCAGACCCCTGCTTAGCTGGCAACCTGGTGAGATTAAGCAAACAAACCAAAATTACTGCATAACCTTGGGTGTCCATGTCAGGTTTTTCACAGTTGATGAGATTCTAGAAGACATGGATTGCTGCAGAAAGGAAGTATTGACTGTCACAATTGCACTGATCTGAATAGGGGCCAATGGATTACCAAGCTGAGTCTGCAACTCAGGTACTGAACATGCCCTCCTTTCCCTTCCATACTCACTAGACTCACAAACCTTCAATGGAAATGAAAAGTGGCTTTGACCATTGGGAAGTGCAAAGGCAAATGTTCTTTCTCTGTCTAAGCACACAGGCATTACACATGAGCTATTGGCGACCCTTCAAAAGCAATATACAATTCATCATATTCCATTGTTTTCTGCGCCAGCTGGGCAGAACAGACTATGCTCAGATTATGAAGCACACTCTGCATGGAGAGTGCTGCAAGCATCTTCCAAACCAACCTTATCTCAAGCAGACCAATTGTCTGCTCCACAAAGGATAGGCTGCAATGTATCTGTGCTTAACTTCAGTCAAGGGTTTACATTATGAAGTCATCAGTCAGGATAGCAGAGGTTAGCTGTTGTCCCCATGTAACCATCCTAGTAAGGCATTTGACCCATGAGGATTTAGCTCCCTCTTCCACTGAGTTTGATATGGAGAATTTTCACAAGGAAGGCTGTGGCATTTCATCAATCTTTGATATAGTCAGATAATGTCACATGATACTGGGTACTGTGGAAAGAGTACTACACCTTTAGGAAGAGTTTGAGGATGGGATGAGACTAAGGACAGGAAAACAATGTAGCTTAGTTCTGAAAGAACATTAAATTTACAAATGTACACTTACATACAATGCTCTACCATCTATGTGTCATAAGTCATTGAATCCTGAGAAATGTTTTTTTTGTTGCCCTCCAACTATATGAATGGAGAAGAGCAACTCCTGGCTGTTAATGTTTGACTGGGTGCCCTGCTAAGCTTTAAAGATGACACTAGTGACAGAATCTCAGGAGGTCGTTGTCATGGTGAGTGCTTCCGCCTGTAGTAAGGAGAACACGATGACTTGACACCATTTGAAGGTGCTGCATGGGTAACAAGGTGAGTTTTGGAAAATGGTGCAAGAAATTTCACTAGATGTCACAGGGAGAACCACCCATAAAGTCTCCAGACAATCCATGCACCCTGTATGTTTCTGACACAAGCAAAGAAGGTGTCTCCTATCTTTAAAACATGTCAGTTGGTGTAGGCCAGATTAGAAGTAATGGGGACTGGCTACACTATCCAGGTCATGTCACTCAGAAGTCACTGCAGATCTAAAGTTTGTGATCTGGAGAATAACATCGCTGGATCAGTACAAACAATGCAATATGGTCATACATGCACAGAGCAAATTGCTGCTATACAAGCTACATCTTCTAAGTAGTCATATTGAACTCAAAATCATAACTATATTTCCCTTACCACAGATGCTGCCAGACTTAACATCAAAACTTACAGTTCTTCTTCCAGTTTGCTGTGCTGCTTTTGCAGTAACGTGGCCCATTTACACATCCTTCTCATACCCACTTCGTGCAGAGAAAATATTTTTCACACGTGTCATATATATATCTGAAATTATGAACTTGGCTTACATTTAAATGTCGTAATATTAAATTTGCTTAGACAGCAGTGATTTACTGCTGCAGTTAAGGAAAATATTGTTTTTAATTTAATTGGAAATAATCTTATTGAACCTCCCTTTAGGCAGGTTTCACTGCATATGAGTCTTATGAGGAAATGGTGGTGTTCAATTTATACAAGCAATTACTGGTTCACTCACACAAATCTTGCTCAATGCTTTCCCTTGTAATAAAGAAAATACTCCAAAATGTTTTCATTTGTGGCTATATTATTTTCCAATCAAAAGGTGCCCAAAACATATTTGTTATATGGTTTATGGTTTATTTTATCCCAAGTTTTCTTTTTGAAAAAAGACCAAAGTGCAAGTAGACTGCATGAATCACTGTGCCTAATCTGATTACTGTTGTCACTTCATGGCTCATTGTTTAGCCAGCCGATATGTTTCATGAAGAATTCAAGTTGTCTTTCTGTCAGAATGTTTCAGTGCTGTCATCTAGTTTCCTGGATGGGTCAGTAACCCAAAGCCTGTAAAATGTAATAAATTATCATCTGATGTCATTGATGGCAGCAGCTCATACGGCATTATACTCATCTTGTTCAACTGATTCCAACTAGGTCACTGTATTGAGTTTAACTTGCTTTAGGTGTCGAGCAAGTCCTTGTAATCTTTGAAGGCCTGTCAGTATCCTTCTGCCAATTGGACACCAAGTACTTTTCCATTCCACATGTCATTTATCAGGAAGCTTATTCTTAACTGCCATCTTTGTATTATTGCACAATCTCCAAATCTAACCACGGTCTAACCTTAGAATAACTGAAGATTAGGCACCACAATAGGACACGCTGCTCAAATTACATTTCTCTTCTGATTAACAGAAGGATGTGCTGTGGGATGGAATTATTCCAATTGTCAGTGTTATGATATCCCATGTGCAACCACATACTATTTACAGTGTCCTCTAATCCACCCCAACACAGTGTCCTGACCGAAATGTTGGCTAGCGTGACATTTTTCCCTCTGTCCTACTGTCGTTATTCTGTACCTTCTTTGAATGAACATCAGAGATGGTGAGCCATATCTTGTGGTAGCAACTGCAAAGTTGACAGAAGCCCTATGCCACCTCGTCTCTAGAAGAACCACAGTATTTCTTGTACGAATCAGGCTCTTGACGGAACAATGGAAGTCATTCTACAGAGCCAAAAGCCCTTCTCATTGAGAGCTTCTCGTTATTCAGAGGCTGTCTGCTCAGTGAACCAGGGGATGTGGTGGCAGCTACACATTAGGGAGATTGCTGAGCCAGGCCTGCAGGTTGTAAGTGCAGCCTCAGGACTCCCATTTTTCCAAACATCAATGTCCTGAAGCCCCTGGAAAAGTCTTGTTCTCTGTCAATGTTCTGTCCCTCACTCTGTAATGAAGTATTTAGCCTGTCCTCAATACTTGCGTATGTGATGACTTGGATGAAGAATTTGAATTTGTAATACCACATTCTGAAACATTTCAATAATTAAGAGCAACATTAAAACAGTTCTGTTTACTTCTCAATGGGTGAATAATTCAAATGGAGTACATTATATTTTTAGTTCTTACATGTACTCAGTTTGAGGTGTATTGCCAATTGTTACATCATGGTAATAGTGGATTAAGTTAAACAGTGATTATTACATGTTGCGGTGCAATGCAATTTTATAGTAACAAGCAAAATCGTGCACCACTGTGCCTGTTGAAAATTGACTTTCTGATTTTTTTAATCTGAAATATTACACTGATCAACTTATTATTGTCTTGACTGTGGCTGACTACAGCTGCTGTATGGCATAAAGTAAGCTAAACTGCGTTGTTCAGCATGAAACATGCTGTTATGCTCATTTGCTTGGTTTCAGTGTGCTTGTAGTGTGTGTCAATAAAGCCAACAATACATTTTCTCACAACATAAGAAGTGAAGTAAGCTATTGAGCCCTTTGTGCCTGCTTTATCATTCAATTAAATGATGATCAGGTCCTCTGAACTGACTAGAATCTATCCATCCCAGTCCTGATTGAACAAATTGTCCCACAGTCAAAATCCCCTGAGATGAAGAAATTTCTGAATTTCCAGAGCATAAGCATGAAAAACATGCTTTTTGACTTTATTCCTAACATGTCTAGCTATGACCTTAAGATGCTGTTCCGTTGCTTTTGATTTTACCTCAGAAAAAGTAATTTCTGTCTAAACACAGACTAATCTATTCATTAATATTTTGAACATATTTTTGTAATTTGTGACCCCTACTTTATTAGTTAGTGTTTCAGTTTCTGTGTTATTATAACAATAATTTCTGTTATCCACTTTTTAAGGTTTCACTTCTTTTAGAATCCCTACAGTGTGGAAGCAGGCTGTTCAGCCCATCACATCCACACCAACCCTCTGTCGAACACACCACCCAGATCCTGTCCCTGTAACTTGACATTTCCCATAGCTAAGCCTTCTAGCCTGAATATTCCCAGACACTGTGGGCAATTTAACATGGCCAATCTACCTGACCCATGCATCTTTGGACTGTGGGAGGAAAGCCATGCTTATGTAGGGAGAATGTTTAAATTCCACACATACAGTTGCCCAAGGGTGGAATCAAACTCAGGTCACTGGTGCTCTGAGGCAGCTTTGCTAACCACTGAGTCACTGTACCATTCTTGTTAATTCAGGTTGCATATGATTAGACTTACTCTGCTGGAGCAGCTGTTTATTAAAGCCAATGCATGGCCACATGCTCAGAATTAAACGTGGACATAATGTTAACATATAAAACACACCAAGCACTATTAGGAGCATGGAGAAACACAACTGGCCATACATTAAACAGAAAAGATCTGGATATATCCTAGGCATTGAAAGCCCTTGTGTCCTTAAAAGGAACAGGCATGATTGCAATTAATACAGCCAGTTTTATAACTAGGCTCAATTGTGTGAAGAATAATGAAATTGTTAATAAATATACAATCCTTTACATTAACATAAAATCAATAATTTACAGGTCAGTCATCTGTGTATTTGCTATAAGTTTTTGGTCCTTTTGAATAATGCAGCCAGGGCTGCAAAGACAGGAGTAGAGTGGGTACCATTACAGCCTGCCTTGGAGGGAGCCCTTAAGAAAGTAGGATCATGGTCTAACATTGGTAAAATGCCAGGGCTTTTAAGTCAATGTATAATGACTGATACTGTAAGGAAAAAAGCACTGAACTCATGGGTGAGATTTCTTGTATCGTTTCAGGTCTCATGGAGCAATCCCTTGTTTAGGGAAGGCATAGAACGCATCTGCAGGTGGAAACACGTGTTTAAATGTTAGGAAATCGATAAGTGAGCAGCATTCAAGGGGTTTAGTGATCGTTGCTGCTTATCTGCTAACAAACAAGATAGGTTTTAAAAGGGCAGGTGCTAGAGCAGTATACAGCCGTCGTTAAATGTGAAAGACTATTTGTTGCACTTACTGAAAGGGCTGTGATGTTACAGCGATATTGTCCCTGCCCCTAAGCCAGCTGGCTGGGGTTCAAGTCCCATTTCCTCCAAAGGTGTGAGTAAGCTGGTTGATTGGAGAATATCTAGAAGCAGCAAGCTATTGCTTTTAGTTTTTCTTTTAAATAGGACTATTCTTTTGTCCCAGATTATCCTTTAAAATAAAACATCTAAACATTGTGATCTGCGATATGAACTTTGCCCAGTGCTATTAAAATAAAATGTCAGCACAAAGATTACTAACACTCATTTACATCAAATTGAATTGTTTATGTCCTTTCTCAGAACACTGAGGTGCAGCAATGAGGAAGCTGTTGAAAAGGTTGGAATTCATTTCAATTTAGGATCAAATTAGAAGGATTTGATTAATAATCTTTCTTCCTTTGAAGTTTACTCATTGTTTGAACAGTATTTAGGAGCAGGATTATAGAAAATCAGCCCTTATAATTCTTGGCTTTTGTGTGTAATGCGATGTGAAGCTTACTGGTCTCCAATAAAGCTGTGTACTTTAATTGCGAATCTTAACATGCAAGCTAATTTTATTTTATGTGTAATTCATTTGTCTGTCATTTTAATAGGTGGACTGAAAATGTCAATGATAATAGCACACAACCCAATTCCATAACTTCACTTAGCAACCATTATGACCATTATTATCATTGTCCAACAAAGTTATTATCACATGACACATTTTCTGGATCCTATGTAAGATGTTCAGAGCTGCTGACGTTGTGTTTAGACATTTTATGATGTATTACTACAATGATCCCTGTGGATCGTGATTTTGCAGCATAAACATTTGGAATTCAATTCATTCATTTGTTTGAAGGAAAGACCAGACAGTAGGAATTTTATCCAGAAATAATGGGAACTGCAGATGCTGGAGAATCCAAGACAACAAAGTGTGAAGCTGGATGAACACAGCAGGCCAAGCAGCATCTCAGGGGCACAAAAGCTGATGTTTCGGGCCTAGACCCTTCATCAGAGAGGGGGATGGGGTGAGGGGACTGAAATAAATAGGGAGAGAGGGGGAGGCGGACTGAAGATGGAGAGAAAAGAAGATAGGTGGAGAGGAGAGTATAGGTGGGGAGGTAGGGAGGGGATAGGTCAGTCCAGGGAAGATGGACAGGCCAAGGAGGTGGGATGAGTTTAGTAGGTAGGAAATGGAGGTACGGCTTGAGGTGGGAGGAAGGGATAGGTGAGAGGAAGAACAGGTTAGGGAGGTGGGGACAGACTGGGCTGGTTTTGTGATGCGGTGGGGGGCAGGGGACGAGCTGGGCTGGTTTTGAGATGCAGTGGGGGAAGGGGAGATTTTGAAGCTGGTGAAGTCCACATTGATGCCATTGGGCTGCAGGGTTCCCAAGCGGAATGTGAGTTGCTGTTCCTGCAATCTTCAGGTAATATCATTGTTGCACTGCAGGATGCCCAGGATGGACATGTCGTCTGAGGAATGGGAGGGGGAGTTAAAATGGTTCACGACTGAGAGGTGCAGTAGTTTATTGCGAACCGAGCAGAGGTGTTCTGCAAAGCGGTCCTCAAGCCTCCACTTGGTTTGGTTTGTACCCGGTGTGGCCTCCTCTACATTGGGGAAACCAAGCGGAGGCTTGGGGACTGCTTTGCAGAACACCTCCGCTTGGTTCGCAATAAACAACTGTACCTCCCAGTCATGGACCATTTTAACTCCCCCTCCCATTCCTCAGACGACATGTCCATCATGGGCCTCCTGCAGTGCCACAATGATGCCACCTGAAGGCTGCAGGAACAGCAACTCATATTCCGCTTGGGAACCCTGCAGCCCAATGGTATCAATGTGAACTTCACCAGCTTCAAAATCTCCCCTTCCCCCACTGCATCTCAAAACCAGCCCAAGTTCATCCCCTCCCCCCACTGCATCCCAAATCCAGCCCAGCTCGTCCCCTCCCCCCACTGCATCCCAAAACCACCCCAGCCTGTCCCTGCCTCCTTAACCCGTTCTTCGTCTCACCTATCCCTTCCTCCCACCTCAAGCCGCACCTCCATTTCCTACCTACTAAACTCATCCCACCTCCTTGACCTGTCCGTCTTCCCTGGACTGACCTATCCCCATCCCTATCTCCCCACCTATACTCTCCTCTCCACCTATCTTCTTTTCTCTCCATCTTCGGTCCGCCTCCCCCTCTCTCCCTATTTATTCCAGAACCCTCTCCCCATCCCCCTCTCTGATGAAGGGTCTAGGCCCGAAACGTCAGCTTTTGTGCTCCTGAGATGTTGCTTGGCCTGCTGCGTTCATCCAGCTTCACACTTTGTTATTTAGAATTTTATCCAAATATTTTCTGTCAGCAATAGTGCCTGTCACATTCAGTGTGATCTACTTTACTGCAATGCTTTATGAAGTCATGATTTTTTAAAAAATATTATTTATTTAATTTGACTTTGTGGATTTTTATGTCAGTGACTTTTGTAATTCCAGAGCAATTTCTCTTTGACTGAAACATAATATCTGTAACTGCGACTCATCTTTTTCACCTGGTTACGATTTAGTTTGCAATAATGGAGAACTTGCATTATTGTCTTCAATAAGTTGACATATTCCAATCTCTTTCTCTTTAGGTTTCTTTTGAGTTTCGCTGACATTCTTTGTATTACATGATAATTAATATTGCCACGATATCGGTAAATGTTCCTTAAAGCTTTGTTTGCAAGTTAAAAAGATGAAAGCAATTGGAAAGACAAGTCCTGTCGTCTGTGGGAAGCAAGCTGTCATTTTTGGAGTTGCAACATATTCAGCTCAATCTTTGAATAAAAATTGCTCATCCATCCCTTCAAGTATAGAAAATAAAATGGGCACACGCATTCTCACTAAGTTTAAACTAAACTGCTTTGCCTTAAATTAATTCCTGTAGTGCTTGAAAGGTTAGTTCAAGTTCCTCTTCTTAATTATCTGAATGATTCACTGCAACACAACAGCAATCATTCTATTTTGATATTTATAACGTGACAAGTACAAACTCTGGCTGTCGCCGCATAAAATCCCAGTGGGGGCTAGGGGTCATGAGGTTCCAGTGAAAGTGATTATATCTTTAGCTGTGTTGACACATTATTTCAAACTGCAGGAGGAAAAAAATATTTTACGTGAAGACATATCCAATGGACAGTCGGTCAGTAAGGAACAAACAAAAACACTGAAAATCCTTAAAAGTATTTCAAGAGAAAATATATACAAGTGTGGCTAAATGTATAAGGAACAGTGGATGTTAGCAAGATGGGTGCTGGAATTTTTGCGTTTTGTAATAACTAATCCAAATGCTTAGTCTGTTGATCACATTAATCACAGAATCATTGGTACACACAACACGTTAACTAACCCTTCCATCCATGTTGTCCATGCCAACCAGATATTCTAATTTAATGTAGTCACGTTTGCCAGTTTTTGGTTCACATCCCTCTGAGCCCTTCCTGGTCACAAACCCATCCGATGGCCTTTTAAATGGCGTAATTGTACCATCTTCCACCATTTGCTCTGGCAGCTCACTCCATAAACGCAGAACTCTCTGAATGAACAAGTTGCGCCTTAGGTCCCTTCTCAAGCTTTCCCCTCTCACCTTAAACCTATGCCCTCTAGCTTTGGATTCCCCCACCCCTGGGAAAAGACCTTAACTATTCACCCTATCCATGCCCCTTATGATTTTATGAACTTCTACAAGGTCACCCCTTAGCCTCCAACATTCGAGGAAAAAATAGCCCCAGCCTATCCAGTCTATCCTTACAGCTCAAACTCTCCAAACTTGGCAACATCCTTGTAAATCTTTTGTCTGAAACTTTTCAAGTTTAACAACATCTTTTCTACAGCAGGGAGACCAGAATTGAATGCAATACTGCAAAAATGGCCTAACCAATGTTTTATGCAGCCACCAAATGACCTCCCAAATTGTGTATGTTAGAGTTGTGTGCAGGAAACAAGTACTGATGTGAAACAATTCCAATTCTAAGGCTCTTACTTAAATTTCACTTGGAATTTATTCAGGACTCACTGAGATACTTCATTAAAAGTTTTCAAGGATACAATTCTTCAGAATTCAAAAGTACAGACCATGAAAAGATTTGCTTTTATATCTGGTCCACTGGGTTAGACAAAAATTAGTATGTGAAGCTCGTATTTTTTTAAAAAGGCAGTTGAGTTTTCCTGTCTAATATTGAAGGGTCAAGGCCCAAAACGCCAACTTTCCTGCTCCTCTGATGCTGCTTGGCATGCTGTGTTCATCCAGCTCTACACCTTGTTATCTCAGATTCTCCAGTGTCTACAATTCCTACTACCGCTAAACAAATGATGTGGTTTTTATCACTTTGCTGTTTGTGGGACATTGCTGCATGCAATTTGACAGCCAGGAATTCAACACCGCAACAATGCCTACACTTCAAAAATACTTAAATGACTAAAATGTATTTTCTTCTCTGAAATTATGAACAGCTGTACATAACTATTAGTCTCTCGATATTTTCTGTGGGATTTGAAGCAAGAAAGTGAATTTGTTCATGTGATATCAAATGCTGACATAAATATTTGAGCAGCACTTTCCTCTCTTTGACATGTTACATTGAAAATTCTTATCCAGAATATTGGGCAAATAATGACTGAATTGTTAAGAAATCACCATGCTCACAAACAAGGAGGAAGTTTGCCATCAAATTAATACTGCATTGCACCTCTAAGGGAAAAGTGAACCAGCAGGCTAAAGCTTAATTGTCTCAAATAGTTTAGCAAGATGAGCCAAGCCAGACTGTTAATACACCGAGCCGATATGGTATGTATGCACAATGCAAAGGTTTATCTTTCACCTGTTACACTTTGATTTGGTTAAACCCCTAAAATCTTTTTTTTTATCATGACTTAATGCTGAATTATTGCTGTATTTTCATTGAGAAAGGTGAGACTGTAAGTTACCTGGGTGAATGCATATGGTCATTTCATCAATAATAAGCTGAGATATGGAGCGACAATGTAAAGGAGCTGGAGTTGTACTTTTTGAAAATTATTTAAAATTTAAATTTCCTCTCCACATTCCATATTAACAACTGGGCACTTACTGTCTATAGCACCATTTTTGTTAGGAAGCAAATAGCAGGAAATATATTTGATGGATACTTGTTGATTTATTGCAAGAGGTGATGTACGTGAATGAGTTATGGGGTATGGTGTATGTGTCTAAAAGAGATGTTACTGAGTGAGTTAACATGACAGTTAGCTAACGGTCTAATTGGAGTACAGGATATACTACTCCATCACCTGCAAAGCTGTCTCAGCAGACCTGTGCTGTAGCTGATTGTGAGGAGATTCCTTTGTATTTAGCTGTGTGTGAATGCCCTAGGTCTCAGTGGACAGTTGTAAAGAATGTAGTAGGCTCACATTGCCTTGGAGATCAACGGCACAGTAAGACAGTTGCAATTTGTCTGAGTAGCTAAACAGCTTCAAGCTCACAGAGTATTTGATACTATTCCAATAGCTTTATGGGCTTTATGCACTTTACCTGAGCTATTACTCATGCTGTGTCCTGATGTCAAGAGTAAAAGATTAGAAAGACTACTTTGGTCTCCTTGAAGCTTTCCTTCAACTACCTTTTCTTCTTCAAATACCACCTACGCAATTAATTTTCTTAATTAATTAAGCAACACATTTGGTGTCTGAATGGCTTACATTATTCAATGCTACAGGACACTATCTCATTAGTAACTAATGGAGAAAAGCCCTTTGCAATTCATGCAGGTTATCTCACTGTGTTTGAGATCCTGATGGCTTTATTGATATCATCAATGATATCACCAGGCTTCCACATCTCACTGTGTGAACAAGTTGTAGTCCCATTCGTTTTGCAGGCTGCACTTTTCCTGGTGATCAATGACCTGGCGTACCTGTACATTGCTGGTTATCCAGTCGAGTTGCTTCCTCTGGTGCCATGAAAAGACATTAATTTAAAACATTCTGAATGAACTATAAGATTAATTCCCCCTTACACTTTTACTAAAGATTTTACATCTGACCATTATTTGTTTCTCTGTCCCTATCACCAGATTGAAATGATTATCTCTTCGTAGGAGAATTGAATGAAAGCTCATTCTCCACAATGTGTCGAGCAAGTGCTTTACTAGGTCATTACATTCTATAGCAGCATGTGTCAGGCATTTTGTTATGAAAAGAGTGACTATTTGAAGGCTCATAACAAACTCATTTTGGTTTGCTACAATGAATCACACCACTGCTTCAATATTAAAATAACCTCTATTGCAAAAAACCCATAGGTGTTTTGCAAAAGAAGCAGAGTTTGAGTGACAGTAGGAGAGTTAGAAACGCTAACTGAACCCAATGTCTAAAGTGGAATTTTCTGAGGCAGATAGTCAAGTACCAAAATCAATGGTTGGACAGGATGTTACAGAGACATGTATATATTAAGAATGCTCAAAACTGGCATTACAATAAATGTGAGATAACAAGGTATACAGCTGGATGAACTCAGCAGGCCAAGTAGCATCAGAGGAGCAGGAGGAGCGTTTCAGAGGAGCGTTTCAGGCCTA
The DNA here is from genome assembly GCF_030684315.1 of Stegostoma tigrinum. Classification (NCBI taxonomy): domain Eukaryota; kingdom Metazoa; phylum Chordata; class Chondrichthyes; order Orectolobiformes; family Stegostomatidae; genus Stegostoma; species Stegostoma tigrinum. Next base: position 45,800,502 of record NC_081372.1, on the reverse strand, counting down.
GACCCTTCTTCAGACTCAGACCTCAATGATGTGAAATAACTAATCACTGGACGATCACTACCTTTTAGTTATGCGCAAAAGAAAGGTTCAAACATATGGATCCAAACTATTGCAAAGACAAGAGAATTTCTGCTTCCATGAACCGACCTTTAAAAGCGACTGCCTTATTCCTCATATTTGGTCCAGGAGTAAAAGATTCCTTCAATCATCATCCCTCACATCGTCCTCCTCACTTTCACTCCTTTACCAAACGGTATCCCATCCATGACAACTGATTCCCATAATGAACTCTAAGAATTCCCTGTGATCCTTCATACTCCTTTGGAATTCTATGCCCTCTAACAATCCCCGTGACTCTTTAAAACACCAATGCCTCTCTATGCTCATTTGCCCATACCGCATGGCCTTTCATATTCCCTATGCTAGCCTTAGTGCCTCTTTACATCCACTATTCTTTCTCCCTTCACTTAACTGGCCTTTGCCCTTTTCAATGGTTCTCAACACTAACTGACCTCTTGCTTCTCCTCTGACTCTGTCAAAAATATATTTTAAAGATTCTAATATCTTTCAGTTTTAAAATGTCATACTTGACTTGACATATTAGCTCTGTTTTTTTCCTCTCCCCACGCCTGCTGACTTTTGCTGACAGTTTGTTTCGGATTTCCAGCATCTGTGGTGTATTGCTTTCGTGTAAAAAAAACAGAAAGTGCTGCCGAAACTCAGCAGGTCTGGCAACATCTGTGGAAAGAGAAACACAGTAAACATTTCAAGTTTAATACTACTCTTTGTAGATATGAAACACTTTGGAGTTCCTTTCAAGAATGGGATATAAATGGAGAAGCACGAACCCACTTCACTCTTTCTCCCGTGGAAATGACAATTGTCGTATTCAGGATCGGGACTTGTGATTTCAGGTCACTTCCGTTATCTTTGCTACATTAGTGACATGACAAAATTTTTTTGAATGAGTAAAGAAAGAAAGAAGTCAAATCTCTCATCAGAGATGATAAAATGGTTAAGGCTGAAAAAATAAGGAGGGCATGCTTTTGACATGAAATCGTGTCTGTCGAGATGAAATTGGCAGAACTGCAAAGTGACAGGTTTCAAAGAATGAACAGTAGCCAGACTTATTGTTAACAGAACCATATGTTGCAAAACAATTGACTGCACAATCCTATTGTGTTTTGAGGTAATTGAAATTCATCAATGTCAATTGCTGCAATTCCAGATTGTTAATTTAGCAAATGAAGTCACATATGTGGTATATGCAGCAAAGGTGACAAACAGACTTTACTATTTATATACTATTTACAAGTTATCGAGTCATTCAGCATAGAAACAAACCTCTCAGTCCAACTAACCCCTGCCTACCATGTTCCCAAACTAAACTAGTCCCATTTACCTGTGTTTGGCCCATATCCCTCCACACCTTTCCTATTCATGTGCTCATCCAAATATCTTTTAAATGTCAGCAGGTCTGGCAGCATCTGTGAAGAGAAATTAGATTTAACGTTTCGGGTCCAGTGACCCTTCTTCCAAACAGTCTGAGAAAGTGTGTCTGGACCCAAAATGTTAACACCGATTTTCTTCACAGATGCTGCCAGACCTGCTGAACTTTTCATTAACTTCAGTTTTTGTTTCTGATTCACATCATCTGCAGTTCTTTTGGTTTCTATTTTGTCCTTTAAATATAATTTGCTCGCACCTACCACATCCTCAGGCAGTTCATTTGACACATGAACTTGTCTCTGCATAAAAACGTTGCCTCTCATTCCTTTCTAAATCTTTTTCCTCTCACCTTAAAAATATGCCCTCTAGTTTTGAACTCATCCACCATAATGAAAAGACCCTTGCTATTCAGCTTACTTTTGCCCTTCATGATTTTATAAACCTCTATAAGGCCACTCCTCAACCTCTGAAGTTCCAGTAGAAGAAAACCCTAGCCTATCCAGCCTATTTTTCAGTCTCAAATCTCTCATTCCCAGGAACATCCTGGTATATCTTTTCTGAACCCAGTTAAATTTAATATGTGCTTGCAAACACATGACATTTCAAAAACAGGACTCTTAACATTCCCTCCAAGCTGCGTCTAAATTTCATGAGTGTTCTTTTTATAGTTTCTCTTTGTTGATTTATCAACTGGCGGCAATGACAGCTCAGCAAACAAGATTCTGCTAACTCTCTTAAAACACATTTGGAATTGTGGACTATTTCCAAGAAAACAAAGTCATAGGTTAACAATGGGAGGTTTGCAAAACCATTTGGTACATTGCAAATGTGATTGTTAAACAATAACTGTCATCATTCATGTGTGCCATACACTGTGTGACTGCGTACTTGCATCTTATTACTCCTTTGTAATTAATAAATTACATGAATCTGGTCAGGGTGATCTCTGATCTCTTACATAGAGTTCAACATTATGAACAGCAAGGTATCTATGTAATTATCCCTTAGTGAGACCTGGAAGTAGTCTATGAAGTAAAAAATAATCATTGCTATTTTTATCTCCACAAGTCACATATTGGGATTAGTGAAGATGAGTGATGGTTAATACGTGACTGTTGGCACATATCATTGAGCTCACCTGAGGCAACTACAATACTATTCTGTCAATGTCAAGGGAATGCTGTGTAAATTCTGTGAGAAGTGCAATATTTCCTAAACCAGGGTTAACCTCTACTTCCCTTGGGTTGGATTCTCCAAGGAGTGGCAAACACAGGCAAATTACCACTTCATTCCATTATCTATTAAGACAAAGCTCCACATTTCTGGCAGGAGATACCAATCATGACTCATTCACAAAAGTGGACCATAACTGAAGTCTGGCAGTTTCTGTGCAGTGCAAGATAGTCAGGAGAAAAGAAACAGGCCCATTTTCATGGCAGTAAATGCCATATTCTGTGATTTAAATTTACAACAGTATAGATGGTCATTTTGACAATTCCTGTGGAAGGTTAAGTGATAAAGTGAGTGAGATTAGGATGTCAGGTGAGTAGACAGGAATCTAGGTGCATAACGTGTCAGATGAAGAGATAGCTAGAATGCCATGTAGATGTCAGGTTGAGTTGTTTGGGTCGGGGCTATTGGGTTCAGCAGGAAGTGTGGTGCTTTGTATCTTGCTTTAATTCCAAAGTCACCATTAATGCTACCAGCTTCCACAGATCTCCGGAGGCATTTCTTTTTTTTTACAAACAGGATACTTTCTCAGGACTGGAGAACAACTAGAGAGAGCCAAAAAAAGGCCTTACCGTTTCCAAAGAAATACAGCCTCTTGCCCAATAACCCAATCAAAACCAGTTCCACCTTTTGGTTTTTACCTTTCTTAACATTCTCCTTGATTGGCTGATCATTGCCATTCGTCTCATGATTGACCAGTTCAACATGCAATCAACTGTCAGTCCCTGGACACAGTAACACGTCAATGACCACTTTGCAACAATGAACACCAGTCTCTTATTTTCTCTTTTATTGGTAACAACCTGCTTTTCAAAGTTGAATGTTCAATTCACATCTGCAGTTCAGAGTTCCAAGCCAAAAATGAGAAAAATAAAAGAAATATAATGATAGTTTGAATACTCTGCAAATCCCTTCCTCAAAAGGCAGTGGACACAGAATCTTTAAATATTTTTAAGGCAAAGGGAGATAGATTTTTGATTAACAAGTGAGTGAAAAATTATCAAGGATATGCAGAAATGTGGGGTTGAATTAAAATCATATCAGCCACGATGTTATTGAATGGCAAAGCAGACATGACGAGCCAAGTGGCTGACTTTGTTCCTTGCTCGCAGGAAAGTATGTGTATGTTAGGTATGGTTCCCGTCACTTCAGCTGCCTTTAAATGGAATTCTCCCTTCTTACTCACGCTGCCTCAATTCAAATTCCCTTTCTCTTTCACTTTGCACTTTCCAGAATTCTTTCTCTCCTCTCCTTTCCTGTTAATCTATCCAGTTACCTGTTTTGTACCTCTCTGATTTTTTTTCCAGAAATGTCTTTCCTCTTTTCTCAATTGGTATTCAATTTTGACGATTAATTTAAACTTACCGCCTCATTATCATCATGTTCCACTAATATATATTTGACGTTCCATTTTGCCATTTCTCTTTTTTCTGGCTTTCAGACAGAACTGTACCTTTCAGTCCTTAGCTATTGTTCTTCCGAGGACAATGCCTTTAACTTTTCAAAGTTTCTCATCCAGCTCTACAAAAGCATTGATATCAAATGTAGACATCTTTGCAGTTTAAGATTACAGCTTAAGAAAACCTTTTTGCAGTTTTTCCTTTTATTAAAAACCTTCTGAAAGAACAATTGATGTTTTCCATGCAAATTCTTTCATTCGTCTTGGAATGTATTAATCAAGCTGCCAACTTTGTTATAATGGGGAGAGAAAGGAGGTAATGGCTCTCTTCTTTTTAAATTCAAGTTGGCCAAATCAAAGATTTTAAATTATTCTTAACATGTGGCCATGCTACTCATCAACCTAATTTCGGATAATTGCTCAATTGGGAAGACAGTTCCAAATTTTTCTTGAATAAGAGAAAGAGTAACTTTATTTCTTACTAATCCCATGAAAAATAATAAAACACTACATCAAACAGATGCATAAATGCAAATATGACATAAATAAATAAACAAAAGCAGATGCTTGTTACAGATAAAGCATGATGTGCTCCAGAGAATTTCCCTCTCCAATAGCTAGACACAAGTCTTCTATATGTTGGAGGAGTCAATAGAAAGGAAAATGATGCTTCTTGTTATTTGCAAAGACATGTTACAGTAACTAGATTGTTAAGGGCTTAAATTGTTGTTTGCTGGAGTCACTCAGGTCCCAGAGCCCATAGTTGAAGTTATCAGCCAGAGCTTTCTGTATCTGAGTACATTCTTTTTCAAATATATTGGCATGGACAAGTCTGATGAAACTGTAGATACTGTTAGTTGCCCTGTCACAGCAAATTATAGTCCTATATCTTACTTTTGACAATCACATGGATTATTCATGAGTGCATATCTACCTAAAAAAATTAAATTTTCTAATATCACACATTAAATCTGCAAGGTGGTATATTTACTCTAAACAAAAGTGAACTGACTATGATCTTTTCCTATTGGCTCAAGTTTGCGATATAACCAACAATTCGCTAAAATATAAATCAGAAATAGAGAACAAGAAGGGGACCCATATAAAGCTTAAAGTAGTAACCACATTGGTGGAAATGGTCAAAAATTGTTTCACTTACCATTTACATTCCTTTCCTGACTGACCATGAGACTAAGTGGATGGTTCTTTTAATTAAAATAACTTAATTCATATTTGTTTGTACTAAATTCACATTACAATGTTACTGCCATTGATTATTCACATGGACAATTTTGTAGCACCAAATACTTAGTTACCTTCAGCCTGTAAATAATATTTATTACGAAAATGATTACACCTCCCAAAATTATTTAATTTTTCCAATGTGTTGTTATTATTTATGGACTTAAAAGGTGAGTTCTGCTTCAATTATTGAATTACAAATATTGCCTAGCCTTTGGTAATGTGTAAATATGCGAGAGTGATGTATGGTGCAAATAGCAGTTTCTATTTTGCTACATTCATACTGTCCATAAGAACCAGATGAAGTTCACTAACAAAAGAAAAGCAAGCAAGAAAGAAACTTTGTACCAGAGCCAGCAGGAGAGGAATAGCAGAACTCAAAGTTTAGGTTGGGTGGAGGGGGGGAATGCTGGTGAATGAGATACCTTTCTAACTTCCATCACATTCCAGTCAACCAATTCATGATTGGATTGCAGGCAGCAGTTAGCTTGTCACCTGATGTGGAAGGAAGGGGCTGGTACCATGTTATTAGAGTCACCAGCAGTCAAGCCCAAAAGCAAACAGCCTTTGCGTCCGCAGTACCATCTGCAACAATCCTGAGAAGGATAAAGCTTTGCAGAACTCAGAAGCCATGACCTCTCCACCTATACAGGAGATTTCAACTTTAATCCCCCCGGTCACACTTCTTGGCATTCAGGAACTCTTGACATTTCATGCTCCCTTCCCCCCACCCCAGCCCTCAGCATTCAGCCACCTCCAATTAACACCAAACACCACCCCCCCCAACATAAACATCCCTGTCTCCTCCTTTCCCCAGCATCATAATTAGACAATAATACATAGTAAAAAGCTATTTGTCAACTTGGCAGAACTAAGATGCAGGGTGGCTCGGCATTTTGGTGACAACTCCTTGCCTAACATCCCCTAGGTTATTCAGTGATGGTAGGAGGTTCACATCCCTAGTAACAGAAGCAAGAGAATCCCCGCCTAAACCAAACAAATCTGGCCAGAGGTACCTGACTAGACCAGGAGATGTTTAATGAAGGTTGCAGTTTGGCTTGAGGAAGCCTTGATGGCCACATGTGGCAATATCTGACTTCTTTCATTGGGTGAAACCAGCCTCTGTTTCTCACATCCTGACTCTCCACATCAGTTCTGACCATGAGGCACTGATTGAGCTCCCTGAAGAGGGCATTAGATATAACATTACCTGGAATGAACTTGAGCTACACAAAATCAGGGCAACAATGAGTTGGAGAGCCATTCACTCTGGATTGCCTCTAATACAATCAGATTTCAGTTCCTCCAGCTGTGTGGCATTTGGGTAGATTATAGATTGTAGTTGGCAAAATCTCCAGTGACACTGTCACTCTGACATCTGAAATTAACTCACCCTTTATTTCAGGTACTGGTCGCAGGTTCCCTTTAGCTTCAGCTTGCACTTGACTCCACAGTCTTCTGACACTTCCTTAAAATGGCGCTGCTCCTGCTGGTGCTCAGGAGGTTGCTATAACATATCAGTCATTGCTCCCCCAACCCCCATCCCCAACTCCCGCTACAGGCTTGGGGAGTACACCATGCCTGTTTTGTGACTGGGTAACCTCTCAGCTAATGCTGTCGATTCACATCCCTGACATATCCAGCCTCCAGTGAATCCATGCCAGGGCCATGATCTCCTCAAGGGTCCTAGCTCCAAATCAAAAGATTCCATGCATAGCTGTCAAGTCATGTAATATTAACAATTGCCAATAAATAAATGCACTTTAAAAAACTGCCAATGATTGGATGATTTGACTCCCAGGGCTGAGTCTTTCTTGTGCTTGTTGCAAACTATCGATACATCTACAATATTTCGTCCAGTTGCTTCTTTAACAAGCTCAAGAGTCTTGTCATTTCTCTTTATAGAAATATGAGTTAGGACCCCACATGAGGGGGCGCTACTGAGAAGGATTCTGGGAGGCGTTATCTCAGTCACTGCGATCGAGGAGGGGAGCGCAGAAGAGCTGGTGGCAGTGAACCATGTGAAGGCACCCAACTGAGGGTGCTGCTGAGAAGGATTCTGGTAGGAGTCATCTCAATCACTGCCTAAGAGTGAATATAAGGAAGGCAAGCTATAGTGGGTGCACCATTTAGAGGAGGCATGTTTGTGGTTGCTGCACATGGTCTTTGCAGCTAAGGGGATCAAAGGGTGTGGTGGGATGCTGGGAGTGGGATACTGAGATTGCATGATCAGCCATGATCATATTGAATGGTGGTGCAGGCCTGAAGGGCCGAATGGCCTCCTCCAGCACCTATTTTCCATGTTTCTATATTTCTGTGGCTTGGTGTTTGCCACTTGTAAAGTTGGAAGCTAAAATAATGCTGGAAATGCACTTTGACACCATCACCTGCAATTTGAAATTCTTACTTTTGTTGCTGCCCATTATTGTACCACAAAAACAAAGTAGTGTCTGTTTCCTCAGCCTCTTAGTTCAATCTAAGTAATTAAATAACTATGTTTGAAAGGAGGATGGATTACCTTTATAGTGATGATTTTCATGCTCACAGGACAGCTTAAGAAAGCACTTTGAATTGTTGTCACTGTTGTAATGTAGGAAACACGACAGCCAAAATTGTGCAGAGACAGTTCCCACAAGCAGCATCTGTTTTGTTTTGTTGATTGAGAGATCATTATTGGTCAGGATATTGACTGTGACTCCCATCTCACCTTTGAAATTGTCTCAGGGGACCCTTTATGTTGACATAAGAGGACAAAATGGCCTTAGTTTGCATATTATCCAAAAGACAGCATCTCTGACAGCCCACACTCCCTCAGAACTACAAAGAAGTGCTCAACTCCTAAAGTGGCACTTAAATCCACAACAAAATGTGAGGCTGGATGAACACAGCAGGCCAAGCAGCAACTCAGGAGCACAAAAGCTGACGTTTCGGGCCTAGATCCTTCATCAGAGAGGGGGATGGGGTGAGGCTTCTGGAATAAATAGGGAGGGGGGGGACTTAAATCCACAACCTCTGTTAGGTAAGAGTACTACCAATTTAATCACAGCTACTTGGATTTTTTTTCTCCTGTTCTTGTTTGCATATATTGATTTTTAGTTGACCAACACATTGGTGTTAATATACATTTTTCATGTTCAAATCCCTTCATGGCCTCAGCTCTCCTTGCTGCTCCAGCCCAACAACCCTCCCTGAATTTTACATACTTTCAGCTCTAGTCTCAGCATCCAGCAATCCCTCTACCCTCATATATGTGTGGTATGATATGCTGGTGTTGCATGCAAAATAAATCTTTTCACTGTTCCTGGGACAACAATAATAAAACAAATCAAAACAGAAGCCATGGCTTCAGCCATTTGATACTAAGCTCTCTAATTCTTCCTCTAAAGTTCTTCAGCTCACTCTTATCCTTTGTGACCCTTTGAAAACCCAGCCTTTTCATCAAGCTTCAAATCACCCACCATCGACTCCTTCCACTTAGTGTCAGTTCTTGTTTGATTGAAGCAACTTGGGACATTTTGCCACTTTAAAGATGCTATATAAAGATGCACAAAATCCTTATGGCTTACATTTCACATCACTGATTTCACTTCAGATCTCCAAACTCCCATAGGCGCACAAGAAATGTACTTTAGATTCACAAATTATTATTTGACATTAGCTGCTTGTTAGCTTTCTATGGGTGACTTGGAATTGGATCCTTGTGTTGTGGTGACTGTGCCAGAGTTGTTTATCTGGTCTACTTTCATTTCCACTGAAAACAAAAGTGAATAATTCACTTATGCAAACAGCGTCAGCGCAATCAATTATTGAAACACGTCTTATAATTCTATTTATACGGTAATTAGCACCTCTGGCCACAAAATGTATGATATATTCAACAGGACCAATGTCAACCAAAGGAACTAATATCATTATCTTGCTTGACCAATTACCAGCTACGGGCAGATGTTAGGACTGAGATGTATTCCCAGGTTTTAAAAAAATGACACAGTCAATTTTCTGCTCAAGGACCCTGGCTTTATGATTCAAGTAGACCTTGACAAATTAATTAGAATATTGCCTTCTGGTTCCAGCTAGCCATTACAGCTCATGAAAAGAAAAAAAATAAAACAATTGCCTTTGATCAAATGAAGAAAGCCATTGTGTAAAATAATATTTCAAAGCCTAACACATTCAAAACACTTCCTAGGCAAGATGTTTTTATACTACAGCTCAGAAAAGACTCAGTTTAAACAATGTTCTTCAAAGGTGAAAGGCAAATCATACTAAGAAAAAAGCAATGTCGATTACAAAATGAAAAGTTGGGCTAGTACTAACCAATAGCAAAATCTGAGATTTGCATGACCTGTTTTATCAGTCTCTTGAGCTGTCAACTCCTATCTCTGCACCTCTCACACAGAAAATGTTTCTGTTTTATTTATCATGGAGGTTATCAAATCCAAACCTAGAAAGAAATACTTTTTCTCTTTAAAATAGTATTAAATCTCTTTAATTTCACATGTATGCTCACTGTTATTCTTTATATTTTTCTCTCCCATATTTGCTCACTATCTGTGACCTGATTAAATACCTTTGCAACTCTTTCCTGATCTGAATTCAAGGCATACAACGTGAATTAAATTGCAGTTAATCTCCATTGCAAATTAAGGTGGTTCTTAATGGGTAAAATTCTATTACCATCAGTGTTAGTTCCACCACTAACATGATTGGTGAAACTTAGTACAATATTCAAATATTCATCAGTGGCATTTTATATCACATTACATCCTCAAAAAGGATTCTCTGTGAGATGAATAGTGGTTAATGACAAGAAGCATGGTCTAAGAAATGATATGTAAACCAAGTTTGCCAAATTCTGCAGTTACTGCATTTCCACTGCAGCAACACTGGAGAGAAATTGATTGTCACCACACAGCAGCTTAAGGTTACATTCTCCAATCACCCATATCAGGACACCTTTCTTAATATTTAACAAAAAAAAACTACTAATGTACTTCAAAAGACAAGAGATCAGCTCATATTCCATTCAAGGCATTGGGAGGTGTCCTTACAATGTATAGTGTCAAGTTTGCAGCCTTGTTCAGAGAACTGTGAAAAGATAATTATTACAGTGTCAGTGAAGGCAGACCCTGCATAATTACAGAGTTAACATAGTATGCACAGTAGCAAGAAAGCTAAACACTGAACTGAATTGCACTGTGCTATTTGCATAACTTCCACTGCTGCACAAAGTAACAATTTTAAATGACTACAAGTTAAATCACAGAGCTTTCGTTTGGCCATGGGTGCTGTTGCCCACTAGTAGGAAGTCTGGCAGTAAACCCCTTTCAGTTCCATAAGGGCACTTCAATGAAATTCAGCGTCTTTTGGCTATTTTAGTGTCCACAATGAAGTTCACTGGTAGTGGATGTCCCATACACTGAGGGTGCCAACACCGGTGGGAGCAGTGGTAATTTGTGACATTGCACCTGGCAGAGGCCCCATCTCAAAGGACACCAGACCAAAGGTGAGTAGAGGGTGGTGCTGTGTTTTGTCTTGCAGTCAGTATGGCAGAGATAGTAGGAACTGCAGATGCTGGAGAATCTGAGATAACAAGGTGTAGAGCTGGATGCACACAGCAGGCCAAGCAGCATCATAGGAGCAGGAAAGCTGACGATTCGGGAGAAGGGTATAGGCCCGAAACGTCAGCTTTCCTGCTCCTCTGATGCTGCTTGGCCTGCTGTGTTCATCCAGCTCTACACCCTGTTTAGGCAGTATGGCAGTGTGCCTTTAAGAGACAGCTTTATCTCTGATACTATGTTTGGCCTCTTCATCATTCTTTTAGTCATTCCTTGTTGTTTTTACATTCTAACCAATTTTCTGAGCTGTTATCCATCTTTGTACAATGATATGCTTTTTCATTAATACCACTTTTAAGGTTAACAATGCTGAGTTCTCCCCTTGAAATTTTCTGCCTCATTCATATCTGTAGACCTAATATTTAGAAATGAGCCTGGGCAGGTGGAAGGCGTGTCAGTGAGTGAGCACTTTGGAGGTAGTGACCGTTCCTCAGTTAAATTTATAGTAGTGCATACTGTGCTGCTGCGTCCTGTCCTTGGGCTGAAGTGTTTGCTGCCTGCTGACTAGGCACCAATGTCTTGCTTTGCTTCCTCGATGAAGAGACCTCAGCAGCTGACCCTGACCTCCCGGTTGCCGGCTGTGGGGCCAAGCCGTTCCTATGCCATGATGGCCACTACTGCTGCTTCAGTCCCGACTGTGCCCTGTTGCCGTTCAAGCACTTGACCAAGGGGCTGGGAGTTAACATTTATCCTCGCCTGGGCATAACAATGGATGCCTGCTCAAGGGTGATGGCTGTTGGGCCACAAGCCACTGTGGCGGCTTCCAAGGTACATGGGAAGGCAGTGATTTTCCTTTGGTCCGAGCATGCAGTGCACGTGGCCCTGGTGAAGGGGCTCACTGTGAGCTGGAACTATTTATTGCTCGATCCTCTGGAGATCATGGCATGCAAGGTCATGATCTTCAATATCCTGCCTTTATTGCCACTGAGCTTCTCCTTTCTCACTTACAGCTGCTGGGAGAGGTATGGTCAGGGATTGCACCTACCCGGCTTGGAGTGCAGGACCCAAGCCTATAACGTGTCTACTCCTTCTGGCTCCAGGAATCCATTAACTTGGCCCGGGAGGAGGTGACTGAAGGGACTTTTACCATCCATGTTCCATGAAGCGGGACACGGGGTGGGGATGGTGTCAGCCTACCACTCCTTTTGGACAACAGGCAGTGTATGGTGTCACCTGTGTAAGGAGGTGGGGCATGAATGGAGGAATTGCCCCAACTCAAATGCCAACAAGGTTATACTGGCGGCCTCTGGTGGCACTACTGTTCCCCACAACCCCTGCTCCAAAGATAATACCTGGAGCCCCACAAGAGGGGCCTGAGCTGGACGTCACTGTTACTGTGGCCTCTGACCGGGTGAGGCATGGACATCTTCCAGGAAAGAAGGCAGGGAGAAAAATGAAGCATCTCTTGATTTTGCCCTCAGATGCATCCCCTTGAGCCAGTTGCAATGAGCTTGGGATCAGAATCTCGGCCTGCCCCACCCCAGTGCGAAAATGCCAGAATAGCCACACCTTCATCGCCCCAGGCCAGGAACCCTGAGCCTGAACTCCATTCCTTGGTGGCTGAATGTGATGACCTGAGTGTCCTGCCTGTGTGCCTGAGTCCGAAGCTGCCGGGCCTGGTTCCATGCACAGGAATCCCAATCCCATGACTGTCCCCCCGCCCCATACTTCAGCAACTAATCATGAGGATTACAGGGCAGGACCGCAAATGAGGGAGGTCAGTCTTCCCCACATTCCCGTGCTTCCCCAGCCAACAATGTTTGTCAAGTGGCTGGCATAAAGGCACGAAACTCCCACAAACTCCAGGGAGTGGCTGGAGAAGGGAGACCACCATCACAGACAAGAAAAGCTGCTACTCCCTGCAGAAGAAAGACTTCCCTGTCACCGAGGTGTGCTACTACTCCCAAAATCATGAAACATCCTGTGTCTCCTCCTGCCCCGCCCAGGTCATGGCCTGGCAGTTCCGGAGCATCAGGGTCTGCTGTGGATCGTCAGCATTAACATCAATGATAATTCACAAAATAGGAAAACAAAATGGTAAAGAGCTACAAGTGGGGGAAATAAAATCTCTCATTGCCCAGTCCATCCTTCAGATACAAAGCTTTAGTTGGTTGGCTCGCCAAGTTGGTTCGTCAGTTTGCAGACGTTTCATTACCCTGCTGGTTAACATCATCAATGCAACCTCCAATGAAGCACTGTTGTGTTTTCCGGCCCGTTATTTAAATTTTGGAGTTGATTATCTCATTTCAGGTTTTTCTTCGCAGTGGTGTATATTGGGTTTAATTCTATGTGTTTATTGATGGCCTTCTCGATGGAGAGTCAGACCTCGAGAAATTCCCGTGCTTATCTCTGTTTGGCTTGTCCTAGGATCCTGACATTGTCCCAATTGGACTGATGGTTCTACTTGTCGGTGCGTACAGAGATGAGTGAGCATTGGTCATGTCTTTTTGTTGCTAGTTGATGTTCATGTATTCTTGTAGCCAGTTTCCTTCCTGTTTGTCCAATGTAATGTTTGTTGCAGTCCTTACACAGAATTTGTGTATTGTGTTGGGTAACAAAGTTCAGATATGTTCTTGATGTACGGTAACATGACAACTGTGTCAGGGCTAACTGTACCTTCCTGTTGCTGTTTGTGTGACAGGCATCATCGGACCCAGCTGTTCGGGTGTCCATTGTCTTTAAATACTTAGCGGAAACATCTGCAAACTAACAAACCAGCTGGGTGAGACAGCAAATCACAGCATCCACAACCCACGCTACAAACCTACTCAAGAACTTTATACAAAGCTTCAACAAATGAAGAAGATTACTTCTTCATTTTAACTGTGAAGGTAAAATTGCTGTAGACCTACTAGACCATGAGGCTGCTCTCTCATTGGAGAGAGACTACTGCTGGTGGTTTAACCTGAGGGTCAGCATGCCTGAGGCAAGGGGAAATGTTGAGAAGGAGAGTTTTTCACGATAACCTCAGCAAGTGCAGGATTTGAAACCACGCTGTTGCCATCTACATAGGCAAGCTAGTCAACCAGCCAACTGAGTTAAATGATCCCCACTTTCATTGCATTTGAGAGATACATATATCAACAAACTGTTTTGTGGACAAATGAAGAAATATAAAATACATTGCAGTGGTATAATGCCCTGTTTTTGTCTGCATTAATACAGAATGTTAGAATTCAGCACCTTGCGCTCTTCTGTTGTTGCACAACTGGCATAAACATAGACATTGAATTAAATGCTCAACATTTGTCATGTTGCTCCAGCCATGACTTTGACAGATGACCACATGTTATAAGGGACAGGGTCTGACATTAAGTTAGTTGACCTCTTTCCTTCCTGAACAGGTCTGGACTCATGATTTGTTTTCTTTTCAGTATACCAAACATTGTTACAATATTCCATCACTACATGCAAAATACTGGCTGAAGCTGCCAACTTCGATTATGTATGGCTGAGTGTGTTTTTTTGAGTTTTGAATACTCCAACAGCTTTTCATCATACTATTTGACCAATTTGCAATGGAATTGCCAGAAGAGTTAAGGGTTTATTTTATAGATGCACATTCAGTCAGTGAAAGATCAGTAATACATGCCAGGATATAGAACATAGAACATAGAACAGTACAGCACAGAACAGGCCCTTCAGCCCACAATGTTCTGTGCTGACCATTGATCCTCATGTATGCACCCTCAAATTTCTGTGACCATATACATGTCCAGCAGTCTCTTAAATGACCCCGTATCATGAAATCATGGGAAACATATTGTAATTCCCCAAAATGTGTTTTATCTACGGGGGTACTTCTTGTAAAGCATGCAGTTTTAAAACACATCATTATGTAAAATTTAAAATGTAGCGCAATATGATGATTACATTAGAGATACTAGGAACTGCAGATGCTGGAGAATCTGAGATAACAAGGTGTAGAGCTGGATGAACACAGCAGGCCAAGCAGCATCAGAGCCAAAACGTCAGCCTTCCTGCTCCTATGATGCTGCTTGGCTGTGTTCATCCAGCTCTCACACCTTGTTATCTATGATGATTACATTGCATGGATTACAGTTCTCTATCATTCCTGACTTTTCCTTTCCAATACCCCTACAGATTATCTCCATTACTTTCTCTAATGAGAAAAAAAATTGCAGTGTTCTTCTAGAAAATGCTAATGTTCTCCGCATGGAGGCCTAAGATCAAGAATCTACCTAAATCATTCAGTATGCTTCAATGCCATAACCAGGAGAAGAAAACCATACGTTTATATAACATTTTGCATGACTGTTCTTGTCTTGGGCTGTATTGAACATTAAGAATGATTTTGGAACTGCACTCATTCAGGCAAATGAAGACTATTCCTTCCTACTCATGACTTCATCCATTAAAGAGGTGATGAGGTTTTGAACAGTTAGAAGTTGGGCTACTGACTGCATAACTTGGCTGTCCGTCAAGTGGTACATCAAAGGTTTTGATGTCCAGAAATTACCTATACATTTTCTTGAAAGACAAAGCTAGAGAGAGTGATTATGTATGTGGTAACAATGGTAATTACCTCTTATGAGCTGAAACTTGAGCACTAATCAAGTATAATTGTAACTGGGCACAAATTGTGTATATGTGACACATATGCAAGTGAAACAATGCACTGCAATCATTGGCAAAAAAACCCACTCATGAAGAAAAGATCACAGATTAAACAATTCTGGAATGTTGGGTTCCAGATGCTGCCTTTTGGTGATGCCTGAGGCTGTGATGAATGATCTCTGAAAATCGGAGTCAGTGTGTACAGTCAAACAGGGACAGTTATCAGTTTATGTAAATCAAACTGTGATGAGAATTTTTTCCATATTCTTCTGTACTCTGAATAACAAACACATAATCAGCAAAAAAAAAGCTTTAGCAATGCACATTCTGCACGTTAAGATACATTACTTCTGCTTACTCCCAGGTGGACTTTATGGACTTTGGCAAAGATGCAGCAAAAGCTCCATTAATGTACACTCTCAAATTTGCTCCATAATAATGCATGACCAATGCATCACTTGTCCTCAAAAAATTTCAAATTCTGAATGCTTTTTATTAGTTAAAAATTCAGATGACTTAGGAAGAGACCTTTCTAAAATGTTTTTTTTTCGTTTCTGGTTTAACAGTGATTCTTCATGGTGGCGCTGCAGAATTGACTCCTTGCTGAACTCCTTCTGCATGAGCAGAACTTGATTCTTCATTCCTTCAAATATGCTGATATACACAAAGAAAAAACTTTCTCCTCAAGGCTTGTGTTCCATGATACATTTTGTCTCCAGAAAGTGCAGTGCTTTTATGTGAAATGAGCAGAAAAATCTCAACAATTTTCTCACAACATATTATTTTCAGTCTTCTCCCACGTTTCTACCTGCTAGTAACAAACATTACTGCTTGTTGCCGGTGATTCCACCAGATTTCTTGTATTTTGATCAAATGTCCATTCTTCATATATAAGTATTAAAAAAAACATGAAAATGTCCAGAGGCTATTTATCAGGAAAGAGCATCACTAATTATAGCATCACACATGTCTTTCCACAAACGTTCTTTTATTTATTCATGAGATGGGAACATCACTGGCAAATGCTGTATTTGTTGCCCATCCTGAATTGCCCTTGAGAAGCTGATGATGAATGATGTTCATTCTGTACCACTTCAGCCTATCTGATATAATTGCATCAGCAATGTTGTTGGAGAGGGCTCCAGAACTTTGACTCAGTGATGTTGAAGAGTTATGGCATAGTTACAAATTTTAAAAATTATTCACAAAATCATAGAATCTTTATTATGTTAAGACCAGCAGTTGTCGTCCACCCCTAATTGTTCTAAGAAGTGAGAGGCTCTCTAGGTCATTTAAAGGGGCAGTAAGCCTGCTTCCCACATTGCTGTGGATCTGGGGTTACCAGACCACGTAAGGAATACAGACCTCCTTCCCCATTAGTAAACCAGGTGTATTTTCACCGCAATCAATTATAGTTTCCATGGAATCCTTTACTGAAACTAGCTTAATACTCTAGATCTAAGAATTGATTTCAAATGTCACCAAATCAGGATAGTGTGTGGCTTGGATAATGATCTTAGAGGTGCATGCTCTTCTAGGTGGTGGAGGTTGTAGGATTAGAAAGTGCTTTTGGAGGAACCTTGGTGAGCTGCTGAAATGCACCTTATAATACATCAGTAAATATTGCTGCCACTGTGTGAAGAGACTAAGACTTTAAAATGGAGGATGGTCCCCACACAGCAGGCTACTTTGTCTTTGGCACCATCAAGTTTCCCAAGGTGTTTTTGAATCTGTTCTAATCTCGGCAAATGGAGAGAATTCTCTAATACATTTGTGGTTTACTTTGTAGATGGTGTGCAAGTTTAAGGAATGAGGCAGTGAGATTTTCACCACACAGAATGACCAGATTTTAAAATGTAAACTTATTTATCTTGTGCTTTCAACCGTTGCTGCTACCCATACATTAAGATGTTGGTTTTCAGTATCTTGGGCTGTAGCATCAGCGCGTATACTGGCCCTGATGTTGTTTGGTCTTTATCTTTAAATAAGGCTCTAACACTTTGTTTAGTGTAAACTTCCTTATTTACCAAACACTATGCTCCTGTGTAGTGCCTGAGACCTCTCTCTTCACATTATATAAAAAAAGTGTGCTGTGAAAATTGCTAATGAAATAAATGTTGTCATTTTAAAATTACTTACGATAACAGCATATGTATAAACAGCATACCAATCATAAAATGCAAAAATTGTTTTGTTTATTAAAGCAAATATTTAACTTGAGACAAACTTTTGCATGTAAGAACCATCTAGTTTATTAGCTGATACCAATCTCTATTTTGAGTTTTGACAAGCTGAAGAACAGAAGTGCTGTTCAACTATTGATTTAGTAAAACTTCACTTCTTGATGACTGGAATGTTCCTCCACGGAATTACCTTTCTGCAATCAAGCCTGTAAAGCATTCAGGCTTGAGATGACAGTGGTAATTAATACTTGTGCCTCACAAGTACCAGACCATGACCAAATCTAACAAGACAGAATCTAATCATCTTTCTTTTAATATTCAATGTCATTACATCACTGAATTTCCCACTGTTATCAACAGGAAGGTTATAATTGACAAGAACCCTAATTGGGCCAGCTACATAAATTATGTGGCTACAAGAGTAACTCACTTTCTGATTCCACAATGTCTGCCCCCTACTTACAAGGCACAAGTTAGAGTATAAAGTGACATGGCATTGAACTCTTCTTCCATCGCCTCTGACTTGAAGCCTGGTTCTTTGGGCAGGAGACCTCTCCCCATCGCATAGACACCTTCAATCACCTCCAACACTCTTCCTCCTACCTGGACCCTAGCCTCTGGCCTTTTACCTGTGCCTCTCATTTCATTGAAAACTGTCAACATTACATCAGCTGACTTAATTTCTCTCAGTCATTTGTAACTGTCACTTTCTGAGCTGACTGCATCCCATACTCTCAGTTCTGACCTTAACTTTGTCACCAAGTCTGCCAACCAGGGGGGCATTGTGGTTGTATAGCAAACTGATCTCTACATTGTGGAGGCTGAGAGGCTAAGTACCAGCTCTCGGACCCCTCCTCCCATCTCCCGCTGGGCCATGACCCCATTATTGAACATTAAACTATTGTGTCCATGACTGTCACAAACCTCGCTTCATCTGGGGATCTCCTTCTCCCGGCTCATAATCCTTCAAACCCTCTCCCCAAAAACAGGTCTGCCCGGGTAAACCCATCAATCCTTTGTTTCTGCATGTCCCTGCTCCACAGAATTAATGTCTTCCTTTCTTGAATAAATGTTTTCTCCTTTTGCCCAGTCCCTTCTCACTTACATCCACAATTCTCCAGTTCACAGGCACCAACCTTTTCACTGTGGATCTACAATTCCTTTGTATGTCCATCCCAACATCAGGATGATCTCAGGACTTTTGCCTCTTCCTGGAGAAAAGGCCTGAACTATAGCCATTCACCACCGCCTCTCCCTGGCTGAGCTCACTGTCATCCTAAACAATTTTTCTTTTGATTTCTTTCACTTTCTTAAGGTCAAAGATATCATCTTGGGTACCCACATGGTTATGCCCGTCTCTTTGTGGGGTTTGGGGAACATGCATTTTTCCATACCCACTCGGGCCCCACACATAACTCCTCCTCCAGTACATTGATGACATCTTTAGTGCTGATCCCTCTCTCATACTTGACTGACAAATTTTATCAATTTCACTTTGAGTTTCTACCCTTCACCCGGTCCATCTCAGATTCCTCCCCTTTCCCTTCCTCAACATCTTCATTTCCATTTCTGAAATACGTTGGCCACTGGCATTTACTATAAACTGATGCCCCAAAGTTATTTTGATTATGCATCCTCAAACTATGCTTCCTGTAAGGGCTCTATTCCGTTCTCTCAGTTTCTCTATTTCCATCGTGTCTGTTGAGATGATGCCACCTAATGCAGTGGAGCCTCAGAAATGTCCAGCATTTTCCTTAAAAAGGATTCCCACAACCAATGTTGACAGGGACCTCAGTCATGTCATCCCTATGTCCTGCACTCTGCCCTCACACCTTCTCTTCCCTCCTGGAATGACAGGGTTCCCACATCGTCACTTTTTAACTCACCAGCATCTACAATCAAAAGCTCAGTAGCTTCCATTTCCACCACCTCCAGCAGATTGCCACCACCAGACATAAAATCTCCTTCCCTCCCTTGTCAGCCTTAGGCTTGGGCTGTTCCCTTTGTAACACCGTGGTCCGCTCCTCCTCCATCCCCAACACTGCCCCATACATCCCCATTACACCTTCCCCTTCAATCTCTGAAGAGGCAAGATTTTGCCCACTTACTTCGCCCCTTCTCACCACCCAAGGCTCCAGGCCTACCTTCTAGATGAAGCAGCAATTTACCTGCACTTCATTCAATCTAGCCTATTGCATTCATTGCTCACGATGTTGTGCCTCCATACTGCGGAGGCAAAATGCAGACAGGGTGACTGCCTTGAAGATCACTGATGTACTGTCTGTAAATACAAACTCAAGCTTCTAGTTATCTGCCACTTTAGTGCGCTACCATGTTCCAGGGCCAACATTTCAGTCTCGGGCCTGCTGCTGTGCTCCAGCAAAGCTCAGCACAAGCTGGAGGAACAGCATCACATTTTCCACCTGGAGATCCTGCACCCACAGGACTCAATCTAGAGTTCAATAATGTTAGAGCCTCAACGCCCCCTTTTATGTATTTTTCTCCCCAGCCCCACATGCCGGGTCTGTCATGACTTCAGTTACTATTAGTACAGCCAACCCAAATTTGCCTATGTGTAATCTCCATTATCACTCTCTCTCTCTCTCTCTCTCTGTGGGCTCCACTTCTACCAGTCAGCTCTCTTATGACCCCACCTCCATTATGGACCAGACCAGTTCCTCTCAAAATATTTTAATAAGATAGTTTAGACCTAGCTTTTTCTTATTTTTGAGGAAAATATGAAGTACGTTGTTTTAGAGGTAATTTGACTGGTCAAACTACTTGATATTATGCAAAAACACAATTTATTTAAACACAATCATTAAAATACAAATAGAAGAAAGAAGAACTTAGAATAACTTAATTCCAATAGAAAACTTAACCAAATAATAAATACAGTAAGTACCACTAATTAACTGTTCCAATACAATAACATCCCATAAACAGCGCCTTGGCTAAAAAATGTAAATTCAGAAAAACAGAATTTTCTCACAGCTAAGCCAGCAAGAAAGAGAAACCCCAGCTTCTGTCTGTAATGGAGAGAGGAAAAAGATAGTTTCTACTTCTACAAGCCCACAACAGCAACTGCTTAAAACTAAACCTATAAGTTAAAATAAAACCAGGAAGCCTACTCTGTGAGTGATAATGGAAACTGCAGATGCTGGAGAACCCTCTCCCCATCCCCCTTTTCTGATGAAGGGTCTAGGCCCGAAACGTCAGCTCTTGTGCTCCTAAGATGCTGCATGGCCTGCTGTGTTCATCCAGCTTCACACTTTGTTATCTAGCCTACTCTGTAAGAGCTGGCCACAGCTATCCAGGCTGTCCCCATTGTTCCAACTTTAACAAAACCCAAGTTCTCACAAATTATTTACTCTAGTGGTTTTGGTAGACTTCTCCTTACCACTGCCTTACAACCTCACTGTAAAAAAAAGGGACAAAATAATCTCTGAAGCCACAGCATCATCACAACCTCTGTCATCAGAATAAATATCACTTTTCCCCAGATGCTATCAGTTTGAAGAAAAGTCACTAGACTTGAAAAATTAGCTTTGCTTTCCTTCCGCAGATGCTGCCAAATCTGATCAGACTTGATTTATCATTGACACATGTGTCAAGATATGGTGAAAAGAATTGTTTCACAGTTATCCAGACAAATCATACCTTATTTCAATACATCAAGGTATTAGGACAGAATGCAGAGTATCATGTTACAGCTGCAGAGAGAGTGCAGGGAAAGATACACTCTACTATATGAAAGGTCTCATATTTCCTAGAAGCCTGATACTCCACGAAATAAGCCATTAACAAACACATAGAGCTCGACCCCACATACACTCCACTGCGAAGGAAAACCAGAAGTCAGGTAATCCAGCTCAATGGGCTCCAGAGTATAAAAACCAGGTGGGGAAACACAACAGTGCTTCAACGGAGGCTGCACTGATAATGTTACTGAGCAAGATAATGAAATGTCTGCAGAACAATGAACCAGCTCGGCGAGCCAACTAACCACAATATGAGAGGTCTATTCATAAGCCTGATAACCGCGAGGAAGAAGCTGTTCTTGAATCTGTTGGTCTGTGTTTTCAAATTTTTGTATCTTCTGCCCAATGGAAGACCACGGAATACAATGTAACCAGGGTGGGAAAAATCTTTGATTATGTTGGCTGCTTCCCCAAGGCAGTAGGAAGTATAGACAGAGTCAATGGAAGGATGATTAGTTTTCATGATGTACTGGACAGCATTCACAATTTTCTGTAATTTTTTGTCGTTTTGGGCTGAGCAGTTACCATACCAAACTGTCATGCATCTGGATAGGATGCTTTCTGTGGTCCACCTATAAAAATCGGTAAGAGTCATTGTGGACATGCTGAATTTCATTCACCTTCAGCTGAGATTTTCCAGCAGTTTTGTTTGTGTTGCAATTTAGAGTATACTGAAATATCCTCCACTTGCATGTCTGAGTGCCATTCCAACAACACTCAGGAAGCTCAACACCTTCCAGGACAAGGCAGCCATTTGATTGTCACCCAATCTACCATATTAAACATGCACTTCCTCCACCATCAATGCACAGTTGTAGCAGTGTGTTCTACCTGCAAGCGGCACTTCAACAATTCACCATGTCTTCATCCACAACACCTTCATAGGTGATTCATTACCACCTAAAAGAACAAAAGTAGCAGAGTTTAGTCTATTACGCACTTGACACCTTGCTCTCCTAGCCACCTGACAGCTTAGCCTTTACCCTCCTACCCTTATGTTTTGCTGGATTGCATCTGTTCACTTTGATCCATAAATACTTGGCAAAGTAAGTTGGCAACCCTTTGTTTTCTGACTTGAGTCAGAAAAAGTGGAGACCAACCCAGAATAGAAGACTACATCTGAAAGTCTGAAGTATTCATTACAAAATAAATTAAATAATAGCAGAGAAATGAAGGTGTTTGATCTAAAAACTATTATAGTTGCAGAGTGACTAATATTGTGAGCTAAATATTGAAGGATTCTCAACACAGAAAAAAGCAAAAATAGAAATGAGTTTCCCATTTATTCCTTTATAAGATGAGAGCACTGCTGCTACAGTCAAAGTTGTCCTTCCATATTTGTAGTTGGGAAGATGGTGGTGAGCTGCCTTCTTGAACTACGGCAGTCCATCTACAGCGTATATCTTTCAAACACAGTGAGCAAAGGAGTTCCAGAATTTTGACCAAGGGACAGTGACTTTTGCGCTGCATTGATCTTGGCCAATAATAAATAATCAACAGTTTGACAAGTGCAGGTCATTTAAATTTTTGCAAAATCTTCATTCAATGTCATGACATTGATGTTTTCCGTGAGATTGCAGTATGAAACATATGCCCATCACTCCTTGTTTTATCATGTTCATTGTCAGGCTCTGGTTTGTAGCCCACTTCATATATAGGTCTCCAGTGTGATAGCAGATGGCCTTTACTGTAACTTGAACGTAGGCCTTGTGCACAGTCAGTTAGAGCCAGTACACAACTCTTTGCAACATCAACCTTTACTCTGGTGCACCACCTTTGCCAATTAAGTATTCTACCTCTTCTTTTATCGCAACCCGTGTAAAATGGACAGTATTAATTCAACCGCACTTTATTCAACTCTCCTGAATTTCCAGGAACAATATACAATTGCCAATAAGTATCATATTTTGAAAATATTGTCCCAGCCCCGGGACAAAGTTAGCTGACTAATGGTTCATAATCCAACTAATATGTCCCTGGGATTTTGCATCAGTTCTATTACACACTGGTGAATAATTAACTGTCAGTTATGATTTTGAAAATGGAAAGTGATTCTCTTTGAGAATAGATTTATTAGGCTGTTTCAAGTTATTTAATTTTTGAAGAAATAACTTTTAAACCATATATCTTTAACATGCCCGTATTAAAAGTATTTGAGCACACTAGGATTCAAGCGTTTTTTTTCCAGTATGTACAAAGAAGTATTATAAATGAATAATGTACAAGTTTACTTCAGTTTAATATACATCATAGTGATATTATAGCCTCACATTAGTGATCCTTATCATAGCCTGATAGATTTTTTGACTTCCTAAAACTTATAACATTGTATCCTGAAGTTTCCTTGCTCTCTTACATATTGTTTGATTGTTGTCTTCATCAGATGATAGTTCTTCACTCTGAGTTACCAGATGGATATTTCCTTCTCTGCAAAATTCTCGCCGCATTTACACAGCTCAAGCCGTAAACTTGACTTTTGGAAATTGTTGCTGAGCCTTCAACTGCATCAACGTTTGGCTCTTGGTACCGCTTCACTATCATCCTAAGTGACTATAAAACTGAAAGAAGCAATAGCATGGCTGCATCACTATTTTAGTGGACTCTACTTTTCTGGTTCCCACGCCGATTGGTTACACACAAAGTATCGGAAAGAAAAGTTTCATCACTATTTTGTTTTGCAACTGTTAAAATCTGCAAAAAAAATTAAAGTTCCTTTAACAAAGATAGGATAAAATTTCAATTATTTCCTATTTAACTAATTCTGATGGGTAGATTCATATTCATTGTGTTCTTAATTCCAGTTTGCCTTGAAGTATTATAATTCTTTATTGGTATATGCTAGGACTGTGTTCAAAGCTTCTTGGCTTCTTTCATGTGGTTACTCATCTGGTAAGAAATGCAAAGCAATAAGAAAGTGGGGATTATCTATCTTTACAAGTGACATGGCTGCCATTTGTTGAAATTTGCCATAAAACATCCAATTCTTCTCCTGTGAAAGAAGCTTTGTTACCATATTTAAGTTTAAATTATTAAAACAAATTGAAAAGGCCAATTCTATTTTCAGCTCTATTATTAAGTATTGAAATCTGATATTCAGAAATGACATGCAATTAACGATGTAACATGAAGACAAAGTGCTTCACATCACCCCCCTTCTTAAATCTTTGGTGTCTTATTTGCTTTTCATGTTACTGGAAATTTTCTCCAGAGCTTCAAGCATTGACCACATCTACACCATAAGCTAGAGGGATAAATGCAAGCAATTTCAGTAGGTAGATCCAGAAATATGAGAGTAGTTCTGGAGAAGGCTTATTATTGCCAGAGTTTTTTGTTTATATACATCATAAAATGCATCTATAAGGACTTCACTACTAATGGACTTCCAGCATCATTGATGATAATAATTGCCTTTATGGATTGTCACCCTATAGATTATACCTTATTAGTGCCTATTTCATAGATGAACCATCTACCGCTACAACGTTTTTATGCTTGACACGACTATAACAGAAAATGCTGTAGGCATCAGTGAACATGTAGAACATGAAATTGAGAAAAGGAGAGGTGAGGCCAGCAACGAGGAGACATCCAAAATATCTTCTGCAACAACTGTGTTTTATTGCCTTCAGAGTTGGGTATGCTAATAATTTAAGAACTAGGATGAAATCAAATGACCAACTGGTATTTGTGATCCACCAGAAGCATCTGAGAATCCAGACGCAGACCTCTGAAGAAGAGTTATTGGACTTAAAACGTTAATTCTGGTTTCTACCCACAGATGCTGCCAGATCTGCAGAGAGTTTCCAACAATTTCTGTTTTTGGTATTTACAAGGCATTGTTACAAGGCTCTTCTGGAAATCTACAGAGCCAGGTTTAAGTTCTATGTGACGTGAAATTACTATGACTTAGTTCAATCACTATCCTTAAAGTAAAGATACAGTTAAACGTTTACTTCACACCTGCTTTTCCATTTTTTCTCCAAGAGATTAGTTTTCAAAGCTCAAATCATGCTAAGTTGCACCAAAAAAATCGTGTTTGTTGGTTTCCTTCGCAATCACTCATAACAGAACTGAACTCAACTATTAATGGCCTTTCGTTTCTTCTGAACTTCCACAATTCCCAGGCTAGTTCACAAGCATTATCTCCAATATTTAGCTGCCCACTAACTCCCAGAATTTCATCCTAATTTCTCACTGCACAACGCGCTCTTGACTTCTCAAGAGCACACACACTGCTCTTGACTTGTCACTGAGTCCTCAGTTTGTTCACCCTAATTGGGATTTGTCCACCTCTCCTTTAGGTGGCACAATTGCTCAATGGTTAGTACTTCTACTTCACAGTGGTAGGGGCCCATGTTCAGTTTCACCCTTGGTCGACTGTCTGTGTAGAGTTTGCACATTTCCCTGTGTTTGCATGGGTTTCCTCTGGGAGCTCCAGTTTCTTCCCACAGTCCAAAGGTGTGAAGGTTAGGTAAATTGGCCATGCTAAATTATCAATAGTGTCCAGTGTTATGTAGGTTAGGAAGATTAGCCATGCAAAATACAGGGTTACAGGGATAGTGTGGGGAGAATGCGTCTGGGTGGAATGTCCTTTGGAGGGGTCAATGTGGACTTGATGGGCCAAATAGCCTGCTTCCTCACTGTAGGGATTCTATGATTTTAATTGCCAGAAGATGCTGGTGTGCTGCCTTCTTGAACCATGACTGTCCGTCTGCTGCTTATATACCTAAAGCACAGCAAGGAAAGAAATTTCAGCATTTTAATCCAGTAAATAATTATGTTATTCCTGACTTCTAGAATTTCATACTGCATTCTGATCATACAGAGCCAGTTAGCCAAAAATGCCTCTTCAGCAGTGCAGCAAAACAGTTCACTTTCACATGGAGCCTACCTCTGTCCCATCTCTCTTCTTCTCCAACTAACTGTGATGCCACATTTGACATTTGGTGCCTCCTGGAATGTTTTGAATGACCTGTTGAATACTTAGTATAAACTCTACCATTGTTCACATGATTATTAAATGTAACTAATATATTGGAGCAGTTAAATATAAGCAACCTTTAGTGCCTGTTCTCTTACTGTTCCAATGTTTACTCAATGCTGACTTGTACAGCATAAAATTGCATGTAAAAATAGAGGAATTTGTCACAATATTTTCATTGCTTTAACTGGTCTGTGAATTTTTTTTAATTTAAAAAATGAGTTTGGCAGTGTAGCAGGGGCTTATTTCCAGTTCATTCAAAACAAGGTAACTGTTAAACATGTGTTTCATATGTTTCTATAAGGACAAAGAACAGATTATGCATGGGCTCAGTGTGCAAGCTGATATCTCATTCCATGTGTCAATATCCCTCTGCTTAAAGAAAAACCTCCTGACAAATCACCTTGTTCTTTGTGAAATGATTTATACACTTGAAGGGAAGGTCTGGCTAATTGGATGATAGTTATCATCTCTCAGAACAGAATAAAACTGATTGAAATTATTTGGTTCATAAGTAGATACTTAAAAAAACACTTGAAATCCCATAAATTCTACTAGCTTACATTGTAAATTTTTGGGGGTAAATATATTTGCTTTCAGACAGAATGTTAGACACCAACAAAGAAGGATCATTCCTCTCATAACAGAATGTTGCAAGACAGGTCACAAATTATGATAACAAAGATTTTTAATCAATCAATTTAAAATTGAATATTTCATATTCATTCAATTGGAAGTTTTCCAGCAATTTAATGACAGTTTTCTTTGTAAGGAATTCTTTTGAAAGTGCACATGGTATTTTTTTTCCAACAGCTTTATCGTTACAAAGAGCTTTGTTTTGAGCAAGAGGCCACTGCATTTCAGAATAGCCTTATGATACATGAATGTTAATAAAAACACAAAGTGCTTCTCAAAGGTTTACAGTAACTGCAATTTCAAGCCATGACGTTTCACTATAACAGTTTCATTGGTATTTGCATAACAATTTTATTCAGCATGAATTCTTGCCTGTCCATTATCCTTAATTATTTGAAGACGTGACTTTTCTATATTTTGTGAATTCTTTATTCAATTTACTACATTAGAAAGTACAGAACCTACAGCAGGGAGAAAAGGAAAGAAAACATTTGGCTCAAAACTCAATTTGAGTTCTGGCAAGACCATTTGATTTCAAATCTCATTACGACTTTAGGCCAAGCACATACAAAAGAGCTGATTTCCAGAGGTGCTGTGAAAATGATGGGCTTTATTCAAGCCGATATTTGCATTAATAAGGCATCAAGGAGATCTGTTAAAATTCATGTCAATTGGAAATCAAGAGTAAACTCTGCATTGGCTAGGGACAAAGGAAGACTGCTGTGTTTGTTAGAGGCCAAACATTTCAGCTCAGGATGAAGCTACTGGAATTCCTCAGCATAGATACTTTCTATATTCACCTGTTCAGAGATGTTATTACACACCTCTAGAACAGATAGAACTTCAACCTGGGTCTCCAGGCTTAGAGGTAAAGATATCATATTATTTAATTCCATTCAGAACACCTCAGATAGTGAAACAGTCAGTGCTCATAGCAAGCTCTAGACAAGACTCAGACTTAGACTGAGAAGTGACAAGAAATTACATTTACTCCACTCAAACGTCAGGGAATGACAATATTCAACAAAAGAAATTGTAACCTCACTCCCTAGATACTCAATGGAAATACTGTCACTGAAGCTTGCATTATTAATATTCAAGGAGTCAATATCCAACAAAAACATAACTAGACACATCACATAAATAATGTTGTTACAAGCACAAATCAGAGGCTTGATATTCTGCAGCATGTAACTCACCTGAAGATTCCAAAATATCTTTGCACCATCTACAAAGCACAAGGCAGGAATATGATGGAATACTCCACAGTTGCCTGGATTAGTATAGGCCAAGTATCATTCTTGACAACATCCAAGACAAATCAGCCCATTTGACTGGTGCCCTAACTATCCCATTTAACATTCATTCACTGCATCACTGTGGCTGTAGTGTTTACCACCTACAAGATATACTACAGCAGCTCAGAGATAGTCAGAACTGAAGATGTTGGAGTCATAGATAACATAGCGTGGAGCTGGAGGAACACAGCAGGCCAGGTAGCATCAGAGGAGCAGGAAAGTTGATGTTTCAGGTTGGGACTCCTCTTCAGAAATGGGGAGGGTGGAAGAGAGATCAAAAATAAATAGAGAGAGGAAGGGTGGCGCTGAGGGAAAGTAAATGGCATAGTGATAGCTGACTGAAGGTAGGGAATGGTGGGGATTGGCCAGCGAGGTGGGAGGAGCAGATAGGTGGGAGAGAAGATGAACAGGTTGTGTCAGGTCAATGAGGCAGGGATGAGAGAGAGGTTTGGGTATGGAGTGAGGCCAGGATTGGGGAGATTTTGAAACTGATAAAATCCACGTTTAGACTCCCAAGGCAGAATATGAGGTGCTGCTCCTCCAATTTCCGGGTAGTATCATTGTGACATTGGAAGGGGCCCAGGATGGGCATGTCGCCCAGGGAATGGGAGGGGGAGTTAAAATGGTTGGCGACCGGAAGGTGTTGTCTTTTGTTGTGAACAGAGTGCAGGTGCTCTACAAGGTGGTTTCCGAGCCTTCGCTTGGTCTCACTGATGTAAAAGGTGCCACATTGGGAGCGGCAGATGCAATAGACCACATTGATAGATGTACAGGTGAACCTCTGTGTGAGGTGGAATGTTTGTTTTGTGCCTTAAATGGAACTGAGGGGAGGTGTAGCACTTCCTGCAGTTGCAAGGAAAGGTGTTGAGGATAGTAGTGGGGCTACGGGGGAGTGTGGACCGGATGAGGGAGTCACAGAGAGAGCAGTCCCTACAAAAAGCAGGTAGGGTTAGAGTGGGAAATATTTCTTTAGTTGTGCGGTCGGTTTGTAGGGGGCAAAAGTGGTGGAGAATGATAAGTTAGATACAGAGGACAGAGGAGTGATATGTGAGGACAAGGGGGATTCTGCCTTTGTTCTTCTTAGAGTGTGGGGATGTGAGGGCAGAGGTGCGAGAAACTTGGGAGATACAGTTGAGAGCATTTTAGATAACCGAAGCAGGGAGTTTGCGGTCCTTGAAATTAGAGGACCCAATGGATGTTTGGAAGTGGAATGTCCCATTTTGGGAGCAGGTGTGATTGAGGTGGAGGAGTTGGGAGTAGGGGATTGCATTCTTGCAGGAAGGTGGGTGAGAGGGTGTGTAGCCTGGGTAGATGTGGGTGTCTATAGGTTTGAAATAGATATCGGTTTTGAAGTGGTCACAAGAGATGGGAAACAGAGAGGCCCAGGAAGAAGACACAGGTATCGGAGATGATCCGGGTTAATTTGAGGTTGGGGTGAAAAGTGTTAGTAAAGTTGATGAACTGTTCAAGTTCCTCATGGGAGCACAAGGTGGCACCGATACCGTCATCAATGTAGCAGCGGAAGAGGTGGGGTTTAGGGCCTGTGTAGGTGTGGAAGAGAGACTATGCCAAGTAACCTACAAAGAGGTAGGCATAGTTTGGGTCCATGAGGGTATGGCCACCACTTTGGTCTGTAGGAAGTGGGAGGGTTTGCAGGAAAAGTTGTAAAGGGTAAGGACAAGTTCGGTTAGGCGGATAAGAATGTCGGTGGAACGGGTCTGGTCGGGGCTGCAGGAGAGGAAGAAGCAGAGGGCTTTTAAGCCATCTGCATGGGAGGATACAAGTATATCAGGTGTTTCACTCCTGAATGTCCCAGATGTCCTCTTATTTCAAGGGCCACAACATTCCCCCTTTGGTGGTCAAAAATACTCTCAACCACATCTCTTGCGTTTCCTGCACCTCTGCCCTCACATCCCCTTTCCCCAACAAAAAAAGACAGAATCCCCTTTGTTCTCCCATTGTAACCAACATATCATTCTCTGCCACTTCACCACCTACAATCCAACCCCACACCCCAAGGGTATATTTCCCTCCCACCCCTTCCTGCCTTCTGTAGGGACTCCCTCATCCGCTCCACTCTCCCCACTAGCCTCACCATCCCTGGCACATTTCCCTGCAACTGCAGGGAGTGCTACACCTGACCCTACACCTCCCCCCTTGCCTCCATTCAAGGGACTAAACTAAACTTTCACATTAGACAGGACTTCACCTGCAATTCCGTCAATGTGGTCTATTGCATCCCCTGATCCTGATGTGGCCTCCTCTACATCAGTGAGCCCAAATGGAGGCTCGGGCACGATTTTGTAACCTGCGTTCTGTGCGCAACAAACAACAATACCTTCCTGTTGCAAAACATTTCAACACCCCCTCCCACTCCTTTAGTAAGCAACTTTATTTCACTTTATACATTAATGATCTAGTTGAAGGGATTGTGGGCATTCTGGCTAAGTTTGCAGACAATACAAAGTTAGGTGGAGGGACAGGTTGTATTGAGGAAGTGAGGAGGCTGTAGAAGGATTTGGACAGGTTAGGAGAGTTGTCAAAGAAGTGGCAGATGGCGTACAATGTTGTAAAGTCTGAGGTCATGTAGTTTAGTAAGAAGAATAAAAGCATGGACAATTTTCTAAATGGGGAGAAAATTCCAAAGTCTGAAGTCAGAGACTTGGGAGTTCTAGTCCAGGATTCTCTCAAGGTAAACTTCCATGTTGGGCCAATTGTGAGGAAGGCAAATGAAATGTTGGCATTTATTTTGAGAGGACTTGAATATAAAAGCAGAGATGTACTACTGAGGCTTTATAAGGCTCTTGTCAGGCCGCATTTGGAGTATTGTGGGCAGTTTTGTGCCCCATATCTCAGGAAAGATGTCCTGGCCCTGGAGCGGGTTCGGAGGAGGCTCACGAGAATGACCCCAGGAATGGAAAGCTTAACATATGAGGAAATTTTGAAGACTCTGTGAGTATATCATTGGAGTTTAGAAGGATGAGGGGGGTATATAATTGAATGTTGTAGAATACTGAGTGTCCTGGACAGAGTGGATGTTCGGGAGATGCTTCCATTGGTAGGAGAGACTCAGACTCGACGGCATAGCCTTAGAGTAAAGGCAAGACCTTTTAGAACAGAGATAAGAAGAAACATCTTCAGCCAGAGAATGGTGAATCTATGGAATTCACTGCCACAGAAGGGTGTGGAGGCCACGTCATTGAGTACATTTAAGACTGAGATAAATAGTTTCTTGATTATCAAGGGGATCATTGGTTACAGGGAGAAAGCGGGAGTTTGAGGTTGAGGATCTTATCAGCCATGATTGAATGGCGGAGCAGAATCGATGGGCCAAATGGCCTAATTTCTGCTCCTATATCTTATGGTCTTATGAATGATATATCCATCCTGGGCCTTCTCCAGTGTCACAGTGGTGCCCCGCAAACTGGAGGATCTGCACCACATATTCCTCCTCGGGAACCTGTAGCCCAATGGTTTCATTGTGGATTTTACCAAATTCACAGTCTCCCCACCCCTGACCTCATCCCGTGACCGACTCTCCCTCTCATCCCCGCCTCCTTGACCTGATACAGCCTGTCCAACTTCTCTCCAACCTAAACACTCCTCCCACCTCCCTGATCAATCCCCAACAACACTGCACTCATCTATCACAATCTAACCTACCTTTCACAGCCTCACTCCTCCTTTCTCTATTTATTTTGGAGATCCCTTGCCCCCTCCACATTTCTGAAGAAGGGTCCTGATCTGAAACGTCATTCTCCTGCTTCTCTGATGGTACCTGGCCTGCTGTGTTCCTCTAGCTCCAGATTGTGTTATATATGCTACAGCTACTCACCAATAGTAGGAACTGCAGATGCTGGAGAATCCGAAATAACAAGGTGTAGAGCTGGATGAACACAGCAGGCCAAGCAGCATCAGAGGAGCAGGAAGGCTGACATTTTGGGCCTAGACCTTTCCTCAGAATTTTTTCTGAAGTTTTTTGCGGTGTTCATCCAGCTCTACCCTTTGTTATCTCAGCTGCACACCAAGGTGTCTTTCACTTCACCTTTCAAGTGCTTGACCTCTACTACCTGGAAGCTCAAAGATAACAGTAGCTAGGGAGCATCGTTCTACGTAGGTTCTTTCAAAGTAACACACCATACTGTCTTGGAAATATATCACCATTTCTACAATTATTATTTTGGTCAAAGTTATGGAATTTTCTAACAAAATTATGATCATGTATCTTGTAGACACTGATAACTTATAATAAGAGCTTTGAATCCCAGCAACCAACTGAAATGGTCACATGACAAGATCTTAGTTTTAAGACTTAAACTGTAATAAGTGTTCAAAAGCTACAATGACTCTGCAGTTCTTTCAGTTTTCTTGTCTAAACATTACTTAGTAAACAACTAATTATCTTGTTACAGAAAAGAAATTGTCCTTAATCATTTTAAAAAGACTGGAGCCCAAGATCGCTGATGTACTTTGCTACTTACTCTGCAGTAATGCAGAATTTGCAGTAAATAGTCCAAGGTTACTCTCAGCTTCCAATGGGTTCACATGAATGTAGGTCTGAGTAAAAGATTTTTCATGTAGCTTGACTTTTTTTCAGGCATTTTTCATTGTGTGTTCACTTGCATACTGACAAGGTCAAGGAAACGATTTTCAGATGAGCAGTAAACTGAAGAAGTCATTTTGTATTCATTATCTTGTATTTACTAAATGTATTAATTAGAATAAGGTATTAATTAGTCACCAGTCAGAAACAGGCTATTGAATAAGTAATAAGCCTCAGTTCAATTGCAATTGAAAAATAAATAATTAATCAATTGTCATATTAGAAGGATCACACGTTAAACTTTGCGAAAGTTATTAATTGACAGCAAATTTCCATGTGAGAAAGAATGTGCAGATTAGGAAAAAAAATGCTATTTCTGAAAACCAGCAAGCTTTAAACAGGTTAACGTAGCCTGAAAGAATGAATTTTGCAACACATGAATTGAAACCTTTGTGAATAGAGAATTGTTCGAAATCAAATAGGAGGATGCTGTAAAATAGCTGCATTGTGTCCTAGATAACAAAGTGTGGAGCTGGACAAA
Source organism: Stegostoma tigrinum (assembly GCF_030684315.1). Taxonomy (NCBI): domain Eukaryota; kingdom Metazoa; phylum Chordata; class Chondrichthyes; order Orectolobiformes; family Stegostomatidae; genus Stegostoma; species Stegostoma tigrinum. The sequence goes on along the minus strand of NC_081372.1, from coordinate 45,767,043 downwards.
CACAGCAGGCCAAGCAGCATCTTAGGAGCACAAAAGCTGATGTTTCAGGCCTAGACCCTTCATCAGAAAAGGGGGATGGGGAGAGGGTTCTGAAATAAATCGGGAGAGAGGGGGAGCTGGGTCGAAGATCGGCAGAGGAGAAAATAGGTGGAGAGGAGACAATTTTTGCTTCAGATGTGAGCCTAGATGAGTGTTATAGTTGGTATAAAATTAAAACTAATTTAATAAAAAATATGACTGATTATCAAATTACAAGTAATCTAATTCAGGACGATTAATAACCCAGGACGTTGTGAGGAACTCTTTTTACTAGCCATGAATGAAGGCTCTTGGGCAAATTCCAGTGAGAAGGTTATCAGGGTTTGCAAGCAAAACAGTCCCACTGCCGACACCACCCTGCCCACTGTTGACATCACTCCGTCCACCTCTGATGTTGCTCCGCCCACCTCTGACATCACTCTGCCCACTGCCCACTGCCCTCACAGCCAGCAGCTCCAGAGGAGACAGTAGCACTCAACCCTGCTGAGTCTTCACCATCCCTCCAGACCTCCCCCTCACTGAGGGCGAAAGGTCAGTCCTCAGGAAAGGGCTCACCTTTATCCCCCTCCACCCGCACATCAACGAATAGCAGCCACGTTCAGACATTGAACAGTTCTTCCGCCGCCATTGCCTCCGTGCTCACTTCTTTAATTGCATGCCTAACCCTCCTGCTACTGACCCCTTCTCATGCCTCCAACATACCCCCTCCTCCTGGACACCACCCCAAGGCCTCCTACCCTCCCTTGACCTCTTCATCTCCAACTGCCATCGAGACATCAGTCACCTCAATCTCTCCACCCCTCACTCACTCCAACCTCTTCCCTGCAGAACGTGCGGCCCTCCACTCCCTCCGCTGCAATCCCAACCTCACCATAAAACACGCGGACAAGGGAGGCACAGTCGTAGTATGACGCACTGACCTCTACGTCGCTGAAGCCAGGCACCAATTCTCCGACACTTCCTCCTACCACCCCTTGGATCATGACCCAACCCCTGAGCACCAAACCATCATCTTCCAAGCCATCCACAACCTCATCACTTCAGGTAACTTCCCACCCACAGCCTCCAACCTCATCGTTCCCCAACCCTGCACCGCCAGCTTCCATCTCCTTCCCAAAATCCACAAACCCACCTGCCCTGGTTGACCCATTGTCTCCGCCTGTTCCTGCTCCACTGAACGTATCTCTGCTGATGTCGACTCCATTTTCTCTCCCCAAGTCCAGGAACTCCCCACCTATATCCGTGATACCACCCACGCCCTCCACCTCCTCCAAAACCTCGGATTCCCTGGTCCCCAGTACCTCATCTTTACCATGGACATCCAGTCCCGATACACTTGCATTCCCCATGCAAATGCCCGAAAGGCCCTCCGCTTCTTCCTCTACTGCAAGCCCGACCAGTCCCCCACCACCGACACCCTTATACACCAAACCGAACTCGTCCTCACCCATAAAAACTTCTCCTTCAACTCCTCTCACTTTCTGCAGATGAAAGAGGGTGGCTTTGGATACCCACATGGGCCCAACTAATGCCTGCCTCTTTATAGGTTCTGTGGAACAGTCCCTCTTCTGCACCTACACTGGCCCCAAACCCCACCTTTTCCTCCGTTACATCGATGACTGTATCGGCGCCGCTTTGTGCTCCCATGCGAAGCTCAAACAGTTCATCTACTTCACTAACACCTTCCACCCCAAGTTCATCTGGTCCATCTCTAATACCTCTCTCTCCTTCCTGGACCTCTCTGTTTCCTTCTCCGCAATCACCTGGAAACCGATATCCATTTCAAGCCCACCGACTTCCACAGCTACCTGTAATGCACCTCCTCTTACCCATCTTCCTGCAAAAATGCTATTCCCTAAATATGAGACTGTCAGTCTCGTATTCCCCGCAACTCATTCCTTACACTCCCTCCCCACAATAACAGCAAAGACAGAATTCCCTTCATCCTCACATATCACACACTTATCCACCAGACCGAACTCGTCCTCGCCCATAAAAACTTCCCCTTCAACTCCTCTCACTTTCTGCAGATGGAAGGGGTGGCCATGGGTACCCGCATGGGTGGCACAGTGGCTCAGTGGTTAGCACTGCAGCCTCACAGCGCCAGGGACCAGGGTTCAAACCCAGCCAGGGTAACTGTCTGTGAGAAGTTTGCACATTTGCCCTGTGTCTGCGTGGGTTTCCTCCGGGTGCTCCAGTTTCCTACCACAGTCCAAAGATGTGCAGGCTAGGTGGATCGGCTATGCTAAATTTCCCATAGTGTTCAGGGGTGTGTGGGTTATATGGGTCTGGGTGGGATGCTCCAAGGGGCGGTGTGGACTTGTTGGGCCGAAGGGCCTGTTTCCACACTGTAGGGAATCAAATCGAATCTACACCACCAACCTCCAGATTCAACGCATCATTCTCCGCCACTTCCACCGTCTGCAATCTGACCCCACTATGAAAGACATTTTTCCCTCCCCACCCTAATCTGCCTTCTGGAGGGACCATTCTCTCTGTGACTCCCTTGTCCGCTCCACACTCCCCACCTGCCCCACCACCTCCGGCACGTTTCCCTGGAACTGCAGGAAGTGCGACACCTAACCCTACACCTCCATCCCAGACCCCAAGTAAGCCTTCCACATCAAACAAATGTTCACCTGCACATCCGCTAATGTGGTATATGGTATCCTCTGTTCCCAATGTGGGCTCCTCTACATCAGGGAAACCAAACAGAGGCTTGGAGACTGCTTTCTGGAACATCTATGCTCAGTTCATGACAAACGACTGCACCTACCAGTTGTGAACCACTTCAACTCACCCGCCCACTCCTTGGACGACATGTCCATCCTGGGCCTCCTGCAGTGCCAATGATGCCACCCGAAGGTTGCAGGAACAGCACCTCATATTCCACTTGGGAACCCTGCAGCCCAATGATATCAATGTGGACTTCACAAGCTTCAAAATCTCCTCACCCCTGACCTTATCCCAAGACCAGCGCAGTTCGTCCCTGCCTCTGGGCCTGTCTGTCTTTTCTCCCACCTATCCACTCCTTCCACCGCACTAACCAATCCCCACTCCCACTTTCTACCTACTCGCCTCATCCCCACCATCTTGTCTGTCCATCTTCCCTCCCACCTATCTGCCCCTCCCTCCCAACTGACCAACCCCCATCCCAACTCCCTACCTGCACTCACCTTTAGTGGTTCCATCCCTCCCTCCTTTATCTGTCCGCCTTCTCTTCACCTATCTGCTCCTCTATCCACCTTCCATCATCACCTCCACCTCTCTCTATTTATTTCAGAGTCCCCTTCCCGTCCCCCATTTCTGAAGAAGGGTCCAAACCCGAAATGACAGCTTTCCTGCTCCTCTGATGCTGCTTGGCCTGCTGTGTTCATCCAGCTCCACACCTTGTTATCCCTTACTGTCCTAAGGCTGATTATCAATAACATCTTATGAAGAATCATTGGTCTGGATATGGCATGTGCCATTGATTCTGATTTTGAAAAGACAGCATGTGATATAAATCTGGGAGAGGTATAGCAAGACCTGGAAAGCCCTGAGTAGGACTCTGGCAGTGGAAAAGAAAGTCAGACTCTCTTGTCATCTTTTTTTCTTATCTTATTCTAAGTTAATGTGAATGGCGCTGTGTATGTACGACAAAGGTACACGCTTTTCACTGCATTATTACATTGAATACAATAATTGATTCAATTCAATGAAAAATGATAGCTCACTTTACCACTCATTACCACATTCACCCCAGTAATACAGAGATGAGCAGACATTGAAATTAACAACAAACACGCACAGCCGTTGAGATGTACAGCATGAAAACAGACCCTTTGGTCCAACTCTTCCATGTCAACCAGATATCCGATATGAATCTAGTCCCATTTGCCAACGTTTGGCCCATATACTTCTAAACCCTTCCTACTCATATACCCATCCAGATGCCTTTTAAATGTTGTAATTGTACCAGACTCCAAGACTTCCTCTGGCAGCTCATTCCATTCACGCACCACCATCTCAATGAAAAAGTAGCCGTTTATGTCCCTGTTATATCTCCCCCTCCCACCTTAAACCTGTGTCCTCTAGTTTTGGATTTCCCCATGCTAGGGGAAAGCCCATGCCCATTTACCCTACCCAAGATCTTCATGACTTTATAAACATCTATAAGTTCATCCCTCTTCCTCTGATGCTCCAGGGAAGATAGCAACAGTGTATTCAGCATCAACCGATAACAGAAAGTCACCAACTCTGAAAAGCAAACCTCCACCACTACCTTCTGTCTTCTACCTTTGAGCCAATACTGTGTCCAAATAGTTAATCCTTCCTGTGTTTTGTGTGATCTAACTTTGCTAACCAGTCTACCATGACGAACCTTGTTGAATGCTTAATGAAAGTCCACACAGATCACATCCACTGCTCTTCCCTTAACAATCCTGTTTATAACTTGTTCAAAAAACTCAATCAAGTTAGTGAGACACGATTTCCCATGCACAAAACTATGTTGACTATTGCTAATCATTCCTTGACTTTCCAAATGCGTAATTCCTGTCCCTCAGGGCTCTCTTCAACAATGTGCCCACCACCGATGTCAGACTCAACGGTATACAGTTCCTTGGCATTTCCTAACCACTTTTCTTAAATAGTTTCACAACCTTAGCCAACCTCCAGCCTTCTGGCACCTCACCTGTGGCTAACGATGATACTAGTATCACAACAAGAGGTCCAGCAATCTCTTTGCTCGCTTCCCAAAGATTTCTAGGGTACAGTTGATCAAGTCCTGGGGATTTATCCACCTTTGCGTGTTTTAAAGCATTTAGCACCTCCTCCTCTGTAATATGGGCGTTTTTCACTATGTTGCTATTTATTCCTTCATGTTTTCTTTCTTCCATATTCTTCTCAAGTGAATACTGAGGCAAAATACTCCATTATTATCTTCCCCTGTCTCGAGCATTTCCACACAAAGGCTGCCTTGATGATTTATAAGGGATGTTATTCTCTCCCTAGTTACTCTTTTGACTTTAATGTGTTTGTAGAACTCCTTTGGATTCTTCTTAACCCTATTTGCCAATGCCATTTCATGCCTGCTTTTTGCCCTCCTGATTTCCCCTCTCCGTACATTCCTACTGCCTTTATCCTTTTCTCGAGATTCACTCAATCCCTGCTGCCTATACCTGATATATGCTTCCTTCTTTATCTTGACCGATACCTCAATTTCTCTGGTCATCCAGCATACCCCACACCCACCAGCATTGCCCTTCTCCCTAAAAGGAAAATATTGTCTCTGGGCTCTTGTATTGTCATTTTTGCATACTTCCCATTTTCCAGCCATGCCTTCCATCTTCTACTGCCAATCAGTTTTTTAAAGTTCTTGCCGAATACCATCAAAATTGGCCAAGCTCTAACTTAAAGCTTTAACTTTTAGACCCGGTCTATTGTTTTCCATCATTATTTTAAACCCAATAGAATTATGATCACTGGCACCAAAGTGCTCCCCGACTGACACTGACCCTGACACATGATACGTAAATAAATAAATAATTGTCAACCAGACTTGTTAGAAATTCAATTGACTTCAATATTACACTAAACATGGAACATAGAACATAGAAAAGTACAGCACAGAACAGGGCCTTTGGCTAACAATGTTGTGCCATGGAATAATCCAAATCCAAAAATAAACTAACCTAACCTACATTCCCCTCAATTCACTGCTGTCCATGTGCATGTCCAGCAGTCGCTTAAATGTCACTAATGTCTCCGCTTCCACGACTACCACTGGTAAACTATTCCATGCGCTCACAACTTTCTGAGTGAAGAACCTCCCTCTGACGTCTCCTCTATACCTTCCTCCTAACACCTTAAAACTATGACCCCTCATGGCAGTCAATCCTGCCCTGGGGAAAAGTCACCGGCTATTGACTCTATCCATGCCTCTCATTACCTTGTACACCTCAGTCAGGTCACCTCTCTTCCTCCTTCTCTCCAGAGAGAAAAGTTCGATCTCAGTCAACCTCTCCTCGTAAGTCAAGCCCTCCAGTCCAGGCAGCATCCTAGTAAACCTCCTTTGCACCCTCTCCAAAGCTTCCACATCTTTCCTATAATAGGGTGACCAGAACTGAATACAATATTCCAAGTGTGGTCTCACCAGGGTTTTGTAGAGCTGCAGCATAACCTCTCGGCTCTTAAACATAATCCCCCTGTTAATGAAAGCCAAAACACCATATGCTTTCTTAACAACCTTATCCACCTGGGTGGCAACTTTGAGGGACCTATGCACTTGAACACCAAGGCCCCGCTGTTCCTCCACACTGCCGAGAATTCTGCCTTTAATTCTATATTCAGCATTTAAGTTCGATCTTCCAAAATGCATCACTTCGCATTTATCCAGGTTGAACTCCATCTGCCATTTCTCAGCCCAGCTCTGCATTCTGTCAATGTCTCGCTGAAGCCTGCAATAGCCCTCGATACTATCAACGGCACTTCCAACCTTTGTGTCATCAGCAAACATACTAACCCACCCCTCAACCTCCTCATCCAAGTCATTTATAAAAACTACAAAGAAGCAGAGGCCCAAGAACAGACCCCTGCGGGACACCACTCAGCACTGACCTCCAGGCAGAATACTTACCATCTACAACCACTCTCTGCCTTCTGTCAGCCAACCAACTCTGAATCCAGACAGACAAATCACCCTGTATCCCATACCTCCTGACTTTATGAACGAGACTGCCGTGGGGAACCTTATCAAATGCCTTGCTGAAGTCCATGTACACCACATCCATTGCTCGACCCTCGTCAACCTATCTTGTGACTTCCTCAAAGAAATCAATAAGATTTGTAAGGCATGACCCGCCCCTCACAAAGCCATGCTGACTCCCTTTAATCACGCTATGCTTTTCCAAATACTCATAAATCCTATCCCTCAGAATTCTTTCCAAAATCTTGCTGACCACAGACGTAAGACTGACTGGTCTGTAATTTCCAGGGATTTCCCTATTCCCTTTCGTGAAAAGAGGAACAACTGGATGTGAGTGTGCCGCTGAGCTGGAAGGTTAGTTTTCAGACATTTCGTCACCATTCTAGGTAACATCATCAGTGAGCCTCCGACGAACCGCTGGTGTAATGTCCCGCTTTCTATTTATCTGGTTAGGTTTCCTTGGGTTGGTGATGTCATTTCCTGTGTTGGTGATGTCATTTCCTGTTCTTTTTCTCAGGGGATGGTAGATTGACTCCAAATCAATGTGTTTGTTGATGGAGTTCCAGTTAGAATGCCATGCTTCTAAGAATTCTCGACACGCACGAGAATTCTTAGAAGCATGGCATTCCAACCAGAACTCCATCAACAAACACATTGATTTGGAGCCAATCTACCATCCCCTGAGAAAAAGAACAGGAAATGACATCACCAACACAGGAAATGACATCACCAACCCAAGGAAACCTAACCAGATAAATAGAAAGCGGGACATAACACCAGCGCTTCGTCGGAGGCTCACTGATGATGTTACCTGGAATGGTGACGAAACATCTGGGGACAAACCTTACAGCTCAGTGAACCAGCTCACATCTCGAACACAATAAAGACCCACTCTCTTGTGGACTGAGAGGACGAGAGTGCAGTCTTGGAGGTGAAAGGAGGACGTCGGGTTGGCTGTGCACCCTTGCGACCAGTGGATCTTAATGCTGGCTTCGGCCTATCGCTGGTTCAGAGGAGCAGCCAACCTGCAACGATGGCTGCGGCAAGTGCTCGTGCCCCAGGTCAGGGGGTCCGGAACACCATCCGTGTTTCCGTAAAGAAGGTGGATGAAGGTGCACCTGTGGACCGCACCTTCTTCGTGAAGAGGGTCCTGTTGGACTGTTGTGGGTTCGCTGCTGCGGACATTTACTGCCTGCAGGATTTCCCCGGAGGGGGTTTTTACGATGTAACCTTCAGGAGTGCCAAGCTTTGCGAGCGCTTCCTGGAGGTTTTCAAGGAGAAAGGAGGTGAGGGCCCCCTCTCTGTATTGACCGCTGTCCCACTGTTTGTGATGCCAGCACAGAGGAGCCGTATGGTGACTGTACACATGTACAACCCGCATGTGCCAGCAGTTGATGTCCTGACCTTCCTCGGAAGGTATGTGAAGGTGGAAGGGGACCTAACTGACATGGTGGACCCCTTTGGCGTCTGGACGAGTAAGAGGCAGGTCAAGGTGACGCTGAGGATCGGCGCAGACGGGAATGTCGCACACCCACCGTCCAGCTTCGCGATCGGCGGGAGCAGGGGCTACCTGACCTATGCAGGGCAACCTAAAGTCTGCCATGCCTGTGGTAGGTCAGGTCACATGGCGGCCGACTGCAAAGTCACCATCTGCAGGAACTGCAGGGAGGAGGGACACCTTGCAAAGGATTGCCCACGAGAGAGAAGCTGCAACCTTTGCGGGGAAGCGGGCCACTTCTATAGGGCATGCCCGCGGCGGGGTACCACCTACGCCCAGGTCGCCGGCAGGGGAAATGCGGGGCCAGCCCCCCCGGAGGAGAGGAAGGCACCAGGACCCAGCAAGGACCCCACTAATGTGCAGGAGGGCCAGGCCGTGCAGGAGGGCCCAGCCCTGCAGGATGGGCCCGAGGCCAGCAAAGCACCCCTGCAGGCTCCAATCCCCCCCGACAACCCGGAGCCAATGGAGGCGGCGACAGGCGACCCAGGGGAGTGGACTACAGTCCGGAAAGCGAGGAGGAAGGTGCGTCGACGGGCCCAGGAACCGCAACAATCAGGAGGGAAGAGACAGCTACAGGGGGGCTATAAGAGCTCCTCTGACGAGGAGGATTCGGAGAGGGCCCACCCGAAGCAGAAGTTAAAGGTCTCGAGGGGGAAGGAAAGCAGCACCCCGCTTCCAGGTGACGGGAGGCGTCCTGAGGCTCACTCCGACACCCAGTCAAGTGCCGCTGGAGCACTGGAGGGCCCCCCGGAACTTCCAGGCGGGAAGGAGGAAACAGCACGTCCCCAGCCTGATCCGGAGCCGGACCCTCCTGCCTCCGCACCCCTGACGGGGGGATGCCACCCGGAAGGCAGCACAGACGGTTTCCTGAGCCCAGAGAGCATCCAGCAGTTAGCCCGGGCAATGGGCATGAAGGGACAGATGGAGGGGCTGGACTTTGGACTTGGGGAGGGTACTGCGGTCACTGCCCACAATGGGGGTACGAGTTGCGAGCATTAATGTGCGCAGCGTCAAGTCAACCGCGAGATGTGTATCCACGTTGGCCTACCTGACCACCATCAAGGCGGACCTCCTGTTTCTGCAGGAGTGCGGGATACCGCACCTCGGCAGGTACGGGAAATGGTCCGGCGCCTGGACCTGTGGGCCTTCGATCTGGTCGGGGGGTAACGACTGTCGCTCCTCGGGCCTGGCTATTCTGCTGCGGGGGCACAACTTCACCATCTCTCAAGTTCAGGAGGTGGTGGGGGGGACGCCTCCTAGTGGCTGACATCACCTACAGGAACGCTCCCCTGAGGCTGATCAACGTGTACGCCCCAGTGGTACGGAGTGAGCGGTTGGACGTCCTGCAGCGGCTTCCACCCCTGCTGGCTACGTCCAGGCCGGTCATCCTAGGCGGAGACTTCAACTGCATCATTGATGCAGATGGAAGATCCGGCGTGGGGACAGCGGGTGGGGGGATTCAACTGGATGTCACGTCCAGATTCCTGATGGGCACGGTGAAGGACGCCAAGCTGCTCGACGTCTTCAGCACCCCTGCAGACGGAGCGCAGCAGAGGTACACCTGGTCGCGGCCAGACGGGTCTATCCGCTCAAGGATAGACTTCCTGTTTGTGTCACGGACGTTCTCGGTCAGGTCCACTGGTGTCGAGCCGGTGTTCTTCTCTGACCACTGCCTCCTGTTGGCCGACTGTCACTTACAGGACGACCAGCCGGTCGGCAAGGGGACGTGGAAGCTCAACACGACTCTGTTGACCCCAGAGAACGTCGAGGAGCTTAAGAGAGAGTACACCGGTTGGAGAACCGTGAAACCCCTCTTTGAGTCTCCAGGCGACTGGTGGGAGACGGTGAAGGAGAACATCAAGAGGTTCTTTGTCCTCAAGGGTGTTCAGAAGGCAAGAGAGAGGCGGGGAAAGCTGTCGCGACTCCAGAAAAGGGTGCAGAACCTGCTCCTTCTGCAGTTGATGGGGGTCGATGTCACGGAGGACCTCCGCGAGGTGAGGGGCCAGCAAGCCTCGCTCTTCGCCGTGGAGGCCTCCAGGATAATCTTCCGGTCCAGGGTCCGCTCTGTGGAGCAGGACGAGACGTGCTCGCGTTTCTTCTTTCAGAAGGTGCACAAAGAGAGCTCTGTGCTTAGCCGGCTGAAGGAGGACGACGGCTCGGTGACGTCGCCTCGGCCCGACGTTTTGAGGATCAGCAGATCCTTCTATGCCGGACTGTACGACACGAAGCCCACGGACAGCACGGCCTCCGAGTCGTTCCTGTCGTCTATCACAGAGGTCTTAGACGACGGCACGAGGGAGTGGCTGGACCGGCCGATATCCCTGGACGAGCTGGCCAGAGTCCTCATGTCCTTGCAGAGGAATAGGACTCCCGGAAGCGATGGCTTACCGGTCGAGCTGTATTCTGCTCTGTGGGGCCTGGTCGGCCAGGACCTGCTGGAGGTGTACGATAGTGCGCTTCGGGCAGGGGAAATGTGCAAGTCCATGAGGAAGGGCATCATCACCCTCATTTACAAGAGGAAGGGGGAGAGGGAAGAAATTAAGAATTGGCGTCCCATTTCACTTTTGAACGTGGACTACAAAATCCTGGCCAAGGTCATTGCCAACCGGGTCAGGTCTGTCCTGGAGTCGGTGATTCACCCTGACCAAACCTGTGCTGTGCCGGGCAGGAAGATCGCTGAGAGCCTCGCGCTCATCAGGGATACGATCGCCTACGTACAGGACAGGCGGGTGGACACCTGCCTCGTCAGCCTGGACCAGGAGAAGGCCTTCGACAGGGTCTCTCATGCTTACATGAGGGACGTCCTCTCCAAATTGGGGTTCGGGGAGGGCATCCGCAATTGGATCCGGCTGCTCTACGCCAACATCGTTAGCGCAGTCTCGATCAACGGGTGGGAATCAGACAGTTTTCCAGTTAGATCTGGAGTCAGGCAGGGCTGCCCGCTCTCTCCTGCCTTGTTCGTGTGCTGTGTGGAGCCCTTCGCCGCCTCCATCAGGAAGGACGTGAGCCTGAAGGGCGTGACTATCCCAGGCAGCGGAGGCCTTCAGGTCAAGACCTCAATGTACATGGATGATGTCACCGTCTTCTGCACCGATCGTCGGTCGGTGAGTAGGCTGTTGGACATCTGCGGCCAGTTTGAACTGGCCTCGGGTGCCAAAGTCAATAGGGGTAAGAGCGAGGTCATGTTCTTCGGGAACTGGGACGACCGCTCCTTCATCCCCTTCACCGTCAGGCCAGACTACCTGAAGGTGCTGGGTGTTTGGTTTGGTGGAGCTGGGGCATGCACTAAGACTTGGGAGGAGCGTATCTCCAAATTTAAGCAGAAGCTGGGCAGGTGGACGCTCCGGTCCCTCTCCATCGCGGGTAAGAACCTGGTTGTCAGGTGCGAGGGGCTTTCGGTACTGTTGTATGTGGCGCAGGCCTGGCCTATTACCTGGACCTGCGCCGCTGCGGTCACCCGGGCCATCTTCCACTTCATTTGGGGGTCGAGGATGGACCAGGTCCGCAGAGATACCATGTACAAAGACCTGGGAAATGGGGGAAAGGGCGTACCGAACGCCACCCTCACCCTGACGGCTACCTTTGTGTGTGGCTGCATCAAGCTGTGCGTAGATCCTCAGTACGCAAACACCAAGCGTCACTACTTACTGAGGTTCTACCTGTCCCCGGTGTTGCGAAGGATGGGCCTGGCCTCGTTGCCGCGGAACGCTCTGAGTAGTTGGACCGTTCCGTACCACCTGTCCTTCGTGGAGAAATTTTTGAAAGGAAACACCTTTGACCACAAGGCCGTCAGGCAGTGGTCAGCACGTAGTATCCTCGGGACCCTTCGGGAAAAGGAGAGGGTGGATCCCGTCGTGTGGTTCCCCACGCAGACTGCCAAAGTCGTTTGGCAGAATGCCTCATCGCCAGAACTTTCAAACAAGCACAAGGACATTGCTTGGCTGGCGGTGAGAGGGGCTCTGCCAGTGAGATCCTTTATGCATGCCCGGAATCTCTGCACCACCGCACGCTGCCCTCGAGGTGGCTGCGGAGGGGACGAGACTGTTGATCACCTCCTTCTGGAGTGTGCCTATGCGCAGGAGGTCTGGAGGGGGATGCAGTGGTATTTGTCGAGGTTCGTCCCGAGCAGCTCCGTGACGCGGGACTCCGTGCTCTACGGGCTGTTTCCGGGGACGCACACCGAGACCAACATCAACTGCGCCTGGAGGACCATCAATGCGGTGAAAGACGCTCTTTGGTCTGCCCGCAACTTGCTGGTCTGCCAGCTGAAAGAACTGGCCCCGACCGAGTGTTGCAGACTGGCGCACTCCAAGGTCCAGGGCTACGTGCTGAGGGATGCGCTAAAGCTTGGGGCAGCCGCCGCCAAGGCGCGGTGGGGAAAGACCACCGTATGAGCCCCCTCGTCCAGAAAAGGGAAAAGAATCCTATCTGGTAACTGGGCCCAGCTGGCGCCTTCCCCAACTGGTCAGGGGGCCAACTGGGACTGTGCGGGGTGACGACTGCCAGGGCGGTTTCTTTGCTTTGTTTTCTTTTTTCTCTGTTTTGTTTTTTTTTTTCCCTTTAGTTGGTGTACGTACCCCCGGGTAACCCGGAGTGGCTTGCATGACTGGGTAGGTGTATAAATGTTTTATTTTTTGTACATTCTATGAATAAAGTATATTTTTTCAAATAAAAAAAAAAGTGACGAAACGTCTGAAAACTAACCTTCCAGCTCAGCGAGCAAACTCACATCCAGAACCTCAACCTGAGCTACAAATCTTCTCAAAACTCGTTAAGAGGAAGAACATTTGCCTCCCTCTAATCTTCCGGTATGACTCCCGTGGAGAGTGAGGAAGCAAAGATCTTCACCAGTGGCTTAGCAACTTCCTTTCTTGCTTCCCAGAGCAACCTAGGATAAATCTGGTCTGGCCCTGGGGACTTATCAATCTTAATGTTTGCCAAAATTTCCAGCACATCAACTTCCTCAATCTTGATCTGTTCAAGCCTGTTTTCCTACTCCTCAATGCTCTCATTCACAGCAAGTTCCCTTTCCTTAGTGAAAACCGAAGCAAAAAACTCATTTTAGGGCTTCCCCTATCTGCTCAGACTCCACACACAAGTTCCCTACACTATCCCTGATCAGCCCTACCTTCTCCCTGATCATTTTCTTATTCCTCACGTATGAGTAAAAAGCCTTCGGGTTCTCCCCAATCCTTCCTGCCAAGCCTTTCTCGTGCCCCCTCCTGGCCCTCCTGAGTCCGCTTTTGAGCTCCTTCCGAGCAAGCCTGTAATCCTCTAAAGCTGTGCTAGACCCTAGCTTCCTCCACCTTATGTACGCTGCCATTTTCGTTTTGACAAGAAGCACCTCTGTACCCGTCATCCAAGACTCCTTAATCTTACCCCTTCTTACCTGTCTCAGAGGAACAAATTTATACATCACTCGCAACAACTGCTCCTTAAACAGCCTCCACATGTCTGCTGTGCCCTTTCTGTGGAACAATTGCTCCCAATCTGTACTTCCCAACTCCTGTCTGATAGCATCATAGTTTCCGTTACCCCAGTTAGATATCTTCCCCTGGTAACTGCTCCTTTCCCTTTCCATGGCTATGGTAAATGTGAGGCTGTTGTGGTCACTGTCGCCAAAGTGTTCTCCCACCACGAGATCTGACACCTGTCCTGGCTCATTGCCGAGCACCAAATCCAAAATGGCCACCCCCCTCGTCGGCCTGTCCACCTACTGAGTAAGGAAACCCTCCTGAACACACCTGACAAAAACGGCTCCATCCAAACCATCTGCACTAAGGAGGTTCCAATCTATATTGGGAAAGTTGAAGTCACCCATAACAACAACCCTGCTACGTTTGCACTTTTCAACAATCTGCCGGCCAATGAGTTCTTTGATCTCCCTACGGCTATTTGGGGGTCTGTAGAAAAACCCCAGTGAGGTGACTGCTCTCTTGCTGTTCCTAATTTCCACCCATACTGACTCAGTCGACAAACCTTCCTCGGCAACCTCAGCCCATACCACCTCAGTAGACGAGCCCTCAAAGGTTCTTTCAGCCGCTGTTATACTGTCCTTGACCAACAAAGCCACACCTCCCCCTCTTTTACCACCTTCCCTGGCCTTAATGAAAGATCTAAACCCTGGAACTTGCAACATCCATTCCTGACCCTGCTCTATCTGTGTCTCCGAAATGGCCACAACATCGAAGTCCCAGGTACCTATCCATGCTGTAAGCTCACCCACCTTATTCCGGATACTCCTGGCATTAAAGTAGACACACTTCAATCCAGCTTGCTGTCTGCCAGCACACTCCTGTGACAGTGAGGTCCTGACCATGTCCTCCCTACGCTCCTCCTCCTGTGTACTAGGACTACACCTCAGTTTCCCATCCCCCTTCTGAGCTAGTTTAAATCCATCCGAATAGCACTGGCAAGTTTCCCACCCAGGATATTAGCGCCCCTCTGGTTCAAGTGGAGACCGTCCTGTTTGTAGAGATCCCACCTTCCCCAGAATGAGCCCCATTTGTCCATGTACCTGAAGCCCTCCCTCCTGCACCATCCCTGCAGCCACGTGTTCAGCTGAAATCTCTCCCTGTTCTTTGCCTCGCTATCACGTGGCACGGGTAGCAAACCAGAGATGACCACTCTGTTTGTTCTCGCTCTCAACTTCCACCCTAGCTCCCTGAAATCCTGCCTGACATCCCTATCCCACTTTCTACCTATGTCGTTGGTGCTTATGTGGACCACGACTTGGGGCTGGTCACCCTCTCCCCTCAGGACCCCAAAGACACGATCCGAGACATCACGGACCCTGATACCTGGGAGGCAACACACCAATCGTGAGTCTCTTTCGTTCCCGGAAAACCCTTCTATCAGTCCCTCTAACTATTGAATCCCCAATGACTATCACTCTCTTCCTATCCCCCCTTCCCTTCTGTGCAAGAGGGACAGACTCTGTGCCAGAGACCTGCACCCTACTGCATGCCCCTGGAAAATCGTCCCCCCAACAGTATCCAAAACGGTATGGCTTGTTTTTCAGGGGAACGACCACAGGGGATCCCTGCACTGACTGCGTCTTCCCCCTTCTAACAGTTACCCAGCTTTCTTCACACTTAGGAGTAACTACTTCCCTGAAACTCCTATCTATCACTGACTCAGCCTCCCAAATGATCCGAAGTTCATCCAGCTCCTGCTCCAGTTCCCTAACGCGGTCTTGGAGAAGCAAGAGTTGGGTGCACTTCCTGCAGACGTATTTGGATGGGACACTAATGGTGTCCCTCACCTCATACATCATGCAATAGGAACATTCCTCTACCTGCACAGCCATCCCTGCTAATCCCCTAAACAGAAGGTAAAAAAAAAGAGAAGCTTACCTTGATTTGTCCCTGGTGTATAAGGTTAGAGGAGGTGAACCATACCATAACATGATTGGAGTTGGCAGCTGATTGGGAGTTTTTTTTTAACCATATTTAAAATGGTAGCAAGGAGAGGTTATCCCATGTGAGCCAGTGACATTTGCCAATTGGGAGCACCCCTCATAAAATAGTACTCTTCTTCTTCCTAACCATCCATACCATAAAAACCATCTCTTACTACCTCTCTAAAACATCTATTGGGCTTGCAGAGAGGCATTCCCGCCTGCTGCATTTATTGTTTCAGAACAGGTACTTAGGAATTTTGATAATTCATCTTAGAATAATTTGTCAGAAACTTGCATTGTAGGAATGGGACCTTTCATGCTTCCCAGGGAGCTGATTACTTTTTATTTTCATTTTCTGGGCTGTATGGATTATTGTTGCCCTTTTGTCATATGGTCTTCATTCCAACTTTGAGGATTGTTTAAAAAAGAGTAAAGAATAGCAGATGCTGGAAATCTGAAGTGAAAGCAGAAATTGTTGGAGAAGTTGCTGATGAAAATTCAGTCGGCCTAGCAGCATCTGTGGAAAAGACGTAGAGTCAACATTTCGTAGAGTCATACAGCACATAAACAAATTCTTAGGTCCAACAGATCCATTGCAACCAAGTTTCCAAATTAAACTGGTCCAACTTGCCTGCAATTTGTCCTATATCATTTGAAACCTTTCCTATTCATATACCTGGCCAAATTTCTTTTAAGTGTTATAACTGTACCTGTATCTACCACGTCCTCTGGCAGTGCATTCCACTTATGAACCACCCTCTGTGTCAGAAAGTTGCCCCTCAGGTCCCTCTTAAATCTTTCCCTTTCCATCTTAAAATTATGTCTTCTAGTTTTGAACCCTCCTACCCTAAGAGAAAGATCATTTCTATTCACCTTACCTATGCCTCTCATGATTTTATAAATCTTTACAAGATCAACCCTCAACTTCCAACATTCCACAGAAAAAGTCCCGGTCTATTCAGCCTGTCCCTATATCCCAAACTTACCAGTCCCAGTAATATCCTTATAAATCTTTTCTGCACCTTGTTCAATTTAATAATATCCTTCCTATACAGGGTGTCTAGAATTGTATATAGTACCCCAAAAGCAGCCTCACCATCATCCTGTACAACAGCAAAATAGCATCCCAACTCCTATACTCAATGGCCTGAGCAATGAAGGCAAGCATACCATTTGTCATTTTTGCCACCCTATTTATCAGTGATACAACTTCCAAAGAACTATGTACCTGAACCTCTAAGTCTCTCTGTTCAGTGATACTCCCCAGGGCCCTACCATTAACTATGCAAGTCCTACCCTTGTTCATCGTACCAAAATGCAATTCCTTGCTTTTATTCAAATTAAACTCCATTTGCTACTCCTTGGCCCATTGGCCAAGTGGATCAAGATCCCCTTGTAATCTTAGATGACCTTCTTCACTATCAACTATATCATCAATTTCAGTGTCATGTGGGCTGTTTCCAAGACAAAAATATTTACTTCCCTGAGATCCCTTAGCTTCCAAGTCTTTCTCCACTGTAAATACTGATGCGAAGTATTCATTTAATATCTCTCCCATCTCCTTTGGTTCCACTCATAAACAACATCACTGATCTTGAAGGGCGCTATTCTCTCCTTAGTTGCTCTTTGTAGAATCTATTGGGTGATCGTTAAACTTATCAACCAAGGCTATCCCATATCACCTTTTCTCCCTCTGACTTGCCTCTTCTGAATGCCCCTACTCCCCTTTCACTCTTCAAGGGATTCACTTGATCTAAGTTGTCTACACCTGACATATGCCTTCTTCTTATTCTTCACAGGAACCTTAACATCTCTATTCATCCTTTGTTCCCTATTCCTATCAACCATACCCTTTATTCTAACAAGAACATACTGGCTCTGAATTCTTGTTATCCCACTTTTGAAAGACCCCCGTCACCACGCCGCCCACTTGCCTGGCATCCCTTTACCTATGAATAGTCTACCCCAATCAACTTTGTAAAGTTCCTGTCTCATACCATCAAAATTGACCTTACTCAAATTTAACTTTTGTGCAAGGGCTAACTCATTCAATGACTATTTTGAAATGAATAGAATCATCACCACTAGCTCCAAAGTGCTCCCCTACTAACAATCCAGTCACTTACCCTGCCTTATTTCCTAAGAAAAAAATCAAGTTTTGCCCCTGCTCTAGTAGGTACATTGACATATTGATAAAGAAAATTTTCTTGAACTGATTCCATGCATTTTTCTCCATCCAAGCCTTTCACACTGCGGCAGTCCCCATGTTTGTTTGGAAAGTTAAAATCCTCTAACACAACTCTATTATTTTTACATTTTTTCTGAGATCTCTCTACATATTTGCTCCTCAATTTCTCACTGACTACTGGGGGTCCTTTGATACAAATTCATCCCCTTGTTATCTCTGGGATCCATCCATTTAGCTTCATTGGATGGTCCCTCAGGAATGCCCTCTCTAAGAATAGCAATAACGTTTTCCCAAACTAAAAAAAGCCACTCCTCCTCCTCTCGTGCCTCCCCTTCTATCCTTCTTACAGCGTCTAAATCCCAGAACACTGAGCTGTCAGTCCTGTCCCTCCCTCAACCCTGTATCTGTAATATCATTATATCACAGCCCCATGTTCACATACATGCCCTGAATTCCAACTTGTCAGTCCTCTTATATTGAAATAAATGCAGTTTAATTCTTCAAAGTCACTAAGTTGTCTGACATGCTCTTGCCTGCCTTGTCTAATTAACTGGCTGTCTTCAACTTCTGAAACATCCTCACCTGTTTCTGTATTCTCACTACTACTTAGGATCACAACTCCCCACTCCCACCTGCCCCATTCGGTCTAGTGACCTTTTTTATAGAACCAATTGCAGCCATGAAAAGGTGATATATAATCTGAAAATATAGGATGGGTGTGTGGGTGTGGGGTAAGTGAATAAATGATGGAAAGTATAATAACAGCAGTTGGGAAATACCTATCATATACCAGGAGTGACAACAAAAGTAAAGGCTGTGAACAATAAAAAAGAATAGTAGGAGAAATCCTGTCAAAGAGAGGAGTAGAATTTCCTCAAGGTAGGCATTTATGGAAGATATGTTGCAGTGGGTTAAATACTAAATGAAAGTCAAGAACTACAATACTAGAAATCCCAAGATCATAAAATCCCTAATGTGTAGAAGCAGGCTATTCAGCCCAAGAAACCCACACCACCTTGAGCATCCCAGCCAGACCCATCCCTATCCCCTTATTCTTTCCCTATAACCATGTCTAATCCACCTAACTTACACACCTCTAGACACTATGGGCAATTTAGTATGGCCAATCTATCTAACCTGCACATCTTTGGACTGTGGGTGGAAACTGGAACACCCAGAGAAAACCAACGCAGACACAGGAAGAAAGTGCAAACTCCACACAGACAATCACCCAAAGGCAGAATCAAACTCAGGTCCCTGGAGCAGTGAGGTAGCAGTGCGAACCACTAAGACACCATGCTGTTTGATGTTGACTCTGCTTTCTCTCCACAAGCACTCAGACCTTTTGAGTTTCTCCAGTAATTTCCTTTGTTGTTGAGAAATGTAATTTTTTTTATAGAGGTCAGCCTACCTGCACTCAATCATTTTTAAAACGAAAGCACAATTGTCAGTATAAGTATCATGTTTAAATGTAAAAATCCTTTCTTTAAACTGGTGATAGCAGAAAGTGTAGAAAATAACTGATAAAATGTTGAATTCTATAGTCAGAACAATCAACTACAAGTCAGTTGTAGTCTCACTGTCATGTCTGGGAAAGAGGGACTTTAAGCTTCGTCTCCTGTAATGGTCACCAAGCCACAAGAGGGATATTCAAACCTTAGAGGTAGTTCACAGAAAGCTCTGAATAAAAACCATAAGAATGGTTTACAGCTGATGCTGTAAATTTCTAGCTAGACATTTGGTGTCCACATTTTAAGGCATGTGTTATAAAGATAAACTGGAACACCTTTAAAAGTGATTATGTGACAGGTGACCCGACAGACCTATGCAATATTGCAATTGGTACAATAAAGGAAAAACTAAATAAATTAAATTTGGAGAGGAAAAAACAAGAGGTTTACATGTTTAAGCAAATATGAAGACACTTTTTATATATAAAGAAATCAAGACTGGAAATGGGCATCAAATGTGAACAATGAAGATGAAAACCTTCAAATTATTTATGGTGCAGAGATAGAAAAATAGCATGGCCTTTCTTATGAATGAATCAAAATAATCATTGTTAGCTATAATAAGCATGTGATGTTCAACACTTTGAGCACTTTGGTGTCATTTTTCCATTCAATGGAATATCTGATGTTTAACTTAAGTGAAATTTCCAATCCTATGTTTAATTCCAGTATTATAATGTTATTTTATGAAGAGAATTGATAAACAGCTGTTAAATGTAATTGAGAAAGAAAATAATATTTTAAGGTAGTGCACATTTGTTTCTTAATTTAAATTGTTTTGGGAACGGTATAATTTTGCTGTTTAATTTAATTTAATTTTTTTCTCATCTATTGCTCATTGCATTACAAGAAGAAATCATTGTGATATCATCTTAAAAGCCTGATTGATTAATTTATTGTCATGTGTGCCAAAATACAGTGAGAAGCTTTGTTTATAAGGAGTACAGGCAGATCACAGCAAGCAAAGGATGAACAGATCAAAAAGACTTAGAGGCAGAGATAATGGGAACTTAGAGGCATACAGGTTACATTGCAGGTTACATTATTTGAGGCAAGAGACCATTCAACAGTCTGATAATGGCCTGAAAAAGGCTGTTCCTGAACCCGTTTGCACGTGTGTTCAAGCTGCTATGTCTTCTATCTTGTGGAAGATGTCGTAGGAGGTCATTAACAAGGTGCGACGGATCTTTGACGATGTTGGCTGTCTTTCCATGGCAGCAAGCTGTGTAAATAGAGTCTATGGATGGAAGGCTGGCTTCCATGATTGTACACCATCTTCTATGATTTCTTACAGTCCTGGGCGGAGCAGTTGCCATACAGGCTGTGTCTGGACAGTATGCTTTCAATGATGCATCTGTAGAGGTTGTGAGGGTCCTTATGGGCATGCCAAATTTCCTGAGCCACCTGAGTAAGAAGAGACATTGTTGTGCCTTCTTGACTGTCACATTTATGTGGGAACTCCAAGAAAGGGCATTGGTTATCATCGCTCCGAGGAACTTGATTTTCTTCCCACTGTCAACCTCAGTTCCATTGATTTAGATGGTGTCGTGTTCTCCTCTTTTCTTTCTGAAGTCAATGATGAGTTCTTTAGTTTTGCCAATGTTGAGAGACACACTATTTTCATTGCCCCATTTCACCAAGCCCTCTATCTCCCTTCTGTATTTTGACTCATCATTGTTAAATATCCGTTCCAGTACGGTGGTGTCATCAGTGAACTTGTAGATGGTATTTGTTCAGAATAAATTTATTCGATTTTAAACAAATCCTTTTATTTAGAAGAACCCTCTACAGCAGCTTATGGACTGAAAGATACAGGACAGAATTATTGTCATTATCACGGACTGTGGCACAGACATTCCTAAGGTGGTTGGATCTTGTGACTCATGTGTAAACCAGCCATCAGAGGAAATAGTAAAAAACAGCCTTTTAAGGGAGAAAGACAATCATTTCATTTCAAAGTTATCCATGATGGCCAAGCATCTTCATGTGAAGGGTGACAGGGAACGAAAGATGATTAGTGCCTTGATTAGTAAGTTGCAAATAAAATAGATTGGAGATTGCAACTAAAATAAAACAAAGAACTGCAAATGCTGGAGATCTGAAACAAAAACAGAAATTGCTAGAGAAACCCAGTAGGTCCAAAAGCATTTGTGAATCATGTCCAGTGGCCCTTCATCAGAACTAACAGAAATCAGAAATCACAGATGCTTCCAGATCTGCTGAGTTTCTGGAGCAATTTCTGTTTTTGTTAGAGATTGTAACTCCCAGCTGGAAGAATCCGTCCATTCTCCCTTCTGGATTAGTAAATTGTCATCATCTTTCATCAGCTGTATGCTTTTTCTGTCTATTTAACTAACGCATCATAGTTAAACTGGAGCTTCATAATAAACTACTGAATTTCTACTCAAGCTCAAGCTCTTTTTTTTTGCATATTCTGTGAGTCCTGAACATAAATAGGGTCAAAGAGTCATACAGCTGTACAACCTGGAAACACACCCTTCAGTTGAACTCATCTGTGTCGATCCGATATCCTAAATAAATCTAGTGCCATATGCCAGCATTTGGCCTACATTCCTCTAAAACCTTCCTATTCATATACCCATCCAGATGCCTCTTAAATGTTGTAATTGCATCAGCCTCCACCACTTCCTCTGGCAGCTCATTCCACACACGTGCCACCATCTGTGTGAAAAAGTTGCCCCATAGGTCCCTTTTAAATATTTCCGCCTTCACCTTAAACCTATGTTCTCTAGTTTTGGATTGACCCACCTCAGGGAAACAACCTTGTCTATTCACCCTGTCCATGCCCCTCATGATTTTACAAACCTCTGTAAAGTCACTCTTCAGCCTTCAATACTCCAGGGAAAATAGTTCCAGCCTGTTCAGTTTCTCCCTATAGCTCAAACCCTCCAACCCTGTCAACATTCTCATAATTCTTTTTCTGAACCGTTTCAAGTTTCACAACATCCTTCTTATAGCAGGGAAATCAGAATTGAATGCTGTATTCAAAATTGGCCTAACCAATGTCCTCAACAGCCACAACATGACCTTTCAACTCTAATACTCAATGCCTTGGTCAATAAAGGCAAGCATACCAAATGCTTTCTTTACTATTCTATCTACCTGTGACTCCATTTTCAAGGAACTATGAAGCTGCACTCCAAGGCCTCTTTGTTTAACAACACTCTTTCCAAAATGCAGCACCTCACATTTATCTAAATTAAACTCCATCTGCCACTCCTCCCACCGTTGTCCCATGTAATCAAGATCCTGTTGTACTCTGAGATAACCTTCGCTGTCCTCCACCTCTGATTTTGGTGTCATCTGCAAACTTACTAACCATACCTTCTATGTTCACATCCAAATCGTTTATATAAATTATGTGTCCCCGATCTTATTGTTGTTCAATACAAGAAAATCATTGTCAATTGAGACTGCAACAAATCAATCATTTTTGTTTCTAGGATCTGTTTCAAATTACCATGCTCCATCTTTTTGTCTTTCTCTTTTGAGTCATTCCTTTTGTACACTTTGTAATTCATCAGATCCCTCAAGTTGCTTGGCACCCATTCTCTTTGCTATTTTGATATTGAATACAAAATCTGTTGTCACTTTTGAGAATGAATGGCTACAATCCCATTAAAAGCTATTGCCTAAGTCATTCCATGTCTGGTCCTGAGTAAGTGGAAAGTATGCAATGCATGTTCTCCCCATTTATGCATTATGAAAGTATGCAATGCATTCTCCCTATTTATTACCTCATAGCTGTGTTATATTCCTCTGAATATTTATATACCCGAGAGGCACTTGTCCAGTCAGTTAGTTCTAGGACTAGCTGCTAATCATGCTAGTGCTGATAACATGAATGTGAAAGCATGATGACCTGTGGAAAGCCACTGCCACAATTATGCCAATTGAAGCCAGTGATTATTAGCCTCATTTGCTCCTGATATAGCACAAGCAGCAATTCACTTCTCTTTAAAAGAACAGTAAGAAATGCAACAGAACTTCCTCAAGTAGGGCAAGGACATTCTTTTACTTCTAAATGCAGATGAAACACACAATTCACAACTTGAGAGTTGCTAATTATATCTCTTTGAATTGGACACCTTGATTTACAAGTGCTCTTAAGAGGTTTCGCTTTTCTTTATATCTTATGTGAGAGAGTAGCGGGCAAGATATTGCTTTTTAGTATTTACTGAAACAGATAGAATGAGCCATGAAAATGGGCCCTGGTGAACTGCTGGTATTTTTTTTTCCATAGAATACTATCACTGCTACAATGACTTATCTCAGAGGCTCAGGGCAATCCTTTGTTACACATGATTGTGCAGACAAAAGCCCTGATGCTGCATGATACAACTGCACAGATAACATATCGTTGAAATTCCCCTGTCTTCATTATTTTAATGGATGAATTCAAGGCTTTATTTTAATTGAGCAAATGTGAAACTCGTACAGTGAGGAATTTGAAGTTGTTCATTCTTTCAGGGCTGTACACTTTTTGGCTACAAGATTTATTTCTGAGAAATAATGCTTGAAATAGCACAGAAGCTAAACTGTGTGTAGTTGTTGGTCATCTGAAACAAAAAGAAAAGACACTGTCAATAGCGAGGAAGCATCTGTGCAGATTGGAAAGTAGCTGAATGTTTCAGATTGATGAGCTTTTGCCTTTCTTTCCATACTCCATAATTGGATCAGCTCACCTTCTAAATATTTCCAGAGATGATTGCATTAATTTGACACAAAAGGTAATGCAGAAATTCTAGTTCCTAGAAATTCACCTAAAAATTCACTGCCTGGAAGGCCGTCTCATTCATAGACTTAGCTTCTGTCAGCAAGGGAACTGTTTTGAGGAAGCTGCTGAACAATCTACCTTCCTGGTGTGGTATCAGAGATAATTGGAACTGCAGATGCTGGAGTGCTCCTGAGATGCTGCTTGGCCTGCTGTGTTCATTCAGCTTCACACTTTGTTTTCCTGGAATGGTATGTTGGCTTTCATTGCAAGAAGGTTTGAGTACAGGAGCAAGATAATACTGCTGCCACTACACAAGTTCTAGGTGAAACCACACCCTGGATTATTGTGAGCAGTTTTGGTCTCCATACCTCAGAAAAGATTTAGTTACTGTAGATTGAGTGCAGAAAACATTCACCAGTCTGATTCCTGGGATGGCATGTCTTATACAAGTCGGCACTGGGTCAGCTGACCTTGCATTCAGAGATAGTAGGAACTGCAGATGCTGGAGAATCTGAGATAACAGGGTGTACAGCTGGATGAACACAGCAGGCCAAGCAGCATCAGAGGAGCAGGAAGGCTGACGTTTTGGAAATATGAAAGGGGATCTCACCAAAATATATGAAATTCTGACAAAGCTGGACAAACTGAATAAAAGGATGATGTTCTCTTGGCTGAGTGCACAAAAAAGGTGCCATGGTCCAGGATAGACCACGTCAGACAGAGATGGAGAAATTTCTTTATTCAGAGGGTGGTTAACCTGTCAATTTCTCGAAAGCAACAGTTTGTGGAGGCCAAGTCCCTGAATATATTTGAGAAAGAATTAATAGATTTCCAGAAGTGAGAGATGTTCACGTGTATGGGAGAAGCTCAGGAGCTCGGAAGGTGCCGTTGGAGGAGCCTTATAGCACTGCTGCCACAATGAGTCAGTTATGAAGTGAGTATTTCATCCCCTTTCTGCTCTGATCCCAGAGTTGACACCTCATCCCTGCATCTACCCTCTGTCTCCCAGAAATTGACCCCACACCTTCTTCATCTGCAATCTCAAATCAAACCTGATTGCCCTGGTACCCAGCACCACCCAGCTCCCTGCCTTCTAAGTGGCCCAATATCCCCATCTCTCCACTACAAGGCCCAAAGCCTCCAGCACTCTCCTCTGAATCTGATATCTTCAAATCACCCCAACCTAATCTAAACATTCAACATTTCTCTGTTCCACCCCACTTCTAATCTGCCTGGCACACTACCCACCTGGCATCTGAAATACATTGCACCCTAACTACCCAGCACCCTACCCCATACCAATCTGGCACTCAATCCACCTGGTATACTTTAACTCTAACCATTTGAAACCATACTCTCTCAGCACCATAACCTTATACTTACCTACATACTTAACCCTTCACAGGACCTGCCAAAGTGGTTGAGAATGACTTTGGACATTTGAATGACTGAATATGGTAACTAATTGCTGTGTAAAAGAGGGCATGGTTTCACTGCTCCTGACTGTCCTACACCATGAGGGACCTGTCGGCTTTAAAGCATGTTTCCCCATTTCTGAAGGATCCCTGATAGTGATCGCCTCATGAAATGTGAAGCTCTTTATTTACATCAAAAAGAAACCAACTAGCAATCTGACCATGATTGCCATTCCTCAGAAAATCTAGTCCATCAATTCAGATTCACTTTGTAAAGACCATTAGGATCTCAAAATTTCAGTCAAGTTACCCTTCACTGTTCTAAACTCCAGTGAAAATAACCTCAGTGAATGCAACTTTTCCTCATTTCAAATATTAATGCAGTAAGCCTTCTCTGAATCATTGTTAACAAATGTACAACTTTCCTTAATTTAGAAGAACAAAACTACACATGATATTTGAGATGTCACCTTACCATGCCCAATATAATTATTCCATAACATCCATTTGTTTTGGTTTAATTCCCCTCGCGAGTAAAGATAGCATCCAATTATTGTCAATAGTTATTTGCTGTACCTGCATATAATTATTTGGTGACACATGCACTAGAACAGCCACATCCCTATGCAACTCAGAATGCTGTAAGCACTCTCAATTGAGATATCAGCCTGTTGAAAACTTCATATTTTCCCACTTTGTATTCTATCTGCCAGTTTTTTGCCCTACCTCTATCGTTCTGTATCCTTTGCACAACATACTCTTCTGCATACTTTAGTGTCACCTGAAAATTGATCTAACATGCCTTTGCTCTCCTCATCTATGTCACCAATGTAAATTGCAAAATGTTAAGGTTCCTGCACAGGACATTCCAGGACTCCTGTTCATCACATTCTGTCACTCAGGAAAAAGGCCCATTATTTGCATACCATTTTTTGCCAGCCAGCCAATCTGCGATCTCTACTGGTATGTTACCTCCTTTAGCATGTTGTTCTACTTTGCTCAATAGCTTTTTATGTGCAAACTTATCAAATGCTTTTTGGACACCCACATGCCATACATCAATGAGGCCCCTGCTATCCACAGTGCATGTTGCTCCTTTGAAAAACTCCAAAAAAATGTTTACACATGATTTCCCTTTCACAAAACCATGAAGAATGTTACTGATTACTTTGAGTTTTTCTAGGTACCTAGCTAAAACAACAGTAAGATCAATTCTGACTCAGAGATAGTAGGAACTACCAAGCTGAAGAAGAGTCCAGACGCAAAATATCAGCTTTCCTGTTCCTCTGATGCTGCTTGACCTGCTGTGATTGTCTGGCTTTATACCTTGTTACCTTGAGATTGATTCTAACACCTTCCCAACAATCTGGTTTGAAGTTAATTGGCCCATATTTTCCTACTTTCTACCTTCCTCCCTTCTTGAATTGAGAGATTATATTTACGACTTTCCAGTCTGGTGGAAGCTTTCCTGAATCTAGGAAATTTTGGAACATTAACTCCAACACCTCTATTCACTCATGAACCATCTCTTTCAGACTCAATTGTGAAATTCTACACTTGTCAGCTTACAATTGCTTTGCTCCTTACTAGTGAGTTTTGAGAAGATTTGTAGCTCTAGTTGATGTTCTGGATGTGAGTTTGCTTACTGAACTGGAAGGTTAGTTTTCAGACATTTCGTCATCATAGATGTGAATTTGCTCGCTGAGCTGGAAGGTTAGTTTTCACACGTTTCGTCACCATTCTAAGTAACATCATCAGTGAGCCTCCGATGAAGCGTTGGTGTTATGTCCCGCTTTCATGACGAAACGTCTGAAAACTAACTTTCCAGCTCAGCGAGCAAACTCACATCCAAAACCTCAACCTGCGCTACAAATCTTCTCAAAATTCACTAGTTTTGTCATCATTCTAGGTAACATCACCAGTGAGCCTCTGGTGGAGCGCTGATGTTATGTCCCGCTTTCTATTTATCTGTTTAGTTTTCCTTGGGTTGGTGATGTCATTTCCTGCATTGGTGATGTCATTTCCTGTTTTCTCAGAGGATGGTAGATGGGCTCCAAATTAATGTGTTTGCTGATGGAGTTCCGGTTGGAATTCCATGCTTCTAGGAATTCTCGTGCATGCCTCTGTTTGGCTTGTCCTAGGATCACCAACCCAAGGAAACCTAAGCAGATAAATAGAAAGTGGGACATAACACCAGCGCTTCACCGGAGGCTCACCGATGATGTTACCTAGAATGGTGACAAAACGTCTGAAAACTAACCTTCCAGCTCAGCAAGCAAACTGACATCCAGAACCTCAACCTGAGCTACAAATCTTCTCAAAACTCGCTAGCACCTATGGGCGCAATATGCTAAAACTGGCCCAAAGATGGGAAACCAATGCCATCCAATAGAGTGCCACCCACGAACAGCTGTCGAATGCCTAAGGAAACAGGTACTACCTAAATGTCTCAAATACAAACCTCTCCTTAACACCCCACTAAGCAAAACACATCCATACTAGGACAAGCCAAACAGAGACATGCACGAGAACTCCTAGAAGCATGGCATTCCAGCCAGAACTCCATCAACAAACACATTGATTTGGACCCCATCTACCATCCACTGAGAAAAAAACAGGAAATGACATCACCAACACAGGAAATGACATCACCAACCCAAGGAAACCTAAACAGATAAATAGAAAGCCGGACTTAACGCCAGCGCTTCACTGGAGGCTCACTGATATTGCTCCTTACTGTTTATCTGGCGATTGAAATTCCATTAAGCTTCTCCATTCCTTCCATTTTCTGATTGACAGGAATTACTGAATTTGTTTTGTATCCTCGCTGGTGAACACAAGTACAATATACTTGTTTATTTCTATATTTTCTCTGATTAATTCCTCAGCATGATGAAAATTGTGGGAATTACATGTAAAACCTTCAATATTATTTGCCTTAATTTTGAATTTCCTTTTTCTATAAGTTGACAACTGGTGGGTTTTCCTCTGTATCTGAAGTTAACCTTTACCTTGTAAATATTTTCTAACCGTGGTGATTCTTTTAAAAAAGTTTTTGAAGCTTGGCTGTAGATTAAATTGATTCTTATCCACTGTTATCAAACTTTTTTGGCTTCTCTTAGATTGTTTTGAAACACTGAAATGTGAATAATGAAGCCTCAAAGGGAGTTCTGGAACTTATTTTACCTTAAGCTTAAGTGAAGTGCACATCAGAGAGAAATTTTTTTAGTTTTAATTTTGATTTTCATTCGGTCCATCCTCTGAAGTCCTTGGAATGAGATGGCTGCTTAGTACAGTCCTCCTTAGAAAGGAATGATAGATATGGTGGGTTACATTACCTTGGAGTGAAGATCCAGAAAAGTTGGGATCCAAGCCCTGAACAGGTTAATTAATGATGAGTGTAATGAGGCTGCTGGCAACTTCAAGAAAAAAAAAATCCCCAGTTCCAGTCCAAAAGCTGAAGTCACAACTGGGTTTGACAGAGGGTCTGGCATGAGCATTGTACAAACAGTGCTGCGGGAATTTTACTAGGGAAAAACAACTTTGTTTATTTTCACTTTGCACGGGAGAGTTCCTGGATTAATGAATTTTTACTTTGTGTTTAAAAATCAATGTGTTTGTATTATAAGTAGATCATTTGGATTAATCTATTTTATTGTTCTTCCATTTGTAATAAACTTTTATTTTGTTGTCAAAGTGAAATCTGCAGCAGTGAGAGACAATTTTGTTCAAATGAAAATAAATCAAAATATAATCTATCAAGCCAGTTCTGGGATCTGACTTGTCCGTTAACAATATCAGTTGGTATCAAACACCATTCCCACTTTCTACAGGGCCAACACCCACTTTGTTTACTCTTCTTTTTTAGATACATGTAGAAAGTCTTACTTTTTAAAAAAATATTTCTAACTAGATTCCTGTCAAATTCTAAAGTCTTTCTCCGATTAACATTTTAGTTTTTTTTTGTTGTACTTTATGTTCTGCCCAATTGTCTTATCTGCCATTCATCATTGCATATATTTTGTTCTCTTTAATTTTGATGCTTTCCTCAACTTGTCATTGTAGGACTATACTTATTCCAAGTATGCTCAAATATTTCCTTAAACTTCAGTCCCTGCCACTCTATTGATCTGTCTCCCAGCCTTATGTCCTAGTTCAATTTAGGTTATTTAGTTTTGATGCTCATACATTTCATGGATTAGATTAATTAAATTAAAATGTTAGTCTTAGATCCATTTCCCTCTCCCTTTCAAATTGGATGTAAAATTCGATCATATTTTGGTTCCTGGTGCTTACAGGTTCCTTTAGTCCATTAGTTAATCCTGTGCCCTGTACAATACCAAGTCAGAAGTAACCTGTGCTTTGGTTGGCTCCACAACATACTGCTTTTAGAAAACATTCTACAAACCTATTATTACCCACCTTATGTTTTTCCAGTTTGGAAGTAAATTTGATTCCTGCTATCTCTTTATCGGAAACACGCCCTTGCATAGTTTGTGATGTTTGTAATCATTCTGAATCTTCTTTGAAGTTTGGGAACAGTTGCCAATTCAGAACACCATTTCATTGACTCTACAATTAATGACATTAAGCTACCTTGTAACATGCTGTCTACCTATGCTTTCACTTTCTCCAGCATCAGATGGGTTACTCTTTTAAACGTATTCAAACTTATTGGCTTTTCATTGTTCAGCAGTGAAATGTGCTCTGAGGAAGGGTCACCGGGTCCAAAATGTTAACTCTGCTTTTATCTTCACAGATGCTGCTAAACCTATTGAGCTTTACCACCAACTTTGTTTTTGTTCCTAAATTACAGCATCTGCAGCTCTTTCGGTATTTACAATGTGTAATTTTTTGTTGGTGCTTCCTAAGCATCGGGAAAAATTGTGTGAATTTTTAGTGAAATTCATTGCATTTTGCTCTTGCAACATTAAATCAAGTCTCTTGAAAATACTTAGCTCCATGCATGAATTTCTGATTAATTATGAGTTTCAAGATACAGAGTCATCTTGACTTTTTTGCATCTTAAGTGTGATGGTGGATTGACCTCATAGTTGAAGATCTGTGCCCCCTGACCTTGCAGTTTGACGCTTGCTGATTGTGTATCCATTGATTTTGACCAAGGCAAGCTGTAAGTCAAAAATTGAAATAACAGTTTTTAAATCTTATTTAATTCTACATTAAAATTGCTTTTTATTTGTAAGATGACAAATAAGAATGTCAGTTGGCCTTCTTTGACTTCAATTGAAAAGGTCAGAATCACATGACACAGGTTACAGTCCAACAGGTTTATTTGAAAACACAAGCTTTCGGGCCCTCTGTCCTCCTTCAGGCATTAGTGAGAGAGAAAGTATCAGACACAGAATTTATAAGTAAAAGGTCAAAAGTTCATGCCATTGATGAGGATGTGCTAAAGAAACCTAAGATGCCGTTAAATCTTTAATCAGTTAGAAGGTTTTAATTGATTAATATGCATATATAAATCCCTGAATTCCTTTCAAGTCACCGTCCTGAGAGAACTAAAGGTTTTATCAGTGTAGAGAAGAGATGACATTTCAAGTTAGACAATGCTTGTTAGGTGTGAGACCTTGCTTAGAATCTGCTTGTGTTTTAGTTTGGAGTCAGACTGGTTTTAATTCTAAAGTCAGAATTGATGAAACATCATATTAACTGAAAGGCTATAAATTGTGTGTTTTTTGAACAAAATAAAATGTATCTATAAATACAAATTCACCGCATAAGTTTGTGTGTGTGTGTGTGTGTGTGTGTGTGTGTGCGTGCGCGCGTCATCAGCAATCCCTTGGATCCATTCAGAAATTCTGGAATGGGACTTCTAATTTACTCTGGGTGATGCAGTATTTTCAAGTCTGTAATATTGTTTGAACATTCCTTCATTCTTCATTGATAGCACTCAACTCCTTTTGCGGGGCAATCATGACATTTGTGATCTTGCTTTGCACCAGATCTTGTACATCTTAAGATGGGGGATCAGGGTATTTTCCACTCTTTTGCCATTTTAGTGGCTCTGGAGGCTGATGTGGCCCTTTGGGTCTACCCGGCTGACTGAATCAGAGGGAGCCTTGGGGTTGCATCAGATGGTCATCTGGTTGAGGACCCTATCATTAGTTTATGGTGCATACTGAATTACTTCCTCCAATGTGAACTTCTCTTTCAATTGGGGAGAATCAGATTTTTTTTCATCTTGTATGCCTAGAATGATGCAATCTCTTATAAGTTTTTCATTTATCAATATCTGCACTCCACCCCTTCTCTGGTTACTTAAAATGAATGAATGGCTTCCCTCTGCATCTTATAACTTGGATAAATCTCAGCTGCTTTATCATGTGATCCCACTTTGCAAGTAACCTTAAGGCTGCGCTTGAACAGTTGCTTCCACAATTCCCATTTTTGATCTTGTTTGTTAAGTCCTTATATTTTGCAATGCCAGTGTTCTGAATTGTGCTTCAGATTCCTGCCCTTCGCTGACCTGGATAATTGTTATAAACTTCTTTCTCCAGGTTTTACTAAGTCTTCTGATTTTCTCTTCTGTCTGTCACAGTCTTTCTTTTCTTTATGGTTTTGCCACTCAAATCTTCTGACAATTTCATCTGATTTGCAGTGTCTTCCCTTTTCTTTCCCCTCATGGATCTTGATTTAATTTCAATTCATGTAGATATTAGAGGGTCCTTATCTGTTGCCATGCTTTATGCTGCTACTGCTGTACCTTTGCAGTGTGCTACTTCCATGAAGTTAAGCCTGCAGCAATATTGCCCATTGATTTTGTTTATTATAGGCTCTATGGACATTCGTTGTTTACACTGCATTCTTGAGGTTGCTCTGTCAAGCTGAGCTGCTTATCCTCGAAGTTTGTATCAGGGATAATAGGTACTGCAGATGCTGGAGAATCCAAGATAACAAAGTGTGGGGCTGGATGAACACAGCAGGCCAAGCAGCATCTTAGGAGCCCAAAAGCTGACATTTCAGGCCTAGACCCTTCATCAGAAAATGGGGGGGGGGGGGGAGAGGGTTCTGAAATAAATAGGGAGAGAGGGGAAGGAGGATCGAAGATGGGTAGAAGTGAGGATAGGTGGAGAGGAGACAGACAAATTAAAGGGGCAGGGATGGAGCTAGTAGAGATGAGTGTAGGTGGGAACGTAGGGTGGAGATAGGTCAGTCCGGGGAGGATGGACAGGTCAAGGGGGCGGGATGAGGTTAGTAGGTTGGGAATGGGGGTGCAGCTTGACGTGGGAGGAGGGGATAGGTGAGAAGAAGAACAGGTTAGGGAGGCGGGGCCGAGCTGGACTGGTTTTGGGATGCAGTGGGGGGAGGGGAGATTTGGTGAAGCTTGTGAAATCCACATTGATACCATTGGGCTGCAGGGTTCCCAAGCAGAATATGAGTTGTTCTTCACCACTTGACACCACTTTGATTGGGACAACGCATTCATCCTAGGACAAGCCAAACAGAGACATGCATGAGAATTCCTAGAAGCATGGTATTCCAACCGGAACTCCATCAACAAACACATTGATTTGGGGCCAATCTACCATCCCCTGAGAAAAAGAACAGGAAATGACATCACCAATGCAGGAAATGACATCACCAACCCAAGGAAACCTAACCAGATAAATAGAAAGCGGGACATAACACCAGCGCTTCGTCGGAGGCTCACTGATGATGTTACCTAGAATGGTGACGAAATGTCTGAAAACGAACCTTCCAGCTCAGCGAGCAAACTCACATCCAGAACCTCAACCTGAGCTACAAATCTTCTCAAAACTCGCTAGCTTCACACTTTGTAATCTCAGATTCTCCAGCATCTGCAGTTCTGGTTATCTCTGAAGACGAAGAGGCTGTTGCATCGAAGTGGGTGGCCCAGAACAGATTGTTTCTAATCATCACTCCTTGGAACTTGACTCTGTCAACCGTCTCCACCTCAGGTCCATTAATGTGGATAAGGGTGTGCCTTCCACCTTGTTTCCTGAAGTCAATGATCAGTTAGTCACCCACCCTCCATTCTGTCTTTAATAAATGAGAAGTGGCTTGGTCGGAAGGTGGTTGAAATTGAGAGAAAGATTTTCAATGCCTTAACTTCCTGTTGTCTCTGAGGTTAAAATGTCCTCTGTATGTGTCTTTGCTAATAAAAGAAAAACACAATTCTGTATTGTCAACGATAGAGCTTCTGAAAGAACTGATTGGCCACATGTGAAATTATGGGATAGCATGGAGGACCTTCAGATTGGCAATCAGGAAATATTTTGTATTTAAATTAGCCTGGCCAGTGGTTTTTGATGAAAGTTACGTTATATTTTCTCTTAGACATCATTTCATACAGAATCAACAGAAGCCAGGGTCAAGATGTGTTTCCAATCATGAAAATATCTTCTGTGAAATGGGGAATTTAACATTTTGAGAAACCTGGATCCTTTCAGCCCAGTGTCGAATATAATAATTATATAAATGGACTTAGCCTGAAGCACAAGATGATAACATTTTCATTTCTTTTGTGCTCAAGTGCAAAATCTTACCTGATGCATTCTGCATAGAGCTTTAAAAGGAAACACTTTCTCAGAATCTCATTATTTTAGTGAGTTGTTGTGAAATAAATTCCCCTGACATGTTACTGTGGATCATTAATATGTGATTAATGGGGCCACAGGATGAAAACACGTTGGGTCACCGTAGATCATTGACGAGTGCTGCAGCTGAAAATCATATTTCTAAATTAAACAACTCTCAAGTTACATTGAAATAAATGAATAGAAGTTAGAACACTCATCATGCTTTCTGTGAAGAAGCTTGCCAGGATGGGTAACCAACATTAATCAAGACATTCAGTTTGTAATTTGGTATAATGCTCACTAGGTGTTATAATATTTAGCCAACCATAATGACACATTGAAAGTTACAGAAATTGTAGCTAATAATTGTACTGCTCTCACATGTTCACTCAATTGCTTTCTCACTTGACGCACTCACTCTTTTCTCTCTCTCTTTGTCTCTCAATTATGTCTGGTTTCCGAGCCAAATAGAAAGATTTGTACTTACATAGCACGGTTAACACAATTAAACATCTGACAGCACCTTAGAGTGCTGTTATCAAACCAACTTTACTTTCAAACCATTTTAAGACAGCTGACCAAATGTCGGGAGTATCATAGAAAAAGTGACAGGAAGAGGTAAAAAAGCAAAGTGGTTTAGGAAGGAAGTTCCAAACCTGGGCAACTAAGGTCCTGGCCACCAAAGTTTGTATAACCAAAATCAAGATTGCGCAGCTAGTTGGATTTGGAGAAGTGCAGAGATCTTGTTTCAATCTATGCAACTCTCACATCCCTCTCTATCTCTCTCATTGTCTCTCTTGCAAAGTAATCACATAATTCCAGAATGTCAATTTCAGAAGTAGTTGATGGAAGGACCCATTAGTTTGTACCATAAAGCTTCGGTCCAATTGAAAGTAGAGACAATTTCAGGAGATGATTTAAATTGTGTCCTCTAATAGTTTGGTCATTGCAGACTCCATGACTAGCATATATTTATTGATCTGCTCAAGTGTCCTGTAGAGCAAGAAAGCAACAACTGACCCTCCAATTACTGAGTCACGTTCTATGTTTCAGATTGATAATTCAGAATCCGATATATGGCATTTGAAAGTGAGCATTTTGTTTAATATGGTTCCCTATCCAATAAAAGATGGTAAATATTTTGTCGTGCAAACTTTTCAGCCCAAGATCCTTGTTCTGATTCAGTCAGGTACTCATACTTTATGGCTCATAGGCTGAAAATATGAAAAACAACATAACAACATTTGTTATTTTCTATGTGGTGCGTTTGGCATTACATCTAACTTCATTGTTACGACATTACCAACTACATTCCTCAGTGCATCAGAGATAATGGGAACTGCAGATGCTGGAGAATCCAAGGTAACAAAGTATGGGGCTGGATGAACACAGCAGGCCAAGCAGCATCTCAGGAGCACAAAAGGGTCTCTGATGAAGGGTCTAGGCCCGAAACGTCAGCTTTTGAGCTCCTGAGATGCTGCTTGGCCTGCTGTGTTCATCCAGCTTCACACATTCCTCAGTGCATATTGATTTGAAAAGTTCGATGACCATTTTAGTCATAAAGAGAGTAAGGATGGCATTCTCTGAATAGTAGAAAGTGCCACAGGGTGGTGAATAATCCATGTGCAAAATAAAAGGAAATTCTCTTCTTCTTGCAAATAAATATATTTTGGAAAAATTTTTGCTGCTAATTTATCTCACCCTTTTTCAACAAGTGGGTAACTATTATCAATGCACACTTAATTTTACACAACCTCAATTTGGAAATGTCATTAACGTTATGAAACATAGTATCAGATATCAGGACATCATGAAAAGCAGATGCAAATGGGACAAGATAATAAAGTATGAAGCTGGATGAACACAGCAGGCCAAGCAGCATCTCAGGAGCACAAAAGCTGACGTTTCGGGCCTAGACCCTTCATCAGAGAGGGGGATGGGGTGAGGGTTCTGGAATAAATAGGGAGAGAGGGGGAGGCGGACCGAAGATGGAGAGTAAAGAAGATAGGTGGAGAGAGTATAGGTGGGGAGGTAGGGAGGGGATAGGTCAGTCCAGGGAAGACGGACAGGTCAAGGAGGTGGGATGAGGCTGGTAGGTAGGAAATGGAGGTGCAGCTTGGGGTGGGAGGAAGGGATGGGTGAGAGAAGAACAGGTTAGGGAGGCAGCGAGAGGCTGGGCTAGTTTTGGGATGCAGTGGGGGAAGGGGAAGAGCTGGGCTGGTTGTGTGGTGCAGTGGGGGGAGGGGACGAACTGGGCTGGTTTTGGGATGCGGTGGGGGAAGGGGAGATTTTGAAGCTGGTGAAGTCCACATTGATACCATTGGGCTGCAGGGTTCCCAAGCGGAATATGAGTTGCTGTTCCTGCAACCTTCGGGAGGCATCATTGTGGCACTGCAGGAGGCCCATGATGGACATGTCATCTAAAGAATGGGAGGGGGAGTGGAAATGGTTCGCGACTGGGAGGTGCAGTTGTTTATTGCGAACCGAGCAGAGGTGTTCTGCAAAGTGGTTCCCAAGCCTCCGCTTGGTTTCCACACTGTAGGGGAGGCCACACCGGGTACAATGGATACATTATACCACATTGGCAGATGTGCAGGAGAACCTCTGCATAATATGGAAAGTCATCTTGTGGCCTGGGATAGGGGTGAGGGAGGAGGTCTGGGGGCAAGTGTAGCATTTCCTGCGGTTGCAGGGGAAGGTGCCGGGTGTCGTGGGGTTGGAGGGCTGTGTGGAGCGAACAAGGGAGGCACGGAGAGAGTGGTTTCTCCGGAAAGCAGACAAAGGTGGGGATGGAAAAATGTCTTGGGTGGTGGGGTCGGATTGTAGATGGTGGAAGTGTCAGAGGATGATGCGTTGTATCTGGAGGTTGGTGGGGTGGTGTGTGAGAACGAGGGGGATCCTCTTGGGGCAGTTGTGGGGGGGCGGGGTGTGAGGGATGTGTTGCGGGAAATGCAGGAGATGCAGTCAAGGGCGTTCTCAAACTCTGTGGGGTAAAGTTGCGGTCCTTGAAGAACTTGGACATCTGGGATGTGCGGGAGTGAAATGCCTCATCGTGCGAGCAGATGCGGCGGAGGTGGAGGAATTGGGAATAGGGGATGGAATTTTTGCAGGAGGGTGGGTGGGAGGAGGTGTATTCTAGGTAGCTGTGGGAGTCGGTGGGCTTGAAATGGACAACAGTTACAAGCTGGTTGCCTGAGATGGAGACTGAGAGGTCCAGGAAGGTGAGGGATGTGCTGGAGATGGCCCAGGTGAACTGAAGGTTGGGGTGGAAGGTGTTGGTGAAGTGGATGAACTGTTCGAGCTCCTCTGGGGAGCAAGAGGCGGCACCGATACAGTCATCAATGTAACGGAGGAAGAGGTGGGGTTTGGGGCCTGTGTAGGTGCGGAAGGGGGACTGTTCCACGTAACCTACAAAGAGGCAGGCATAGCTGGGGCCCATGCGGGTGTCCATGGCCACCCCCTTGGTCTTTAGGAAGTGGGAGGAGTCAAAAGAGAAGTTGTTGAGGGTGAGGACGAGTTCGGCTAGGCGGATGAGGGTGTCGGTGGAGGGGGACTGGTCGGGCCTGTGGGACAGGAAAAAGCGGAGGGCCTTGAGGCCATCTGCATGCGGAATACAGGTGTATAGGGACTGGACGTCCATGGTGGAAATGAGGTGTTGGGGGCCAGGGAATTGGAAGTTCTGCAGGAGGTGGAGGGCGTGGGTAGTGTCACAGACGTAGGTAGGGAGTTCCTGGACCGAAGGGGAGAAAATGGAGTCCAGATAGGTGGAGATGAGTTAGGTGGGACAAGAACAGGCTGAGACAATGGGTCGACCAGGGCAGGCAGGTTTGTGAATTTTGGGAAGGAGATAGAAACGGACCGTGCGGGGTTGGGGAACAATGAGGTTGGAGGCTGTGGGTGGGAGGTCCCCTGAGGTGATGAGGTCATGAATCGTGTTGGAGATGATGGTTTGGTGCTCGGGTGTGGAGTCATGATTAAGGGGACAGTAGGAGGAGGTGTCAGAGAGTTGGCGTTTGGCCTTGGCGATGTAGAGGTCAGTGCGCCATACTACCACTGCGCCACCCTTGTCTGCGGGTTTGATGGTGAGGTTGGGGTTGGAGTGGAGGGAGCGGAGGGCTGCCCATTCTGCAGGGGAGAGGGTGGAGTGGGTGAGAGGGGTGGAGACGTTGAGGCGGTTAATGTCTCGACGGCAGTTGGAGATGAAGAGGTTGAGGGAGGGTAGGAGGCCTGGGGGTGGTGTCCAGGAGGAGGACTTGTGTTGGAAGCGGGTGAAGGATTCAGTGGAGGGTGGGTTATGTTGTCCTGCCCTGGTCAACCCATTGTCTCAGCCTGTTCCTGTCCCACCTAACTTATCTCCACCTATCTGGACTCCATTTACTCCCCTTTGGTCCAGGAACTCCCTACCTACGTCCGTGACACCACCCACGCCCTCCACCTCCTCCAGAACTTCCAATTCCCTGGCCCCCAACACCTCATTTTCACCATGGACGTCCAGTCCCTATAAACCTGTATTCCGCATGCAGATGGCCTCAAGACCCTCCGCTTCTTCCTGTCCCGCAGGCCCGACCAGTCCCGCTCCACCGACACCCTCATCCGCCTAGCCGAACTCGTCCTCACCCTCAACAACTTCTCTTTTGATTCCTCCCACTTCCTACAGACCAAGGGGGTGGCCATGGGCACCCGCATGGGCTCCAGCTATGCCTGCCTCTTTGTAGGTTACGTGGAACAGTCCCTCTTCCTCACCTACACAGGCCCCAAACCCCACCTCTTCCTCCGGTACATTGATGACTGTATCGGCACCGCCTCTTGCTCCCCAGAGGAGCTCGAACAATTCATCCACTTCACCAACACCTTCCACCCCAACCTTCAGTTTACCTGGGCCATCTCCAGCACATCCCTCACCTTGCTGGACCTCTCAGTCTCCATCTCAGGCAACCAGCTAGTAACTGATGTCCATTTCAAGCCCACTGACTCCCACAGCTACCTAGAATACACCTCCTCCCACCCACCCTCCTGCAAAAATTCCATCCCCTATTCCCAATTCCTCCACCTCCGCCGCATCTGCTCCCACGATGAGGCATTCCACTCCCGCACATCCCAGACGTCCAAGTTCTTCAAGGACCGCAACTTTACCCCACAGATGTTGAGAACGCCCTTGACCGCATCTCCTGCATTTCCCGCAACATATCCCTCATACCCCGCCCCCGCCACAACCGCCCCAAGACGATTCCCCTCGTTCTCACACACCACCCCACCAACCTCCGGAAACAACGCATCATCCTCCGACACTTCCGCCATTTACAATCCGACCCCACCACCCAAGACATTTTTCCATCCCCACCCCTGTCTGCTTTCCGGAGAGACCACTCTCTCCGTGCCTCCCTTGTTCGCTCCACACAGCCCTCCAACCCCACCACACCCGGCACCTTCCCCTGCAACCGCAGGAAATGCTACACTTGCCCCCAGACCTCCTCCCTCACCCCCATCCCAGACCCCAAGATGACTTTCCACATTAAGCAGAGGTTCACCTGTACATCTGCCAATGTGGTATACTGCATCCACTGTACCCGGTGCGGCTTCCTCTACATTGGGGAAACCAAGCGGAGGCTTGAGTACCGCTTTGCAGAACACCTCCGCTCGGTTCGCAATAAACAACTGCACCTCCCAGTCGCGAACCATTTCAACTCCCCCTCCCATTCTTTAGATGACATGTCCATCATGGGCCTCCTGCACTGCCACAATGATGCCGCCCGAAGGTTGCAGGAACAGCACTCATATTCCGCTTGGGAACCCTGCAGCCTAATGGTATCAATGTGGACTTCGCCAGTTTCAAAATCTCCCCTTCCCCCATTGCATTCCAAAACCAGCCCAGTTCGTCCCCTCCCCCCACTGCACCACACAACCAGCCCAGCTCTTCCCCTCCCCGCACTGTATCCCAAAACCAGCCCAGCCTCTCTCTGCCTCCCTAACCTGTTCTTCCTCTCACCCATCCCTTCCTCCCACCCCAAGCCGCACCTCCATTTCCTACCTACTAACCTCATCCCACCTCCTTGACCTGTCCGTCTTCCCTGGACTGACCTATCCCCTGCCTACCTCCCCACCTGTACTCTCCTCTCCACCTATCTTCTTTTTTCTCCATGATAATGGGAACTGCAGATGCTGGAGAATCCAAGATAATAACATGTGAGACTGGATGAATCCAGCAGGCCGAGCAGCATCTCAGGAGCACAAAAGCTGATGTTTCGGGCCTGGACCCTTCATCAGAGAGGGTGATGAAGGGTCTAGGCCCGAAACATCAGCTTTTGTGCTCCTGAGATGCTACTGGGCCTGCTGTGTTCATCCAGCCTCACATTTTATTATCTTCTTTTCTCTCCATCTTTGTTCCGCCTCCCCCTCTCTCCCTATTTATTCCAGAACCCTCACCTCATCCCCCTCTCTGATGAAGGGTCTAGGCCCGAAACGTCAGCTTTTGTGCTCCTGAGATGCTGCTTGGCCTGCTGTGTTCATCCAGCTTCACACTTTATTATCTTGGATTCTCCAGCATCTGCAGTTCCCATTATCACTCGCAAATGTGACAAGGCGTTTTTAATTGTAATTCAGGACCAAATGTGCCCCCAACATGAAACTTAGTGAATTTCTGGTAAAATTCAGCACAAGGTGATTACTACAACTTGTTATCTCAGATCACTTCCATTCAGTCCATAGTCTTGATCCCCAGCACTAAGTTGTTTGTTATTTTAATTTTCAACCTAGTTCCTTTTCATTCTTGCATCTCACTGTGTTCCAAGATTCTCAATGCAAGCTCAAGGTACAGTACTTCATCTTTTGACTAAACACTTTACAATGTACTGGATTCAACGAGTAAGCCAACAATCTTAGATTATAAATGCTGAGATTTTTAAAAATTTCATTTTTCTTTACTGGTTTCATTTTACTTACATTTTATTGCTTCATTTTGCTTTCAGGCAGCAGCTATTCAGAATCTTGACGTCCACGTCTCTTCTAGACATGCTTTCTAACATTATCTTTTTACCAATCTCTTTTGCGTTCAATCATGAATTTTTTTATTACGTAACGTATTCTGCTTTCTGCGATTTCCAACTTTTGATGAAAGATCACTTACCTGAAATATTAAATCTAATTTTCTCAGCTCATTTACTGTCACACCAACAGAATTTTTCGAATGATTTTTTTTCTCCAAATATACAACATCCACAGCATTTTATCTTGTATTTAGAGCAGCACTCTTGTGTGACTAAAAATAGTTATTTTATTTTTACTTCTGCCACCATAAGGTATACCTATATTTTCAGTAGTGGGTCAAAGCAGCCTGCTCAGATCCCTGCTCTGCCTGCAGATGTGTTCTTGGTTCTCCAGAAGTCCAGGACTGTGAGGAACCTGCCAAATGCCGTTCCACTTCTACCTGTCAAGGTCGAACTCAGTCATTTGAAAGATGAAGGGATAGTAGGAACTGCTGATGCTGGAGAATCTGAGATAACAAGGTGTAGAGCTGGATGAACACATCCAGGCCCAGCAGCATCAGAAGAAAGCTAACATTTTTGCTCTTCTAATGCTGCCTGGCCTGCTGTGTTCATCCAGCTCTACACCTTGTTATTTCATTGAGAGATGAAGCAGCTGAGCACTGACTAATATGGGAGCAGTGGGTTAGCAATGGCAAAACTTTGAGTTAAATTCCCATTAAAAAGATTTGTTAATAATCATTTCTCTTATGAGTCAGTTGCATTTTGCTTCTAGTTTCCTTGGGGAGTGTTGGTTGGAGTAGGTCAGTGATTTGCTATAAGGCTAAATCTAAAGTAGCATTCATCCCATTTAAGGTGGTAGGCATGCTGGAATCCAATGTATATATGGCCATTGTCAAGGCTTGATGGACTCAGTTGACTGGTGGAAACCATGTTCGATGGAGACAACAATGAAATAGTCATCCTCTCAATATCCTGCTCCTGTTTCAGCTGGAATTCTCAGTTGGTTGGCGTGCACGGGACACCTGTCAGTACCTTGCAGATTTTCAAAGAGGAAAACAATGGAATGGGATTTCATGAAATTCAGTCAGGCATACAGCATCAATAAATAATCAGCATTGAGGGATGCTTTCTTGCTGTACAATTGGATTGCCCATGAAGTGTTTGAGTTAGAATCATGCCATACATATCCAAGCCACATACATTTGACATCATAAATTATAAATATTATGAAATGAGATTCATTGAATTTTGACATATTTTCCAATATTCTCACCCTGTATTGCCGACCCTGTTGGCCTGCCTCCCATTCTCTGTTCCTAAGCTCTAATTGGGTAATTATTAGCCCATGTTTCTGGAGTAGGTTTTGAATGTAACACCATTAGCCTCATAATCAGGAGCTCCATCACTAACTCAAAACAGACACATTTGATTCTGATGTTAAATTGCTTCACATTTTCTGCGCAAATGAACAATTTCTATAATGAAATTTCTATAAGGCATCATACGTGAGCAGGAGGTATGTGTGTCCGTACGATCTCTGTAAACTATCAAACCAAATCAGATAACATTCAATCAGGGTTCAATCTTGTTGAAAAATGGTGTAGGTTAATATAGCTGTTCCCCATTAGTGTTCATATGTGTTGGCAAAAGAGCTTCATTGAGAGGCCTTAAGTTAATTCAAAACAGTGACCAGTCAACTAAAACAAAAAGGGTCATTTCACAGGGGAGCCAAAAGATATTACATTGGTCATCATCATCAAAACTTCTGGAATCAAAGACAAGTCCGTTTCCTCTGTCGCTTTCTTTCTTCAACAAGTTAATTATTAGAGAAAAAAATTAAATATAACTGACATCTCAAACAAAATCCTTCCATATCTTCTTGCAGTCCCAGTTCATTGCTTTTATCATGGCCTTTCTGTCTGTTGGTTGTATTTAGAATTGCCAACAGGCAATAGGTGAAGGTACAAATTGAAATTAGCATTCCTGAAGTGCAACAATGGATCTGAAATGGGACACATTTTTCAAAGGGAGGGCAGGAGAGAACATCCAATTTTTAACTGCTCTTCATGATGCATTAAACACTTTAAGGAGTTTGTTAACCAGCTGGAAAATT
Source organism: Stegostoma tigrinum (assembly GCF_030684315.1). Classification (NCBI taxonomy): domain Eukaryota; kingdom Metazoa; phylum Chordata; class Chondrichthyes; order Orectolobiformes; family Stegostomatidae; genus Stegostoma; species Stegostoma tigrinum. Next base: position 45,723,907 of record NC_081372.1, on the reverse strand, counting down.
TTTCAAATTTTAAATTAAAAAAAACACAGTTTGGTACATTTTCCTCCACAACTAACAGGAAGAGAACTTTTTAATGCACTGAAAAGCATTGGGTAAAAGTGAAAAGTCCTGGAAATACTCAGCAGGTCTGTGTGCTTCTGGGAAGAAAGAAAAAGAGTTAGAATTTGAAATCAATGGCCTTTCATTGGAATATTACCTGAAAAGTTAACTCTGTTTTTCTCTCCATTGGTGCTGACTGATTTGCCAAGCACTTCCAATGTTTTCTGTTTTGCTTTCAGATTTTTAACATCAGCTTTTTTACATCTGCTTTTTTGAGCAGTACTTCTAACTGGTTGATTTACCTTCCATTTGAAATATGGTCACGTTAATGCTCAATTTGCCTGGTGGCTCCCTCAAGTTACTGCCTGCTTTCTTCTACTGGCCCCAGTGTGACTGCTATCTATCGTTGCCATTTTGATTTGTAGGCAGCACTGATCTCCTCTTTAAGTTTGGCGCCTCTATTTGGATCTTTACATGTCAAGATAGTTTTGTGTGCATCACAGTTGAAGCATAGGTACAGAACCCAGAAATTATCCAGCTGTCAGGTTCCTCACCTCAGTTTGAATATTAAGCACTCTGCCTTTGTCACTTTGATACGTTACATTTTTCAAAGATTCCTATATTGTCTGCTTTTCACTCACGCCTGATAGATTGATGCTTGGGTGGAAATACTTATCTTATTCAGGTGTACAATGTTTGCAGGTTCTTTGGTTCCCAAAAACACTTGGGCCTGCGGATGCAATGCTATAGCTTAAGAAATGCAAATATCTGACTTACAAGGATGTTAAATGCTTTTCCACAAATAAACCATATCATGGTTCAAAATGTATTATTTTTAACTTGGCCATGTGACTTTGGAATACTTGAAAATACTAACGATTATTTGCCTTTGCTGATTATCCTTGAAAACACAGTTGTGACTACCTTTAGTGCAGTTCATTTTGTTTGAGATGTCAGTTATATGCAGACCTCTAACGGATTTTTTTTCACATTTTGTCTCACCGTAGCTGAAGGAATGGTGATACAGTTGCTGGTCAGGGTGATGTTTAGTTTGGAGGGTAACTTGCAGAAGGTGATTTTTCAATGTGCCCCTTGTCCTTCAAGGGGTGGAGATCGGGGCTACAACAGAAAGTGCTGGTGAAGCTCAGCAGGCCTGGCACAATCTGTGGAGAGAAAAACAGAATTACCATTTCAGGTCCAGTACAATTTTTTTGTCAAAACAATGTTTTTTTCTACACGGATGCTGTCCGGACATACTGAGTTTCTCCAGCACATTCTATTTTGTCTTTATTCTCTTCCTTGTTTCTCTGGGTGGAGGAAATCTTGAGTTTGGAAGGAGCTGTATAAGAACTCTTGACATGTTACTGTAGATATCTTGTAGACAATACACACTTCTGCTATTGTGCTTACACAGAGAAGGGAATAAATGTACAGCAGGACAGACAGGTCAAGATTCAGGCAGCGTTCTTTGGCCTGGATGCTGATGAGTTTCTTGAGAGTTATTAAAGTGCACTTATTCAGAATAATGGAGAATAATCCATCATACCTTGTATCTGCTAGCAGAGGAACTGAAACTGTTGAAGTTTGTTATTTTCACACATAATCCGTCACGTTATATTCCACTTGTCCTTCACCTTAAAATCTCTACAGTTCTAGAAACTTTAGATAGTCTGAACAAGTACCCTTGATAGACATGTTTTCGGAAGTCAGGAGTTGAGTTATTTGCTGCATTATTTGCAGTCTCTGAACTGCTATTGTTGGCATATAATGTTTATATGGTGCTTTATGAAAGAAAACATTTCTGAGTGACTAACTGCAAGAGCATCCCAATTTTCAACATCCATCAAAATCCTGCTAACTTTATGAGGAAAGTCAGACACGCCAACAGGAAAGTGTTTTCATTGAGTCAGAAAAAGCCATTTATGGAGCTCCTGTAAGGATATATGTAATTATTTGGCAATATAAAGATATTAACTAAAAACTGTAGCCTAGAACATAACTCCAGGAATTGCTTGATGCCATTTGGGCATTAGTGTCATGGAGTACCACCTTCCTCACAACCACTTTTAGCGGCTAGACCTTGCTTTCACAGCTATTGGACCTAGAATTGGATATTGGAGCTGACATGTTTTATGTTGGTGATTGAGTTCTCATTCTGTTCATTTTTTTTCTGCTTGATGTTTCTCCTTTATCCTTCAGCCTTAGAAAACTTTGCCACTGGGTTAAAGAGTCTTCTAAGCATTTCCAGAGGTTTCTAGGCTTTTTTTTGTCTATCAATTTCTGACTTGCTAAATTAATTAATTTAAAATTTGCTTATGTGCAATCTTACATTTTCACCACATGTATGCATTCAATCCACACCTGAAAATTAGCTCAGTGATAAACTAGCACTCACATGTCTGGAAAATGCAACTTGAACCACTAATGGGAAAACACCTGTCATATCCAATAATATAAACTGATGTGTAAGGCACAGAAAATGGATTGCTTGACAGAGATGCCAAGCATGAAAGAAACATATAATATACAAAGGCTATGTTGAGTACAAAACATGAAAATGACCCAAAAGGATATAGACAGAGAGAAAACTAGAAACTGCATGAATTACATAATAAAGTAGACAGAATGGAATAGCACTACATGATTGTTATAGAAGATTAGAAACAAATGCAAGGATACAGACAACACTAACAATGTGTGAAATAATCTTTAGAATCAGGGAAACAAAAAATATTGATAAAGAAAGGGAAATATACAATTGAGGGGAAGGAGACACATATTGGAGACTGCTAAAACAAGATAAAAAGAGCAAAATTGCACCACCTCTGACAGTCAGAGCAGGGGTTGTTAGGAGGAGATATTTTGAATCAACCTTTTCAGAGACATTATGACACATCATAATGTGTCACCAGTCTACACCACACATTATCATAAACAGGCTACTTACAATGGCATGGTTGAGTGGCAGTAGCATTGAACATCAAACCCCAAAAGCACAAGGTCCTTAAGGTACAACAGGAAATAGTGCAGCTGTAACTGTAATACCAACCACCGCAGAAGACTGGGAGTCAGTTGGAGTGACAGAGAACAGGGAAGAAACCAACATTTACTTTGCATATAGCATTACGTTACCATGGAGCCTGAATGAACAGGAGGGCCAAGTCTGTTAGTATACTGCAGCCAGTTGGACTTGACCTAGGCCTCCTGGTTCAGAGACAGGCTCATTACCATTGCACCACAAGAACTCACTGAAATTGAATCAATGACCTTGGCATTATTAGCATCATAATCTAATCACCTGAGCTAACCAGCTGGTGGACAAGAGCCAGGATTGTAATTGTGAAATCCTCATGCTGTCTGTTCCTTTTCTCGATTGCAGCTTGCTACCATCACAAACAGCTAAGCATCTGAACAGGAGGTGCAAAATTGTGAGGAAATAGCAGAAGAAAGCAGCCAGAATCTCATAAAGGGAAGGTAAATTTTGAATAAATTAGATGTTGAAAGTCATTTCAAGAGGGAGTCAGAAACGAGTACGACATGGCAGAGAGAAGACTCTCATGTTGTCTGATGCAACACTGGAGGCCGTGGTGTAGGACGTGGACAGGAGGCAAGAGGTTTGATGTTCAATGCTACGCCCACTCAACCATGCCATCGTAAGTAGCCTGTTTATGATAATGTGTGGTGTGTTGTAGATTGGTAGCATGACCACGCACCCAGCAGTTCAGGAACAACATTGATGATGAATATGCATAGATCAACCTGGAGCTTTGACTGTCGAAGCGCTTGGAAGAATCCAACATTCACTTAGCATGTAGCATAATGTTACCTTGGTGCCTGAATGAACAGGTAGTCTAACTCTGTCAGTACACTTGTGATCCCAATCACTATATAGCACCTGATTGTCAATGGTCTATTGGAACACAAGCAGAAACAAAACAAGGCCTGAGTGTGAAATAAAAGCTCAGTCCACAATCATTCAAGTCCTGAATGCCATCATCATGGCTGTAGATATTAGTGAGCAGAGGAGCTTTCAAACCAAAACAATCTGGCCTCCAATGTACTGCTGCAATTACTGAGGCAACATCACACTGAGTGCTGGTAGCGCTGTGGTGTAAGAATCTGCTGTTTGTTTTCAAAAGGACAGTTTTCTTGCTCCTATCACCTCCTCTGCCAGTGCTCTTCCAGTTGTCTGTCATTGAACCAACTGAGAGTTTGCAACATGGCAGTGTGCTGTGGTCCAAAGCTGGGCTTTCTTAACCAGAGCTAATTGAGTTCCTGTTATAAAGCCATTCTGCAATCTCCTCCAGTGAAAGTTGACACCTTTCCAGCAGCTTTGTTCCCACGCTGGATAAACACTGGGTAGGAACAATAGGCAAGGGAAAGGCTCCACCAAGCGTGAAGATTATGTATAAGAACAATTTAAAGAGTATTGAATGATTTCATTCATAAAATGGTCTAGAACAGTAGTTTTGTAGAGGCTTTTGTTTCAGCATGGTTTCAGGGTGTTGTGCAGATTGAAGAAAGATAAATTATGCAAGTGTTTGATAATGAAGAATTGGGTAGTGTCGCTGAGTTTTGGGCACTTCAACCAGTTTATGAATTAAATACAAGGTAAATAAACTGGAGGCTGGAAGAACACAGTGACACAGTGGCTGGCGCTGCTGCCTCATGGTTCCAGGAACACGTTTTCAATTCCACCCTTTAGCGACAGTCTGTATGGAGTTTGCACGTTCTCCACCTGTCTCTATGGGTTTCCTCCGGGTACTCTGATTTCCTCCCATAGTCTAAAGATGTGCAGGTTAGGTGGATTGGCTGTACTAAATTGCCCGTAGTGTCTAGGGATGTACAGATTAGGGGAATGGGTCTGGGTGAGATTCTCTGGTGGTCAGTGTGGACTTGTTGGGCCAAAGGGCCTGTTTCCACACTGCAGGGATTCTGTTAACACAGCAAGCCAGGCAGCATTGGGAGGAAAGGAGCAGTCAATGTATTGGGTATTACCCTTATTTAAATGCTATTGTTAGTGAGGTGGTCAATGGGACATAGAATTCGTTTGGTGGTTCAATTTGACTTTATTATCAAAATATTCCTTCTTATAAACCCCATGTGAACATTTCTTAAATTCCCACAGTATCTACCCTCCATCTAGCTCTAGCGATCTGAGAAAGGAACGATCCACATGTCGAGCTGGGCCATTTAAATTTCATTCTTCTTCAACATAGGGCTGGTTCTCTCTGCTGGTGGGTCTTGCAGGTTAGGGTGGATCTTTTCCTGGATTGTGTTGGGTTGATGTAGGTCTTCTGCCATGAGTTCCAGGTTCACATCCCCTCACCCTGGGCCTTTTTGCGGCCTTTGGCAAAGAGAGTCATGAGGGGGGTTTCAAAGCATCCAATGGGATTGTGCCAACACCCTTCACTGTTGCCATTCCGTGGAGATGTTAAGTGCACAACCTCAGACACTGGCTGTAAGTTAAGGTGACAGAAAGTCTGATTCATACTCCTCCAATAAACAGTCTTTAATCTGGTTGTAACTGGACCCCCTGAGCCTTTATGGCTGCTTCATCTTTATTTTGTGTTGTTCTCTTCAGCCAGAAGCTGCTGGCTGCTGATTAAACCAGTTTGGCTAATTTTCTTTCAGGTCCAATTTCTCCAGCTGTGGGCCAATTTAGATTGTCCAAATGTGAGCCTGTTGACACTTGAACATGGCTGTATTCATGGATGCCATAGTTGTATAATATGATCCTTGATTGGCGGTTGAAAAACTGATTTATTGCTTGCTTCCTCCCTGACTTCTTGTTGTGTAAGGTGATGGTTCTAATAAGCTTAGTGTTGGAATTTGCAATAGGCTCCACCCTGACTTGAGTGGAGAAAAAGAAGCCCAGCTTGAGAGCCTAATTGTGTCACATGTGCCATCTGTGGTTCCTGATAGCCTTAGTAATGATGTTTCACCTGCTAGTGGAACTTGCCTCTATTGATATCAAATATTAAATTACATATTGTTCTTAAAATGGGGTATTTCTTGTTAAGACCCACTCGTGAGTCAACCTCTGCTGTTTAGCCAAATAGCCCAGAGCCCGAAAATAAAATGGAAGATTGGTGCAGCACTATATCCCAACCATTAGCTGGTAGTATTTGCTTCTGCAACACATTTGATACTTCTCATTTTTAGTTGTTCACATGAACTATTATAGAGTCATAGATTCATACAACGTGGAAACAGACCCTTCAGTCCAACTGATCCATGCTGACTATTTTCCCAAACTAAAGTAACCCCACTTGCCTGTGTTTAGCCCACATCTCCCTAATTCATGCATTTATCCAGATGTCTTTTAAATGGTCTAGCTATGCCTGCACCCATCACTTCCTCTGGCAGTTCATTCCACACATGAACCACGCTCTGTGTAAAAAACATTGCCCCTTGTGTCTGTTTTAAATCTTTTTCCTCTCACCTTAAAAAATATGCCCCCTAGTTTTGAACTCCCTCACCCTAGGGAAAAGACCATTGCTATTCACCTTATCTCTGTCCCTCATGATTTTATATTCTTCTATGGATTAGGGCCATCACTGGCATGACCAACATTTATTGCCCAGCTCTATTCATTTTTTGAGAAAATAATATAAATTGCGTTCATCAGCAACTGCAATTTATATGGTGGAAGAGACCACACTGTTGAATTGCAATTTTGCAGCTGCATAGTATTATTAATTTTTGTTCCCATGCAGTAGACAGCAAGGAAACTTTTCAATGCAAAATTGGTGGGACATTGCTAGAAAATATATTTCTTGCAGTCCAATCATTCTTCTCACTGGAATTTTAACTTCAATAAACTACATAGCTTAAACAGTCCCTCAGCCCAACTAATATTAAAACAAGTTTCCACCCAGTTTCTCTAGTAGCTACCTGTACAGTTAACAGGTGCCCAGGTCATTGGTCCCGTGCAAACTGAGAATTTTGTTTAAATTTATGGACTGACGGCACATGTAGCTGCTCCATTAATCAGCTGGATGTTTCTTTCACATTGAGTCAGATTAAGAGATGTGAAACTTGATCATTTTAAACAAGCAACTGATTAAAATTTAGGTACCAGTGTGTAAGAAATCTGACAAGGAAAATTGCACTCCAGGGTAAAACATCATGATATTTTTTGCAAGACGTTCGGCAGCAACAATTTACATGCTCCAACTGTGATGGTACATCTTGTATTTTCGTGTTGCAATGCTTCTTTTATTACAAAACACCATTTTTCTGTCTAAAACGAGCACTTTCTCTCAGACACGAATAAAAGCAGAAAGGAAGCAGAGCTTTTCATTTTGCGTAATTGTCTTCAACATTATTCCAAATAGCTGCAGTTAGAAATCCCCTCAGCACCAGAGCTGGGCTGTAGCTAAAAGTAAGACCATGCTCATGACCTATTATCAACTGCATGGATGATATCTTAATACACAATTTGAAAATATTAGATCTTAATTATAACGTGGGGTGTTGGTACCGAATGTGGAAAACAACATGAACTGCAATTAGCTATCAACAATGCCTGGGAAGTTTTAACCTTCGGGTTTCAATTAAATTTGGCCCTTGTGAAACATTACAGGGCATGATGTGGAAGGAGCAGAGCTTTTTTTTTATCCATTAACAGGATGTGGGCGTCGCTGGCCATGCAAGATATATTGCCCTTCCTTAATTGCCCAGAGGGCAGTTCAGAGTCAATCACATTGCTGTGGGTCTGGAGTCACATGTAGGCGAGACCAGGCAAGGATGGCAGTTTACTTCCCTAAAGGCATTAGTGAACCAGGTGGGTTTTTCCAACATCGACAATGGGTTCATGGTCATCATTAGATTGTTAATTCCAGATATTTATTGAATTCAAATTCCATCATCTGCCGTGGCAGGATTCAAACCAAGGTCCTCATAACGTTATCTGGGTCTCTGGATTAACAGTCCAGCGATAATACCACTAGGCCATCACCTCCCCTTAGATGATAAAACACCACTGCTCAGCATGTTAGAGCCAAGTCCCTCCAATTATATAAGTGCATTAAGGGTGGGGCAGGCTGGAGGTAAGATAGGCAGTCACAAGGCAAGCATGGCTCAGGGAAAATTTGTGGGGCAGAACAGAACAAACCTACTGTTCTTGGTCTGGCCCATTCTAACCACAGTGCTGTTAACTCAGCCAAACTGGTGAAGAAGGAAAAAAAAATACTTCTTCAAAGTCATTGGCATGATTGTTTCAGGACCAACACAATACATTTCCAAACATTCTAGCCCCACCAGGCAGGCAGAATTAAAATCAGGGTTTTTGCAAATTTGAAACAGCCCTGGATATTATCTCGAATTGAAAGTCAAACAAGCTTAAGAAAAGGGAAGGCTACCTGTATATGTGGACTAGAAATAGAAATTTGTGGTTCCAAATGTTCTGATGAATTGTAAGAAGCTTCAGTGATCTGGGTTGACCTACCTATCAGCTGAATATCCCAACTGTACTCCAATCTCAAGATTACAAAGTGACAACACATCTGCTGGTAAATGTATATTGACAAAAAGAGAAAGTCTCACTTGAGATTTGTCAGCTAGGCATGTTTCATATTTGGACTGCAAATTTGTTTTATTTTCTTACAAAATGTTTATGTGCCTGGGATTTAACATTCCTATTCCCTACATGCCCAATGGGTTGCTTTGTTAATGATACAAAGTAATGATACCTTTTAATGTGACATAATGGGATTTCTAGCTGTATACAGAATTACTGCAAAATCCTGCAGGACTTACAAAGTTTTCTGTGATGCCCTATAATATTTTACACAATATGACAAATCTATGGCTTTATAATGTATCATCCAATATCTCAGAAGATTTGCTCCAGATATATTTATGGATCCCAGAGGAGGATTCTGCTGTGTGTCTATTTATCTGGCTCATTCTCATTCACTCTATTTATCTAGCCCACTGCAACAGGCCAATAAACCTGATAGCAGTATAAATAACAAAGTTGTATTAACTGTACGAGTATTGAATTCTTCAGTATTTCATCATGTGTCATACACAGAAACTACTTTATTCAAGCATAACTGCAAAATTTATCAAGAAACTGATCAGGAAAAGAGATTATTTTCTTCCAAAAAAGAGAAAAAGAGGAGGGGGTGTAGCACTACTAATCAGAGAGGGTATCACAGCTACAGAAGCTTCCATTGTCGAGGAAGATCTGCCGACTGAGTCAGTATGGGTGGAAATTAGGAACAGCAAGGGAGTAGTCACCTCGTTAGGGGCTTACTACAGGCCCCCCAATAGCAGCAGGGAGATTGAAGAAAGCATAGGTCGACAGATTTTGGAAAAGTGTGGACGTAACAGGATTGTTGTAATGGGTGACTTTAACTTTCCTAATATTGATTGGAACCTCCTTCGAGCAGAAGATTTGAATGGAGCTGTTTTTGTAAGGTGTGTTCAGGAGGGTTTCCTAACGCAGTACGTTGACAGGCCAATGAGGGGAGAGGCCATTCTAGACTTGGTGCTCGGAAACGAGCCGGGGCAGGTATCAGATCTTGTGGTGGGAGAGCATTTTGGTGATAATGACCATAACTGCCTCACATTCTACATAGCGATGGAGAAGGAGAGGATTAGGCAAAATGGGAGGTATTTAATTGGGGAAGAGGAAACTATGACGCGATTAGTCATGAATTAGGAAGCATGGACTGGGAGCAATTGTTCCATGGTAAGGGCACTATAGACATGTGGAGACTGTTTAAGGAACAGTTGTTGCAAGTGATGAGTAAATATGTCCCTCTGAGACAGGCAAGAAGGGGTAAGATAAAGGAACCTTGGATGACGAGAGTGGTGGAGCTTTTTGTGAAAAGGAAGAAGGTAGCTTACATAAGGTGGAGGAAGCTAGGGTCAAGTTCAGCTAGAGAGGGTTACACGCAGGCAAGGAAGGAGCTGAAAAATGGTCTGAGGAGAGCCAGGAGGGGGCACGAGAAAGGCTTGGCAGAACGAATTAGGGAAAACACAAAGGCATTTTACACTTATGTGAGGAATAAGAGAATGGTCAAAGAAAGAGTAGGGCCAATCAGGGATAGCATAGGGAACTTGTGTGTGGAGTCAGAGGAGGTAGGGGAAGCCCTAAATGAGTTTTTTGCTTCTGTCTTTACGAAAGAAACGAACTTTGTAGTGAATGAAACCTTTGAAGAGCAGGTGTGCATGCTGGAATGGATAGAGATAGAGTAAGCTGATGTGCTGAAAGTTTTGTCAAACATTAAGATTGACAAGTCGCCAGGCCCGGACCAGATTTGTCCTCGGCTGCTTTGGGAAGCGAGAAATGCAATTGCTTCGCCACTTGCGAGGATCTTTGCATCCTCGCTCTCCACTGGAGTTGTACCTGAGGACTGGAGAGAAGCAAATGTAATTCCTCTCTTCAAGAAAGGAAATAGGGAAATCCCCGGCAATTACAGACCAGTAAGTCTCACGTCCGTCGTCTGCAAGGTGTTAGAAAGGATTCTGAGGGATAGGATTTATGACCATCTAGAAGAGCATGGCTTGATCAAATGCAGTCAACACGGCTTTGTGTGGGGCAGGTCATGCCTCACAAACCTTATCGAGTTCTTTGAGGATGTGACTAGAAAGGTTGATGAGGGTCGAGCTGTAGATGTGGTGTATATGGACTTCAGTAAGGCATTTGATAAGGTTCCCCATGGTAGGCTCATTCAGAAGGTCAGGAGGAATGGGATAGAGGGGAACTTAGCTGTCTGGATACAGAATTGGCTGGCCAACAGAAGACAGCGAGTGGTAGTAGAAGGAAAATATTCTGCCTGGAAGTCAGTGGTGAGTGGTGTTCCACAGGGCTCTGTCCTTGGGTCTCTACTGTTTGTAATTTTTATTATTGACTTGGATGAGGGGATTGAAGGATGGGTCAGCAAGTTTGCAGATGACACAAAGGTTGGAGGTGTCGTTGACAGTATAGAGGGCTGTTGTAGGCTGCAGCGGGACATTGACAGGATGCAGAGATGGGCTGAGAGGTGACAGATGGAGTTCAACCTGGATAAATGCGAGGTGATGCATTTTGGAAGGTCAAATTTGAAAGCTGAGTACAGGATTAAGGATAGGATTCTTGGCAGTGTGGAGGAACAGGGGGATCTTGGTGTGCAGATACGTAGATCCCTTAAAATGGCCACCCAAGTGGACAGGGTTGTTCAGAAAGCATATGGTGTTTTGGCTTTCATTAACAGGGGCATTGAGTTTAAGAGTCGTGAGATCTTGTTGCAGCTCTATAAAACTTTGGTTAGACCACACTTGGAATACTGCATCCAGTTCTGGTCGCCCTATTATAGGAAAGATGTGGATGCTTTGGAGAGGGTTCAGAGGAGGTTTACCAGGATGCTGCCTGGACTGGAGGGCTTATCTTATGAAGAGAGGTTGACTGAGCTCGGACTTTTATCATTGGAGAAAAGGAGGAGGAGAGGGGACCTAATTGAGGTATACAAGATAATGAGAGGCATAGACAGAGTTGATAGCCAGAGACTATTTCCCAGGGCAGAAATGGCTAACACGAGGGGTCATAGTTTTAAGCTGGTTGGAGGAAAGTATAGAGGGGATGTCAGAGGCGGGTTCTTTACACAGAGAGTTGTGAGAGCCTGGAATGCGTTGCCAGCAGCAGTTGTGGAAGCAAGGTCATTGGGGTCATTTAAGAGACTGCTGGACATGCATATGGTCACAGAAATTTGAGGTTGCATACATGAGGATCAATGGTCGGCACAACATCGTGGGCTGAAGGGCCTGTTCTGTGCTGTACTGTTCTATGTTCTATGTTCTAAGATAACAAGGTGTAGAGCTGGATGAACGCAACAGGCCAAGCAGCATCAGAGGTGCAGGAATGCTGACATTTCAGGCCAAGATCCTTCTTCAGAAAATGAAGAAGGGCCTAGGCCCGTAACGTCAGTCTTCCTGCTCCTCTGATGCTGCTTGGCCTGCTGTGTTCATCCAGCTCTACACTGCATTATCTCAAATTCTCCAGCATCTGCAGTTCCTACTATCTCTGAAACTTATCTTCTTCCAATGCCTTTTTTTCTTGTTATTCCCTTTTTCCTCACACAATGTCTGTAAATTATTAAAAACTATTTCATATCATATTTACTGTGGAGAAGGACATGGAGGCTAGGGAACTTGGGGAAATTAACAGCGATGTCTTGAAAAGTGTTCATACCAACGAAGAGGAGATGCCGGAGGTCTTAAAACACAAAAAGCTGGATAAATCCTCAGGATCTGATCAAGTTTATCCCTGACATTCGTTGTAAACTCAGGAAGAGATTGCTGGGCACCTTGCTGAGATATTTACATTGTCAACAGCCATTGGTGAGTTGCTGGGCTACTGGAGGTTGACTAATGTGGCACTATTAATAAAGAAAGGTGGTCAGGAAAAGCCAGGGAACCATAAATCAGTGAGCCTGGCATCAGTGGCAGGGGTCACCGGACCTGAAATGCTAACTCTGTTTTCTCTCCATAGATGCTGCCAGACCTGCTGAGCTTTTCCAGAAACTTTGTTTTTGATCAGTGGCGGGGAAATTGTTGGAGGGCATTGTGAGGAACACGAGATTTACATGTATTTGGAAAGGCCAGGACTGATTAGGGATAGTCCACATGGCTTTGTGTGTGGGCAATTGTGTCTCAGTAGTTTGATTGAGGTTTCTGAAGAGGTGACAGAGAAGATTGATGAAGGCAGTTGTCGATATGGACTTCAGCGAGGTATTCAACAAGGTTCTACACGTTTGGATGATTAACTAGGTTAAATCACATGGGATCCAGGGAGAGATAGTCAATAAGTTACAAAATTGTTAAAAGTTGCAAAAAAATTGAAGGCAGGAGGCAGAGAGTGTTGGTAAAAGGTTGTTTTTCAAATTGGAGGCTTTGGCCACAAGGATCGGTGCTGGGTCCACTGATTTGGATGTGAATATAGGAGGTGTGATGAGCAAACTTGCAGCTGATACCAAAATTGGTGGAGTATGGACAATGAAGGCAGTTATCTCCATGCACAATGGGACCTTGATCAAATGAAACAATGGGCCGAGGAGCAGCAGATAGAATTTAATTTAGATAAATGTGAAGTGTTTATTTTGATCAGGCAAACCAGAGCAGGACTTAGACAGTTAATGATAGGGTCCTAGGGACTGTTGCCCAAGAAAGATACCTAGAGGCGAGGATGCATAATTCCTTGAAAGCCAGATTGCAGGTAGGCAATAGACAACAGGTGCAGGAGTAGGCCATTCGGCCCTTCAAGCCAGCACTACCATTCATTATGATCTTGGCTGATTATCCACAATGAGTATCCTGTTCCTGCCTTTTCCCCATAATCTTTTATTCCACTATCTTTAAGAGCTCTATCCACCTCTTTCTTGAAAGTATCCAGAGACTTGGCCTCCACTGCCTTCTGGGGCAGAGCATTCCATATATCCACCACTATCTGGGTGAACAAGTTTTTCCTCAACTCTGTTCTAAATAGTTCACCCCTTATTTTTAAACTGCAGATGTGGTGAAGGAGACATTTTGCATGCTTGCCTTCATTGATCAGTGTATTAAATATAGGTGTTGAAATTTCATATTCTGGCTGTAGAGCACATTGGTAAGGCCACTTCTAGAATACTGTGTACAATTCTGGTCTCCCTGCCGTTGGAATGATGAAATTTAAAATGTTTCAGAAAACATTTAGAAGGATGTTGTTGTGATCAGAGGATTTGAGCTATTGGAATGAGCTGAATTTGTTGGACTTTTTCCCTGGAGGGTTACGGGTGACATTTATAGAAGTTTATAAAATCATGCGGGGCATGGATAGGATGAATAGCCAAGGTCTTTCCTCCAAGACTGGGGAGTCCAAATCTAGAATGCATTGGTTTAAGTTGAGAGAAATTTAAAAGTCACCTGAGGGGCAACTTTTTCACACAGAGGGTAGTAACTATATGGAATGACCTACCAGAGGAGGTGATTGATTCGGGTACAATTATAATATTTAAAAGGCATCTGGATGTGTACATAAATAGGAAGCATTTAGGGGGATATGGGCCAAATGTTGATAAATAGGACTAGACTTATTTAGGTCAGCATGGATGAGTTGGACCAAAGGGTCTGTTTCAGTGCTGCATAATGCTATGACTCTAGGTGGAGGAATTAAGTATTCATACTTGATTGTTACAAATTAATAGAACTTTTTTTAAAACCTGGCTCCTGATATTTTCTATTAATCTCAATGCTTTTATTCATCTCTATTCAGGTATGAAAAAAGAAGCTAGTATGCAAAACTTTCCACTGCTTTCCAGTCACCCATACTGAATTCCTCGTCTTTTACCAATGTTCTCAATAAGACATCATCTATTCTATGTTTTTGTTTTGAATGAATAAAAGCCATGATGAATTCAATTTATGCTTAACGTAGTTCCTTACTCGTTAATTGCCTTGTCAGAACTTCTGCCCATTGTAATACCTACCTGGGCATCATTAATGACACTCTTTCTAAATCCCCCTTGATTCTGCTAATTTCAAATGATTACCTTTAATACCCTTAGTATTCTTTATCACTGAACTAAACTCATCTAAATCAATAAATGCAATAGAGACTCAACTGAAATACGCAGAGTGTTTTCTTTCTGGTATACCTGCCTCCCTACTGGTCAAAAATGTTTTCTGAAATATGCTTCCAACAGGAATGAGCCAGACACCATCTTGATGAAGAGATTTGCACATGTAAAAACTTCCAGAAGGATGCAGAGTAGATAGATTAAGTTATAAATTCATTTGCAATACTGATTTCTCCTAGTGCTGTCATTTTCAATGATCTGCAAGGAGCAGCCAAACTGATGATGAAGGGTTTTGTTTAATCAAAAGCTTATATTGAACTAAGATGCTTCTATATATGAGAGATAATGGGAACTGCAGATGCTAGAGAATTCCAAGATAATAAAATGTGAGGCTGGATGAACACAGCATCTCAGGAGCACAAAAGCTGACGTTTCGGGCCTAGACCCTTCATCAGAGAGGGGGATGGGGAGAGGGAACTGGAATAAATAGGGAGAGAGGGAGAGGCGGACCGAAGATGGAGAGTAAAGAAGATAGGTGGAGAGAGTGTAGGTGGGGAGGTAGGGAGGGGATAGGTCAGTCCAGGGAAGACGGACAGGTCAAGGAGGTGGGATGAGGTAAGTAGGTAGCTGGGGGTGTGGCTTGGGGTGGGAGGAAGGGATGGGTGAGAGGAAGATCCGGTTAGGGAGGCAGAGGCAGGTTGGACTGGTTTTGGGATGCAGGGGGTGGGGGGGAAGAGCTGGGCTGGTTGTGTGGTGCAGTGGGGGGAGGGGACGAACTGGGCTGGTTTAGGGATGCAGTAGGGGAAGCGGAGATTTTGAAACTGGTGAAGTCCACATTGATACCATATGGCTGCAGGGTTCCCAGGCAGAATATGAGTTGCATCATTGTGGCAGTGCAGGAGGCCCATGATGGACATGTCATCTAGAGAATGGGAGGGGGAGTGGAAATGGTTTGCGACTGGGAGGTGCAGTTGTTTGTTGCGAACTGAGCGGAGGTGTTCTGCAAAGCATGCTACACTTGTCCACACACCTCCTCCCTCACCCCCATCCCAGGCACCAAGTTGACATTCCACATTAAGCAGAGGTTCACCTGCACATCTGCCAATGTGGTATACTGCATCCACTGTACCCGGTGCGGCTTCCTCTACATTGGGGAAACCAAGCGGAGGCTTGGGGACCGCTTTGCAGAACACCTCCGCTCAGTTCGCAACAAACAACTGCACCTCCCAGTCGCAAACCATTTCCACTCCCCCTCCCATTCTTTAGATGACATGTCCATCATGGGCCTCCTGCACTGCCACAATGATGCCACCCGAAGGTTGCAGGAACAGCAACTCATATTCCGCCTGGGAACCCTGCAGCCATATGGTATCAATGTGGACTTCACCAGTTTCAAAATCTCCCCTTCCCCTACTGCATCCCTAAACCAGCCCAGTTCATCCCCTCCCCCCACTGCACCACACAACCAGCCCAGCTCTTCCCCTCCACCCACTGCATCCCAAAACCAGTCCAACCTGTCTCTGCCTCCCTAACCGGTTCTTCCTCTCGCCCATCCCTTCCTCCCACCCCAAGCCGCACCCCCAGCTACCTACTAACCTCATCCCACCTCCTTGACCTGTCCGTCTTCCCTGGACTGACCTGTCCCCTCCCTACCTCCCCACCTACACTCTCTCCACCTATCTTCTTTACTCTCCATCTTCGGTCCGCCTCCACCTCTCTCCCTATTTATTCCAGTTCCCTCTCCCCATCCCCCTCTCTGATGAAGGGTCTAGGCCCGAAACGTCAGCTTTTGTGCTCCTGAGATGCTGCTTGGCCTGCTGCGTTCATCCAGCCTCACATTTTATTATCCTGCTTCTATATATGAGCAATGTAATAGAGTTTCTGCTGGGAATTAGACATGAGTGGGAGAATGAAAAGAGGTTACTCTTAGCAAGACCAGTTGCTCAAATGTGGAGGTAGAGGAGAGAAGGGGTTCTCAGCACAAGACCATTAGACCACAAGAGCATAAGGCATAGGAGTGGAAGTAAGGCCATTCGGTCCATCAAGTCCACTCCGCCATTTAAATCATGGCTGATGGGCAGTCCAACACCACTTCCCTGCACTCTCCCCGTAGCCCTTGATTCCTTTTGAGATCAAGAATTTGTCGATCTCTGCCTTGAAGGCATCCAACGTCCCGGCCTCCACTGCACTCCGTGGCAATGAATTCCATAAGCCCACCACTCTCTGGCTGAAGAAATGCCATCTCATTTCAGTTTTAAATTTACCCCCTCTAATTTTAAGGCTGTGCCCACAGGTCCTAGTCTTCCCACCTAATGGAAACAACTTCCTAGCGTCCACCCCTTCTAAACCATACATTATCTTGTAAGTTTCTATTAGATCTCCCCTCAACCTTCTAAACTCTAATGAGTACAACCCCAGGATCCTTAGCCGTTCATCATGTCAAGTTAAGTGTTTAAATAACGGTTGCTTACCTTCCCAACTGCTTCTTGGCTCCGATTTCACTTCCACCCGGCTCCCACCGCTCTCCGCTGAAGAAAAGACCATATTCATAGTAAGGTAATGGGGAGAGGATAGCCTCGTGGTATTATCGTTGGACTGTTAATCCAGAAGTGCAGTGTTCTGGGGATATGGTAGATGGTGGAATTTGAATACGATTATTAGAAAAAAATTTGTGATTACGAGTTGGTTGATTACATTGAAACTATTGTTGATTGTCAGGAAACCCATATCTGGAGCACTTCCTTATCTTGAGGAGCTTATATGAGATTCCAGAGCCCAGCAATAGAGTTGGCTCTTAACTGCCCTCTGAGCAACTAGGAATGGGCAATAAATCCTGGACAGCAATGCCCACATCCTGTGAATGAATAAAACATAAAGAAAATATTTGGGGAGCAATTTTCTTCCATTAATTTTTGATAACAGCCTGCGCTGTTATGAAGATTAAGACTTGAAAGGAACAAATAGTGATCCAAGCAAAGGTATAGGATGATAAAAATAATTATCAAACTAATTTCAGTAGACAATATTTCAAATCACAATAGAAGCTCATGAACAACTAATAAACAAATAACATTATACAGAATAACATCAAACATCAAAGAAAACTTACAACGTGATTTGTTTCAATTTAATTGTTTTGTAATTTTGTTAATAACCCACAGATTCGGACTCCTCATAATCTAGTTTTGTGTTTTATCTTGTAAACTACATGAAAGCTATCTGTTTCAACCAGCTTCAAACCAAAAGATCAAACCAATGGTCTGCATGATATCTGAAAAATTGAATCTTTCACATAGTCCAGAATCTTGATTTTTTAAAAAATTTTAACCCACTGATCCTTCCCCTTTCCAAGCTCTCAGTTTTAACTCAACCAGGAGATTAAAATGTTCCATATTTCCTCAATGATACTCAAAATACCGTCATCCCCGCTCATTCCTGGAGCACTCATCAGATACTCTGGGGTAAAGATATAACCACACTGATGTGGAGCAACATCCAACTGCATAGGAAAGAACAAAGTAAAAGGAACGTTCTTGTTTTTCAAGGACCACCATATCCCCCCCTGCTCAGTGGTTGAAAACGTCCTCGACTGCATCTCTCACGTTTCCCGCACCTCAGCCCTCATTCCCCCTCCCCGCAATAAACACAAAGACAGAATTCCCCTTGTCCTCACATATCATCCCATTAACATCTGATTTAATGCATCATTCTCCGCCACTTCCGCCACCTGCAATCTGACACCACTAGAAGGATATATTACCCTCCCACCCTTATCTACCTTCCAGAGGGACCATTCTCTCTGTGACTCCCTCATCCGCTCCACATTCACCACTATCCCCACAACCCCCGGCACCTTTCCCTGCAACAGAAGGAGGTGCTCCATCTGCCCCTTCACCTTCCCCCTCACCCCCATCCCAGGCCCCTAGAAAACCTTCCACATTAAACAGATGTTCACCTGCACATCTGCTGATGTGGTCTATTGTATCAATCGTTCCTGATGTGGCCTCCTCTACATCGGGGAGACCAAGCAGAGGCTCGGAGACCATTTTGTGGAGCACCTATGCTTGGTTTGTGACAAACGACAACACCTCCCAGTCACGAACAACTTCAACTCCCCCTCCCACTCCCTGGTGACATGCACATCCTAGGCCTTCTCCAGTGTCACAATGATGCCACTTGGAAACTGGAGGAACAGCACCTCATATTCTGCCTTGGAAGCCTACAACCCAATGGTCTCAATGTGGGCTTTACTAGCTTCAAAATCTCCCCACTCCTGACTTCATTCCAAGACCAGCATCCCGCTCCCCCGTCCCTGCCTCCTTGACCTGTCCACCTTCTCTCTCACCTATCTGCTTCTCCCAACTCACTGACCAATCCCCACTCCCACTTCCTACCTACACTCACCTTTATGAGCTTCATCCCTGCCTACTTGACCAGTCCATCTTCTCTCCACCTATCTGTTTCACTATCTACCTGCTATCACTGCTCCATCACATCTCTATTTATTTCAGAGCCCTCTTCCCTTCCCCCATTTCCAAAGTAGGGTCCCAACCCAAAATGTCAGCTTTCTTGCTCCTCTGATGCTGCCTGGCCTGCAGTGTTCATCCAGCTCCATACCTTGTTATCTCAGACTCCAGCATTGGCAGTTCCAACTTTCCCAAAGTAAAGGCTTGCCTTTCTTACGCTTTTTTGTCCATGTGTTCAGAAAAAGTGATGGTCATGGATTGGTTACTCGCTGCATTATCAGGTCTGTGTGTGTTCACAAAATGTACTTACCACACCCTACCCCCTCCTCCACTCACCACCAACAGACAGAACCTGTATGAATTTCAAACTGTTACGAGTCCCTAGAAAAAGTCTCATATTCTAAATGATTGATAAATGTTATCGAGGTGCATCCTCACACTGTTGATACTTCACTCCTGTCATCACAATGGTGATACCATGAAATCAGAAGATTTGAAAATTCCCTTTGTGTGTTCGTTCCCATCGGTGTCTTGATAATTACAAAGATTTGCACCTTGGCATGTTTCCTGACCTCTTATAATCAGTCTATTGTTCTTTTTATTTCTTATATCCTGTCTTAAAATATTCTATTCTGAAGTGATTAATCAGGTTTTCCTGACTTGCTTTCACTCCTAATCCAGGTGTTTACACAAAGATCAAGCTATGTGGTAAAACAATCGTCAATCTGATTTAACATATCAAGTCTTATGTACAATCTCAGACAACAAAGTATGGAGCTGGATGAACACAACAGGCCCAGCAGCATCTCAGGAGCACAAAAGCTGACGACGTTTCAGGCCTAGACCCTTCATCAGAAAAAATGTACAATCTGATTGCATTAGAGATGTAACTCTAGTGATAATATGCAGTCAAAAGTAAGCAGTTGCATCATCAATTGAGGTTGGTCAGTCCAGTATTACAGACCAATGTTTGAGACATTTTTGATTCTCAAAAAGAGCCTAGAACGGAAATCTGCTAACTGCTTCACTCATGCCTGTGACCACAAAGCAGGACAAGAACAATATTTTCAGCATCGTGACAACAGTCATGACTGTTAACTGCTACACAGCAACTATCCTCTGCGCTGCCTCTAGAAATAACATCTCAAGGTTCATAGTACACTGCTGCATAAGGGAAGTTACTGAGGCTCTAACCTTGCCAGAGACGTGTAACTGGAATGAGCATGAAGTTTTTCTGTAGGGTGCAAGTTTCCATTGGCTGTATGCCTGTTACATTTTGTATATTTGATGTGAAACTAGCAGTTTTCATGCAATTAATGAGTTTATACTTCCTCAATGTGTAACTGGAGTGTAAACATAGGCAATTAATCTTACAGATGAACAGCTATTATCATGGCAGTGACCACAATTCCTTACCTCTGTGACAACAATCTATGCCCCAAATTGCAAATCCAAGCATTGCAAATCCAATGTTAGTGTTATTCATTGTTGTATTGTCTGCATAAATCAAGGAACTAATTAGCAACGTGTTTACAGCATGTGCAGGTGTTCTAGTGGGCTACATTTTATGACTGCACAGGAGGTCAGGCTTATTGTGCAACATCATATTGCTTTAAGTGGCCTCCTAGTTAGGTAACATGACAAGTTAGAATTAAAAAGAAAGCAATCTAAGCCCTTCAATCGTAAATGTCAATCTTTACCAACATTTGGGATTTAAAAGAGAATTATAAGGTATGAACTCCCCCAAGGCAATAAAACATATCCATAATTTTGGTTTGGAATCCTGCTGAAATAGAAAACTGACCAATACTGAGGGTTACACTTCCACAAAAATAATTATAGTGTACTCTGGCAGTATCCTAAAACAACACCTTCTACTGCCTGAAAGATACACAGAGGGTTCTGACAGTATTCAGCTGACTGAGTCACAAAATCTATGGTCATTGTGCATGAAAGGCTGTAGAGCAGAAGCATAAAGAAATAGAGCAGGTGGAAAAGTGGATTGTGGAAAGGAAGAAGTGCCATGCGAAGTACAAGAACACAAAGAGAAAAGAAGGATGTAATGTAGACCATGCATTTCTGTCCAGCTTTTCTATGATCTTTAAAAATGAGTGCTGCAAGTAATCTGAAATACCCCTCTAAACTGATCAACAGTCTCACACTTCCCTCCAAAGTATAGCCCTTTTCAAAACACAAGCAAATTTAAAGGCCTCAGTTGCCATCCAGTTTTTTTTTGTTCATTCATGGGATACGGGTATCGCTGGCCAGACAAGCATTTATTGCTCTTCTCTATTTGCCCAGAGGACAGTTTAGAGTCAACAACATTTTTGCGGGCCTAGAATCACATGTAGGCCAGACCAAATAAGGATGGCAGATTTCCTTTGCTGAAGGACATTAGTGAACCACTTGGGTTTTCCCGACAAATGCTATGGAAGGTTTGAGTTAGGGATAGGCTAGGGCCCTTTTCACTGAAGCATAGGTGGTTGAGAGGCAACCCTAAAGAAGTCTGTAAAAAATGAGGGATATAGATAGAGTTAATTTTAATTGTCTTTTTCCTAAGATGGGAGATTCTAAGACTAGGGGTACATGTTTAAGGTGAGTAGAGAGAGATTTAAAAAAGACATGAGGGGCAAATTTTTTACACAGAGGATGGTTCGTGTGGAGAATGAACTTCCTGAGGAAGTACAGGTGTGGGTACATTTACAGCATTTAAAAGACATTTAGGTAAGTACATGAATAGTAAAGGCTTGGAAGGTTATGTGCCAGAAACAGCAGGATGAGACTATGTTCAGCATGGACTGGTTGGATCAAAGGGTCTATTTCTGTATGACGTGAGTCTATGACCATGACTCTATGGCAATGGTTTCATGGTGATTATTAAGCTTTCAATTCCAGATTTTTTATTGGATTCAAATTCCACCATCTGCTATGCTGGGATTGTTGTTGTTTAGGCCAACAACAAAAATTTTGTTCACTCTAAACTGTCCTCTGGGCATCTAGAGATGAACATAGAAACATAGAACATAGAAAAGTACAGCACAGTACAGGCCCTTTGGCTCACGACATTGTGCCGTGGAATAATCCAAATCCAAAAATAAATTAACCTAACCTATATTTCCCTCAATTCACTGCTGTCCATGTGCATGTCCAGCAGTTGCTTAAATGTCACTAATGACTCCGCTTCCACGGCTACCACTGGCAAATTATTCCATGTGCTCACAACTCTCCGGGTGAAGAACCTCCCTCTGACGTCTCCTCTATACCTTCCTCCTAAAACTATGACCCTTCATGGCAGTCAATCCTGCCCTGGGGGAAAGTCTCTGGCTATCGACTCTATCCATGCCTCTCATTACCTTGTACACCTCGATCAGGTCACCTCTCTTTCTCCTTCTCTCCAGAGAGAAAAGTCTGAGCTCAGTCAACTTCTCCTCATAAGACAAGCCCTCCAGTCCAGGCAGCATCCTGGTAAACCTCCCTTGCACTCTCTCCAAAGCCTCCACATCTTTCCTATAATAGGGCGATCAGAACTGGACACAATATTCCAAGTGTGGTCTCACCAGGGTTTTGTAGCGCTGCAGCATAACCTCGCGGCTCTTGGATGGGCAATAAATGCTGGTCTTTCCAGTGATACCCACATTCCATGAATGAATAAAAAAAATCTGGGTGGCACCTGAGGCCACTGTCTGCTATGCTGGGATTTGAGCCTAGGTCCCCAGAATATAGCCTGGGTTTTTGGATTAACAGTCGAGCAACAATGCCACTAAGTTATCACTTCTCCATAACGACGGCCATATTTAACCATGTCCCACTCCTGGGAAGGCAACAGAAAGTCCACATTCTGTTTCCTCCCCAATCCTACACACCCTGCTGCTTCTCAGCCACATTAAATTCCCCCAGATGGTTCTCCTGTTTCAATCTAAGTGCCACCCAATATAAAAATGATTTTTCTGCAACAACTATAATGGTAAAATCACAATCTAAACCCAGTTGGACGACCAATAATGCAGAATGAAAATGTTCAGCCTCTTTAACTTTCAATGCTCTATGTCAAATAGAAATAGCTTACAGTGTATTCTTTTCACTGTGAACATTGTTTCAGTCTCTGGGTAAACATATTTCCTAAACATTATAATTTATAAATTTGTCGTAATTACTGACCTTAGTATTATTTTTTTCTACGTAGAATTGAAATGCTGCATTTGCAAATCTATAATTATTATTCAAATGAAAATTGGGGATTTTTTCAGAGGTTGATTTTAAATTTCTTATGCAAAAGGGTTAATTATTTTAATGTGATTTTTTCTGAAAATTGCAAACAGACGAATCAGGACAGGAGTGGACTATTCAGTGCTTCTATCCCACTTTATCATTCACTGAAGAGTCGTGGTCGATCTGATTGTAACCTTTTACTCTTCTAACCTCCAATGGATACAAATTTAGATTGGTCAACCTTTCCTCAAAGGACTTGTCCATTATGTGTACTAATCTAGTAAACCTTTTTTGAACTGAGTCTGAAACATTCACATATTTTGTTGCAAATTGCTTTTTTTTCATTCTATACCCTCTATAGATTTGTTGTAAATGTATCAAAATGCCAACAATAAGTGCTGCTTTGTAATGTTGTGCAAAATATCACATCCTATCGAATAGTTGAATTAATAGAGAATTCTTCTATTTTCACTTTATAAGATTTAAACAGGATAGTGAAGAAGGTGTTTGGTGTGCTTGCCTTTATTCGTCAGTGCATTGAGTATTGGAGTTGGCAGGTCACGTTGCGGCTGTACATGACATTGGTTCGGCCACTTTTGAAGTATCGCGTGCAATTCTGGTCTCCCTACTATAGGAAGGAAGTGAAACTTAACAGGGTTCAGAAAAGATTTGGAAGAATGTTGCCAAGATTGGAGGTTCCGCACTATAGGGAGAGGCTGAACAGGCTGGGGCTATTTTCCCTGGAACATTGGAGGTTGAAGGGTGACCTTACAGATGTTTATAAAATCATGAGGGGCATGGATAGGGTGAATAGTCAAGGCCTTTTCTCTGGGGAGTCCAAAACTAGAGGGCATAGGTATAAGTTGATAGCTGAGAGTTCATGCGCTGCCTCTCCTGTCTGCAGAACTCAGTTCCAAAAATGTTACTGCATGTAATTCCATCACTTTTATCTGAAACGGAACACAACTGTTTGAAACCGTGATTTCTATTTGCCCATGAGCTGAGCTTCCAACCCTATAAGTTGAGCCAGGATTCCGTTGGTTGTATCCTCACCTCAGAGTTCAAAACCAATTATTTTACTTACAGTTTTGAAGCCTGGTCTTTTTACAAACCTGAAGGTGGTATCTATCGTGCAACTTGGTTCCTGTTGCCCGCAGCATAATGGAAGAGATCCATTGCCTGCAAATTCTTACTGCAGTTAAGAATGTTGGCACCACTTCAACCTGTTGGGTGACATGCTGCCAGGATAGTGTCTGTTCAGAGCCTTCTGGTGAACTCAAGAGATGTCCACTGTATATCTTTTCAGGAACAGAACATCATGTGGGGCTGGCCTGGAAGCAGACTGGAGCAGGGAAACTCAACAATTGGTGTTAGCTAGTTGTAGCACTTCTATAAGTGGTGCTACACAAGCTAATATTTTGGTCTCAGTGTCCTCCTCACAGCCTGTTTTCATATTTAGCTTTATATGGGGAGGCAATGGCCTAATGGTACTATTTGTAGACTAATACTCCACAGACCTAGGTAATGGCCTGGGAACCTGGGTTCAAATCAATGGCAGTTCCATGGCGACCATACTGGAACTAGCTTGAATTAATTGAATTTTTAAAGTTTCAAATTCCATGTTGGGATTTCAACTTTTGTACCCAGAGGAATCGCAACACAAGTTCAGTGGTAATAAGCAATCACAAAGGTTCAGAAAAATCTGTCTATGATTTTGTCAATTTTGTGATGATTTACTCACATTCCTCTGAGCATAGCATGATTCTTGAGTTGGTAGAAAAACCGAAGATGGCTTGCCCACCTTCACATCTGTTGAGGCCTTTAATTGGCTAATTAAAGTCACTTCCTGCCTGACCACAATTGTTCAGCTAGATTAAATGAACTAATGTTTTAAAAGGAGCCAGTTTAACCAAACTTTGTTGAGTTCATGATCAAGTACGTTTGTTGATACTAAATGCGAGAGGAAAAAATAGCGCAACATATAACATGTTAGAAATGAGAGGTGCTCTCAAAAATAGAGTTAAAATGATATACAGACCAATCTTTCAGTTGGGCGACGGTTGTTTTGGTGAATGGCTGGTTTCAAGATGCTCGACCTTGCAGGTTAATTAAAATTCCTTTGCACTGTTTCCTTTGAATAGCAGTTTCGCTTGCTTTCTGACTTCCAGCAAATAGATACTTCCTTTATTTTTACCTGCAGTACAGGGACGATTACAGGTTTTCTCTGCTGTGACATAGAACATTGAATGTAGAACAGTACAGCACAGTACAGGCCCTTCAGCCCATGATGTTGTGCCGACTTATTATCCTACTAAGATCATTCTACTCTGCATACCCGACATTTTCCTCTATGCGCCTATCCAAGAGTAGTTTAAAAGTCTCTAAAGTATCTGACTCCACTGCCACTACCTGCAGCAGATTCCATGCACCCACCACTGTCTGTATGAAGAGCCTACCTCTGATATCTCCCCTATACCTTCCTCCAATCACCTTAAAATTATGCCCCCTTCATAATAGTCATTTTCATCCTGGGAAAAAGCCTCTGACTATCCACCGTATCTATGCTCTGAGCATCTTATAAACCTTTATCAAGTCACCACTCATCCTTGGGAGTAGATGCTTCTTGGCCTGCTGTATTCATCCAGCTCTACACTTTGTTGTCTCGGATTCTCCAGCATCTGCAGTTCTTCCTATCACTACACATCCTTCTTCGCTCCAATGAAAAAAGCCCGAGCTCCCTTAAGTTTTCCTCATAAAACCAGCCCTCTAGTCCAGGCAGCATCCTGGTAAATCTCCTCTGCTACCTCTCTGAAGCTTCCACATCTTCCCTATAATGACATGACCTTCGCAGTACATACTTTTGGTCCAAGCACATTCACAGACCAGATTTAATCTCCAGACCTTGTGTATTCTTGAAAAAAAAAATGTACACATGTGCTCTTTTTTTCCATCATGTTAACAGGATGTAACTCACAGGAGATTATAGTTCAGTTTGCAGTATATTTTACTTTTTGTAAACCATCTCTTTGAAGTTCCAATGGCACCCACGAGGTGTGACATTCCACAGCTTCCCTCAAAGCTAGGGATAATTCACATAGGTCTTCCATACTGTCACTGAACCATAATGCTCAGATTTTACATTTTCGGTCATCTTTTGGGTAGATATCCATGTCTTAAAAATGTTATATCAAAAGCTCTATATATGTGTGGTGTGCAGAGATTATGATCAATCAACAAGACATCTATAAGATCTTAATAAATATTGTGTCTACAATGTTGCTCTAAGAACTCTGATGATACCTCAACGATAATCTAAGGTAATTGATGCAATTTGATTTTAAAACAAATTTGAATATATAGTTTAAATACTCTGAAGTATGTTTGCAAAGACTACTTTTAGTATTTCGTAAGTCATTGATTTCTTATTGCCATTAATTTAGTACACTGAGCAAACTCCTGTAATGATTTTCACTGGCTATAACATATATTTGGTCGGGACGCACAATGGCGCGACCCAATCCCTAAAAACTGCACCGGGGTGCTATTGTCGCCGAGGAACGCGAACTCAGACGATTAGCTCATCATTAATGTTATCTGCGAAATTGAGGGGCACAGACCGATTCGGGGCTTTTATTGAACATCATTTCAACCACATGCACCGCGCATATACATATCATAACATTTGAGACTTCCCGCCATTGTTATTGTGATCAGGTCACCCATCGATATTCTGGAGATACCTAACCTCTGGAGGGTATTTGCACTTTTATCATAGATGAGACCACGGCATGATATTATCACCAGAGTTTGCTTTATCGTCGAGATACTGTGGCCAGTCGCTGTCAAATACCTGAGCGTTGCAGCTACCACTTCATCACTACCATACTTCTCAATCTTCATCTTCCATGTTTCCTCCAATCGTGATTCCAGTGGCACTGCAACATCACAAATATAGGCAGTCTCACCCTCAATCATGATGATATCTGGTTTGCAGAACGAGACTCTCAATGGTATTCGCGGCTCAACCATCACCTCAACCTCCTTTAGCTGTCGCATCTGTCGCACTAGTTGTTTCACTACACGATTATGTCGTGCACAGCGCGCATCATGTGTAATCTCACAGCTCTGCAATATATGATGGAGAGTTTCCGGACTGCCACAGTTCCCCCGACATTTACAGTCACCCTGACCACAAGCTCCTCGAGATCTTCGGACTTTCGTCGAAAGCGACCCTGTTCTCAATTGGGTAGCTCTTATAAAGAGTCTCGGGAACATCCTCTCATTCTTCAGTAGCCATCTATGCGACTCCTGATCTACCCTCATGCCCTGTAGTATCTTGCAATCCGTGTGCGACACCAGACGTCTCTTCCATTCTTCCTTAACTTCTTCCACTGTAGAAACCTCCACTCCTCCAACCCTACCAGGTTTAGTCATTTCTCTACATACTGATTGGAAAGATCCCAGTGTCACCAACGCACGGATCCAGGGTATATCCTTGGCCAAGAGACGTTCCAGTCACCTCCCCTTCTTAATCGGGATTATAGCTGAAAAAGAAGGAATCCCAAGACCACCATCTCTTAAGGTAGAATGTATAAATCCAATGGGGGCATCTTTCGGGAGACGAAGCCAGGTCCTGATTGACTGTCTAATCTGTCGATCTAAGGCCTTCAAGGTATTTCGATGAGCCTCACCTAATGTTAAGGTATATTTCATCTTCGGTATTAAATAGGAACGGACAATTTCCACCCGTTGTTGTGGTTTCAAGGGGGCCCGAGTAACCTCCTGAAGCATATCACTAAGGATCTTCTTATGCGGTACTGGCGCTCGTCCCTTCCAGCTTAACTGGATTCCAAGATATTTGTTCTGGTCAGTTGGACCCATCGCTGGAATCTCCATGCCCTGTACCATGATATTCATCCCTCTAACGGCTACCTTCTTGTTCTTCTTAGAACCAACGATTGAGAGAGTCCTCGATTTTTCCGGATTGATCATCATTCCGGCCATATCCAAAGATGTCGATAGCTTGGATAGTTTCTCCCGCAAACGCTGCTCATTCTCCGCCATCACCATCAGATCATCCGCATAGGCAACCACATCCACTTTTTCTCCCGCAAATAGATAACCTATACTGCGGTCGGCTAATTCGATCACCTCATCCATTGCCATAATAAATAGCAACGGAGATAACGGATCCCCTTGCCTCACCCTGCTACCAGCTCTAATCGTAGAGCTACCTAATAGGGCTTCTGCACCCTCATAGCCACTCTTCAATAAAGTCACCAGTGGGGGAGGTGCCCCGAATCCCGCCGCCGACCTGAAAATCGTATCATGGGCGACCAGATCAAATGCTTTCGAAAGATCGACGAAAGCGCAAGATAAGTTGTCAAATCTTGCCCGAGCCTCACGTAATACAGCCGTTACGAATTGTGTAGCTTCAAATGTTCCATCCGTTCTTAAAAAGCCGAATTGAAACGACGGCAAATTCAGACAGTTCATCCATCTCTCAGCCAGGATCTTATGAAGCACCCGGAGCACCACCGACGTCACATTTATCGGTCTCAAATTTGAGGGATGATCAATTTTTCCCTCTGTCTTCGGGACCAATGTTATTCAGGATGCACGAAGCCTCTTCGGGACATATTCCAAAGCCATAATGATGTTAAAATATGCAGCCCACACATTCACGTTCGCTGCTGCCATCTGCTCGGCTGATATCCTATCAACACCTGGTGCTGTACCCTTAGAAGCCGTTATGGCTTTCCTCACATCCTCTCCTTCACATGGAGCGACTAAATCCCATCGTTCTTCCAGGATTTTCCGAATCGGTCTATCATCCTTTTTCGGCTCGCGTGACAAGGGACCCTCCCAATATTGTAATGTATCTTCGGGCCAACCCTTATCGGCAGCGACCATGTCCCGCCACTCCCCACGCAGGATGGTCTTAACAATATCACCCCTCCGTTTTACCCAGTGAGCTTGGACATGAGCATACTCCTTCCGTCGTCGCTGCTTAGCATTAAGTCGTTGCTTACTTCCCACTGTTACCCAAACTTTAGATGGTACCCATTTCACCTGCAAGTTCTCATCGGCATGTTCATCCAATATTTTCCTTGCTTCTGTCAGCGAGCACTCCCCTCGGATGATCCGCTCGACCAATCGCCGTAATACAAGGCATCCAAACATCTCCACATGAACATCTCGTAGCTGTTGGCTAGCCGCTTCAAATAAACAATTACGCCAACCCTCACACGTTACCAAAGGATGTTCTTCTTGAGATTCCGTGCGGGCTTCTCGAGTCTCTCCTCTTTCCGGGGTTATACCAGGTGTCATCACCGTTAGATGTTGCTCTCGTTCCGTTATATCCCTATCGCTAACGGTGGGCTCCGGGTCCTGTGTCAACACGGTGGCTACTCTATGATCCCGGGGTTCTGTTACCTTCAATTTCTCACCCGATATTGTGACGGGGGTCTGTCCTCCCTCTGTTGTGTGCAATGACACTTCCAATACCGGGCTTCGTTCTTCCAATTCCGGCCAACCAATGGATCTAAATCTAGCGCGCACAGCCTCTGACGACCGTCCTAATTGCTCAGCCAAAGATTGATAGACCACCTTTTTATCCATACCAGGCCTCCAATGGGTGGCAGTATAATCTCTTATCCGCTCATCCTCATATGCCTCCCATCTCCTCTTAACCACTTTCATAGCCTCCAACTTCTTTTGGTTGTCTACTTCAGCATGTTGTCGTAGCTGATGCTGGGATAGTCCGATCTTTGTGCCAAAGGCAGCTTGACATATTTCATGCTTCCAGATTGGCACGGCTCTAGTCTCACCCTCTGCAAAATGTGTTCTCCTATGTCCATTGAGTCCAGATCTCGATCTGTACTCCTTTCCGCAATGTTCACAGATAAACATCGCAGTTCCTCTTTGACTGCTGTGTGCCGAAGCAGTGGCCTCGGGCTTATCTATGTCTTGATGTGACGTAGCACAGCAGTGGAATGTCTTGGGGGGGGAGCTAGCCCCCCCAGACGTGGTCAGTCGGCACTTGGTCAGGCAGAGCCTGCTTCCAGGGGAACCACGAGGAGGTGGCTGACCTGTAACTAGATGTCATAGTTACATTGAAGGTCCTTGTTTCACCGGATACTGTGACAATTGTGAAAAATGTCATTTGTTTTTTTCTATTAAAAGTGATTAAAATTGATTTATCATTTTAACCTTTGTGGAGCAGCTAACGTTTCAAGGTTTTAAGCAGTCCCCAAGCCTCCGCTTGGTTTCCCCAATGTAGAGGTGCACTGCACCCGGTGTGGCTTCCTCTACATTGGGAAAACCAAGTGGAGGCTTGGGGACCGCTTTGCAGATCACCTCCGCTCAGTTCGCAACAAACAACTGCACCTCTCAGTCGCAAACCATTTCCACTCCCCCTCCCATTCTTTAGATGACATGTCCATCCTGGGCCTCCTGCAGTGCCACAATGATGCCACCCGAAGGTTGCAGGAACAGCAACTCATATTCCGCCTGGGAACCCTGCAGCCCAATGGTATCAATGTGGACTTCACCAGTTTCAAAATCTCCCCTTCCCCCACCGCATCCCAAAACCAGCCCAGTTCGTACCCTGCCCCCACTGCACCACACAACCAGCCCAGCTATTCCCCTCCACCCACTGCATCCCAAAACCAGTCCAACCTGTCTCTGCCTCCCTAACCTGTTCCTCCTCTCACCCATCCCTTCATCCCACCTCAAGCCGCACCTCCATTTCCTACCTACTAACCTCATCCCACCTCCTTGACCTGTCTGTCTTCCCTGGACTGACCTATCCCCTCCCTACCTCCCCACCTATACTCTCTCCACCTATCTTCTTTTCTCTCCATCTTCGGTCCGCCTCCCCCTCTCTCCCTATTTATTCCAGAACCCTCACCCCATCCCCCTCTCTGATGAAGGGCCTAGGCCCGAAACGTCAGCTTTTGTGCTCCTGAGATGCTGCTGGGCCTGCTGTGTTCATCCAGCCTCACATTTCATTATCTTGGATTCTCCAGCATCTGCAGTTCCCATTATCTCTCATAAAGTGAATAAATTGGATTTACAATTTGAATCATAGTTTCCTTTGTTATTCATCCACCTCCTCAGTTGATCTAAACAAGGCTATTTTAAAAAAACTCTTCCCTTATAGATAGCATTCTTTCCGCACCGCTGACTTGTAGCATTCAGACAAATGTAATAGCTGCTGTTACAGTAATGTTTAAATGGTGGTTCATATACCTGTGACTCTCACAATATCCTGGTCCCTCACATTGGGACACCCTATCATTGATATACATGGGTCAGGGCTAAACCTTGTTTATAACCCCTGTCACTGTGCATTATTGAAAGAGAAACATGCATATGTATCTCTCAATCAGTGTACTGTCTTTGTTTACCATCATGTTCACAATCTGAGTTAGTCCTCTCAGATTACAAATGCAGTGTATTTTCTCTATGTGATGCTTCATTAACACCTCATCAGGTTTGACATTCCAGAGCTTCTCTCTCCAGGCAGGCACTGAATTTACATCTGCAGTCAGGATTGGCAGTGTGTCCTTTTATCTCAGATAAAATATGTTGTAATTGAAGTTCGTTTTGGCAGTTGTCTTGAAATGTGTGAGCGTCTCTATGACAGTGTTAAATCTGTGAGAGACATGGTTTAGTGATAATAGGAACCGCAGATGCTGGAGAATCCAAGATAATGAAATGTGAGGCTGGATGAACACAGCAGGCCAAGCAGCATCTCAGGAGCACAAAAGCTGACGTTTTGGGCCTAGACCCTTCATCAGAGAGGGGGATGGGGTGAGGGAACTGGAATAAATAGGGAGAGAGGGGGAAGCGGACCAAAGATGGAGAGAAAAGAAGATAAGTGGAGTGGAGAGTATAGGTGGGGAGGTAGGGAGGGGATAGGTCAGTCCAGGGAAGACGGACAGGTCAAGGAGGTGGGATGAGGTTAGTAGGTAGATGGGGGTGCGGCTTGGGGTGGGAGGAAGGGATGGGTGAGAGGAAGATCCGGTTAGGGAGGCAGAGACAGGTTGGACTGGTTTTGGGATGCAGTGGGTGGAGGGGAAGAGCTGGGCTGGTTGTGTGGTGCAGTGGGGGGAGGGGACGAACTGGGCTGGTTACGCATCATCCTCCGACACTTCCGCCATCACCAACCTCCGGATACAACGCATCATCCTCCGACACTTCCGCCATCTAAAATCTGACCCCACCACCTAAGACATTTTTCCATCCCCACCCCTGTCTGCTTTCCGGAGAGACCACTCTCTCCGTGACTCCCTTGTTTGCTCCACACTGCCCTCCAACCCAACCACACCTGGCACCTTCCCCTGCAACCGCAGGAAATGCTACACTTGCCCCCAGACCTCCTCCCTCACCCCTATCCCAGGCCCCAAGATGACTTTCCACATTAAGCAGAGGTTCACCTGCACATCTGCCAATGTGGTATACTGCATCCATTGTACCCGGTGTGGCTTCCTCAACATTGGGGAAACCAAGTGGAGGCTTGGGGACCGCTTTGTAGAACACCTCCGCTCGATTCACAATAAACAACTGCACCTCCCAGTCGCAAACCATTTCCACTCCCCCTCCCATTCTTTAGATGACATGTCCATCATGGGCCTCCTGCAGTGCCACAATGATGCCACCCGAAGGTTGCAGGAGCAGCAACTCATATTCCGCCTGGGAACCCTGCAGCCTAATGGTATCAATGTGGACTTCACCAGCTTCAAAATCTCCCCTTCCCCCACCGCATCCCAAAACCAGCCCAGTTCGTCCCCTCCCCCTACTGCACCACACAACCAGCCCAGAGTCGGGGGGGGGGGGGGGGGGGGGGGGAGGCGGTGGGGGCGGGGGGGGGGCTTCACACTTCCCTAATCACAGCAAACTGCCTGGTAAAAGCTACCAGTCCACCAGGTTGTTAAGACCCCTGAAACCACATTCTCCTCTCTCACCTCCACTGTGGTACAATGGTAATAGTAGAGATGGGATGGGCACTAAAATTACCACTACTTGATCTTGTCAGGGCCTCAATAGTCCCAAGAGCAGGCAGATGACCCAAATCCTCTACAACTTGTCGCAAAACGGAAGGCAGATTTTGGTGGGTGAGAAAGAGGCAACCTAGCCCCAAGATAATAAAATGTGAGGCTGGATGAACACAGCAGGCCAAGCAGCATCTCAGGAGCACAAAAGCTGACGTTTCGGGCCTAGACCCTTCATCAGAGAGGGGGATGGGGAGAGGGAACTGGAATAAATAGGGAGAGAGGGGGAGGCGGACCGAAGATGGAGAGTAAAGAAGATAGGTGGAGAGAGTGTAGGTGGGGAGGTAGGGAGGGGATAGGTCAGTCCAGGGAAGACGGACAGGTCAAGGAGGTGGAATGAGGTTGGTAGGTAGATGGGTGTGCGGCTTGGGGTGGGAGGAAGGGATGGGTGAGAGGAAGAACAGGTTAGGGAGGCAGAGACAGGTTGGACTGGTTTTGGGATGCAGTGGGTGGGGGGGAAGAGCTGGGCTGGTTGTGTGGTGCAGTGGGGGGAGTGGACGAACTGGGCTGGTTTAGGGATGCGGTGGGGGAAGGGGAGATTTTGAAACTGGTGAAGTCCACATTGATACCATATGGCTGCAGGGTTCCCAGGCGGAATATGTCAACCTAGCCCCATTTTTGTTTTCCTTTTATGGGCTCCACTCTCAAACCTATCTTCAAACACACTGGCAGTGACCATAACAACTGTCTGTAGAATATCGCAGAATCTTGCATTTTTTTTACTCTAACAGCTGCAATGTTCATTTCAGCAATGATATTTAATTTATGGATCCATAAGATGACACTTCCCCTTGGAGAAATAAGAGTTGTTGTTACTTAAATATTGCACAGAACAAAAAGGCAACAGAGGAAAACCACCTATACAATTTGCTACTGATCTACTAATGCACTAAATGCCAATACTTAAGCCTACAAAATTAAAATAGGCATTTTAGCAAGAAAAATTAAAACAGTTGTTATTTTAATATTAATATGACTGCCATAGGCTGCCCAACAACTGAAAACCACAGTACCAACACATACTTTACACAACGGCACATAAATCCATTGTCAGTTTCATTTATTCAGTATTTCTAAACAGTTTTAAGTGTTTTATAGTTCTGTTAACAGTTTTCACTAATGGCATTGTCCATTGGAACCTGTTCTTATCCATACCTTGACTTACCACAGTCTACTCAGTAAATAATTTTCCTCTGCTGATGTTTTTCTACAAGTGTTTCAACTGTCATTGTTTGTCTCCAGCACTTTCTCAGATTGGTCACTTTAAATACAGTGGACATTCAGCAATGATTTACAAGAGAGGGAAAATAAAATCACATGTGTGAGGTTATTGGTTGTGTAAGCATCCTGGTTCAACGAAGAGTGCAGGAGAAGCGCCAGGCATACACAGAAATGATGTATTAACCCAGTAAGCTTTTGTGCTCCTGAGATGTTGCTTGGCCTGCTGTGTTCATCCAGCTCCACACTTTGTTATCTCGGATTCTCCAGGATCTGCAGTTCCCATTATCTCTATTACACAGGACTACTTGTGTGCTAAATAGCGTATGCAACAAGTGATATTTGGCACTAAAGAATTGCACAGCTAACAGATCGGATATAGGCTCTGCAGACCTAACACATTCAATAATAAGGGATAGTGGACAATTAAACCAGGAAATACTCTACAAAAATTCCCATCCTGAACGATGGGGGAGCCCAGCTCACCAGTGTAAAAGATAAGGCTCAAACATTTGCAACAACTTCTGGTAAAAAAAAATGCTTGGGGAATGATTTTCTCTGAAGATCCCCAAAATCATACATGCCAGACCTCAGCTAATTTAATTCACTTGTGTCATATGAAGAAATGGCAGAAGACACTGAATACAGCAAATTTTATTTGCCCTGACAACATCCCAGGTCTGGTACTGAAGACTTGCACTCCAGAACTTGTCAGACCCCTAGCCAAGTTGTTCTAGTACATCGATAACACTGGCATGTATCTGGCAATGTGGAAAATTGCCCAGGTGCACACAAAAAAAGCAAGATAAATCCAACCAGGCTAATTATTGCCCCATCACCTACAATTGATCATCAGTAAAGTGAAGGAACATATTATCAACCATGCTAATGAAGTAAGATTTGCTTAACAACAACCTGCTCAGTATCTGTTTGCATTCTGCCAGGACTACTCAGCCCCTGGCCTGTTTACAGCCTTAGTTCAAACATGGAACAAATGATGAACATTAGAAAGAAGGTGAGAGTGACTGCTCATGATATCAAGGCCACGTTCGACAGCGTATGGCAGCAAGGAGCCTGAGCAAGCCACTCAGGTGTCAGGAAAATGCCAAAACATTGAAAGAAAAAAATCAAACCGGATGAACTACCCAGCGTTGAAATAGCACTGGAAACAACAATAGCAAATCTGGCCCCGTCAAACCTGCAACAGGCTCCTTACTAACATCTGGAGGTTTGTGCCAAAATTGGACGAGCAGTCCCGTAGACTATTCAAATAAACGCATGACAGAGGCATTCTCATGGGATCATACCTTACTGGCACTGACCCAGACAACACAGAATAAAGGAACAAAGTATGTATGCTGAATGTCCAGCATAAAAACAGTAAGTGCCGAGAGAAACCCAAGGGGTTTGGCAGTATCAGTGAAGACAGAAACAGATTTACCATTTTGAGGCCATTCTTAATCTATTTTGGAACTCAGTTTAATGGTGGCCATCACAATTCTGGTTTATGTCCTGTCTTATTAGCAGGAAAGACCTGTTGGAGGTGGCAATACAATGAAATAGAGTTGAGAGCGAATGGCTCCAAGAGCAGGTCAGAGGTTAGGAATCCTGCAGCAGTTCAATAAGGTTGCTTACCATCACTTTCTCAAGGGCAATTATGGGTTGGCAATTGAAGCTGGCCCAGCCACCTTCTAATTCCCCAAAACTATCTACAATACACAACTCAGGGGCATGATTGTATTCTCTCCTCTGCCCGAAGGAATGCAGCTCTAAAACCACTCAAGAAGGTTGAACAATCCAGGACAAAACAGCCCACTTGATAGGCCCCACGTCTAAAAATATCCAAGTAGTCTATCAGCGTGTACAAATGACAAGGTACATTGTAAATGCTCACCAAGGTTTCTTAGAAAACACCTTCAAAACCTATGATTTCAACTATCCCGAACGACAAAGGAGGCAGGTAATTGGGACCTCCCCACAAGATTTCCTCAAGCTGTTCATCATCCATTCTAAAGATATTGTCATTCCTTCAGCGTCACTGGGTCGAGAACCTGAAACATATTCCTTAAGAGTGTTTTGGGTGTACCTTTAACAAATGGATGGCAGCAGTCCAAGAAGGCTGCTTACCATCACTCTCTCAAGGGCAACTGTGGATGGTCAACTGATGATGACCCAGCCAGCAAAGCCCTTCATATTAAAAAATACACAATGAATTACTTCGGCTGGATTTTTCAGGGCCCCACAATCCCCGATCAAGGATTCATGTGTGTATAATCCTCAGCACTGCCCACAGCAATTTAACACTGGGAGCAGTGATATCAATCCCTACCTTTGGACAAAGCAAGCCTTAGAGAGCAGCTATCCAACCAGATAGCCAGTAATTCTGTAGTTCAAGCAGCACCAAAATAGTGTAATTCATCTGATTCTCCATTATTTTAAAGGAGGCAACAACTTTTGAATTTATTTCCAGGGGCCTTCCTTTTGGATTTTTGAATGGCAAATGTGTGTAAAGGATAAATGTTTGCGTCAGTAGCGGAACAGTAGACCAGCAGATGTGTATACTTTTCAATGACACATTGGTCAATTTATTCCAGACCAATACACATGCCTGTATTTACAAGATTAAAAAGCACTGTCTAAATTTATGACTTTTGTGAATTGTTTCATTCAGTTTTATTGAGGAGGGGGCATTGTGGTCTCAGTCTAACATGCCTTGCTGATGCAAACAAACTATTCTGGTTGACATCTGAGTTCATGATAATTTCTGTGTATTTTCCCTGAGGAGAAATATAGCACAGCTATTTCATTACACTTTTAACATCATATAACTCTAAGATATAAAACATTTAAAAATCAATTTCTATATTACTAACCTGGCAGTCACTCTCACAAATAAGCAAAGTGTTTCACTCAACACCCTTACCACTTTTTTTATATATTAACAAGACATCAATTTACCAACAATCATTTTGCCAAATATCAGACTACCCTTCATGTGTCTCTTTCTAGTGTGTCAATAAAACCAGCACAATTTATATTGGTGAATCAATGACCATGGCTGTAAAGTGGTGCCTGGACTCCCCTTGGTGCTCCATCCATTCTGTTAACATTCCAGATTAATATATTGTTGCAATTGGTTACATTGAAGCCATTGCACAGGCTCAGCAGTAAAATATTTCACCAGAAAACAGAGTTTTTTTTCAGTAGAAAGGCTAGGAATAGAATTAAAAACGTACATATTCAGACTTTAGAAAAAGTTTCCTGTTAAAGACTGTAGACATTTACATTTGTAACATATTATCTCCACTTCATGAAATAAATAAAAGCAAGTCACTCCTTTTGGACATTCATGCCCTGATTAAGTTTGCAATGTATTTAATTGGGCAGGGCATCAATCAATATGGACAGAGTATTTTAAGGGCATGAGCAACATGGTGTATGTGAGATTAAATTTTTGACATCCATCCCAATGTTAAGAGCATCTTGTTACGTCTTTTATGCATTTGCTGAGCAGTGAAATAAGATTCTCGCTAGGCAATGTGAAACTTTCAATTTCTGGGGATCATTGCTTATTGAGAGCCTCACTAACACTACAACTTGCCTCATTAATATACAACTTTCTACCCCAGCATAGGCGCTGAAGAAGATACGAGTTGAGAAAAGTTGACACGGAAATCAGTACGGATGCTCGGTGAATTCAGCCTGTGAACTCAGGTACCAGCTGGGTCATGCACTGCAAGCTAGGCAGGACCTGGCCGATACCTGATGCCAGTCGGTGAGAGCTGGAAGCCACAGACAAACATGTACAGTGAAATTGGTGTTGGTGACAATGTCAGGGTTTGGTTTGCATTCTTGTGAAATGCAAATTTTATTCATTTTGATTGGATTGTTTTTGCTGACTATAACTAAAAGCACATTTGGATGTGTTTACTTGCTTACTTGTATTTGATGATCTCCTACTGGACTGTGGCATGATAAAGGTCGGCAGTAGGCTTTGAAATCAGAGTGGCACTGACCTAGGGGGCATGTCTAGATGGGATGTAGGTGAGGATAGGTGAATCGTGTGCCATGATGGTTAAACAACACCTCATGCGACAGACTGGAGTTGTATGTGTTATAAAGTGGAGGAGTGCCTTGTTCTATAATCTGTTAAAAGGAGTGTGGGAAGGGGTATAATCCATTTTCCAGCAACTTCTAGTGGTCAAGCAAAATAAACCCCTGGCATTCACTTTACAATCAACAAGTAACAATTTACTTTTAAGAACGTAACTAAATTATTAACAAACCAAATAAAACCTTTCTAACTACTCTCAAATAAAACAAGATTCTACTGGTATATATTTCCAATTAATACAGGCCCCATCAATATAAAAGAAAAATAATAAAAATAGAATTTAATCTTTCGAAATTACAGCCAGATTACATGTCTGCTGTGCCTCCTCCGTCGAATGTTCTGTCAGGAACACTTTCTCCATTGAACTCTTCTGTTCGGAATATTAACTTGTTTTGCCATAAGTACCTTTGATTTAGATGGTGTTTTTTCTAAGACTTAGAGAAGATTGTGAGATCCAGTGGTTCTCTTTTGTGAGCTGAGAGCTGTTAACACTTGCAGATGGCAGTTCACTCTCCTGCCTTTGTCGAACTGCCCCTTCTTTTATACACTTGATGACATATGAACATTCCTTGCAATAGGATTTGCCCTAAGCTGTCAAAACCATCAGATTTAAGTGTAATTGGATTTTGATATCTGGGTGCCTGGTCCAAATTAATTAGCTAAATTCAAAACTTGTTAGCTTGATAACAAAACAAAACTGCTGCTGGACCTGCTGACTGGACAGCTTTTAGGTGTTAATGTTTCAATTCAGGAGCTCTATGCACCTGCAAACCCACAAGCTGCTTTCCACAGACATCCTTTTTGAATCTCTAAGCATAGAAAACACATATCCTTTTAAAGGGACCACATGCTGCTTTCCCAGTAGTATTTTACAAACACCAAACTCTAACGTTCTGCCTCCCAGTCCACAAATACTTTACACAACTTTGCAACATATGGGCAAGACAGTGTTAACCATGACAGTTGTGTGCGTTAAGCAGTTTGGCTTTGTGACTCCTATGCCATGAGATCATTCATGAGGGACAACACTGGACTGTCAACTGCCACACAGCATCCTTTATAAAGATGGTTAATTTATGAGAGATGTCGATCTTTGGATGGATTTCCAGTTACAGGCAAGTTGTTCTGGGAATAGTGCCTGATAAAATGGGAATGGAATTGTATGAGAGACACACCATTGCGGTAGTCAATGAGGTGAGTTTGGTAAAGACATAGTGAAAAATCTTGTTAGACCTTGCAACAAAAACCACTTCAAAATGCTCAATATAATTCAGGCGTACCCAAGATTCAGACTATAGTAATTCACTAGGGGACTTGTCTTTCTACAATAACATCAAAACCTTTTTTTAATGTATAGGATTCGATACAGATCATAATTTCAAACTTTACAGGTAATTCAAATCTTTGGAGTGTAACAGCCACTGAGGAAGATTGTCACAGACATTATAAGGACACTGATAGACTGATAGAATGAGTGTGCTGATGATAGATGAAATTTAATACAGAAATGTGTGAACTAATATGTTTTTGTTGGAAGAATGGCTTCAGACTAAACGATAAAATTTTAAAGGCGATCTAAAAAGGGAGAGGTCTGCTGTTACGTGTGCACACATATTTTCAGGAGGCAGGACAGGTTATCAAGACACTTAGTTTAGCATACAAAATTCATGAATAGGGGCATTGGGCCAGATTTTTGTGAAGGACACAGGTATGAGGTCTTTTTTTCCCCTGACTTTATGATCACTTTGCTGTTGTGAAGTAGCCCACACACTATTTGTGTCAGGGAAGCAAGCATGGATTGATGTGTGGACTGCCACCAGCAAGGCAGTAAGGAGGTAGGTGTACGATAAGGCCCGCAGACTGCTTTGCAAAATTGAGAATATCAACCATATTTGTAGCTCAGTCAATTATACAGTTTGAGCCCATCTTGCAGCTCTATCAACATAAAGTGACTGCACAGATAGCCGGGTGTCTATTTCACCAGATGGCCTCATTATGAATGCTTGATCATTGTAATAGCTAGTGTACTGGGCTTTGTTTACTCAGCTGCAAGAGGGTCTGTGAGCTCTGTTGGACTGACAGTTTCATTATCTTGTAATCGGACTTAGTTACAATCCTACATGATTGCCATTTTATGTTCTTTGCCCAGTTTTCTAATTGTTGGTTGTTTTGCCCTGCAACTTCTTCCATTATTGTAGTGGCACAGTGGTTCAGTGGTTAGCCCTGCTGTCTCACAGTGCCAGGGACCCGGGCTCAGTGGTTAGCCCTGCTGTCTCACAGTGCCAGGGACCCGGGCTCAGTGGTTAGCCCTGCTGTCTCACAGTGCCAGGGACCCGGGCTCAGTGGTTAGCCCTGCTGTCTCACAGTGCCAGGGACCCGGGCTCAGTGGTTAGCCCTGCTGTCTCACAGCGCCAGGGACCCGGGCTCAGTTGTTAGCCCTGCTGTCTCACAGCGCCAGGGACCCGGGCTCAGTGGTTAGCCCTGCTGTCTCACAGCGCCAGGGACCCGGGCTCAGTGGTTAGCCCTGCTGTCTCACAGTGCCAGGGACCCGGGCTCAGTGGTTAGCCCTGCTGTCTCACAGTGCCAGGGACCCGGGCTCAGTGGTTAGCCCTGCTGTCTCACAGCGCCAGGACCCAGGTTTAATTCCACCTCCGGCAACTGTCTGTGTAGAGTTTGCACGTTCTCCTTGTGTCTGTATGGATGTCCTTCGGGTGCTCTAGTTCCCTCCCACAGTCCAAAGATGTGCAGGTTAGGTGGATTGGACATGCTAAGTTTCCTGTAGTGTTCAGGGATGTGTGGCTTAGGTGGGTGATAAGGGGATGTGTCTGGGTGGGTGCTCCGAGGGCTGGTGTGGACTTGTTGGGCCAAAGGGCCTGTTTCCACACTGTAGGGATTCTATGAATGAATCTATGAATTATTAGGAAACTATTAGTAAACTACTCTCTGAGTGTGATTAGTCTTTTGTTTTAATCTTTTATTTCTCTGCACACAGATGTTA
The DNA here is from genome assembly GCF_030684315.1 of Stegostoma tigrinum. NCBI lineage: Eukaryota > Metazoa > Chordata > Chondrichthyes > Orectolobiformes > Stegostomatidae > Stegostoma > Stegostoma tigrinum. Next base: position 45,682,259 of record NC_081372.1, on the reverse strand, counting down.
TTTATGTCTTACTGATGGCTGATTCAAAATGATCTCTTGCTCTTTTGTTAGTTCTAATAAGTGCAGCTACTCCCTTTTTGCTGTTTTTGCTTTCATTCTTCTCAAGTTATGTTACAGAGCGGCAGTAAAGTTTCAGTGTTGTCTCTTTGGCCGAGTGAGTCCCACGACATTTGATTTCTTGCAATACGTTGTTACTGATTTTACATTTTATTTCAGACACTGTGAATTGCTCCACAGACAGTTTATCTCGTACTTTAATGATAATTGACACTCCCATTCTGTTCCTGTATTTATTCCTTGACCATATATCTTCACATTTTATTTAGTCTGCGCAACCTTATTCTTTCCGATTTATCCATTTTAAGCTGTTTTCATTGTTTTTTGATCCAATAGTCTTGTGAATTTAAATTCTTTCTTTCATTCTTTATACACTTCCTGCTAGGAAACTTCTCTAACTCTGATTTAGATAACGTTCAATTGCTATTTATCCTTTCAGTCCGAATACTGCAGTCAATGTTCCACAAAAAGAGAATCCCCTTTACCTAACTTTAGGCATTTGTTAATTATCTTAATCTCTTTGCATCAATTCCAATTTGCTCATAACCAGGACAATAATCCAAAGATAATAATCATTAAGGTTCTGCCTTTTAATTAGTTACTTATATTTCCTAAGAATGTTCCTAATTTGTGGTTTATTTCATCATGTATCACACCAATTGGATTTTCCCTCTCCCTTTCCAAACTTAATTCTAGGACTTTCATGTCATTCCTTCTCTGGAAACCAGCAAGTTAACACTTTAATCCTCCTTGCTATGTCTTTTTACATACCTTGCTAAGCTCTTCCCATGTTCTAATTTCTTCCTCAAACAATCTTTTAGTCATTTCTCTGCTGTACTTTATATTCTGAACAATAATTCAAGCTGACACACAACTTTGTGCAATTTTATACTTTCCCATCACTGCTTTCATTAATAATGTCTGATGGGCTCTCCCTTTACAAGTTTTCTTTGTAGTAGTATTCAGAAATATCCTCTTAAATGTCTTCACTGTATGCCAGTTCACTTTAGCTGGCTCAGTTTTTGTACCCACATAGTTGCCCTTATTTAAGACCAGAAGGCATAGGAGTAGTAGGACGTATATTATTCAGGCTATACTCCCTGCTATTCAATGATACTATATCTGATCTGATAGTCCTTAACTCCTCTTTCCTGCCCTTCCTGTTGTTGAATCCATTACTGATTAAAAATATATCTATCTCAGGCTTGAACAAACAGAAAGACCCAACCTTAAGATTTTACTGAAGTAAAGAATCCCACAGGTTCACTGCATTCTGAGAAAATAAATTCCTCCTCATTTCTGTATGACTCCTTGCTCTGAGGTGATGTACTCTAGTCCTATATTCTCCCATAAGGGGAAATAACATTTCAACATCTACTCTGTCAAATCCCCTAAGAATCTTGTATTTTTCCAAGCAGTCAAGTCTCATTCTTTTAAACTTCAATGATTATAGATCTAAACCACACAACCTCTCCTCAAAAGGCATAGCTGGGATCAACCTAATGAACCTTTTCTGGATTGTCTTACATGTCAGTATATCGTTCCACAGATAAGGACCCAAAACTGTTCACTGTATTCCAACTAGAGTCTGACTAGTGCCATGTAAAATTATTCTTAGCTGTAATATCCTTTCAAACTAGCTGTAACATTCAAATATATTATGTTCACTACTACCTAGGGGATGCCTTAACTCTGAGATGAGGTCCTTGCTCTCCCAGCCTCTGGGCCCCCTTACCTACCTCACTCATAGTCACACTTACCTGCATCGGAACACTGACCAGATTAGAAGAACCTGTAGTAAGTGTTGTGACTGCTTCCTGGTTCAAAGAATCTAAGTAATTTCCTCCATTTCCGATGCAGTGTAATGCCTGTAGCTCAACCTCCAGCTCAAAAACTCTGAGCCAATGCTGCTGAAATTTCAATCACTTACTGCAAACATGTTTTCCCAGGATCACAATGAGGTCCAAGAGTTCCCAAGAACTGCAACATTGACACATCATCTCAACTGCTATCATTAATGAGGTTTAATTATAGTGTTCTATAATAATAACAACTTAAATAATAATATATATAACAACTTACATTTGTTATCTTTTGCATGTTTCATTAAGTTTACCCATCAGTATTAATACTCTGCTAAAATGTAAGAATAGAAAGACATTAACCATTTAACACTCACAAAATGTCTGGCTCCATTCATTGTCATACACAAGAACAGATTCCAATCAGCTCCAATGAATTTAATTCTGTATCTGACAGCTTGCCACAAAGTTCTTGACTGGCTTATTCCTCTCAGTGATGTTGACTGCCTGTCTAATAGCCCTCACCCTTGCCCACTCCTGTCCCATGGCTCTATTTCAAAGATGAGCAGGAAGCTTTACCTCATTTTCAGTATCTGTACCTCAATCAACATCAATGACAAAAATTAAACAATCTGGTTATTATCATATCATTAACTGTACTTATTAAAAAAATTAGTGGAATGTGAAATTGTGCAGCAATTGATACAACTGAATGGTTTGCTAGGCCATTTCAGTGGACAGTTAAGAGTCAACCACATTGAAGTGAAACTCAACTGGACTCACCACATACTCACCACAGTGGCTCCAAGAGCAGGCCAGAGGCTAGGAATACTGAAACAAGTAACTCACCTCCTGCCTTCCCAGAGCCTGTCCATCATCTAGAAGGCACAAGTCAAAAGTGTGTTGGAATGTTCTCCACTTGCCTGGATGATTGTACCTCCAACAAAGCTCAAGAATCTTGAATTGGCATTACATTCACAAGCATTCACTCCTTCCACCACCAACGCTTAGTAGCAGCTGTGTGTACTATCGGCAAGATGTACAGCAGAAATTCACCAAAGGCTATCAGACAGCACCTTCCAAACCCACGACCAGTTTGATCTAGAAGGACAAGGGCAGCAGATTCATGGGAACACCATCACCCTCAAGATCCTCTCGCAAACACGTTCTATTTTGACTTGGAAATATATCACTTTTCTTTCGCTGTCACTGGATCAAAATCCTGGAATTCCCTCCATAAGGGCATTATGGGTTGACCTACAGCACATGAACTGCAGACGTTCAAGGAGGCAACTCGCTGTCACCCTCTCAAGGGAAGTCAGCGGTGGTCAATAAATGCTGGCACAGCCAATGACGCTGACGTTCCATGAATAAAAAAAATGAATATTAGTTTATGATGCTGACACATGTGAACTGGAAGAAATGATCAAATCAACTGCTTCAGCAATCAATCTCTATTGCAATGGATTAAAGCTCGTCAACAGAATTTTCTTTAATTTAGCAATTGTTTTGTTTGAGAGACAGAAGGAATTGCAGATGCTGCAGAATCTGAGATAACAAGGCGTAGAACTGGATGAATACAGCAGGCCCAGTAGCATCAGAGGGGCAGGAAAGCTGATGTTTCAGGTCTGGAACTTTCTTCAGAAATGGGGGAGGGGAAGGGGGCTCTGAAACAAATAGGGAGAGAGGGCAAGACGGACAGAAGATGGATAGAGGAGAAGATAGGTGGAGAGGAGACAGACAAGTTAAAGAGGTGGGGATGGAGCCAGTAGAGGTGAGTGTAGGTGGGGAGGTAGGGAGGAGATAGGTCAGTCCAGGGAGGAACGACAGGACAAGGGGGTGGGATGAGGCTAGTAGGTAGGAGACAAGGGTAGGCCTTGGGGTGGGAGGTGGGGATAGGTGGGAGGAAAGACAGGTTACAGAGGTGGGGACATCCGTAACACCACCCACGCCCTCCACCTCCTCCAAAAATTCCAATTCCCTGGTCCCCAACACCTCATCTTTACCATGGACGTCAGTCCCTATACACCTGCATTCCCCATGCAGATGGCCTAAAGGCCCTTCACTTCTTCCTCTCCTGCAGGTCCGACCAGTCCACCTTCACTGACACCCACATCTGCTTAGCCAAACACATCTTTACTCTCGACAACTTCTCTTTCAATGTTTCCCACTTCCTACAGACAAACAGGGTTGCCATGGGTTCCCGCATGGACCCAAGCTATGCCTGTCTCTTTGTAGGTTACATGGAACAATCCCTCCTCTGTAGCTACACTGGCCTTGAACCCCACCACTTCGCCATTACATTGATGGCTGTATCAGCGTCGCCTTGTGCTCCCACAAGGAGCTCGAACAGTTCATTTACTTCACCAACACCTTCCACCCCAACCTCAAGTTCAACTGGACCATCTCTGATACCTCTCTCTCCTTCCTGGACCTCTCTGCCTCCACCTCTGCCAAACCCCTGGAAACCAATATCCATTTCAAGCCCATCGACTCCCATAGCTACCTAGAATACACCTCCTCCCACCCACCTTCCTGTAAAATGCCATCCCCTATTCCCAATTCCTTTGTCTCCATCGCATCGGCTTCCAGGATGAGGAGTTCCACTCACATACACCTCAAATGTCCTCATTTTTAAAGGACCTCACCTTCCCCTCCTCAGTGTTCAAGAACACCCTCGACTGTGTCTCCTGCATTTCCCGCAACTCATCCCTCACACCTCCTTCCCAGAAAAACAACCAAAACAGAATCCCCCTCGTCCTCACATACCACCCCACCGACCTCAGGATCCAACGCATTATTCCCCGACACTTCCACCGTCTGCAATCCGACCCACCACCAAAGACATTTTTCCATCCCCACCCTTATCTGCTTTCCAGAAGGACCACTCTCTCTAGTACTCCCTTGTCCGCTCCACACTCCCCTCCAGCCTCACCACACCCAGCACTTTTCCCTGCAACTGCAGGAAATGCTAAACCTGCCCCTACACCTCCCCCCTTGCCCCATCCCAGGCCCCAAGAAGACTTTCCACATCAAGCAAATGTTTACCTCCACATCTGCCAATGTGGTATAATGCAGCCGCTGTACACATTGTGGCCTCCTCTACATTGGGGAAACCAAGTGGAGGCTTGGGGACTGCTTTGTGGAACACCTACACTTGGTTCACACTAAACAACTGCACCTCCCAGTCATGAACCATTTCAATTCCCCCTCCCAGTCATCAGACAATCTGTTCATCCTGGGCCTCCTGACGTTACCTGAAGGTTGCAGGAACAGCAACTCACGTTCCACTTGGGAGTCCTGCAGCCCAATGGTATCAATTGGACTTCACAAGCTTCAAAATCTCCCCTCCCCCATTGCATCCCAAAACCAGCTTAGCTCATCCCCGCCTCCATAACCTGTCCTTCCTCCCACCCATCTCCTCCTCCCACATCAAGCCCCACCCCAATCTCCTACCTACTAGCCTAATCCCACCCCCTTGACCTGTCCGTCCTCCATGGACTGACCTATCTCCTCCCTACCTCCCCACCTACGCTCACCTCTACTGGCTCCATCTCCGCCTCTTTGACCTGCCTGTTTCCTCTCCACCTATCTTCTCCTCTATCCGTCTTCTATCCGCTTCCTCCTCTCTCTGAGTTGTTTCATTTGAGCTGATTTTGAAAACAAAAATTTCCTTGCATTAGCACTTTACGTGGCTATACAGTATCCATCAACTGAGTTTAAAGATAACACATCCCTCAAATTTTATTGCCACCATTCCTTAACTAGTTGCAAAGAGAAACAGGACAATCCTGTTGACTTATTTTGCACCCCAAAACCCCAGCATATCACCCAGGCTCAGAATCAGTTTGCCTCATTCCAGCAAAAGTTAGAATTGTTTGCTAACTGGACTGCTGTACACATTGGTACAGTGCGTTGGTATGCTATTAATGTGTGACAAATTTGCAATCCTACTAAATTTGTACTTAATAACAAAGAGTGGAGCTGGGTGAACACAGCAGGCCAAGCAGCATCTTAGGAGCACAAAACCTGACGTTTCGGGCCTGGTCCCTTCATCAGAAAAGTGGGAGGGGGAAAGGGTTCTGAACTAAATAAAGAGAGAGGGGGAGGCGGATCGAAGATGGATAGAGGAGAAGTTAGGTGGAGAGGAGATAAACAAGTTAAAGGGGCAGGGATGGAGGCAGTAGAGGTGAGTGTAGGTGGGGAGGTAGAGAGGGGATAGGTCAGTCCAGGGAGGACAGACAGGTCACGGAGGCAGGATGAGGTTAGTAGGTAGGGAATGGAGGTGCAGCTTGAGGTGGGAGGAGGGGATATCTGAGAGGAAGAACAGGTTAGGGAGGCGGGGACGAGTTGGGCTGGTTTTGGGATCCAGTTATCGCTGATACAAATTTGTACTTGTTTCTTCTGCAGTATCTCTGCATCAGTTAAAGCATCAAGCTTCCTTCCAGTCAACAAGTCATCTAAATGCATTAGCTGCCACTATGGGTCAGTTAGCTCAATTGGACAGTTCATTTACAATGTAGAGTGATGTCAACAGTGTAGGTTCAATTTGTTTATTGGCTAAGGTCACAATGAAGGCCCTGCCTTCTCAATTTCACCCCTTGCTTCAGATGTTATGACCCTCAGTTTAAACTCACTACCACTCTCTAATGAGCGGCCAGCCTATAATCAGCTAGGGCTATGATTTGTCTTACTTCCGATACAACTATGAGTCCTTAAATGTTTGTGGGATTGATTGAAATACAGCAAATCTGTGCACTAATTTCCAAAAAAAATGAAAATCACTTGTTAATGGTATATCATTATGCAGCATTTAATTTCTCATCTGAAAACCTGACAATCAGTTAAAGCATCCCTACCAATGCTGCATAAATTAAATTAACATTGTCCCAGTTTAATAGCTGTGTGACAGAAAAATTCATGATCTGTAATTTTTGATGAAGATACACTAATATGGAAATAATGAAGCAGAAAATGTACAAAGTTAATCGCTTTACTTTGCTCATTCACAGGATGTGTGTATCACTGGCCAGGCCAGTACTCATTGCCATCCCTAATTGTCCAATGGGCAGTTGAAAGTCGATTACATCACTCTGGGTCTGGAGTCAAGTAGGTCAAAAGACAGCCATTTCTTTTTCCAAAGGACATTGATGAATCAGATGGATTTTCCTAACAGTTTGATGGTTATCATTAGACCCCTAATTCGAAATATTTCTTTAATTCAAGTTTCACCATTTGCCATGATGAGTTCTGAACCTAGATCCTCAGGACGTTAGCTAGGTCTCTGGATTACTAGTCTAGCAATAGTAGTGCTCAGCTTTTATCGCCCTGTAGACCTATTGCAATCTTTTTCCTTTATAAGGAACAAGAAATGTGACATTGAGTTTTCCATTGGCCTACCGACTAAAGGACATGAGCCTCTAATGCAAGACCCTCAACTTCTCTTTTCATTCGTTCATGGGGTTTGGGTCTTGTTGGCTATGACAACATTTGTTGTCGAGCTTCAAAGTTGCCTTTGAAAAGTATTGGTGAACTGACTTCTTGAATTGCTTGAGTTCATAGGTAGGGAGGATTTTTCAGTGGTGATAGATGATGATACATCTGCAGTGCAGTTAATAATGGAGTTCCAGCATTTAGACTCAGTACCAGTGAACCAAAAGGGACATTGTTCCAAGTCATGATGGTATGTGTCTTTGGAAACATTGTGTTGATGGTAATGCTCCCATCTACCTGTCGTCCTCGTTTAGGGTATCATAAGAACAAAAACAGAAATTGCTGGAAAAACTCAACAGGTCTGGCAGCATCTGTGAAGAAAAAAATCAGAGTTAACATTTCGGGTCCTAATTCTGAGGAAGGGTCACCAGATACGAAGTATTAACTCTGATTTTTAGCACATAGAACATAGAACATAGAAAAGTATAGCACAGTACAGGCCCTTCGGCCCACTATGTTGTGCCGTGGAATATTCCTAATCCAAAAATAAAATAACCTAACCTACATTCCCCTCAATTCACTGCTGTCCAAGTGCATGTCCAGCAGTCGCTTAAATATCACTAATGACTCCGCTTCCACGACTACCACTGGTAAACTATTCCATGCGCTCACAACTTTTGCTTCTCACAGATGCTGCCAGACCAGCTGAGCTTTTCCAGCAACTTCAGTTTTTGTTCCTGATTTACTGCATCTTTTGGTTTTTGCGGGATTGCGAGATGCTGTCAAACGAACCTTAATGAGTTGCTGCGTTGTATGTTGTAGATGGGACACACTGCTGCCACTGTGTGGTGAGGGTGGAGGGACTGAATATTAAAGATGGTTGATGGGGTGCCAATTATACTGGGTAATTTGTCCTGGATGGTGTTGAGCTTTTTGATATTTATTGGAGCTGCACTCATCCAGACAAGTGGAAAGTATTCCATCATTTGTGCCTTAAAGGCATTGGACAGGTTTTGTGGAGTCTTAAGTTACTTGCAGCAGGACTCCTAGTCTCTGAAACATTCCTGCAGTCACAGTATTTATATGAATGGTCCAGTTCAATTTTTGGTTAATAGTAACCCCGGGATATTACAGTAATTTCACATCCATGAAACCACTTTCAATGATGCCTGCATTAATTTTTGAACCTGTGTTGCATGTAGCATTTTTTCAAGCATCTTTTGAAAATGAATACCTACATGATCCATAGTGCTTTCCTAATTAATATGCTCAGTTATATTCTCAAAAAGAATTTTTCAGATGTAGTCTGTTTCGTTTTATAAATATTTGCGAACTAAAAGGGAGTCATTTAACTTCATCCTAATCTTGAAGTGGAGACTTCAAGCTGGGAAGGTGGCAAGAGTTAGAGAGATAGATTTAAGATATCCGTATCATTATTAGCACTGAAAACAGGCCAGGATCCCGATGCCAATTATACTGCCATCAGTCGACTCACAATCATTAGCTGATTGATTAAAGTTTTGCCGAATGTGCAGTTAAGGGCTATTTATTTAGTCATCAGTTTGATTTCTATTAGGGTCATCTGGCTCCAAACAACATTATGGATTCAAGGTAATAAAATGTGAGGCTGGATGAACACAGCAGGCCCAGCAGCATCTCAGGAGCACGAAAGCCGACGTTTCGGGCCTAGACCCTTCATCAGAGAGAGGGGTGGGGTGACGGTTCTGGAATAAATAGGGAGAGAGGGGGAGGCGGACCGAAGATGGAGAGAAAAGAAGATAGGTGGAGAGAGTTTAGGTGGGGAGGTAGGGAGCGGATAGGTCAGTCCAGGGAAGACGGACAGGTCAAGGAGGTGGGATGAGGTTAGTAGGTAGGAGATGGAGGTGCGGCTTGGTATGGGAGGAAGGGATGGGTGAGAGGAAGAACAGGTTAGGGAGGCAGAGACAGGTTGGACTGGTTTTGGGATGCAGTGGGTGGAGGGGAAGAGCTGGGCTGGTTGTGTGGTGCAGTGGGGGGAGGGGACGAGCTAACAAGGGAGTCATGGAGAGATTGGTCTCTCCGGAAAGCAGACAGGGGTGGGGATGGAAAAATGCCTTGGGTGGTGGGTTGGATTGTAGATGGCAGAAGTGTCGGACGATGATGCGTTGTATCCGAGGTTGGTGGGGTGGTGTGTGAGAACGAGGGGGATCCTCTTTGGGCGGTTGTGGCGGGGGCGAAGTGTGAGGGATGTGTTGTGGGAAATGCGGGAGATGCGGCCAAGGGCGTTCTCGATCACTGTGGGGGTAAAGTTGCGGTCCTTGAAGAACTTGGGCATCTGGGATGTGCGGGTGTGGAATGCCTCATCATGGGAGCAGATGCGGCGGTGGTGGAGGAATTGGGAATAGGGGATGGAATTTTTGCAGGAGGGTGGGTGGGAGGAGGTGTATTCTAGGTAGCTGTGGGAGTCGGTGGGCTTGAAATGGACATCAGTTACAATTTGGTTGCCTGAGATGGAGACTGAGAGATCCAGGAAGGTGAGGGATGTGCTGCAGATGGCCCAGGTGAACTGAAGGTTGGGGTGGAAGGTGTTGGTGAAGTGGATGAACTGTTGGAGCTCCTCTGGGGAGCAAGAGGCGGCGCCGATACAGTCATCAATGTAACGGAGGAAGAGGTGGGGTTTGGGGCCTGTGTAGGTGCGGCATAGCTGGGGCCCATGCGGGTGCCCATGGCCACCCCCTTAGTCTGTAGGAAGTGGGAGGAGTCGAAAGAGAGGTTGTTGCGGGTGAGGACGAGTTCGGCTAGGCGGATGAGGGTCTCAGCCTGCTCCTGACCCACCGAACTCATCTCCACCTATCTGGACTCCATTTTCTCCCCTTTGGTCCAGGAACTCCCTACCTACGTCCGTGACACCACCCACGCCTTCCACCTCCTCCAGGACTTCCAGTTCCCTGGCCCCCAACACCTCATTTTCACCATGGACGTCCAGTCCCTACACACCTGCATTCCGCATGCAGATGGCCTCAAGGCCCTCCGCTTCTTCCTGTCCCGCAGGCCCGACCAGTCCCCCTCCACCGACACCCTTATCCGCCTAGCCGAACTCGTCCTCACCCTCAACAAAGATAATGGGAACTGCAGATGCTGGAGAATCCAAGATAATGAAATGTGAGGCTGGATGAACACAGCAGGCCAAGCAGCATCTCAGGAGCACAAAAGCTGACGTTTCGGGCCTAGACCCTTCATCAGAGGCCCTCTGATGAAGGGTCTAGGCCCGAAACGTCAGCTTTTGTGCTCCTGAGAAGCTGCTTGGCCTGCTGTGTTCATCCAGCCTCACATTTCATTATCTCACCCTCAACAACTTCTCTTTCGACTCCTCCCACTTCCTACAGACTAAGGGGGTGGCCATGGGCACCCGCATGGGCCCCAGCTACGCCTGCCTCTTTGTAGGTTACGTGGAACAGTCCCTCTTCCGCACCTACACAGGCCCCAAACCCCACCTCTTCCTCCGTTACATTGATGACTGTATCGGCGCCGCCTCTTGCTCCCCAGAGGAGCTCGAACAGTTCATCCACTTCACCAACACCTTCTACCCCAACCTTCAGTTCACCTGGGCCATCTCCAGCATATCCCTCACCTTCCTGGACCTCTCAGTCTCCATCTCAGGCAACCAGCTTGTAACTGATGTCCATTTCAAGCCCACCGACTCCCACAGCTACCTAGAATACACCTCCTCCCACCCACCCTCCTGCAAAAATTCCATCCCCTATTCCCAATTCCTCCACCTCCGCCGCATCTGCTCCCACGATGAGGCATTCCACTCCCGCACATCCCAGACGTCCAAGTTCTTCAAGGACCGCAACTTTACTCCCACAGTGATCGAGAACACCCTTGACCATTTCTCCAGCATTTCCCGCAACACATCCCTCACACCCCGCCCCCGCCACAACCGCCCAAAAAGGATCACCCTCGTTCTCACACTCCACCCCTCCAACCTCCGGATACAATGCATCATCCTCCGACACTTCCGCCATCTACAATCCGACCCCACCACCCAAGACATTTTTCCATCCCCACCCCTGTCTGGTTTCCGGAGAGACCACTCTCTCCGTGACTCCCTTGTTCACTCATCCCCTCCCCCCACTGCACCACACAGCCAGCCCAGCTCTTCCCCTCCACCCACTGCATCCCAAAACCAGTCCAACCTGTCTCTGCCTCCCTAACCTGTTCTTCCTCTCACCCATCCCTTCCTCCCACCCCAAGCCTCACCTCCATCTCCTACCTACTAACCTCATCCCACCTCCTTGACCTGTCCGTCTTCCCTGGACTGACCTATCCCGTCCCTACCTCCCCAGCTATACTCTCTCCACCTATCTTCTTTTCTCTCCATCTTCGGTCCGCCTCCCCCTCTCTCCCTATTTATTCCAGAACCCTCACCCCATCCCCCTCTCTGATGAAGGGTCTAGGCCCGAAACATCAGCTTTTGTGCTCCTGAGATGCTTTTGGGCCTGCTGTGTTCATCCAGCCTCACATTTTATTACCTTGGATTCTCCAGCATCTGCAGTTCCCATTATCACTGATACAACATTATGGATTCAGTTCAGAAAGGAATAAAAGAGCTTAATTTCCAGAAAAGGAATGACAGTGACTGCCCATAACTTTAAGACACCCTTTAGTTGGATGTGAGACAAAGGAGATCAAGCAAAACTGAAATCAATTGGAATCAAGGGATATCCACCATTGGCTGGAGGAACAACAGTTGATGGAGACTAATCATTTCGTATTACTGCAGGAGATCCTCAGACTGGTGTCACAGTCCAACGTCTTTAGATGTGTCATCAGTGACGTTCCTTCTATCACAACCTTAGAAGTGGAAATGCTTGCAGATGATTTCATAATGATAAGTTTGATTCATAATTCCCCTGAAAATGTAGCAGTCTATGAAGCAATCGACAATTTAGGCTTCAGCTCATGTGGCAAGTAACATTCACATTATGCAGAGGTTAGGCAATTATCATCTCCAATGAAAGAATATCTAACCAACTCACTCTGACATTCAATAGTATTTGCATTAATGAATTTTCCACTAACAATATCCTATATGTGTTATCATTGAACAGAAACCTGACCAGAATATAATTACTTTGGATATAAATGTCAGGCAGAGACTGAGAATTCTGCAGTTATTAATTCATACTTTACCTTCCAAAATATTTTCAGCACCATAAGGCACAATTCCGAAGTGTGATGGAATATGATTTACTTCGAAGGATGAGTGCAATCACATACAGTGCCCAAGAAGCTAAACACCATCAGAACAAAGGAGCCCACTTCAATGGTAATGGAAACTGCAGATGCTGGAGAATCCAAGATAACAAAGTGTGGAGCTGGATGAACACAGCAGGCCAAGCAGCATCTTAGGAGCACAAAAGCTGACTTTTCAGGCCTAGAAACCAGGCCTGTTGTGTTCATCCAGCTCCATACTTTGTTAGCCCACTTCAATGGCACCACATTCATCACATTAAACATTTATTCCCTTTACTGCCAGTGTACAGTGGTAGCAGAGTTCACTATGCCCAAGTAGCACCAGAGACCATTGATAAAAAATTCTGCACTTAATGCCATGAAAAACAGCAAGCTCATTTTATGTACACATTAAAGCTATTCAATAATTTGTCTTTCTTTTGCAGAACGACATTTTGTCTTCTTTTAAATGTTTCTATCGCTTTATAGCAACAGTAAATAAATTTGGGTCTTTTGGACCATAATGCAATTGAAGGACTTTCTGATGAACTGTGATAGTAGTGAGGCTGCTTTGCTTCAGCATTGCCAAGGCCAGGTGCCAACTCTCCGACACCTTCTCCCTCCGCCCCCTTGATCATGATCCCAACCCCGAGCACCAAACCATCAGCTCCCAAATCATCCACAACCTCAATTCCTCAGGTGGCCTCCCACCCACAGCCTCCAACCACATCGTTCCCTTACACCACACTGCCCGCTTCTATCTCCTTCCCAAAATCCACAAATCTGACTGCCCTGGCCGACCCATTGTCTCCGCCTGCTCCTCCCCCACCAAACTTATCTCCACCTATCTGGGCTCCATTTTCTCCCCCTTGGTCCAGGAACCTCCTTCCTACATCCGTAACACCACCCACGCCCTCCACCGCCTCCAAAACTTCCAATTGCCTGGTCCCCAACATCTTATCTTTACTATGGACGTCCATTCCCTATACACCTGTATTCCCCATGCAGGTAGCCAAAAGGCCCTCCACTTCTTCTTGTCCCACAGGCCCGACCAGTTCCCTCCACTGACACCCTCATCAGCCTTGCCGAACTCGTCCTCACCCTCAACAACTTCTCTTTCAATGCTTCCCACTTCCTACAGGCAAAGGGGGTGGCCATAGGCTCCTGCATGGACCCAAGCTATGCCTGCCTCTTTGTAGGTTACATGGAACAATCCCTCTTCTGTAGCTACACTGGCCCTAAACCCCACCACATCCTACATTACATTGATTACTGTATCGGAGCCACCTTGTGCTCCCACGAGGAGCTCGAACAGCTCATTTACTTCACCAACACCTTCCACCCCAACCTTAAGTTCAACAGGACCATCTCTGATACCTCTCTCGCCTTCCCAGACCACTCTGTTTCCATTTCTGGCAACCACCTGGAAACCGATATCCATTTCAAGCCTACCAATTCCCACAGCTACCGGGAATACACTTCCCACCCACCTTTCTGCAAAAATGCCATCCCCTACTACCAGTTCCTTTGCCTCTGCCACATCTGCTCCCAGGATGAGGCATTCCACTCCCGAGCATCTCAGATGTTTTTCAAGGGCCGAAGCTTTCCCTCCTCAGTGGTCGAGAAAGCCCTCGACTGTTTCTGCCACATTTCCCGCGATTCATCCCTCACACCCTCTCCACTCAACAACGACCAAAAGAGAATCCCCCTCGTCCTCACATACCACCCCACCAACCTTCGGATTCGACGTATCATCCTCCGACACTTCCGCCATCTGTAATCCGTTCCCACCACTAAAGACATTTTTCCCTCCCCACCCTTATCTGCTTTCCCGAGGGACCACTTTCTTTGGCACTCCCTTGTCCGCTCCACACTCCCTTCCAGCTCCAATACACGTGTGACTTTTCCCTGCAAATGCAGGAAATGCCGCTACACCTCCACCCTCACCCCCGTCCCAGGCCCCAAGAAGACTTTTCACATCAAGCAGATGTTCACCTGCACATCTGCTAATGTGGTATACTGTATCCACTGTTCTGGTTGTGGGCTCTTCTACATTGGGGAAACCAAGCGGAGGCTTTGCGGAACAATTACGCTTGGTTTGCACTAAACAACTGCACCTCCCAGTCGCAAATCATTTCAACTCCCCCTTCCACTCCCCAGGTGACATGTCCATCCTGGACCTCCTGCAGTGCCACAATGATGCCACCCAAAGGTTGCAGGAACAGCACCTCATATTCCGCATGGGAACCCTGCAGCCCAATGGTATGAATGTGGACTTCACAAGCTTCAAAATCTCCCCGCCCCCTACCACATCCCAAAACCAGCCCAGCTTGTCCCCGCCTCCCTAACCTGTCCTTCTTCCCACCTATCCCCTCCTCCCACCTCAAGCCCCATCCCCATCTGCTACCTACTAGCCTCATCCTGCCCCCTTGACCTGTTCGTCCACCCTGGACTGACCTATCCCCTCGCTAACTCCCCACCTGCACTCACCTTTACTGGCTCTATCCCCGCCTCTTTGACCTGTCTGTCTCCTCTCCACCTATCTTCTCCTCTTCCCATCTTCTATCTGCCTCCTCCTCTCTCCCTATTTATTTCAGATCTCCCTTTCCCTTCCCCATTTCTGAAGAAGTTTCTAGGCCCAAAACATCAGCTTTCCTGCTCCTCTGATGCTGCTTGGCCTGCTGTATTCATCCAGTTCTTGTTATTTGTGATAGTAGTGATTCTTGTCATCAGGACTCGGCAATTGTATATCTCACCCAGATAGTTACACCTAATGTGTATTGGAACCAATTTCTAATGCCTCCAGCAGGCATCCAGTAATTATTGTCCCAATTGTGTTACCCATTGGCTGTTCTGTAGATGGAATAATGAAACAAAAGTTTGTGGATCCCATGTATGTTATTTAAACTCTTAAATTTGGCAAGAGTTTCTGTATTTAATTGCCTATTCAACAGACACATGTAACCAAGAAAGATGTGGCATTTTTTGATATGAGTGAAACACCGCAAGTTAATGTGACCAAACCTTCTCACTAATTTACAGAATAACTGAAGTGTTATGGTGCTTTTAAGGATGTCATTTGGTCCAAATTATCTGTATTAGTTCTCCAAATAATATGTTTTGATGCCTTTCCCTATCTTTTATCCATACCCTTATATATAATTTTTATTTACATAATGATCCAATGTCCCCTTGAATGCCTCAATAAAACTGCCTCTGTCACATTTCCAAATAATGTACTCCAAACCCCAGCCACTTGTCATGTCAAAATGAATTCTCACATCAGATCCTCTTCTTTTGCACATCACTTCAAATCTGTATCCTTATATTCTTGACCCTTTTACAAGCAATAATAGTTTCTGCCTTTTTATGTTATCCAGGCCCCTCATGATTTTGAAAGCTTTCAACAGCTCTCAAGTTAATCATCACTCCAAAAAAAATTGCATCAAATCTTCTGATCTATTCTCATAACTTATGGAACAATTTCCTGGAACCGTTCTGGTAAACTTCTTCTGCACGCTCTCCAAAGTATTCACATCATTCCTAAAATGTGGTGCCCAGAACCGCATGCAGTACTGTAGATGTGGTCTAGTAATTAGAGTGGAATGGTCCATGGACAGTTTTCAAGTAAACTCGACATCACCTCATTATTCTTGCATTCTTTACTCCTATTAATAAAGCTGAGGACGCTGTGTGCTCTATTAACAGCTCCCTTTCATCCATCTACTTTCAATGTTCTGTGCACATGTACACCCAGCTCTCTCTGCTCCTGCACTCCGTTAAAATTGTATCCCTTATTTTATATTGATTGTCCTTGTTCATCCTACCTCAATGCATCATCTCGTATTTTCTATATTGAACCTGATCTGCCACATATCCACTCACTTTACCAATGTGTCTGATTCAGTTTGAAGCTCTATTCTTTACTTCTCTGTTTAGAATGCTCCTAAGTTTTGGATCATTTGCAAACTTTGAAGTTGCCCCTTGCACACCAATATCTTGAGAATTAATATACAACAGAAGAATCAAGGCTGTTAATGTTGATTACTGGGTAAATCCATTACAAAACCTCTCCAGCCTGAAAACTATATATTGACAGTTCCTCTGTGATTCATATTACTGTTGTATCCGTACTGTTTGTATACACATTATTGTTGTCCTTTTTATTCTGAGCTAAATTTTTCTCACTGGGAAGTTGCGTGGAATTGTACGGAATGCTTTCTAGAAGTTCAGTGCCCCTCGATGCTGCATTCTCAGGCCCTTACTATTATTCATTATACACTCATGACTGTGGCGCCAATTTCAGTTCTAACTCCACTTACGAATTTTCTGTTGGCATCATTACAATGGGTCAGATCTCAAATGTATAATGGGACAGAGTACAGGAAGGAGATAGAAATATTAGTTGCATGTGTAAAGATAACAATCATTCCTTCAGCATCAACAAAATGAAGGAGCTGGTCGTCATCTTCCAGAAGTGGAGTGGAGGAGATACCCCTGAGTGTAACAATGGTATTGAGGTGGAAATGGTCAAGAGTTTCAACTTCCTTAGAGCAAATATCACCAAGAATCTGTCCTGGTCCATCCATATTGATGCTATAGCCAAGAAAGCACACTAATATCTCTACTTCCTCAGAAGACCAAGGAAATTTTGCATGCCCATAATGAGTATTACCAATTTCTACAGATGCATGATACAGAGCATCCTATGCAGATGCATCACAGCTTGTTATAGAAACTGTTCTGTCCCGGGTAGCAAGAAATTACTGAGAGTTGTGGACACAGCCAAGTCTATCACATAAAATAGTCTTCCATCTATTGACTCTATATATACTTCCCGCATTCTCAGGAAAGCAGCCAACATAATCAAAGAACCCTCCCAACCCAGTTATATTCTGTTCCACCCTCTTCCATAAGGCAAAAGATACTAAAGTTTAATAACACGTAACAACAGATTTAAGAACAGCTTCTTCCTTGACGTTAACAGATTTATAAATGGACCTCTCATATATTACAGTAGACCTTTCTTGGCACCTTTTTTGCAGCTGTAACATTATAACCTACATTCTGTTACATTTACCTGATGTATTTGTATAAGGTATGATTTGTCTGGTTAGCATGCAAAACAACACTTTTCATTGTGTCTCAGTACGTGTGACAATAATAATAAATCAAATCAAATGTACACCACATCAGTAATTTTACCTTCATCAGCCCTCGCTGTCACCTCTTCAAGAAAACTCCAGGATATTAGTTAACTGTGACTTTTCCCTTTACAAATCTATGTTGACTCTTTCTAACAACCCTGCCTTTTAACATGTGAGTATTAATTCTATTCTGAATAATCGTTTTGAGAAGCTTCCCCATCAAGCAAGTTAAACTGACTCAATCATGTAATTTTTCTGTCTTCTGGCCCTTCTGTTGAGAATAGGGAAGACTGAAAGTTATTGGCCAGTATCTCAGCAATTTTCATTTTCACATCCTTAAATGTCCTTTCATGTATCTCATCTGATCCAATTCCTGATCAACTTTCAGTGTTGACAGTCTATTGAATACTTTGCCCTTATCACTTTTGCACTATTCAGAAGGGTTCAATCTGACTGGGACAATTGATAACTGATAAGTACAATGGAGTTTCTTCCTCTGCCACCATGATCTGGTTAGCACCTACCAGCTTGGTAAAGACAGATGCAAAATAATCTTTTCATAACAGAGCCTTGCTCCTGCCTCCATTTGTATATCCTCCATTTGGTCCCAAAGCAGCTGTGCCCCTGCTTTTTCATCGTTATTGCAATTTATACATCTATAGTAGATTTTGAGATGCCTCTTTACATTTGCTGCCAGTCTTCTGTCATAATTACTCTTTGATTTCCTGGTATGGTTTCCCCTCTGGCACTATAATATTTCTCTTGATTCCCAATTATGGTTACTATCTGGCACTGTTATAAACACACTTTTTATTTCAATTTCTGTGTGCTTTATGCCCAGAGAGTTCTGAATCTATTTACCCAACTTTCGTTCTTGAGGGCATGTACATTGACTGTACGTGAATGCTTCCATCTTGTCGTCACCCTATTGTTCAATTACAGATTCCTCCACCAAAATCTTGCTCCATCTACCCTGCCCAGCTCTGCTGTTTCACCATTGAAATCAGCTCTGGCAAATGTTATGTTCTTCCTCACAATGATCATCGTCATTCTTCACATCGTTGTAAACCGGACATTGTAATGGTCACTGCCTCCTAATTGATCCTCCTATTGAGATTTGACCTAACTGGCCTGCCTCATTTCCAAGACTGAGGTCTAACAATAGATTCTCCTTGCTGGGCTAGATGCATACTGCTGAATGAAATTCTCGTAAACACAATCTAGGAATGTTACCCCCGGGTGACTCTTCCACTATCACAATTCCAGCCAATTTCAGTAATTAAAATCCCCCATTAGAACTACTTACATGAAAAAATGTTGGTATCTTTCAGTAGTTTTCCTGCAGATGTGCTCCTATCCTTTCCCACTAGTTGGCTATCTCAAGCGTATACCAAGCAATGTAATTGCACTTTTTTGCCTTCACTTTAGTCAATTTGATTTTGACCTTGAAATTTCTGACACATCCTCTTTCTTTAGCACTGGAATACCATCATTAACCAGTATCTACCCTCTTTTCCTTCCTTTATTATCCTTTCTGAACACAGTTTACTCAGGAATATTTGACATCCAGTCCCGTCCTTCCTCTAGCCATTGCGGTCATTTTCACATCCTGTCCTCAATTGCAAACTGTGCCCGTAACACTCTGGCCTAACTTACTATACATGATGTATTCACATACACGCACAATAACCCTGAGTCTGACCTCATTACTTTTTCCTTATTGTAAGCTCACCTATTAAACTATTATTTTCTCTGATACTGTGATTCTCTCCTAGTATTTTTGATCCCATACATTTTTCCTCTAATGTTTTCTCTTTTCCATATCATATCATAGAACAAATAAAGAACAAAGAAAATTACAGCGCAGGAACAGGCCCTTCGGTCCTCTAAGCCTGCGCTGAACCAGATCGTCTATTTAAATCTGTCGCCTATTTTCCAAGGAACTGTATCCCCCTGCTCCCTGCCCATTCATGTGTCTGTCCAGATACATCTTAAATGACGCTATTGTGCCCGCCTCTACCACCTCTGCTGGTAGCGTGTTCCAGGCACCCACCGCCCTCTGCATAAAGAACTTTCCACATATTCTCCCTTAAACTTTTCCCATCTCACTTTGAAATCATGACCCCCAGTAAGTGAGTCCCGCCCTCTGGGAAAAAGCTTCTTGCTATTCACCCTGTCTATACCTCCTGCCTATATCCTATCACATCATATGATGTCATATTGTATCAATTCAAGTACAGGCCCTTCAGCCCACCAAGCCTGTGCCCATGCTAATCCTCATTTGTTGCTTGAAGCTGGGCTGCTTTTGTAAGCTGATTTCTCACTACTGCTTATCATGTTCTATGAGTGATCTGTTAAATTTTCTGCCCAACAAAGCCTGCTTAGTCTTAAGTGATGAAAGGAAACCATTTGCGTTATTAATGAGAAGAGGCTTAATAAGATGTAATTTATTGCATATTATCAACTATATATACTTTATAGTGATGTATGCGACATTGTTAATGAGACTATGAGGAGGAATGGGATGGGATTCTTTTTAATTCAGTCATAGAATTTGAGCATCTTTGGCAAGGGCAACATTTGTCGCCCACCACTAATTGCCCAGAGGTTGTTTGAGAGTCAACCACATTGTTACGGGTCCGGAGTCATATGTAGGCCAGACCAGGTAAGGAATGTTATGGGAGGTTGATCATTAACATTTTTGGCCATATTGTAAACTTGCTTCTATGACCATATTGAACCCAGAGCTGCAGACTCAGAGGCAAGGACTCTACCTATGCACCACAAGACATCTTCACAACTTTAGGTGCGTGCAGATTCATTGTTTTTCAGCAAAATAAAATATTATGGGATCAAAGTAAAGACATAAAATGTATCATGTAACAACTAATGGAAAAAATATCCATAATTGAATGGGAGCTCCAGCTGGTCTTTTTTGAGATAAATAAAATTTTACATTAAAAAAAAGTCACGGTTATTTGGTAATTCAGCATGTCCGTGTACTCTTGCTGCTGGGACAATAATCCTAATTAAGAGATTGAAATCAATTCCTTTGATCACCATCACGTATATGAAAGAGATCCTGGCAATCTGAATTGGTTTCCAAGTGAATATAAATCCATAGCTTTTAATTATATCTAATTGAATTGTGCACTTGTGGGTGGTTAAATTTTTAAAAAGCTGTATAAAAACAGAAAGGTTGCAATTGTGTCATCGAACACTTCTGCAAAGTTTGCTTGTGTTAAACATACTGTCGACGGCACATCGTCCAGTTCACTCACATCAAAACTGACCAATATGACTACCACTTCAGTGTATGCAAAGTGGAAGCATTTTCTGCCATTGTTGACTCTCATCTTAATGAGATGGGGGAAATAGTGCACATTCTATTTTGCAGAAGTAACATATATTTGTGTTCTATTCTCAAGAGGCCTTGGACACACACTGTGACAAATACTAATCAGGCACATGGATGTGATTTTCAAGCAACAATTTGACATTTCCATTAACTTTGTGTTCTTAGTCAGCAGTTGCTTGGCTCCACAGAATTTTCAGCTTCATTGTTTTTTCAACTTTAGTTGCAATTTTTTGAATAAACTTTGCAGACCTATGGATAGATTTGGCCTATTTTTTTAAAAATTAACTTGCATGTAGATATATTTTATTACAAATTGCCTACCTAAAAAAAAACTTTGATCTTTTTCAGCTCGCCTTGCTGCACATAGTAAACTTCAGATCAGATAGCCCTGAAGTGAGCCTGTTTTTTTTTCCTGCTAATACCAATTTTGTAATCAGTCATTGGAGCTGTGCCATGTATGCTTTCAGAGAGCTAAACACTTGTTTCATATTCGTGGAGGATTGCATTTTTTCTCTTCATTTAGTCTGTTTTGAAATGGACTTGTCACAGATTCAGAAAGCAGGGAATTATAGTCTCTGATTTATATTCTACCACAAGATACCAAATATTGTGAAGGGTTTCCAGGTGCTCACAGTCCCTTGTTCATACATTCTCATGTTTTATAGTTATGAGTTGGCTTTTAATAGGAGAAAAATATTTCATTATTCCTGTTTACTGAACAAACCAGGCCAAACCAGAATGATATTATGGCTAAAGGGGTTAGATCATTACAGGGGTTTCTATTCCCTTAATTCCAATGCTGTGGTCTGACCACTGTGATTGTCTATTAAGTATGGTTGTCTCTAGACTCAGGGTGCCTACTTCCTGGACGATGCTGATATTTGTATGGTGATCCATTCATGTAATACATGAGATTGTTCCTAGGCAGTGCTGATGTCATCCTTTGAACTTTCTAATTCAAGTATCAGAGAACAGTTGATATTCTTACAACAAGGAGACAGACAGCCAAATCACATAAGTCTTTCTACCTCTGTAATCTCAATGGAAATTAAACATTCAACGACACTCAATATTGATCCAATGCTCCCTGGCCAGACTTTTTAAATAAATAACCACAGACTCTGCGAGTAATCAGTTCTTGACAGTGACTTGAGGATAGCTGAAGCAAAAGACTTAGCAATGTACTATTGATACAGGAACTTTAGCAGAGCAAATTGAAACAACAAAGTAATTTAATTGATGTCTATGATTTAACTTGATAACTTTTGCTGCCATCCCCATTCACACAAAAGGCAGACAGACAAATAAATACAGTTCAGGGATTAAAAAAAGAACAGATTACTTACATGGTTTTCATGAAGTACTGTTCCACAGGCATAGCTGATATTTTTCTAATAATGAGAGGTTGGGAAGGGAGTTTTCAAATCTGCATGCTGTGGTATCAAAAGCCAAACTCCTCACAGGCAACACAGACCAA
The DNA here is from genome assembly GCF_030684315.1 of Stegostoma tigrinum. Classification (NCBI taxonomy): domain Eukaryota; kingdom Metazoa; phylum Chordata; class Chondrichthyes; order Orectolobiformes; family Stegostomatidae; genus Stegostoma; species Stegostoma tigrinum. The sequence goes on along the minus strand of NC_081372.1, from coordinate 45,659,768 downwards.
AACCTATTTCAAACTCTAGCTTCTTTCTGTCAGACTGACCATCTTCCCATAAGGTCCAAGTTACCATTCAACATCAGCTATCTGTTTCAGCATAAGGCTTCTCTCGAACTTGCTAGAACCAATTCCTATATACTGACCTTGTTAATGTTAAATATCGGCTATCTATTTAAACTTGCTGCTCTCCCCTGCTATTGAGTCATCTGTGAAACCATTTGACCCACAACGTCAAACTGCAATTAACTTCCAGACCTGGCCTCACAAACAAATATCAATTCCTTTTCTCTTTACTGGCCAGTTTTGTTGAGTTTTGGAGTTTCAAGGTCATGTTGCAGCTGTACAGAACATTGGTGACACCACTTTTGGAATACTGCACGCAATTCTGGTGTCCCAGTTACAGGAAGGGTGATGTGAAACTTGAAAGGGTTCAGAAAGGATTTCCAAGGATATTGTCAGGGTTGGAGGGTTTAAGCTATATGGAGAGGCTGAACAGGCTGGGGCTATTTTCCCTGGAGCATCAGAGGATGAGGGGTGACTTTATAGAAGTTTATAAAATCATCAGGGGTATGGATAGCGTCAACAGCCAAGGTAGTTTCCCTGGGTTAGGGGAATCCAAAACTATGGATATGTAAAATTTTATTTATCTCAAAAAAGACCAGCTGGAGCTTCCATCCAATTATAGATGTTTTTTCCATTAGTTGTTACATGATACATTTTATGTCTTTACTCAGGTTTAAGGTGAGAGGAGAAAGATTTAAAATGGACCTATGGGGCAACTTTTAAACACAGAAGGTGGTGCGTGTATGGAATGAGCTGCCACAAGAAGTGGTGGAGGCTGATACAATTACAACATTTAAAAGGCATCTGGGTGGGTATATGAAGAGAAAGGAGAATATGGGACAAATACTGGCAAATGGGACTAGATTAATTTAGGACATCTGGTCGGCTTGGACAACTTGGACCGAAGGGTCTGTTTCTGTGCTGTGTAACTCCATGACTCTATGGGTCTCTTTTTGTATTTTTTTCCCCACATGCATGCTGTTACCCACAGTCCAAAGATTATTTTCAGCTCACAGTTCTTTATTCACAGCTTCAAACCAAAATTGAAGAAATAATAAAGTCAAAGTGACAAAAAGAGATTTCTAACACATTTTAGACCGTGACCTTTATGTCAATCTGCAGACAATGCATGGCAAACAGGCTGAACAAATCAGCATATTGAAATGAGAAATAATGTATGCTTCTGAAGTGTACTCTCTCCCACAAACTTATGACTGGTGAAAGATTGAAGAGTGGCTTGCAGAAAAGTTTCAAAGATATCCTAAAATTCTGTTTAAAAGGGATCAGTTTGGACCTTAACAGCTGGAAGTGCACCAGACTGCCCATGATGGTGAAGCCTTCATTACCAATGTGTAGATGGTTTTCAAGCAAGATTATTCCAGTACAGCTACAACAATATCATCTGCTTAAGCAATGCAGAAAGTTTACGATGTCTGTCCTGCCCACAAAAAAGCAGAACCAATTCAATTTGATCAGTTACTGCCCCATTATCTACTTCTGATCATCAGGGAAGTGATAGATCATGTAGTTGACAGTCTTACAAAGGTGCACTTTTCTAGCAGTGATAGCCTGCTCACTGATGTTCTGTTTGGATTCTGCAAGGGCAACTCAGCTCCTGACATAGTTTGAGCTTTGAACGAGCATATACACAAATGTACTCCAGATATGAAATGAGAGTGCCTGTCTTTGACATAAAGACAGCATTTGACCTAGTGTGCTGACATGAAGCCTCAGAAAAACTGGAAACCATAGCAATAAGGGGGAAATCTCCTCACAGAGTGGATACATACTGTACACAAAGGAAAATCGTTGCTGTCATTGGAAGTCAATCATCTCAGTCCCATAACATTACTGCTGGAGTTCCTCAGCTATTCTCAAAAAAATTTCAATTAGTATCACTCAGCACTAAGGTCAGGAGCGGGGGTGTTTGTTGATCTTTGCACAATGTTCAGTATGACTTGTGACTCCAAAGATTCTAAAGCAAACCATGTCTACAAGCAGCCAGACTTGGACAACATGGAGGCCAAGCTGATAAATAATAAGCAACATTCATAACCACACAGACGCCAGGCAAAAAAACAATCACAAATGAGAATGATTCAAACCCTCTCTTCTTGATATTCAATGACATTACCATCACTAAATCAAACACCAACAACATTCTTAGGTCATTGTTGACCAGAACCTGAACTGCAACAACCATATAAATGTGATAATTTCAAGAATAGATGAAAGACTGTGAGATTTTCAGGCGAGTAACTCATTTCCTGCCCTCCAAACCTGCCCACCACTTACAAGGCACAAATCAAGGGTGTTTTTGTCCATGCTTTTGATGCTTCAACCAATTGATATATTAAAACACTTTACCCAAGCACTCTTATCAGTGAGGCTGACAAAGAGACACAGAATTCGGCTTGTGGTTTACCTTGCTTTTATTTATAAAATATTCTTTATTAAAAGCACCATGTGAGCATTTCCCAAATTCCTACAACATTTACCCTCTATCCAGCTCTATCTGTCTGAGAAAGGATATTACCCAAAACAATCGATATGTGTGAGTTAAGCTATTAGAATATCCTTCCTCTCTGACATACAGTTGGCTGTCTTTCATGAAGGTGGGTCTCGCAGGTCAGGCAGATCTTCTGCTGCATGACCTCATGGTTTTGCCAGGAGTTTTTGCGGGGGATGTAGCTTCCAGTTATGTGTACTTATCTCCCTCTCCCAGACCTTCCTGCATGTTCTGTAGTCCTTGCAAATGGGTCATGAGTAAGGTTCAAATCATCAAAGGGGATTGTGCCAACTCCTTCCACTGTTGCTACGCTACAGAGGTGTAGACTGCATGGCCTCAGGCACTGGTTAGAAGTCAAGGTGCCAGAAAGTCTGATTGATGCTACACGTCTTGATATATCATAAACTATTGACAAATTGATTTTTTTATGAATGAGAGTGTTTCTTTCAATAGAGTTTAATGTGCAATGTAGAACTTTATGTACTAGAACTGTACTTTTTCTCCTCAGTGAATGTAAAATTGTGGATGATCAATCACTTGGCATGGAAGGTGAAGGCGAAGCGGGTGGTGTGTGGAAGTAAACACTAAGTTGGAATAGGAGAATGAGGAGACATAGGGACAGCCACGAGACAATCTACGCATTATTAAATAAGTTCTGAGAGATTGTTCATATCCTGGCATCTGCAGTCAGCACCTGTGATTATTCGGATCATGGCCATGTGAAAAGGTTCTCCACAGTCTAGGGATTGCCAACACTTAGATCTCTAGAGAAGTAGCAGTCTTGACTCTAAAAGTAGATTCCATCTCTCTTTCTAAGGAAAGAGCAGGGAATACTCATGTGTACATTGTTTTCAATTATTGCTTAAATGTTATTACATATCATTACCAATTTTAAGGCTGGTTACTTCCCAATAAATGGATATCTTTCAAGCACGTTTTTGTCAGATGTGATTTTTTTACTCTTGCCTGTGACCATTTTTTTTTGGATTTATTGTACTGATTACTGTGTATGCCTGGTTAAAATTTGCAAGTGACCTTATGCTGCACTTGCTTTTCAAATGAACAAACATATGCAACCCTTAGCTCATGAAGGTATTTGACTTTGGCCATTGTCCTTGGTTGGAAGTGCACCTCACTTTAATTAAAATATTTCATACTCATTATCGTGCCAAATACATGGGGCTGCTATTAGTACATATCTGTATATTAACTATATTTGTATGATTTTAAAATCTGTGAATATCTGGTCATCTAAACTAGTTCTCAGAACAACAGCTTGAATATTGTTTGATCCACAATTTTCTAAAAAAGAATTTGGCTGGTGTTGCATGAAAACAGAAAAGCTAGCAGTGATGACGTTAGCAAAAAAGTTCTATTATCACAGATCACCGTGTGAAAAGAATTATGAGTAAAGCAAAAAAAAGTTTGTACTTCATAGGATCCTGCTAACTTAAATGATTCAAAACACTTCACAGAATGAATCACATTCACAAAGATAAGGGTAATTGAATGAAAGAAGGATGGCAGCTGACAGAATTGGTGGTATAAAAATAAGGAATTAAATTAAAGTGTGAGTGAAGTACACATATTATGATTCATAACATTATGAGATATATGAGCAATGACACACATAACACTGCACCATTTATTCAAACAGTTTTCTCTCCTCCTGTTTTGAAAGCATCAATTCTTTACTTGTTGTGGTTTCTGGCAGTTCTTCCATGTAACCATTTATCAAAGTGTGAGTCCCACAGTGAGTATTGGCATTGTACTCAATGGAAGGATATCACTGCTGCTTGCTCCTGCCCTCACTTTGCATGCACTTCCACTCAGTTCGCTGAATAACAAATTAGGAGCAGATGTAGGGCCAGCGAAGGAAATAGCATTAGCCTCAATATTTCTGAGATAGATACATACTGTTGTACATGTAAACTTTTAAAAGGCAGTTGACAAAATACAATCTAATAGACCTGTTGGTAAAAGTAAAATCCATGGACTAAAGCTAATAGTGGCTGAATAGATTCAAAATTGTCAAAAAGCCAGAAAAAGTACACAGTAATGGTATCCAATTGGTATGGCCAATTGATATATTTGTGACCCAGACCTGAATATCACTTTAAAGTTTGCAGATGATGCAAAACTCAACAACATTGTAAACAATGAGAGGAGCATTGTCTGACTTCAGTAGGGCAAATTTGATGAAGTGGGTAGACACTTTGGGGATGTAAGTTAATACAGACTGCTATGAAATGATATATACTAAATGGGGTGCAGGAATAGAAAGAACTGGGGTTATATAATGCAAATTTTTGACTGTGGCAGAGCAAGTTGAGAAGACTCAAGAAAAAAAACATATGGACACTTTAACTTTATAGAAAGAGATGATGCTCAAAGGCAAGGCAATTAAAGTTATATGTAACATTAATAAGCCCTCAACTGTATCACTGAATTCAGTTCTAAGCACTATGTATTAGGAAAATGGCCAAACCCTCAGAAGATTTGGAACAGATTTATTAAAATTGTACCTGACGTAACTTTAGTTATGTGGACATATTGGAAAAGTTCAGGCTGTTCCAAATGGAGGACTGAAGATTATGAGGAAATTTTAATGGGCATTAAAAGAGTGAATTTGAGCAAATAAGTTCCAGCCATAAAAGGGTTAATAACCAGAAGCCATATAATCTAAGGTGACTAAAAATGTGACTTGAGGAAATGTCTTTTACACAATAGGATATTGCAATCCAGAATGCCTGCCTTAAAGTGTGGTAGCTATGATGTGGAGATGCTGGTGTTGGCCTGGAATGGACAAAGTTAGAAGTCACACAACACTGGGTTACTGTCTAACACTTCACCTGATGAAGAGAAGCACTCCAGAAGCTTGTGATTTTAAATAAACCTGCTGGACTATAACCTCATGTTGTATGACTTCTGACTTTCAAGCATGGTAAAGAAGATTCAAATGGAATAACCAAAAGACAAATACATGCACTGAAAAATGCATTGTTAAGGAAAAAAAAAGCAGGGGAGTAGAATTAATTGGATAGCTGCATCAAACACCACAGGCACGTTGACCCATTGTCCTCTATCTATAGCATATTCTTCTATTATCTCTTGTTTCTAAATTCTTCTTTTCAGAATGAAAATATCTTCAGCAATTTACCGGTTAAGAGGACGGTTACTGACCAGATCCATAAGGTGGCTGAGAGTTAACTATATTACTATCTTAACATTAAAAAAATTCTGTATTCAATGAACATGGATGCCACCACTTACAATTTAGTTGTTTTATCGCACAAATATGACTGAAAAAAAGTACTTACAGAAGAGGTTTCTAAGCTCCATCAGCCCTGAGGAAGGGTCACCGGGCCCGAAGCTTTAACTCTGTGTTTTCCTTCTCAGATGCTGTCAGACCTGCTGAGTTTTTCCTGCAACTTTGATTTTGTTTCTAAGTTTCAACTCTCCATTTAGTGAACACGAAAGTTCAGCTTTATTTAGTGACATAACAACTGTGATTTTGGAGGTCTCCAAATGAATACAAAGATAGGGAAAATAGTTTACCGTTCCTAATGGCATAAATTTCAGACTGTTGTTGATATGTTAGTAATATACATTAATTACCTGATATATTAAACCAATAAAATATGAAGAACTTACTTCTGGGAAGGGAAAACTGCAAAAAGTGAAAGTGAAAGTGAAGCCATTATTTCAGTGTCTTTCTTCTGCATCTTGGTTACAAAGTACTTCTCACACAATCTAAATAAATGATTGTATTGATATGCATTTTATGTGTATAAAACTCCCTCTCAGACATTAATCGATTAGAATAATATCGGCTTGAATTATGAAGAGCTTGATGAGGTACATGCTGAAAGGATATTTTTCCTTAATGGCAAATCTAGGACCAAAGGGATTAATCTCAAAATAAACAGTTGCCGATTTAAGACTGAGGTAAGGAGTAAATCCTTGTCTCAGAGGGTAATGAGTCTTTCGGATTCTTTGCCACAGAGAGCTGTGGGGAGCAGAGTCCTTGTTTTTAAGGCTGAGATAGATAGATTCTTGATCACTTGGGCAATCAAGTGTTATGGGGAAAGGACTAGAAGGTGGATTTGAGGAAAGTCAGATCTGCCATGATCCTATTGAATGATGGAGCAGGCCAGAGGGATTCAATGGCCTACTCCTATTCTCACTTCTTATGATTTTATGGCTTTTAGTCTGATGTAATGCCCTTTGAGATTTTCCATTCAAAGTCCAACTTGAGCATATAATGTAAACTGTTATTTTAATATGGTGCTCAAAGAATAGTCTCAGGCTACAGACTGATATTGATCAGTTCATTAATTGGGCAGAGTCATGGCAGATGAAATTTAATCCTAATAAGTGTGAGGTGATGCATTTTGAGATGTTTAATAGAGGAAGGATATACACCATGAAAGATTGGTTTTGTACACTCTTGGGACTTTAGTTCCCCGATGACGTTGGCACAGGTAGACAGGATGGTGAAGACGGCTAACCTTCATTAGACAAGGCATAGAATATAGGAGCAAGGAGGTTTTGTCACAAGTTTGTAAAATACTGGTTAGGCTGTAGATGGAATATCCTGTAGAGTTCTGGCCCCACATTATCAGAAGGTCATGATTGCTCTGGAGAAGATGCAGAGGAGATTCACCACGATGTTGCCTGGAAGGAAACATCTCAGTTATGAGGGCAGACTGGATGCACTCAGTTTGTTTTTCCTGGAGCAGGGGAGGATAAAATGGCGATCTGATTGAGGTATACAAAATTATGATAGGCTTAGACAAGGTAGATTGCGAAAATCTCTTCCCTATGTCAAACACCAGAAGGCATAAGGTTAAGGTGAGGAGTAAGTCCTTTAGAGGAGATCCAAGGATTTTTTTTTTTCACCTGGAGTTGGTAGGAATGTGGAGTGAGCTGCTTGAGAGAGTAATGGAGATAACTCTGCTCACAACATTTAAAGAGCATCTGGATGAGTACTTAAAATCCCAGGACCTTGTAGGTTTTGGACCAAGTGCAGGATTAGTACAGTTTGGCATTTGTTGGTCAGCAAAGGCATGATGGGCCAAAGGGCTTGTTTCAATGCTAAATGGCTCTATAATATTGCAGTCTTGATGCTGCCACATGCTTTAAATGTCAGCTGTAACAAGGTGTAGAGCTGGATGAACACAGCAGGCCAAGCAGCACCGGAGGAGCAGGAAAACTGACAGTTTGGGCCTAGACTCTTCTTCAGAAATGTTTCAAGTTTCTGAAGAAAGGTCTAGGCCTGAAATGTCAGCCTTCCTGCTCCTCTGATTCTGCTTGACCATCCAGCTCTACACTTTGTTATCTCAGATTCTCCAGCATCTGCAGTTCCTGCTATCTCTGAACTTCTTGAAATGGCAGTCTAATCAGTTCAGATTCACATTTCTGATCCCATTGCACAAATCAAAGCAGCTTTCCTGATGTCTTAGCTGCCTTAGCCTATTGAGGAAAGTTGCTCAATTGTGGGAAGGTCTCTGCTCCAACATTGTCCCCCAACATTGCCTCCACCACTTATCACCTCCAAGCCTATCACACAGGGCCAGTAAAATTCAGTCCATCATTTCAACCGAATTACCCCTTTCCAGAACTGGAATACATCAGGACCTAACAAGTTTTTACAAAAAAATGGTGCAAAAAGGAGAGGGACGAGGAAATCTGCAATGAAGAGAAGGAAAGCAAAATACTATGATGTTGGAAATTTGAAACAAGCACAGAATGATGGAGAAGCCCAGCAACAGAGAAAGCAACAGATTTCTCTTTTTATTCATCTATGGGAAGTGAGCATAATTACCTCAGCCACCATTTATTGCCCAGAAGGCAATTAAGAATCATGCACATAGTTGTGAGTCTGGAATCTATTGTAGGCCAGGCCAGGTAAGGATGTCAGTTTTTCTTCCCTAAAGGGCATTGGTGAACCAAATAGGTATTTTCCCCTAACAATCAACAATGGTTTCATGATAATCATTTGAATATTGTTTCTAGATTATTATTTAATTCAAATTCTTCCATTTACCTTGGAGGATTTCAAACCCAGGTCCCCAGAACATTACCTGGGTCTCTGGATTAATAGCTTAGTAATAACAAAACTAGGCCATTGGCTACCCATTAATGTTTCAATATTTTACTTTGGAAAAGCCCAGTGGAAAAGCCAAAGCGGGGTACTAATTATGGTGAAAAAGAGATGTAAAATGTTTCGAAGAAGGATCATTCTAGACTCAAAATGTTAACTCTGTTCCTCTTTCCACAGATGCTCTCAGCCCTACTGTGCTTCTCCAGCATTCTCGGAGGTTGTATCCACCTATCACCACCCCACCTACCTTTCCCCAGCCCCACCCTTCCTCGCCTGTTTATTTCCCAGCTCTCTTTCCTCTGCCCATTTCTCAAGAAGGGTCCCAACCCATCAACTTTCCTGTTCCTCGGATACTGCCTGGCCTGCTGCATTCCTCCCACTCTAGGGTTGTATGGCCAATGAAGGCATATTCATAATGTGGTCACAAATGTTAACCATCTACCTGAATACCCTTCTAATATGCACCATGGCAGGCAATAGGACCAGGGGAAATTTCTGGTTAGCCATGTGATGCAGAGAAAATAATTGGACCCTCAATCATCAGCATCTAAATCTCTGACTTGGAATCCATGAAGGAGTGGGGAGTGTGCACAGGCTGTTGGCTGGCCAGATGGTGTGGATCAGTTTTCTGCTGACTCCATGGGGTATAATCTCAGTTTTGGTTAGGCTGGATTATGGACCTCCCTCCTTGCCCTACATATGGTGAAGTCATGGTGCTGTGGGTCAGACCTGTTTATTGGCAGACAAATGAAGAATATATAGTTACTCACATATTTAAGATCTGTCCTACGTTGTTGAAGGAAAGGACTGTAATATTGGCACTAATATGGCAATCTCCTGGTTGCCCTCTAATCAGCTTCTAATTTGCTGATTGCATGATCTTTGACTCTATGTAAATTAACAAGCTGCATACATAAGTATGCAAACATGATGCCACAGATATTATTTTCTATGTTATAACACTGATTACAATTCAAAAGTAGTCATTGCCGGTGTAGTATTTTGGTACCACTTGAAGATGTGAATAAATGCAAAACTTTCAGTTTTTCTTTTATTCATAGAGATTTCAGGGTCATTAATGTATTAGCCAGGCAGAAGTGAATAAATAGCCTGTAACAGAAATACCCATTTCTGAAGAATGGTCCTGACCGGAAGCATCAACTTTCCTGCTCCTCTAATGCTGCCTGGCTTGTTGTGTTCATCCAGCTCCATGCTGTGTTGACATTAGACACACATTCAACAAAATAGTTCTAATCTACAGCTGCTGTTGCTGTAGAAAAGAATGGAGGCATAAATGTTGTACCATTTTGGATACATTTCTGTGACAAAATGTCACACTTGACAAATCTTAACTACAGGGCACATGTTGATTTTTACTTCTTTCCTTCAATATATTGGAATCAATTCAAACAAAAAGCATTTACAAATCTGTAGCAGTCATTTCCATGCAGCAGACTGCAAAAAAAACATTAAAACACCTCCAGGATAATATTTAAACAGACTCCCCAAAGTATATAAATTCTCATTTGAACACTACGCAAGTGGCTGCAGGGGACCTTTTAAATGTGTAATACAAGACAATTACTGCCTTGCACTAACTGGATTCAACTGATTTAACTGTACATTGAGTTCCACAGGAGGTCTGTGCTGAAACTAGTTGAAGGAATAATCTAATTTACATTTCACTCTACTTTATTGAGGTCCTAGATTTTCCTCTAGTAAAAGTACATTTCAAAAATTAAATCCAACATGCTAAAGGGTTTTTGTAATTGCATCAGATTTATATTATCTTCTGATCTGAAAGATTTACTTTTTCTTCAAAGAGACTGTTTTGTGTTCCCAAAATAATGTATTAAACTTCAAAACCTTAAAAGAAACTGATAACTGTGTATAGGCCTTTCAGTGGTATAATCTTTGAATCTCAATTACTTTACTCGTAGATTTACGACTAGTCTTCAGTTTTACTTTACTAGTCTTTACTGCTAGATTTTCTGAAGAAGGGTCTGGGCCCAAAATGTCAGCTTTCCTGCTCCTCTGATGCTGCTTGGCCTGCTGTGTTCATCCAGCTCTATGCCTTGTTATCTCTACTTTACTAGTCCGACTGTTTATCAAACGCTTGTTTAATATTCATTTGATATGATATTATTTTACGGAACAGATCACACTTGTTTGACAAATAGTCACAAGTTTTAATTTTTATGGTTTGAAAAATGTATTTTGTTTGATTCACCAGCTCATCACATTCTAGATGTAATTATAAATGCTTCTTGATAGCAATTTCTCCAATTTAATGTCATGTGTGTATACCCCAGAGAACAAATGGTATATTTGCCTTTTGATCATAAGCCTGTAGGTTTTGGTTTGAATTTTACAGTCGATATTGGCAAGGCTGTTCAGCAAACTCTAATGGAAAATGTATGTATGCATACCGGATTAGTAAACAATCATACTTGACTATGTTGACAGCTGCCATCCTATCCTTTATATGTTCAACTGTATACTGACACCATGTTTTACTTCGGAACTAGCCTGTCCATTTTTTTTTTACTATTAATAAATAAACAGGCAATGAATCACAAAGGCAAAAAAAAACAGCTTTATTGCCTATGCATCATGTGTGAAGAACAGCCAACGTGGATCAATTAGGGACAGATACTGGAGTGGCAGTAATTTCAACAGGCCAGTAAACCAGTCTAATGTTCCAGGAACTTGGTTTCAAACCTCTCCACAGCATTTAGCTTGGATTCAATAAAAGCTGGAATTGAAAGCTGGTTTCAGCAATAGTGACTAGGGAACTGTAATTTGTGGTTGTAAAAACCCATACTGTTCACCAAAGTCCTTTAGGGAAGGCAGTCTGCCGTCCTGTCTGGCTGACATGTGACTCCAGATGTACAGTATGTGTTTGACTTTTCACAGCTCTTTAACAAATATTGACATTTTCAGTGACACGCACATCATGTGACCAAACAAGCAAGCAGTTAGCAGATGTCTGCTGATGATGATGGAAGTGAAAGATAAATGTAAGATAATAATTTCCAAAATGAAGGGGAGAAAATCGTAAGCAAAATGAATTAGAAGCTCTTGTGGAAAGTCATTATCATAGTATCACTGCAGTGTGGAAACAGGCCATTTGGCCCGACAGGTCCATATCATCCCTCTAAACAGCATCCCTCCCAGACCCATTCCCCTACCCCTGTATTTTCCATATCTAACCCACCTAACCTAAACATCCCTGAGCACTACGGGCAATTCAGCCTGCACACCTCTGGGCTGTGAATGAAACTGGAGCACCTGGAGGAAACCCACGCAGACACAGGATGAACGTGCAAACTCTACACAGACAGTTGCCCGAGGCTGGAATTGATCCCTGATGCAGTGAGGCAGCAGTGTTAACCACTGAGCCACCATGCTGCCCCAAGTTACAGACAGAACTTTGAAGTTTTCCTTCTCATTTTCAAACTGGATTGATTTCTGGAAAGCTGATTTTTGGATTTTTGGACTTTTTTTTGTTTAGATCTGTTGACATTAACAGGTTAAAACGAATTGCAGGGGATGTCAATGTCTTACAGAGAGATTGGTTCAAACACGGAACTAACTTCTCTGATCCATTATTGGAGCCAAATCCTTACATTATGTTTGAAGAGATTGAGATGGTTGAGTAAAAACGAGGAATACTAAAAGACAGTAAGTGCAAATTCAGATGAGATTAAAGGAACCATGTGGAGAAAATTGCTGATAAAGGCTGAACAAACTAAACAGGCTGTGCGTGTTCTATAAACTTCTAAAAAAAACAGAACCAGTTTAAAGTGGTCCAGCTTATAAGGCCAGTATTGGTTTACATTTTTGTTTATTGTTCAGCTGACTGTCAGAGATATGGAAATCCTTTGGCATATCAAAGATCCTGCAAATCAAGCTGTCTCATCCCTTTTTCTCTCTCCCAGAACCACAATAGATCTCCCCTTGTCCTTACCTTGCAGCCGCTAGCTTTAGTGCTTAAACAAGTATCATCTGCCTTTCCTCCATATCCAGCATGATGCCACCAACAGACACATTTCCCACCCTTACCCTGTCAGCATTCTAAAGGCACTGTTGAGTCGATGACACCCTGGTCTACTCCTCTGTCACATCTAATATGTCATCTCACTCCTCAGCACTGAAATCCCTGGAGGTGCACCACCAGCCTTTCTACTATGTCCCTCTTCAATCGACACGGTTATGAATACATCTTTCAGGTGAAACAGTGATTTACATGTACTTTCTCAGTCTGATCTTCTGTATTTGCTGCTCACCATACGGTCTCCTTCCCATTTTGGAAACTGAATCACAGATTGGATGATCACTTTGCAGAACACCTTTTCTTAGTCCATAAGCATGACCCTAATCTTCCTGTTGCTTACTAATTTAATATGTCATCTTGTTCTCATGCTCATATTGCTGCCTGTGGCCCGCTGCTGTGTTCCAATAACCCCAAAGCAAGCTGAAAGAACAGAATCTCATTTTCCGATGGGGCACTTTGCCTTTAAGACTGAACATTGAGTTCAAGAACTTCAGACCATGAACTCTGTCCTCATCATTTTTCCCCAAAGTGTCTGCATCTTGTTTTCATGTTTTTGCTTTCAATCAGAACTGACCTTTATTCTGCTATTACTCCAGACTAATGTTTTGTTTCTTCACTGCAGCAGTTGCTGTTTCCTTTGCTTTTCGCTCCATGACAAATATGATCTTTTAACTTTCTCACCATGAAACAGTTCTATGAAGCTCCCTTTTGTTTGATTTACTTACCCCACCTTTTCAACAGCATTTCTACCATTCTTTAGTTTAAAAAAAAAGATATTTAATGAAATAATTAACCATAATTGGACTGGAAATATTCACTCCTTGACTGTCTTTCACAGATATGGCCAGACATGATGAGGTTTTCCAGTATTTTCTGTTTTTATTTCGATATCCAGCATTGGCAGTATTTTGCTTTTATATATGTATATGTTTCCGTCTATTCAATTTGCAGTTCAACTTCCCTATATATTGGTTGCTTAAATCTAGGCAGCTTAAATGAAATCATATAGAATCAAGGAACTACCAAATGGTCTGGAGGCCATGTAAGTGTACTTAAACTTGAGTTCTGCTGTTGGAATCATAATCCATACCAAATTCAACTCATTTGACCTCTGTTTGTTCACTTATGCTTCAAACTGAAAAATCCCATTCTTGCTTGAAAACTAACACATCACCCTTAGCTTTCTCTGACTCCCTCGTCCTCCAATGTTTTGAGAGTTCTGAATTCTTGCAACCCTGGGTTCTTGTGAGTCCTTAAATTTTTTTTCCCCACCATTGCCAATGTACGTTTGGCTATCTAAACCCTACATTCTGGAATTGTCTCCTAAAGCCACCTATCCATCTCTCTGTACTCCTTTAAAGTAATCTTTAAAAACTTCAACATTTTGGTCACCTTTCTTAATGTATCCTCCTTTTTGTCAATCTCTATTGGCGGACTGTACTTTTATGAAGTGTCTTACCACATTCAAGGTATTAAATAATTGTCAATTATTGATGATCTCACAGACATAATGCTTGGATCCCAGCTATTCCCTATTAATAATTTAGATGAAGAAAGTAAATACATTATCTTCAACATAATCAACACAAAGTTGGGTAGGAGGGTGAGCTGAAAGGAGAATGCAGAGGTGCTTCAGTGTGATTTGGACATGTTGAGTAAGTGAGCAAATGCATAGCAAACGATGTTTTTTGTGGATAAATCTAACTTTTGTAGTAAAACCAGGGAGCCAGATTATTATCTCAATACCAATAGATTGGGGAAGGGGGAGGTGCAACATGTGATGGATGTCCTTGTACACCAGTCACTGAAGATAAACGTACAGGTGCAGCAGGTGGTGAAGAAGGCAAATGGCATGTTGGTCTTCATAGTGAGAGGATTCAAGTACAGGAGCAGGGATGTTTTGTTGGAATTGTAGAGGGATTATGGTAATTCATGTTTAGAAGAATGAAAGGCTACGTCATACAAACCAATAAAATTCTAATAGGACTAGACACGGAAAAGGCAGGTGGGATGATCCTAATGGCCGGGAAGTCCAAAACTAGGACTAAGGTCTAAGGGCACAGGGCAGTCCATATAGGACAGAGATGGCCAGAAATTTCTTCACCCAGAGAATGATGAGTCTGTGGAATTCTCTGCCACAGAAAGTGGTGGTGACCAAAATATTGAATGTTTTCAAGAAGGCATGAGGTATAGTTCTTAAAATAAAAGATCAAGTTATATATGGAGAAAGCATGCATATAATACTGAATTGAATGATCAGAAATGGTTGTGCTGAATAGTTTCTGAGGGCTACCCCTTTTACTCATTCCTTTGTTTTTCTGAATGTTGAAACAAGAAAACAGTTGAGCCTATTTCTCTACCTCAGATTTTAAAAGGTTCTGTTACTGAGCCACGCTGTGAAACCTTCCTCATACTTAGACCTGAGATAATGGGGACTGCAGATGCTGGAGATTCCGAGATAATAAAATGTGAGGCTGGATGAACACAGCAGGCCAAGCAGCATCTCAGGAGCACAAAAGCTGACGTTTCGGGCCTAGACCCTTCATCAGAGAGGGGGATGGGGGGAGGGAACTGGAATAAATAGGGAGAGAGGGGGAGGCGGACCGAAGATTCTTCTTCGGTCCGCCTCCCCCTCTCTCCCTATTTATTCCAGTTCCCTCCCCCCATCCCCCTCTCTGATGAAGGGTCTAGGCCCGAAACGTCAGCTTTTGTGCTCCTGAGATGCTGCTTGGCCTGCTGTGTTCATCCAGCCTCACATTTTATTATCTCATACTTAGACCTGACAGGAGGTGGCATCTCTAGCTCAAATTGTGATGAAAATAACCAGGGATACCATTTCATTTGTTTCTTTCCTATGGAACATGCACATTACAACATTGCCCGTTTTCAGTTTACAGTTATTTGTGATTGTCATCAAACAAAAGCTTTGAACATATCTAGAATTTCACCTCCAAAAGCTTTCAGACAGGCAGGCTGCAGTCTAATTCATCCAAGCTGATTTCAAACCAATAAACTTTGTGTTTTTTTTCAAAAGAACACTAGTTTTGAGACACAATGTATTCAGAAAGTGTAGATTTCTCATGTAATAAATTCCTGCAATCAGATTGCAAAAGCAATGTGACTAATAGAAGCCAGATAAAGAAAAACAGAAGAATTATTAATACATATTTTTCATCAAATGTATTACACTGAGGGCAATCAATTTCATGCCATTCAAATTTAGCTGAGATTCTGTGAACATATGTATGGAAAAAACCATCAAAAATGCATTCGTGTGGGTTTTTTGATTTTGTGATCAAAGCTAGTTTTGTGGATTGGCTATTGTTTTGGAAACCTTAGACTCTCCACCTACTCAATTGCCAATCACTTTCAATGGAGATGAAACATAGGAAATTTTGATCTCCTGATGGTAGATTTCAATGCCCTTAATAATAGGAAGCTCAGAGAGATAACAGCAAGTACAGATAGTTCACTAACTTGATCCTGATTGTTCTTCTGTGCTGATGCAAACTATCAGAATCAGAATAGTTAACAATAAAGCATGGGAATAGATTGCAACACTGTCAGGGAATCACAAGTTAAATCTGGATTTGAACATCTGTATGCATTGAGAATTCCCTAGATAAAATCATGAAAGAAAGCACCACCAGTGTACAGTGGAAATCTTCAATGATGACGTTTTGTGCTGATATTTTATATCTTTTACTGAATACTGAGCTGCAGATTTAACAGCCCTTGTGTTCCTGAAATGAGGACAGAGGTCTGTTCCACCACTGACAAGTGTCACGCTGTTTGAACCAATGTTGCGCATGTAGACATTCGGAGAGAGTTTGCGAGTCAAAATGGCTATCGGCACACCCCTTGTCTAAGGTCAGTAGTTTAGTTCCTGCGTTCAAAATTACAACTAAGAAACATCTTGGGGGTTACTATTGTCCAGTAACTTACCTGGAACTGTTATACCATAGAATCCCTCCAGTGTGGAAACAGGTCACTCGGCCCAATAAGTCAGTCCACACCAGCCCTCCGAAGAGCATCCCATTGAGACCAATTTCCCTAATTTCCCATGTCTAACCCACCTAACCCAAACATCCCTGAACACTACGGGCAATTTACATGGCCAGTCCACCTAGCCTGCACATCTTTGGACTGTGGGAGGAAACCCACATAAACATGGGGAGAATGTGCAATCTCCACACAGACAGTTGCCCGAGGCTGGATTTGAACCTGGGTCCTTGGTACTGTGAGGCAGCAACGCTAACCACTGAGCCACTGTGCTGCCCTGAATACTGTGTGAATACTTATATGAATACTGTTAGTACAGAAACATGTTAGAGGCTGGGAATTCTGCACTGAAAAAAACATCCTGAGTTTCCAAAGTCTGTCTGATGTCTAAAAGTTACAAGGCAGAAGTATGATGGAGGATTTTCATTTGCCTGGATGAGCGTAGCAGTAATGATGTTCGGGAAATGTAATGCCATCCAGGACAAAGTAGGCCACCAAATTGACATCCTTGGCATTACCATGAGCCTTCACTGGGTTCACCACCACTGCACAGTGGTTGCAGTATGTGGCATATACAAAATCTACTGTAGGCAATTCACCAATGGTCCTACACCATCAGCTTTCAATCCCACTACATCAATCATCAAAAAGGACAAGGGCAGAAAATGTGCAGGAACGCCACTACCTACAAGCTATACATCAACCTGAATGAAATCATATTTCTAGTCCTTCATTGTGGCTGCATTAAAATCCAGGAAAATCCATTGTAACAGCACTGTGGGTGGTACCTGCACTGCATGGACTATAACACTTTAAACAGGCACTCACCATCAGTGTTTTTCAGGTTGGAGAGCAAATGCTGGCTGAGCCTGGAATGCTTGTATCCCATGAAAGAATCATTTTAAACAATCAGCAGAGCAAGCTTTGCATGTTACAAAGAAATCAATAGTGATACTAAATAAGGCTAATCAGAAATACCAGGGGCAGCACGTTCAGTGGAATGAAGAACACAGAATTTTAAATGCAACCGGTATAAAAAATGAAATTGAATAAAGAAAATAAGCAAAGGAAATCATATATTTACTAGCATAATTGGACACAAAGCTTGTCTCACTGTGAAACAACAGAAGAATTTACCTCAGCTGAGCTTAGTAGCCTACAGCAACATTGGATTTAAATGCATGAACATATTAGAAGAGATTTGTTTCAAATATTAAAATGATATACAAGTATATTCACAAATACTGTGCATAATCTGTGGAACATTCCTCTGAGTTTGAATCGCAATATTCTATTTTTTTTTAATAAATGCTCTAAAAATTATACCTTTCATTTACAATTCCACTAAAGCATGAAAATCTTTTTTTTATGTCCTCTGGAAAATGAAAATGTATCCTTAGGAAACTAAAAGATTAAATTTCACACACCAGTAAGATAAGTATATTCAAAGGAAGCAAGTTGCTGAAAAAAGTTTCCCCGACATATAAATCCATGAAGAAATGTAATTACCTGCAATTTACCCTCACTCCAGGGATTGCTAAAAGATGGCAACAGATAAATTTATTTTTTACAGAACACCTGATTTAATATAAAAACACATGCTGGTGAAAATAAGTTCAATGACATCAAGCAGGTAATCATATCAGAGACCCTCAAGGTTAAATGAAATCTACAGTGCTGAGCAACTTGTGAACTGTTTGCCCAAAGGCTATTCCAATTAGAAATAAATAGGCTAAAGTAATGGCTTATATCACAAATTGGAATTGTCCGTTCAGGCTTTGTCAAGTTCTGGACATCTCAGTTCCATTGCAGTATGTCAAGATTCACAAATACTTTTTATAGATCATCATGGCATTTGTGAGTACAATTTATTATTAGTTCTTGTCATAATGTTGCAGAAGAATGCTTCATCTGAGCATGTCATCAGGATTTAGAAAAGTAGGGACTATTATAATTTTGAAGAGATAAATAAGTGATTGCTATTACCATCATTTCCTGTTACAACCAATTCAGTAGCCATTATAGTGCCACCTATAGCTACACGATGAGAGTAAACTTTCTCAATTAATATTGTACTGCACTGCATGTCACCACTAATATAAGAGCATGATTCTTTCCCTACTTCTTCAGGTAAGAATATTATATTGATATGATTGAATGAACAAATTAAAAATTGCAGAAATAGTTTCCATCAATCTCCAGAAAATACTGGCATACTGATTTGTGATGTGAAAGGTAATGAGAGATTGTTCAGCTTTGATCACTGTCATCAACAATATTCAAATAAAAGTCATTCTTCATAAAATGAACGAGTTGTCAGGCAACTGACGGAGTGGGTATCAGAGGCAAATTAGACTAATTGATAGGTCTTTTGATTAGAAACAAATTATGAACACCATAACCTCATGATATCTATTGATATTTTTTCTGTAGCATTTGAATGGAGAAAACTGAAAGATTCACCCAAATTTAACACATAACCAATAACATTGTCTCTTCTACATCAAAGTTGGCCACCATATATCAGAAGTATGTTTCAATTATTCTCCACGTTTGGGGGGGGGCGGGGGCGCGTGGAATAGAGTGGGGGCAGACGTGGCATTGAACTAATTTCAGAAAGATGAGCATTTGCCATAACAGTAAACAGGAAATTTGTCAAAAATCAAAAGCAATAAATTAATCATTTAAATGAGGAATTAATAGGCAACATCATTTTAAAAAGTGCTAAGCATTAAAGCTTAACAATAAAGCTAATGTTTTGCTTTTCAAATAAGAAGATGAGATAGAGGGCAAGAGAATCAGCCCTAAATTCATGATCACAGGGAACGGTGTGCTGATAGGGATAAGCTAAGGAGATTTAACAAGGTTAGCCTTGAGCCATTTCTGGATGTGCAGATGTCCAGCTGCCACTGCCAGATTCATGTGAAAGTGGAGGTCAGAAGCGAGCTCTATTTCAGCCTGGGGTCTCTGCCTCTCCTGGCATGCTTTCCTTCTCTCCCTTTTCCTCTTTCCCAAACTTATCCATTTCTTTCTTCCTCTCTTATTGCTTTCTAAATCTTTCTCTCCTGTTCTCTCTTAGCCCCTCAGTCCATCTTACTCTGCTTTCATTTAACATCAAACAAAACATCCATGCGCTTTTGTGCTCCAAAACATTCCGCCAACACCACTTCAGCCAACATTTCACTTTCAAGTGGAAGTCATCAAGTCTTTTTTTCTCTTTGATTAAAGAAATTAGGCAGAGTCAATTTCTTTTTAAAACAAAATAAAAGAAAAATTAACATTAGAAACTTGATATTAGAGATAATGGGAACTGCAGATGCTGGAGAATCCGAGATAACAAAGTGTGGAGCTGGATGAACACAGCAGGCCAAGCAGCATCTCAGGAGCACAAAAGGCTCTCTGATGAAGGGTCTAGGCCCGAAACGTCAGCTTTTGTGCTCCTAAGATGCTGCTTGACCTGCTGTTCATCCAGCTCCACACTTTGCTATCTTAAAAACTTGACAGCTCGGCAATCATTTATTCCCCTCACTGTAACAGCTTGACTTGGAGATCCCTTCACCACCTGACCTACATTACCTTCAATCCCTGTAATAGAACTCTCATCTCCTTACTCATCTTTAAGAAACAATAAACATACACTTTACATGTCTTTTCCTGGTCTATGGTCCTTATCATTCAAAGATATGTAACGATTAATCACCAAAAATTATGAATGATCTGTAAAATTTGTCTACCAGCTAAGCAAATAGTAACTGTATGAAATACTCAGTTAGGCGTTATGTTTAATTGGGTCACAGGTTGGGTACTCCTCTTCTGCCTCACTTCATCTGTATTTTGTGAAGTTACAAGTTTAAGGATATAGCTTCACACTGCTACAGTGGGAATAGAAATGGTGCAGAAGACAGCAAGGAGGTAATTGCATCACTTACTAAAATAAGCAAAAACACTATATCCACTATCAAATTCTTCACATAATTTATTCTTTGTCCTAAATTTATTGAAGTTTTAGACAAGCAGAACAGCAACTGAAAACTACAACACCTGCTAGATTCCTGAAACTGATCCTGATGTTGGCCATTTTCAGTAATGCAGCCTCAGGGTCCACCAGACTATCTGCAGGCATGAAATGGGCAGGCAATTTGGTTCATTAAGAGAACAAAGTGTGAAGCTGGATGAACACAGCAGGCCAAGCAGCATCTCAGGAGCACAAAAGCTGACATTTCGGGCCTAGACCCTTCATCAGAGAGGGGGATGGGGAGAGGGAGCTGGAATAAATAGGGAGAGAGGGGGAGGCAGACCGAAGATGGAGAGAAAAGAAGATAGGTGGAGAGAGTATAGGTGGGGAGGTAGGGAGGGGATAGGTCAGTCCAGGGAAGACAGACAGGTCAAGGAGGTGGGATGAGGTTAGTAGGTAGGAAATGGAGGTGCGGCTTGGGGTGGGAGGAAGGGATGGGTGAGAGGAAGAACAGGTTAGGGAGGCGGAGACAGGCTGGGCTGGTTTTGGGATGCAATGGGGGGAGGGGACGAGCTGGGCTGGTTGTGTGATGCAGTGGGGGGAGGGGACAAACTAGGCTGGTTTTGGGATGCGGTGGGGGAAGGGGAGATTTTGAAGCTTACCCAGGCGCATCCATCCCTGTGAGCAAGAAGCTCTGTGTTTGACTTGCACTCCAGCATTTGATGACCACTGACGATGTGTTCATATTGCAACCAGAGAGAATCATTCTTGTTATGTATGTATTTTCTCTTTAACAGGGCGGGTCAGGTAACCTGGAAGCAGGAGCTAGAGAGGCAGCCTCAGACCCAACTATGCTGCTTAGAGGATGCATAAAATATTCCATCTACCTCGTGTTCTATTTATAGTTCTGGTGAACCATGAACATAACAAGTGGCAATAAGAATGGGATCCGGTCCACAAACTGTGCGCAAATGCCTTTTTCTTTTGGCAGAAGGAAGAACATCGAACGGACTTTGAAAGTGGTGCAGGGCTGTGGCGGTAATATCAAGGGTGTGTGGGCTGCAGTTGGCACCGGGAAGAACAGTATGCACCAGGGAGGAGGCCAAAAGTGGTGGTCACAAGAGGGCATGGGCTGCTGCAGACAGCTGAAGAAGCGAGTACTCACCCTGGAGCTTACTGAAGTTATCATTGGAGAGTGGTCATGAAGGGATTCAGGCTGTGGGTGATGCCAGTGAGGAATGGTGCCCCAACATAGTCAGTGAGGGAGTAGCCGGCACAGAGACCTTTCGCCAAGCGCAGCCATTTTCTTGAGTACCGTAGGGAATAAGACCTTCAGAATTCTAAGGAATGAGGTGCAACCAGAGAAAATGTGAAGGCATACCAAGGACTTTGCAAAGTGTTGGGACGTTATTGTGCAGCAGTTACTTCTGATCTTGCAAACACCTCAGTTTTTTATAAACAGGCACAGCAATAAGGAGACTCCATCACCCAATTTGTGGCCACCATATGGAGTTAGTTCAAACATTGTAATAGTATCTCTGAATCTTAAATCAATATAACAGAAAATGTTAAAGGCATTGGATTCAAGCCTGCTAAGAATACACTATGGATATAAATAGAACATATGATGACACTGAAGGGCTACGTACTGGTAAAAGTGCAACTAAGGGACCAGTATACCACACTGCCTCTGTGCACAGTGAAAAGTAACTACCCTGCAATATTCAGACATTCCTGGTTACAGAAATTAAAATCAAACTGGAGTTTAGTCAATAGGTTGGCGGACTCAAAGACGACTTTGCAAGGGATAGGTATTGGGATGTGATAAAGGGAACCTTGAGGGAAAATAAAAAAAGATAGAATTTAAACTTTGATTAAAATGAGAAGCTTGCCCAAGGAGTCTACAGCACCCAGTACCACACAGTGTTGCGTCTAAAGTGGAGGCGGAACTAGAACAGCTGGTGAACATGGGAGCATTGCAGCCAGTAACCACCGGCAAATGGGCCACTCTAGCTGTCCCAGTCTTAAAAACAGATGGTGCAGTAAGCATTTGTGATGACGTTACGGTCGCAGACAACCCAGCTCAGTATGTAGATCAATACCCACTTCCATCATTGAAGACCTATTCAGTGGGCTGGCTGGGGGTAAGAAATTCTTGAAATTGGATCAGTCACAGGCCTATTTGCAGGAGGGGATTGCGAAGGGGTCCCAGTCATCCCTGGCAATCGTGGCGCATAGGCGACTGTTCCACTAAAAACGACTGCCTTTTGGCATCATGTCAGCAACAGCTCTGTTCCAGAAGTTTATGGACGAAATTTTGGGCAGATTGCCAGGTGTTATCTTGACGATATTCAGTTACTGGATCCTCTGAAGAGGCGCATTTGAAAAACTTAGAAGGAACACTAAAAATATTGCAGAAACATAGCCAACCAGTAAAAAAAAAAGGAGAAATATGTTTATTTTAAAGACTCCACAGAGTACTTCCATCACATAATCAATGGCAAGGGACAACACAAGGTATCCAATATGGTGGAGGCTCTCATGAAAAATGCCCAGACCAGAAAATGAGTCTCAATGGAGATTGTGCTTGGGAATTGTAAATTTCTACGGCAAGTTTGTGTCTATTCCGACAACTGTGCTAAAACCCTGCATCGGTTGCTGGGAAAAGGTTGTAAGTAGAAATGGATCCAGGAATGAAAGGAAGCTCACCAGGAGGTGAAACAACAACTAAAAGCGCTGACTCATTTCAATCCAAAGTTGCCACATCAGCTGGCATGTGACACTTCGCCTCATGAGCTTGGTACTGTGCTGTCACAATCACAATGAATGGAGAGGGAAGGCCCATTGCGTTCACATGAGGTCACTAGCAAAGACTGAGGAGGAGTATGCCCAAGTGGAAAAGGTAGGATTGGGCATCATGTTTGGTGTTAAGAAGTTCATCCATTTTCTTTACGGGAGGCATGTTGTGCGACTGACAGGCCACAGGCCGTTAACTTCCATTTCTGGCTTACTTACGGAAATACTGTCAATGGTGGCAGCATGCCTGCAGAGATGGACCCTGTTTCTGTCAGCCAATTCATATGAAATCAAATACTGACAGGCAGAGAGGCACGGTAGTGCCTTTTCAAGGCTTCCATGACTGGGAAGTAAAGGTGTTCCTGACTGGAGTCTGAAAATTATGTACTTTCTTCCAGGAAACAAGGCGCTGAGGTGTCATTGAGTCAGGCAAGGAATGCTAACTGGAATGACCGGTCTTGAGCTTCATGGTGGACTTAGTCCTGAGAGGAAGGACTTGTCATAGAAACTGCCCAAGAGGTGGAAGTTGTCCATATCAGACAAGTGTTTAATGTGGAGTGGAACTGGAGGAACACGGCAGGACAGACAGCATCAGAGGAACAGGAAAGCTGACGTTTCGGGTTGAGTCTGAAGAAAGGTCCAGACCTGAAACTTCAACTTTCCACTTATCTCTGACTCCAGCATTGGCAGTTCTTACTATCTCTGTTTAATGTGGAGAATGGGAGTTGTTAGCCCTGTCCTGTTAAAAGGAAAGGTGCTAGAACAAAATCACTAAGGGCACCCCAGTGTGATGAGACTGAAAGAGATAGCGGGTAGCTGCTTTTGGTGGCTGAATCTGGACTCCTAGATTGAGGAGAAGGCAGGATCATGCAAATTTTGTGTGTTAGCCAGAATGGCACCACTGTTACCACCCCTTCGTCCATGGACTGGTGTCAATCACCGTGGCAGCAGATTCACATCGATTTCACAGTAAAGGGGCAGATGCTACTAGTGGTCGTGGATGCCCATTCCATGTGACCTGTGTGGCAGCCATAAAGTCAGTATCAGGAAGAGCAATGATCGACTGGATGAAATATTTGCCAAGTTCGGGAGCACCAAGTAAGGCATGAGTGACGATCGTTGACAGTTTGTGGCAAAATAGTCTGAGGAGTACATAAAAAAGTCACAGAGTCAGCCATCTGAGATTGGCTCGGTGTGTCACCCTGTGACAAACAGCCAGGTGGACAGATTTGTAAAGGCTTGAAGCAGGCCATAAAGGCCTCAAAAAGGGTGGAATTGATAGGATGGCGAATCAACAAGTTCCTCAGCACATACACGAGCCAGCAATGACTCAGTATTTGCTGGCATCTTTAATGTTCAACCACCAGCTGGGAACCATTTTTTACTGTGGCTGGAAGGCTCCAGAGATTTGGAATAGAGAAATCAGGATGGGACAGATGGTCAGAAGTGTGGGAACCTCAAGGTGAAGAGATTCCAAAGAGGAGAAACTGTGTTGGCCCAGAATTATAGGAATGGGGAGAAATGGATCCCAGCAGTAGTGGTTTCTCAAACAGCACCATTGTTATATATGATGTGCTCCTGAGATGCTGCTTCACCTGCTGTGTTCATCCAGCTTCACACTTTGTTATCATCATTATATATGATACAGACTAGGGATGAACAGGTCTAGGAGAGACATGTAAATCAGCAGGTCGCCGCACCTAACAAATATTGGGGGAGGGGTGTCCCTCACAATACCAGTGCAGATGGAACTAATGGTGTCAACCAAAATATGTCTCTCAGAGCCAGGGCTGGCCAGACCCAGGGAGGAGACAACACTAGCGTCACAGAGCAACAACAGGCAGAGAGGGAATACTTGCAGAACAACAGGAAAGCCTGCAAAAGTACCCTAGCAAAGGTTCCTAAGATGAGGAAGATTCATCATGTCAATGTACACTACAGAAGAATTATTTTCTTTTGTAGTTCCTGAGGATATACATATATGTCAGCTACAGTGTTTTTATATTAGTTATAATTGTTAAATGTATATGTATTTACTATATAGGTAAAGGGTGCCATGAAATAAAGGGGGAGTAGTATTAAGAGTGTTGTTGGGAATGTGTTGCCCCTTTAAGAGAGCAAGCCAGGTGACACAGCAGCAGAAGGTAAGGGAGGCAGGCTTGGACCAGCTGCGGAGCTGAGAAGCCATAGAATGAAGTGTTGCCTGTTCACATATATCCTCCATCTGCCTCATGTTCTATTTGTGGTTCTAGTGAACCACAACCATAACATTAATTAATCTGGAGATCCTTCCAACATGCCAATGGCAGCCCTAAGAATGTGAAAGATTCCTTGTCATCCATGTTTGATGCTAAATAGCACCTCTCAAGTTATCTTCCCTAGCAATCTGTTATTCAAAACGCATACTGTGGAAAATAGACATAATCCTGAATTTCACCTGTATCATGTGTCTCCAGAGGTGAAAGGTCTTCGAAACCTACCCAGGCTAGCATTTTCACGGCTTAAGTGTTTGAATCAGCAAATCTCTGAAATCATTCACTAGCCCAAATTTTAATTTCCCTACTGCTTGATGGAAATTGGGTGTTGAAGACAATTCATTCTGATGCTGATATCTGCGTTTCTACTGTGACTCAGTGTTATGCTGCTGTTTTGGAGGGGATTGGAACAGTACCAGGAAAGAATAAACATCTTCTTTAAATGTATACATTGAGTCCTGAAATCCATGGGATATCAGTGCCAGGAGTTATGGCCCAAAGTTCTGTGCTGCCACAAGAAGTTCAATAACTTCATATGGCAATGTTACATACTAACGTAAGGGCTGATATAATTTGAAGTGGTAGATGATAAACCTGAGGTATTAATGAGAAGTGGCCCCAAAGTAGCCTAACAGTAAAATGCAGAATACTGCCTAACAGCAAGAGGTATGAGCTAGGTTGACTAGCTACACATAATTACAAGCCATTCAGCCCATCAAGTCAACAACAACCCTCTGAAAATCATCCCATCCAGACCCAACCCCCTACCCTATCCCCATAACCCTGTATTTCCACATAGTCTGCACAACCCAGGACACAGTGGAGCAGTTTAGCATGGCCAATCCACGTAATCTGCACATCTTTGGACTGGGAGAGAAACTAGAGCACCAGGGGGAAACCCACGCAAGACATGGGGAGTACGTTTAAACTCCACACAGACTATCGTACAAGGGTGGAGTCGAACCTGGAGGAAACTGGGAGGCTGCAATGCTAACCACTGAGCCACTGTGCTACCTCGTGCCACCCAAAAGATTTTACTATTGCACTTGTCTCACAATAAATGATCAGAATATCTGCAATGAAATTGATTCAAGTCTTGTAGATAATGTTCAAGATTCAATATTAGAGTATACATTTGAAAGTGAGCAGGTTGGACACTTCCCAAAAGGAATGTGATAGAAAAGTATGTGTAAAGTGGGTAGGGATGGGAACATGAGAAAACTAATGAAAATTTGATATTGAATATGAAAACATTTTGTCTCTATTCAGTTAAGTTGCTGTAGTAATTACTCATTTATCATGATTAAAATTAAATCATAAAATTATTGTTTTATGATTGAAAGAAACAGCTTTACAACTTAGTCTCATTCTGGTAAAATAGATACGTTTTGACATATAAAGTCCATTGGGTTTCAGAAAGCATTTCTTGAACTAACTTTTGTATATTAACTAACTGGAATTTATGGTAGGAATCCTAGACATCTTATTGCAAAACTGCAGGTAGAAAACGTTGAAACTTTGAAGGGAATGACTGGGGGATGGAGGTTAGTGGTGGCGGTGTTGGTCGGGGACTATCGTCAATGCACAGCATCTGCAACAAAATTAAAGCAAAATATACAACAATTCTTGTATTCATTTTGTTCGACTTTCCTATGGAATACAAGGACCAGTGTGAAACATTTTGTAGAGAGCTGGTTGCTGGGGTGGGAAGTGGAACAGGGCTAGATGCAAGGGCAGATGGATCACTCTCATTGGGCAATCACCACTGCCTAGTCCTTCAACTGAATATTGGATGTTTTTGATTTGACTTAATCTATTGTCATTTGTATCTATTACAAATACAAAGAAAAGTGTTGTGTAGTGTCACCCCTTTCAGGCACCATCTTAAAACACAGAAAATAAAGCAAAACACAGAATATAAAGCCTGAAAAATAAAATTGTAAACTCCATCCCATAGACTTATCTCAATAAAGTTAGATGGTCTCTGGAACAGCTCCTGCTTCTAGATCATCCATGGGCCTGGATCTAGGCTCGTCCACCTTGATGCCTCAAGTCTATGCTACTAAACCACTTCGACCAATGCTGCCACCACCATGAGTTCACGCTGGGTGAACTTCACCAATGCAGTCAGTACTGTAGGGTCCTACGTTGGGTTCAGACTTGTTGCTATCCTTGGATCTGAAGCCTTGGATTGTGAATCTGTCTTTGAAAGAGGTATAGCTGTCCCCTCCAAAAGAACTTGCAAGCTCTTACAGCAACTCATCGATGCATTTCAGATTGTTGGAATTGGTCAGTTGGCATCATTTTGGTGTTTCCAGGGAACACAGGTTTGAATGAATCCATTTTTCAGAATGATAGCATTTGTCGTACCACTGCAATCCTTCCTGTGCCCTTACTGATGCCTCTCAAGAGCCAGAACAAACTGCTACCATCCATGTTAAAATGATGTAGTCCAATACTAGGACTAAAGGGATGCACAAGGGTGAATAATTGCATTGAGAATGTATTATTGGAAGTGATACTGGCCAATTTTACTATTCAATAGTTTTGTGGTGGTAGTCTCTTTCTCTTTCTGTATTTTGAACAGAGAAAATTGCTGTGGCACATAGCAGGTGGATGAAAAGTCAGAGAATTGTGGAGGAACAGTCAAATAAGGATGAGATCTCAGAGGAAATCTCATCTTAGTAGCAACTCAATGGCAGCCGTTTGGAGTGAAAAATCCAGGATGCCTCTTTCCCTCCTTCTCTTCTACCTCCTCCCTTTCTTATGTCCTCCTGCCCAGGTTCCCTTCAGACGCTTGGTGCCAATAGTTGTGCTTTCATGAATAGGC
Organism: Stegostoma tigrinum; assembly: GCF_030684315.1. NCBI lineage: Eukaryota > Metazoa > Chordata > Chondrichthyes > Orectolobiformes > Stegostomatidae > Stegostoma > Stegostoma tigrinum. Next base: position 45,631,201 of record NC_081372.1, on the reverse strand, counting down.
TAGGCAGTGGAGGAGTGTTATGATCCCAACAGAGAACAATAAGTTTTAAAACAAAAGGAGTTACACAACGCTAACAGAAAGAACAGAACATGAGAAGATATCATGTTTTTAAAAAATTACATTGGAATACACCAAATGAAGCATTAATTAAGAGGCAAAGAATATATCAAAGCAAAAAGGTAATTTCCACTTTAAACAACCAGTTTAAAATATATATTTCTCTAGATGATGTAAGCCTCACATCACTTCCCATATACCGGGAGCACCACATGCAACCTCACAATTTTTTCAACTTGGTCTCTTGATCATTTGCTTCTACCTCAATAGTGGCAGCACTTGAACTGTATTTACCAGCAGCCACATTCCTTCCAATTCTATTGCTAAGGTTAACACCAATAAGGTACACGTCTGTAAAAGATCTATCACTTGAGCCATGACAATGTTGTTAGCACAAAATCCTCAGAGACTCTCTTCCCTGACCTCTTTAATTGGCTTGGTTGTAGCTGACTCTAGCTATATAGCTGCTTTATTTTCCTTAATTCATTCTTTATCTCTTTTGTCATCCAGACAGCTCTGGATTTGTTTATTCCATACTTTCCTTTTGTTCACTGATCGAACAAAGCTCTTTTCCATTGGTGAACCTGGCTGCATTAATGACATGGGTCTCTTAGCATAATGTATATATATCCTGTTGTGCTCTGCAGCTGAGAAGTCAATTACTTTGTCAAAGCCTATCACTCAGCTGCAGCATTGATCTCACCATGGGCAGATTAGATGAAGTGGTGTAATCTGGCATAAATTGCCATAACAACAGCCCTATTCATTTGTGAGCTGAGAACAGAGAGATCTCACACAGGTCCCAGTGAATCCCTGGAAGCAACTAGTGCAGCTTTCAAAATTGTGGCCACTGGGATATGATGACTATCCACTCCTTCAGGTCACAAGTCTTGCTCCAGCATATGGTATAGTTCTGTGAGTGTCCTGGGATATTTTCATTCAGTGGCGGCAATGCAGCTCACTGATGTGGGAGAACTAGCATTAAGGATGATAGTTCCTGGGCTTCCTGTACCTCCTCCATGCCCCGAGAGAAGCTTCAGCTGCAAGCTATTCATGTGTGGGTCGCTCAGCAACCGCTGAAGTTTGCTGCTGGTCCTCAACTCGCTAATTCATTTATTTCTCTTCTATTTCTTTTTGCTTTCATATTACCGCAACAACTGCGATGTTTGAATCCAGAATTAGTCCTAACCAATGACAGCAGTCAGTATTTGCATTACTCACAAATGACAGTTCGGTGCTATTCTGAGCTTCCACACATTCCCACACAACTCATTCATTTAAATCCTCATCTGCCAACGTTAACCCCTTGAGTTCTAATTCTACAGCTGTTCCATATCGACAATTGTGGTGCACACTCCCCGATCAAAGCCAAGGTGGCTTGTAATCCATATCCACAAAAGCACTTCAATCTCCTACCCTTATATGTTGCCCCATTATAATTATTGACTTTGCTACATCCAAATCTCTCAACTGACTTCCCCAACATTACGACCACAGTGGTGTCTGCTGCTGACTCTCCTTGACTCTCAGTGAACTGAATCCTGGGCTGACCATGGCCCTACCCTCCCCAAGTGACTGGGAAATACAGTTATAATTAATGAGGACACTGGACTGACATCTGTACATGTTCTCAAATAACTTTTTAATAATTCCTGCTCCGATGCATTACCCCTAAATTCTAATGGTACGGAGCTCCTCATCCAGACCGCTCAATGCAACTGACCACATTGAAGCTTCGGGACTGAGATTAGGTTCTACCCATTATAATTTGTGGTGGGAACCCCTGACTGATGCCAGTCCCCCTTGACTTGAACAAGGGCTAACCACCACCCCACCCCCAGCTGCCCTTAGATTTTAAGACATGGCTATTTGGTTGAATCGCATGCAGTGGGATTGCAGTGTAAACTGCTGGCATATGTTGTAGGTGTAACATTGATACAGCTCACTACTGTGTAGCAATATGTCTACCCGCTTTCAAATGATCACTGCAGACCAAAAAGGTGAGCTGCCTGGCTTTGTCTGTGCATTAAAAGGCAAGGCAAGGCAAGGCAGAAGTACTGTGAGCATGTAAGTGATGAATGAGGTGGCAAAACTTAAAAGAGGGCAGGGTCAAGGCATTCTGAGTGCCCAAGTATATGCAAAGTGACTAAGTGCTATGGGAGCAAGCAAAGTTGCCCCCTGCTTCAATGCATGAGATGGGTTCCTGCCCCTGCATGTAAAAAACATATTACAATGAAAGGTGTTGGTATGCTCCGAAGCGTAGCATTCATGTAGATAACTGCATTCTAAGTGGGTTGGAAATGTGTCTTCTTGATATGCAATGGCTGGTGCATGTCCAATGCCAATTTGCATAGACAGGATAGTGCAGGCGATCACAGCACATGGAATATGCCCTTAGATGGTTGGGCTCCATTGGTCAAGATAGTTGGCGAGAGGAAAAAACAGTGAATTGGAGCTGCCGTTACCAGCTCTGGCTTTCTTGTTGGGAATTCTTGGTGTCCAGTTTCTCACCACCACAGGGGAAAATAGTAAATTGTGCAAAATTGAAGTGAGAATAGCTAATAATAAGGTCTAAATGCATGCAAATTGGCCTCTCACTGCTTACAAGCGAACTTCTCAACTTGTCTTTCACAGTGTGGGTGAAAATTCAGACTTTTTTGGTTTAACATTTCGGTTTCATTTTTCTAATCATACCCTATTTACCCAATTGGCTGACAACTGTCCATGCTATTCAGGGGCTGGGATTATTCTGCTCATGGTCAATATCCCAGACATTAGTTTACATTTCCAGACTGAGATTAATTCCAAATTCCACCAGCTGCCATGGTGGGGTTTGAACTCATGTCTCCAAAACATTAGCCTGGGTTACTCGGCTACTAGGCTATTGACATTGTCACTATCCAACAATCTTCTAGTATTTGAGGTGGGACAGGAAGTTGATGGAATTTGACATTTGAACATGGAGCTTTCTATTTATAGGAGGTAATTTACATCTTCTGGCACTGCATCTAAGCGTTTGACCCTGGACTCCTGGCATTATTTTATGTTGCTATCTGGATACCTGCCTTTGTCTGGTCACCCTTCTGGCACATAGATTTTTTTTGCCTCCACTCTACCTCCTGCATCAATTAAGGTTCTGAAATCCTGAAACATGCCCTGTGCATGTTGTGCCTTTCCTTGGTCAGAACGCGTGGTACAATGACATTCAGCATCTGTTGCAACCACAGTGCCCCTTCTTCTTATGAACAGCATACAATTTCAAGATGGCTTTCCCTGATGCTAGTCTCTGAGGCTGTCTGTTACAGTCATTTAAAATAGCAAATAACATGAACCTTGCACACTGCCTGCATCAGAGGCAATGGCTAATCTTAATCTTGTAAATTGGTCCCACACCCATTTTTAAGATCGGTCCAGTTCTGTGCGTTTTGCTTCGTAATGGTTATATATTCTGACCACAATGTAGGCTCAAGTTCACATACAGCTAAGTTCTCCATTACTAGTTTCCTATTTCTTTTATATAAGTTTCCAATGTGTTTGGCCAGAGGAGTTCCCAAATTGAACTAAATGTATCCTTAACGAATGAAGACATAATTTGCTGGAAATAAAAATGTTCATTATGGTAGTGACCTCCCTGGCTTGAACACAAAACATTCATGATGTTAGAGATAATGGGGACTGCAGATGCTGGAGATTCCAAGACAACAAAATGTGAGGCTGGATGAACACAGCAGGCCAAGCAGCATCTCAGGTGCTCCTGAGATGCTGCTTGGCCTGCTGTGTTCATCCAGCCTCACATTTTGTTGTCTCACATTCATGATGTTGAAGGGATTACAAAGAGAAAAAGAAACAACACCTTCAAATCCCACGTGTACGAGATGTGTACTACCTTTGGATCATCCTTGTATTGGCTCTAGCCACAGCAAGCAGCACTGAAGAAGAACTTTTGAAAGCACATGAAGCACAGGTACAAGGTTCTGTTTGGCAGTCTGATTAGTAATTTTAGGTCACATAGGATTCAGGAAAAGCTTGCCAACCGGATGCAAAATTGGTCTGATATTAGGACGCAGAGGAGCCTGCGACCAGCGGTGTTCTGCAGGGCTCAAATGTTTCTCATTTATAAGACCATAAGACCATAAGACATAGGAGTGGAAGTAAGGCCATTCAGCCCATCGAGTCCACTCCGCCATTTAAATCATGGCTGATGGGCATTTCAACACCACTTCCCTGCACTCTCCCCATAGCCCTTGATTCCTTTTGAGATCAAGAATTTGTCGATCTCTGCCTTGAAGGCATCCAACGTCCTGGCCTCCACTGCACTCTACGGCAATGAATTCCACAAACCCACCACTCTCTGGCTGAAGAAATGTCGTCTCGTTTCAGTTTTAAATTTATCTCCTCTAACTTTAAGGCTGTGCCCTTGGGTCCTAGTCTCCCCGCCTAACGGAAACAACTTCCCAGCGTCCACCCTTTCTAAGCAATACATTATCTTGTAAGTTTCTATTAGATCTCCCCTCAACCTTCTAAACTCTAATGAGTACAGTCCCAGGATCCTTAGTCATTCGTCTTATGTTAAACCTACTATTTCAGGGATCACCCATGTGAATCTCTGCTGGACACGCTCCAGCTCCAGTATGTCCTTCCTGAAGTACATGGTTTGGATGAGAGTTTGGGAGACGTGGTTAGTAAGTTTGTGGAGAACACAAAAATTGGTGTAATGAACTTATTCAAATGTTTTTTGAATGTTGTTACTGTCACTTTCCCTGGCAGTTCATTCCCCATATGAGCTACTCTGTGTAAAATAAATTTGCCCCTTATATCTTTATAAAAATATTTCTCCACTCACCTTAAAAATATATGGTGTAGTTTTGAACTTCCCCACCCTAGGGACAGTGAGAAGGTTATCTAAGATTACAAAGAGACATGGGTCAATTGGGTGAATAGGTTGAGGGGTGGCAGATGGAGTTTAATTCCGGGTAGGACTTGTACAATTAATGCTAGGGTCCTTGGTAATATTATAGAACAGAGAGGCCTAGGGGTTCAGATACAAAATTTTTTGAAATTTGTATCAGAACTGGACAGCTGTTAAGAAGACCACATGCTTGCCTTCATTTTGGGTATAAGAGTTGAGACATCATGGTGAGGTTGTATGGGACATTTGGTGAAGATTCTTCTGGAATATTGTGTACAGTTCAGTTTGTCCTGCTGTAATTGGAGAGAGTTCAGAAAAGATTTACCAGGATGTTGCTGGGACTGGATAGTTTGAGTTATAAATATAGGTTGGGATTTTTTTCACTGGAGCATGAGAGGTTTAGAAAATAATGAAGGGCAAGTTAAGGTGAACAGCAAGTTTTTTTTTCCTGGAGCAATATGGGCCAAATGCAGGTAAGCGGAATTATGTTGGTTTAGAAACATGGGTGGCATGGACCAGCTGTACCGAAGAGTCAAGTTTCCTTCCTTTATGACACTGAGAGGAAAGTACCCTTTGTATACTAACGCTGTAAATTCCAATGCAGTGTTCTGTTTCTAGAGGTTAGCCAAGCTTCAAACCAGCTGCTATAGGATTAACATTGTGATCCCGAACACTATGGAAATATTTACATATTCATCAATCAATCTTGTTCTGTCGGTGAATTGCTAATATTTCCTACATTTCTTGAAGGTTTCCTCAGATGTCCTGCAGCTGCTAATGTATGGTTACATCATATTTTTGTTTGCCCCTTCAACATCCACTCTTCCACCAATGCTCATCTTCAGCAATGTATAGAAGATCCTTAGACAGACATTTCCACGTGCTACCTGAGTCTCTTGGAAGGACAAAGGCAGCTGATACATGCATGTTTCCCTCCAAACCACTCACCATCCTGACATGGAAACATATCGCTATTCCTTCAAAGTTTCTGGGTCAAAGTCCTGAAATTTCCTCTCTAAGGGCATTGCGGGTCAATCTACAGCATGTGCACAGCAGTGGTTAAAGAAGGCAGCTCACCTCACCTTGCCAAGGGGCAACTAGGGACAGGCCCCAGCCAGCAATGCCCACGCCACATTAAAAAAAATGTACACCAGAACCAATCCTCCTTGGTGGAATTATTCTGAGCTGAAGATACCACGCAGGGAAGGGTGAAGCAGACTCAAGGGGCAATGTGGCCTTCTCCTGCCCTTAAACTTGTTTACTTGGAGTGTGACATCTGACACTGCCTCTATTTATGAATCTCAAGATACAGTATGCTTTGCTGAGTTCTCTCAGGTCCTGCCACCTTCCGGGTTGATGCCCTTTGACCCTTCCCCCAGGTCCATGTGGCCATTACCATTAATCTCGAACTGCACCACTAATCTCTTGCTATTATTTCAGACAAAATGCATCACTTGGTGCTTATCGGCACTAAGTGGTACCTGCCCATTCTGTCAGTCTATCAATGCCTTGTTACAGGCAAATCATACCATCCCCACTGCTCGCCATTCCTGTAGCTGTAGCATTGGAGCAGTTTTGAAATTTTTATTGTCTTGCAAGGTCCAGGTCTTTGAGATGTGGTTCTGTTAAAAATACACTGGCAGAAGTACTGATGTTAAATCTCCAAATGGTCACACATTTACTTGCTTTATTCAAACCCCATCAATCTGTGTCAAATTCACAAAGAATTGCAGACAGTGTAAAAGAGACCATTTAGCTCATGTTGCCTGCACCAGTGCTAATCTTGTGCCTTTCCCCTTATCGTTGCACACCATTTCTATCCAAATAACTGTCCAATGTCCCTTAATTGAACCTGTCCCCAGCATATTTCCAGGCAGTGCATTCCAGACCCTAACTACTTGCTGGGTGAAAAAGAATTTTCTCATTTCACCCTTGCTTTGTGCACCTCACTTTAAACCTGCGCTACTCTCATTGTTTCTTTTATGAGCAGGAGCAGCTTCTCTCTATCAACTTTGTCCAGCCAGCTCACGATTTTGAAAACCTCAATCAGATCTCCTCTCAGCTTTCTCTTTTCATTTCTAAGACCTTTCTAGAGTGTGTGTCATATCAAAGTGATTTTAAAATTGAATTTATGCTGCCTCTACCATAGAGTATAGGAGTTAGAACGTCATGTTGAGGTTATACAGAACTTTGGTGTGGCTTCTTCTGGAGTACTTTGTGCCGTCCCAGTCACCCTGTAATAGGAAGGATGTTATTAAGCTGGAGAGGGTTCAGAAGAGGTTTACCAAGATGTTGCTGGGAATGGAGGGCTTGCGTTATTAGGAGAGGCTAGATAGGCTGCAACTTTTTTCAATGGGCTGAAGGAGGTTGAGGGGTGACATTATAGAGGTTTATTAAATCAACAGGGGTATGGATAAGGTGAATGGTTTTTCCTTTTCCCCAGGTTGGGGGCGTTGTTCACGTGTGGAATAAATTTCCTGAGGAAGTGTTGGATGTGGGTACAGTTACAATGTTTAAAAGACGTTTGGATAAGTAGATGAATAGGAAAGGTTTGGAGGGATATGGGCCAGAAGCAGGCATTGGAATTAGTTTGGGATTATGGCTGGCATGGCCTGGTTAAGCCAAATGGTCTGTTTCCATACTGTATGACTCTATGACTCTGTAACTCTGCACCGACACTGCATGGGTTACATTTGTGTCACTGGTTAGGGTTCAGAAAAATTGAATTGTTTGTAGCAGGAAATTATTCTTCTAATAAAGATTTTTATACAAAGATTATAAAGAAATGAATAGATTGGTTTGACCCACGCAGCCGAGCATTTTATTAAACAAAATCATTTATTTGATTCACTAAGCTCCAAGGGAAAGATTATGCAGCAATTGAACATATGTAAAGGCCTATATGTTGTATTGACCCTCTGCTTAAATCGATAGTTTTTCTAAGTGCCTTAGACTTCCTGGTGACGAGTAATGATGGTGATAGATTAAATAGTCTAATTACAATAGAAAAGATTACTTAGGGAGCTAGATGGCACCAATTGTATAAAAATTTAGTGAAGATTGATAACCAATGGGGTTTACAGCACTGTTACAACTAGTACCATTGCACATAAAGTTATAATACTCCCTCAGATGCAGCATATTGGCAGAGATGTAGGTTGTGTATATTATTTTAAGAAAGAAATTTTCCCAGATAATTGTTCTTAAGTTTAAAAGGCAATGCTATAGTTACATGTTTGGAGGTAATGATACGGAGGGAAATTGCAACGTCTCCATTAACTTTATTAGCTGGAAGTTCTGTAGGAGTTTTCTTCAGTGCCTTCAGGTTTTCATGAAAGATTGACAAAATCTCCAACAAGGAAATATCAATAGACATTCACACTGCATGGAAGGTCATGGATGCGAGGTAAAAGTGGAAATTCGGATCTCCTCTGAGGCTATGAAGATTATAACTTCATAGTGTGCATGAATGCCATTAACAGGTCCTCGAACATGAAGTCAGTGTGCTCGACAGTCTTAGTTTCAGGTCAGGCAAGAAAGACTGCATAAGAAGTTGCTTGAACAGAGAAGTCTGAAGTTTAGCTGAAGAGTGGGAGAGTGGGTTCTCATCTGGCTGAGGGTCTGAGTGCGAGTGCGAGAGTGCAAATGCGAGTGCGTGAGAGTGCGAAAGAGAGTGAGAGAGATGAAGGGGAGAAAATCTGAACGGCTGAGGCTTTGATTGCCCATTGTCCTGCAAAATAAAGGGCGGGAAAACAGGCAAGGTGGAAGAGCCAAGTCATGAAGGAAAGATTGGAAGTGGGGAAAAGGAAGCCTGGGAGATTAGATAAATATATGGGTTGGAAGCTTGGTTGGCTAAGCCTCAGATAGGGTGGGTGAAAAGGATGGGTTCAATGTGATCAGAAGATTCATTCAGGGGATGAGGCAGGCATCTGATTCATGGATAGAATGATCATGGCCTCTTTCTAACTACCAGCTTCACCAATGTGATCCACCCAGAGTCAAGTGCAAAATACTGCGTAAACCATGGCTGCAATATAACTTTTAAAGGGACAAACCTCCCTTGGGACCATGACTGATACCATATCCACTAAAAATGGAAATGGGAAAGTTAGAGGCAGATTGTGATTGAATTCAATTTTCAATATTTGAATATCATTTCCACCCTTTACTTGCCCATTTTAGGGGGTTGAAGTTTTCCATTGTTTCTCTGACATATTGTCAATTGCTTATTAGAGAGATAGTAGGCAGGGTACAGTTGTTCACACCCAGCAGCCTGCAGAGAAGCAGCAACATCTCTGCAATAAAACAAAATAGAAAATAATACTAAACCAAACAAACATTTAAAAATGAAGACCAAAGTAGTGAAAAATAGACAGATGAAGAAAAATCAGAACTGTGAAGGAGAAAAAGTCATTTAAAAAATAAAATCAGCAGTACATTGCACATGTGCATGCATATTTTCTAAAACAAAATGAGTATATGCACTTAGAATTTGTCAACACATGATTGTTTTCAGAAGCAGATGGATATCCCCTTCCTGGAGAAGACTGCATCACCAGACTCTTCCAGCCTGGTCTAAGGTCACCACTGGGGTGAGTGTGGTCTCGAGGAGTGGAGGAACAGCCAGCAGTGTCACGAAAAGATCAATGATTTTTCTCCACTTTGCCAGGGTCTACGGGGATACTGAAACATTCACGTCCCACCAAATGAGTAAGCAGCACTCTGCATGCCACTGCCACTCAAAAACTCTCAATTATTGGATCCCACTCCGAACTACTGGCCATGGCGCTTTCTCTGTCTTTTGCTTTGCGGGTTCCACAATATTAGCTTTTACCTCTATGTCAAAATACTCAGCCCATCTTTAACCTCTGTGAGTACAGAGGCTTCAGAAGCATTGGCAAGGTTGTCATCTGCATGCCCACGCGACCAGATGCTGACCCCTCAGGGGGAGCTGTCATGGTACAGACTGAGGGCATACAGGTTTGTAAAAAACTCCCCAGCTGACCAAGGAAGAAATGGCCCAAGCTGTTGGTACATCGAGGATTATCACAGACTAGGCACTTGTTTAGACCAAGGCTGGATACGAAAACCGAACAAACTGCGGATGCTATAAATCGGAAACTAAAACAAAGTTGCTGGAAAAGCTCAGCAGGCCTGGCAGCATCTGTGAAGGAAAAAAACACATTTAACGTTTCAGGCCCAGTGACCCTTCCTTGTGTTCTGAAGCTGGGAACGGTCTTGTGGATTTGGCAATCAGTGACTTCAACCCATGCTGGACAGGAACAGGAGCAAGCAGTCCAGCATTTGGGATACAATAGCCTTCCTCACTCACTTCACTGAGTCAAGTGACCTTCTGCCTGCTTTTATTTACAGCTTGGGTGGCTGTAAGTGGTAACCAAGCCCAGAAATCTCTGGGACTACTGCACAGCCATACACATTCGGAGTTCATCACACCAGCCATTAGCACCAGGATAAAAAGCATGACAACAGGGGAATAGGAAGCTTCAGCCTAGCCCAGATAACCTTTCCTCAGAACATCATTAGAAAGCATCCAACCTGAGAAGGAACCACAAACAAGGCACATGACAATTTCCCCCATTGAGGTGGTGGGCCCTCCACTTCCAACCTGTTTGCTACCCTCTGATCCCTAGATGTTTAAGCAAAGATAAACATCAGTGTGCCTGACCTTCTTAGAGACAAGACCCCCCCATGAGGTTGTCCAGAGGTACAAGGGAACATGCCTGTTTGTGGCCATTCATGCCACCCCACCAGCCCCCACCAACCCCACAACTTGAAATCAGACTGCTAGTAACTTTTGACTCTTCGCAACTATGCATTAAATAGAATCATAGCATCTCCACAATGTGGAAACAGGTCATTCAGACCAACAAGTCCACACCAACTCTCTGAAGAACATCCCACCCAATTCACCCTGCCCCCTTGTCAATCTCTATGTTTCCCATGGCTAAACCACTTAACCTACATATCCCTGAGCACTACGGGCAATTTAGCCTGGCCATTTCACCTAACCTGTGTGTCTTTGGACTGCGGGAGGAAAGCGGAGCACCTGGAGGAAACCCACGCAGACACAGGGAGAATGTGCAAACTCCACACGGACAGTTACCTGAGGGTGGAATTGAGCACAGGTCTCCAGTGCTGTGTGACAGCAGCGCTAACCACTGAGCCACTGTGCTTCCCCAAAATCTGGCTTCTTTCAAAATCCTGCTGTCCCCTTCAATTTTTTATTGCACCCTTGGTGAGAGCCTTCACCTCTCTGTCCAAAGACAATCATACTAAGACTCAGCATTGTGGCAGAAGCCATAATTTCTGCCCCAGACCACAAATCCCTTCTCCGTCGATTTGAGGATAAAACCTACAGACTAATTTTGGCCCACCCCCTCCAGCATCTCATGCCCAGACTACCTATAAATTTTTCTGACCACATTGCCCTTAAACCCCAAACTGCCATTATGGTGTAACTGGACTAAGGGAAGCCCATTCCCTAGATTGTGGAGATATGGACACCATGAGCAAGAGATTCCAGATGCCTGATGGTGACCAATCCCCTGGTCTAGTGAAGAAGGCTCCCCTTGACTAATTGTGCCAGAACCCCTGGCTTATGGTTACTTACACAGACTTCATTGAGAATCCCTTCCCCGAGAATTGGATACATAGCTCCCTGGTTAAATAGTTTGTTTGCTGTGTAAGCTGCTATCGTGTAATGCAAGGGTGAGACTAACATGAAAGCACACTGCCATTCAGCAAGGCGTGTGGCCTCTTGAGCGATGACTGTTAAGTAACAAGACAAGCAGCTTCAGTTTGTGAGTGCACTATTTGACATGGCATGGCAAGTCAAGGCAAGGGTGGTGTGAACAGTTAAATGCTGATGAATGAGGGCTTGCAGCTAACAAGGGTCTCTGAGATGTAGGCACAAGACAGTGTGGAGCTGGAGGAACATAGCGGGTTAGGCAGCATCAGAGGAGCTGGAAATTTGATAGGTCAGGTCAGGGCTCTTCTTCAGAGCAGAAGGTCAGATTTCTGAAGAAATATCCCAACAAAGGGTCCTGACCTGAAATGATGACTTTCCTGCTCCTCTGATGCTGCCTGACTTGCTGTATTCCTCCAGCTCCACATTGTGTTGTCTCTGACTCCAGCATCTTGCTATCCCCACTCCGAGGTGCACCCTGGTCCAATGTGGTATTTGGATTCCTGTTCCTGTGCGTATAGTGTCCCTGCTGCAACCTTTCAATGCTGGTTACTAGTGTGCCCTGCAATACAAGTGTGTGTTTCTAGATCACAACGCTTAATGGAAGTTTCAGGATAGTTGGGATGGGCAGAAAGACGTCAAATGCCAATGTCCATGGAGAAGGATTGCATGCAGCTGGGATTTGTGTACCTTGCCCTGAATTGCAGTTTAGTCACAATCAACAAAGAGATGGTTCAGAACAAGCAGTGAGTTGAATCTACTAGCTACTCTGGTTTCCCAAAGTCAAGTTTTCCGGTCTTCAAGCTCGTTTGGCAAGTTTGTTGAATGGGAGTGTGAAAATGAATGGTGTGGTTGGGGTGTTAAAATAGCATTTAAAAAGCATTAATCCCCATTGATCAGGTCTCTCCACTCGCAAGCTGGAATCTCACCGTGCCATCTGTCAAAAGCATAAAAGATGTATTGAGATAATATGAATATAGATTAAAAACCAAAAAAGAACTGCGGATGCTGTAAATTGGAAACAAAAACAGAAGTTGCTGGAAAAACCCAGCAGGTCAGGCAGCAAGTGTGAAGGAAAATCAGAGTTAATGTTTCGGGTCCACTGACACTTCCTCAGACCTGCTGAGCTTTTCCGGCAACTTCTGATTTTGTTATCGATAGAAATGGGCCACCTCATCCTTATCACCTGATTCTGCCACAAATCTATCTCAGCACCCTAAATGATTCTGTTCATTGTTTCCAGATGATAAATAATCTGGAACAATGTAAATTTTGTTTGGAGGGAAAAATTCCACTGGTTACTGTCATACTTGACACAAAGTAAAATGATGTAGTTGGTTAGAAGTTGGTCATTACAGCTCCAGCACATCTCCTCAGGAGTTCATTGAGGTACTATTCTTGGCCCAACCATTTCTAGTTAGCTCATAAATAACATTCCCTTCAACATAAAGTCAGAATTGGGGATGTTCTCCGATGATTGCACAATCTTTGGCACCATTCATGATTCCTTAGATACTAAAGCAGCCCATGTGTAAATGCAACAAGTCTCAGATAAGAATCAGGCTGTAAAGTGGCAAGCACCCTTTCTGTCCTGATAGTCCAACACAAGGGAATCCAAATATTGTCCCTTGTCATTCAATGACATTACCATCACTGAATACTCAACTTTTCATTCTCTGAGGGTTACCATTCAGAAACTGAAGCAGATTAGCCATATAAATTCGAAGACTACAAGAGCAGGTCAGAGGCTAGGAATCCTGTATTAAGTACTTCAGATCCTGTTAGGACATGGAGATAGAGAGCTGAACCAATTTGGAATTCCTACCTATACAACATAAGATTGCTGTTTTTAAAAAGACCCTCAAAATTGATTCGAGAAAACAAAGTCTTAGGAGCACAAAAGCTAAAGTTTAGGGCCTAGATCCTTCATCAGAACAGGGGGATGGGGAGAGGGTTCTGAAATATTTTTAAGATTATTTTTCAAAAAAAAAATGCTCTGATGCTCAGTAACAGAAGTATGTACCATCTTCAAGACATCCTGGAAAAAAATGATCAATGTCCTTAGACCGTACCTTCCAACCCTGCGATCACTTCTATTTAGAATGACAATAGCAAAAGATGCAAGGGAATGTCCAAGTTTCCCTCCAAGTAATTCACCATCCTGATTTGGAGACAGATTGCCATTCACTCAGTGTTGCTGGAACGAAATCGTGGAACTGCCGCTCTAATGGTATCGGAGGTCTACTTGCAGCACATGGACTGCAATGGTGAAAGGAAGCAACTTACGATCATCTACTCAAGGGTAGATAGGAATGGGCAAGATACGTTGGCCCAGTCAGTGACAGCCACATCCCAAGAAAGAATCAAAATCAAAAGGTGGCAAAATTGTCTTAAAAGTTGGAGTAAAACTTTTTGCATCACTGCTTTCAACAAATTTCACCACAAAAATTTTGAATATGATGATATTGCCAGAAAAAAAAGTTTTGCTGCTTAGCATTTGTTATAACAATGCATCAAAATCCTGAAGTATTCAGAAGTTTTTCTTTTAACTTCCATAACATTCTTTTTAAAAGGAAAATGCAGATTTAAATTCAGTGACTGCCTGGCAAAATCTTGGGGTGAAACCAATTGAATGTTGTACATAAAAATTATCAGCAAACCTTTAAACCAGAGAAAAACCTTGAAGAGATAATGAGAAAGCAGGCTATCTCTCTCATCTTGGTAGACAGGCGGATTGAATGTGGATAGAGGAGAAGATAGGTGGAAAGGAGACAGACAAGTTAAAGGGGCGAGGTTGGAGTCTGTCGAGGTGAGTCTAGGTGGGGAGGTAGGGAGGGGATACGTCAGTCTAGGGAGGACAGACAGGTCAAAGGGGCGGGATGAGGTTAGTAGGTAGAAAATGGAGATGTGGCCTGAGGTGGGAGGAGGGGGTAGGTGAGAGGAAGAACAGATTGGGGGGGGGGAGCAGGGATGAGCTGGGCTGGTTTTGGAATGCGGTGGGGGAGGGGGAGATTTTGAAGCTGGTGAAGTCCACGTTGATACCATTGGGCTGCAGGGTTCCTAAGTGGAATATGAGTTGCTGTTCCTGCAACCTTCGGGTGGCATCATTGTGGCACTGCAGGAGGCCCAGGATGGACATGTCGTCTGAGGAATGGGGGGGGGGGGTGGAGAGGGGAGTTGAAATGTTTCGCGACTGGGAGGTGCATTTGTTTGTTGCGAACCGAGCATCGGTATTCTGCAAAGCGGTCCCCATGCCTCCGCTTGGTTTCCCCAATGTAGAGGAAGCCACAATGGCTACAGCAGATGCAAGATACCACATTGGCAGATGTGCAGGTGAACATCAGCTTGATGTGGAAAGTCATCTTGGGCCTGGGATGTGGGTGAGGGAGGTGGTGTGGGGGGCAAGTGTAGCACTTCCTGCGGTTGGCGAGGAAAGTGTCGGGTGTGCTGGGGTTGGAGGGGAGTGTGGAGCGGACAAGGGGGTCCAGGAGAGAGTGGTCTTTCCAGAAAGCAGATAAGGGTGGGGATGGAAAAATGTCTTTGGTGGTGGGGTCGGATTGTAGATGCAGATGTGTCAAAGGATGATGTGTCGTGTCGGGAGGTTGGTGGTGTGGTATGCGAGGATGCAGGTGATTCTCTTTTGGCAGTTATTGCGAGGGCGGGGTGTAAGGGATGAGTTACAGGAAATGCGGGAGACACGGTCAAAGGCATTCTCGACCACTGTGGGGGGGAAATTGCGGTCCTTGAAGAATGAGGACATCTGGGATGTGCGGGAGTGGAATGCTCCATCCTGGGATCAGATGCAGCGGAGGTGAAGGAACTGTGAACAGAGGATGGAATTTTTGCAGGAACGTGTGTGTGAGGAGGTGTATTCCAGGTAGCTGTGGGAGTCGGTGGGCTTGAAATGGATATCGGTTGCTAGGTGGTTGCCTGAGATGGAGACAGAGAGGTCCAGGAAGGGGAGGGATGTGTTGGAGATGGCCCAGGTAAACTACTTGAGGTTGGGGTGGAAGGTGTTGGTGAAGTGGATGAACTGTTCGCGCTCCTCTTTGGAGCATGAGGTGGCGCCGATACAGTCATCGATGTAACGGAGTAAGAGGTGGGGTTTCGGGCCAGTGTAGGTGCGGAAGAGGGATTGTTTCACGTAACCTACAAAGAGGCAGGCATATCTTGGGCCCATGCGGGTGCCCATGGCCACCCGCTTTGTCTGTAGGAAGTGGGAGGAATTGAAGGAGAAGTTGTTGAGGGTCAGGGCAAGTTTGGCTCAGAGGGTGAGGGTGTTGGTGGAAGGGTCTGGTCGGGCCTTTGGGTTGTCTGTTTTACCCTTCAAGAATACAAAAAGGCAGGGGTTAAAAAGCCAGTTTCAACTCCAGTAAAGAAGTCTAGTGGGACTGAACGCTGTCTTGTGTACCCGGTTGTGTTAAAGCATGAATATGCTGTAAAGGTCGCTGTCAAGGAACCACCCTCTTGTTAGCTCTGTGCCACACACTCTTACACCAAATGTTGCAAACAATTCAAAAGAAAACAACTGAATCTCCCTTACCCCGAATGCTGAAATTCAATCTCAATTGAAAAGCATCAAAATTATAGAATCTCAGCCAATCTGCAAAAAAAATTTCTGAAGAAAGGTCTAGGCCTGAAACATCATCCTTCCTGCTCCTATGATGCTGCTTGGCCTGCTGTGTTCATCCAGCCCTATACCTTGTTATCTTGCAAAAAAAAAGTTCACCCACCAAAGACAATGTTAACGATAACCTGCATTGCAACAGCCACAAAGTTCATTGGGGTGGATAAACCTGGTTGCAATCAGTTAAGGGGGTGGATGGTTAAGGAGGGGAGCCAATTTATTTCTCCTTGGCCAGGATCTTAGCATCTCAGGGATCATCTGGAACCATAATGAGTTGGAGAATTTTATCAAGTATGTAGTCATAGCACAGTTCATAATCTGTGTCATTACAACCTTAGCAGCTTCTTTCTTTCACTGTTTTGACACTTGCTTATTGTACTAAAAGGAATAAATATGATGAAACTCATGTTAATTAATATGAATAGGTAACCTAAAGAGATTGTTAATCCACTATGTTTATACTATGCAGTAAATATTGAACAACGTTCAATGTTACAGATAGAATTTATAAGCCAGCATGGCATGAGCTTAAGTATTCAGATGTTTTCTTCCTTCGGGGAGTTTTACCATCAGTCGAAAATCTTATCTACCCTTCATATTTTTGATTTCCTCTTGGTCAGGAATTCAGTGAATGAACAATAACTCTTAGGTAATGATGTCATTGGCATAATCTGAATAATAGATGCATAACATAATGGTAAGCTATTGGTGTATTACTAATGGTTACAAAGACTTTGAGAATGATCCTGAAATACATTAAAGCAGTAGCAGAGCAGAATGGTGTCCTAAGGATATTTCAATAGAAATAAAAAATGGAGACTGATATAAAACTGACTTGTCTAACTTTGACAGAAAATATCCAAAAAATCTCCTGTTAGTTTCCAATCAGAATATCACTTTAAAACTTAGATGATCACCCATCTCTTTGCCAATCTCATTAAACTCTTCTGAAAAATGAGATATTTTCACCTGACAATGAAGCAAATATTAATATTTCATTTAAGCTTTAGAGTGGGAGGTGATGGCCCAGAGGTATTGTCACTAGACTAGAAAATAATGTCCAGGCGACCTGTCTTTGAATTTCACTGTGGCAAATGGTGGAATCTGAATTAAATAAGAACCTGGAATTAAAAGTCTAATAATTACTCATTATTGCGGGTCAGCAAG
The DNA here is from genome assembly GCF_030684315.1 of Stegostoma tigrinum. Classification (NCBI taxonomy): domain Eukaryota; kingdom Metazoa; phylum Chordata; class Chondrichthyes; order Orectolobiformes; family Stegostomatidae; genus Stegostoma; species Stegostoma tigrinum. Next base: position 45,613,735 of record NC_081372.1, on the reverse strand, counting down.
CAACCAACCTGGTTCACGAGAAGGAATCTGCTATCCTTACTTCATCCGATCTATATATGATTCCAGGCCACGTAGCTCTGCGGCTGACTCTTAACTGCCCTCTAAACTGGCCAACTAAGTCATTCATTAGTATCACCCGCAAGACAGGAAGAAAAGAATGAAACTGAATGAACCATGTGGCATTGACTGAGGCGCCAGAAATAAAAATGGCACAGACCTATAAATCCTGCAACATCTTCCTTCCTAACATCTAGGGGCTAATGCCGGAAATCAATGAGTTGTCTCGCAGACAATTCAAGTATAGCCTGACTCATGGAATCATACCTTACAGGCAATGTCGCACATACTATCACCATCCCAGGATACGTCTTGTCCGAGCAACGGGATAGATTCAGCAGAGGTAGCAGCAGAGTGACATTAAGTTAGGTGGAGGTTTGCATAGGAATCCTCAACATTGACTCCAGAGACAAGGACACTTCCAACTGATTATCATGTGCCTGTCCCCACAGCTAATGAGTCAGTGTTTCTCCATGTTAAGTAGCACTTGGAAGAAACACTGAGATGGCAAGGGTGCAAAATGAACCATGGGTGGAGGATTTTAATGCCCATTAGCAAGAGCAGCTCTATGGCACCATTACTGACTGAGCTGGTTGAATCCTAAAGGACATAACTGTTAGATTGGTTCTGTAACAGATCATGAGGAAAAAACATACTCACATCATCCTCACCAATCTGCCGGTTACAGATGCATCTGTCCATGACAATATCAGTAAGGACGACCATCTACTCTCCTGTGGAGATAAAGTCCCATCTTCACATTGAGAATGTGCTGCATCATAATCATGTTAGATAGTATTGACTTCAAACAGATCTGGCAAAATCGAGACTAGGTAGCCAAGAAGTGCTGTAGGCCATCAACAGCAGCAGATTCATATTCTAACAAAATCTGCAAACTCATGGCCCGGCACATCCCTTACTCTACCATTACCATCAAGCCAGAGGATTAACCCTGGTTTAAGTAGGAGTATCAGGAGCAGCTCCAGGCGTACCGAAAAATGAGGTGTCAAACTAGCAGAGCTACCAGACAGTACTGCTTGCATGCCAAACAACAAAAGCAACAAGTGATAGACAGAGCTAAGTGATTCCATAACCAATGAATCACTCCTAAGCTCTGCAGTCTGGTTGCATCCACACATTAATGTTGGTGGACAATTCAATAATTCACCAGAGAATCAGTCTCCATAAACATCTCCAATATCAATAATAAAATGTGAGGCTGGATGAACACAGCAGGCCAAGCAGCATCTCAGGAGCACAAAAGCTGATGTTTCGGGCCTAGACCTTTCATCAGAGAGGGGTGAGGGTTCTGGAATAAATAGGGAGAGAGGGGGAGGCGGACCGAAGATGGAGAGAAAAGAAGATAGGTGGAGAGAGTATAGGTGGGGAGGTAGGGAGGGGATAGGTCAGTCCAGGGAAGACGGACAGGTCAAGGAGGTGGGATGAGGTTAGTAGGTAGGAGATGGAGGTGCGGCTTGGTGTGGGAGGAAGGGATGGGTGAGAGGAAGAACAGGTTAGGGAGGCAGAGACAGGTTGGACTGGTTTTGGGATGCAGTGGGTGGAGGGGAAGAGCTGGGCTGGTTGTGTGGTGCAGTGGGGGGAGGGGACGAACTGGGCTGGTTTAGGGATGCGGTGGGGGAAGGGGAGATTTTGAAACTGGTGAAGTCCATATTGATGCCATTAGGCCGCAGGGTTCCAAGGTGGAATATGAGTTGCTGTTCCTGCAACCTTCGGGTAGCATCATTGTGACACTGCAGGAGGCCCATGATGGACATGTCATCTAAAGAATGGGAGGGGGAGTGGAAATGGTTTGCGACTGGGAAGTGCAGTTGTTTGTTGCGAACTGAGCGGAGGTGTTCTGCAAAGCGGTCCCCAAGCCTCCGCTTGGCTTCCCCAATGTAGAGGAAGCCACACCGGGTACAGTGGATGCAGTATACCACATTCGCAGATGTGCAGGTGAACCTCTGCTTAATGTGGAATGTCACCCCCATCTACCTACTAACCTCATCCCACTTCCTTGACCTGTCCGTCTTCCCTGGACTGACCTATCCCCTCCCTACCTCCCCACCTATACTTTCTCCACCTATCTTCTTTTCTCTCCATCTTCGGTCCACCTCCCCCTCTCTCCCTATTTATTCCAGAACCCTCACCCCATCCCCCTCTCTGATGAAGGGTCTAGGCCCGAAACGTCAGCTTTTGTGCTCCTGAGATGCTGCTTGGCCTGCTGTGTTCATCCAGCCTCACATTTTATTATTTTGGATTCTCCAGCATCTGCAGTTCCCATTATCCCCAATATCAATAATGTTGAAGCCCAGCACATCAGTGCAAAACATTAGATTGAAGCATTCGCAATAAACTTCAGCCAGAATAATGGAGTAGATGATCCATTTCAGCCTCCTTCAGAGGTCCTTAGTATCACAAATACCAGTCTTCAGCCAATTTAATTTACTTCATGTGATATCAAGAAACAGTTGGAAGCACTAACTCTGCTAAAACTATCGGCCATGACAATATTTCCACAGTAGCCCTGCAGACTTTTGCTCCTGAACTTTCTACGCCCTAGCCAAGCTGCTCCAATACAGCTGCAACACTGGCATCTATTCGGCAATATGAAGAAATGCAACCCAGCCAATTCCTGCTCTGCAAATTGACATTCATTGGGTAAGGTGATGGCATGTGTTATCAACAGTGCTATCATGCAGCACTGCTTAGCAATAACCTCCTCGTTGAAGCACAGGCTTGGATCTGAAAGGGATGCTCAGCCTCGAGTGGAAGAAATGGGTGTTCAGAAGCTGTCTGCTGTTTGCAGACATGCCTAGCATAAAGGAAGCTAGTTGTGGTTAATAAAGGTTAATCATCTCAGCTCCAGGGCAGCTCTGCAGGAGATTTTAGTGCAGTGTCTTCCTAAACCATTTTCAGATGCATCATTAATGATTTCTCTCCATCATGAGGTCTGAAGTAGAGATGTTTGTTGTTCATTGCAATACATTCCTGATTCCTGACATTAGATACTGAAGCATTCCATGCCAAAATGCATCAAGATCTGGACAATATTCAGATTTGGATTCTCATGTGTCAAGTAACATTTGCACCTCATAAGTTCCAGGCAATAACTATCTAACAAGAAAGAATCCAACCACCATCTTTTGACATTAAGTAGTAATAATACTACATCCTCCATTAGTAAATTGTGAGTTTACCATTGACTAGAAACTGAAGTGGACTAGCTATATAAATACAATGGCTATAAACAGCAGGTCAGAGCCTTGCAATACTGAAGTGAATCACTCGCCTCCTGACTTCCAAAAGCCATTCCACCATCTATAGGGCACAAGTCAGGAGTGTGATGCAATATTCCTCATTTGCCTAAATGAATGTGGTTTCAAAAAGAAAATGCCTGAAGCTCGATACAATGCTGGACAATGCAGTCCACTTCACTGACACCATATTCATAACATCCACTCCCTTCACCACCAGCACTCAGTAGCAACAGCATGTACCATCTACAAAATCACTGCAAAACTTCACCAAGTCTCCTTCGTCAACACCTTTCAAACCCGTGATCACTACCATTTATATGAACAAGGGCAGCAGATACATAGGAACACCACCATCTGCAAGTTCAGCTCCTAGCCATTCACCATCCTGACTTGGAAATATTTTGCTGATCCTTCACAGTCTCTGGTCAAAATCCATGAACTCCCTCCTTAATTGGCATTGCGAGTCTATCTGCAGCAGGTCTACTTGTAGTCATTCGAGGAGGCAGCTTACCACCCCTTCTCAAGTGTCTACTTGGGATGGGCAAACAAAGCTGGCTGAGCCAGTGACACCCAGATCTCACAACAGAGCAAAAAAAAGTTATGCATTTACACTGAAATTTATATTGTATTCAGTCTTGGTAACCTTTCATAAACAATTAAACTCTTTAAGAGTAATTTGTAATTTAGGAATGAGATGAATTTACATATTTTCATCCAACATTTGAAGACAGCTGTTTGTTTAATCAAATATGAAACCCCACAAAGCATAATCATGACCATGTTTTGACAAATTTGGTGCATTTATTTTTAAACATATGTAATTAAATTACAGATTGTGAAATCTGATGTGCATCCTGTGACGAGTTTTTTGATGGTTAGAGGGGATGTGACATAAAATATGGAAGGAGAGGATTCCATTGTCTGCCATTTTGACATTTTTCAAAAGTTCCAACATACTTTGACAGCATTCAACTTCAGCAGCTATCATTTTCTATTGAAAATAATCTAACATCCCATAAACGCACCCTTAGCAAAGGTAAATTCACTAAAATAGATTGCCTCACATACAATTCTAGCAGCAGGGACAGAGCCCCAGCTTTTAGCTGTACCAATAAAGGAATAAGAGCTTCAATATCAAGCTTCAAAACCCGAGCAAACGCTTAAAGCTAAACCTGCAAATCCTGATTCTGTGGAAGCTTGACCTTACCCATTCAAATACTACAGTTGCACCAACTTAAAAGAAACAATTCCTCACAAGCTTTTTAATTTATTGGCTTTAAGCAGACTGTTTGGGACCTCTATATCAAACTTTCTTCATTAAAGAAAAGGACAAATACATCTCTTAGAGCCATTGTATTGTCACAAAGTGAGGAGGCAGAGTGGTATTATTGGTGGACTGTTAATCCAAGGCCCAAGTGATGTTCTGGAGACCTGAGTTCGAATCCTGCCATAGCAGATGGTGGAATTTGAATTCAATAAATATCTGGAACTACGAGTCGAATGATGACTGTGAATCCATTGCTGTTTGTTGGGAAAAAAAAATCTGGTTCAACAATGTCCTTTAGGAAAAGAAACCACCATCCTTACCTGGTCTGGACCACATGTGACTCCAGACCACAGCAATGTCTTAGACTCATAACTGCCCTCTGGGCAATTAGGGATGGACAATAAACGGTGGCCTGGTCAGTGACACCCTCCTCCAGTGAATGTATAAAGAAAATTAAAATAACCTGAAGCCTTCTTACTCAAAACTGAATATTTTCCCATCACCATTTTTTTAACTATCAGTTAGTAACAATTGCTCTGAAGAGCAATCACATGGCTCTAAATTAGCATCTCAAGTTGTTATCAACTGACATTATTCTCACTAATTGGCATCAAGTGTAATATCACAGCTCTCAAACATTTGCAGGTTATCAGCATTTGATTTCCATCAGCGCTTTTAGCTGACCAAATAAGAAACTAAGAAAATTTAACACTAGTGTTTGACATTTTTTTTCAGCCCAGGCCTAAGTAACTGTGTTTTAAGAATTTGAGTTTTATTTTCCTTTTTTGTATCTTTGAGATATTACGTGCGTGTCAACAAATTTTGCTGTTCGCTTAATAATGTTTTATAGTGAAAGCCAATCCTGGATTACATTAAAGTAATATTGCAATAATGGAACTATGAAGTACAAAGTAATTACAGTAATCAATACACTTATGTACAATGTAGGTATAAATGTTCAATGCAATATCGACTTCAAAATACTGATGTTTTCATATATAATATGACACAATTTTCGTTCAGACTGAAAAACAGACATGATATGTTGACAAATATTACATTACACCAAAAAAATCTGACAAATGAAATGAGTATAGAGATGCAACTCGATAGGGAAAATACTGAAAAGGCAAAAGAGATTGACAAATTTCTGGGTCTTGTTGTATGCAGACATCTTCATTTGCAAGGTGACAACTTCAATGTAGATGTTGAACAGTTGGAAAGGATTTGGTGAAACCAGGGCTGTTTGGATACGTTTTTAACTACAACATGGTTAGGGGCAAAAAATACAAATATAAATCTAACAAGTTATCCTTGGACGTACCAAAATTGACAAACACCAAAAGATCTTTTATGGGTCTTAAAGGGATCTCTGCATACCATGTAGTTTCATTAAATATTAATTACACTTACTGAAGTGCATGAGCTGATAATGGGTCATTACAGAGTTCACCACTGTACATACTGCAATGGCTAATCTCTTTAACAGCCACACATATATGATCACAATTACAACCTTGGGCATTTATCGCGCGTAAGCGGGATACCATTAACCAAAAGTGCCACCTTCTAAGAAAAACATCAGCTGATGAAATCTTACATTTCAGTGTGGAATACCAAACAGCACACACAAGGAAGCCTAGGTATGGAGTATGCCATGGAAGAAAGAGAATATTTTCCACAGCAGATACAAGTTTCTTCTCATTTATTGATGCCATTATCACTAGTATGCAGATATCCTTTACAATGGCTGTGCTGCACTGATTCTTAGCACCCCAATTTCACAAGTGATTGTAAAAGCCTACAACTTCAGAACTGTGAGGCATTTTCCGTATATGGATCCTGCAGCCTTCAAAACTACACATCAAGTTCAATCATTTTGTGGCCTGAATGCTTTCTTCCAACTGTCATTGTCATACCCTTCCCATTTAACATGTGGAAAAAGATGCCCTGCTCCATGTTGAATTGGCTCTGCCATCATTCTCAGAAGGGAAATTCCTTGTAGCCCAGCCTCTTTGCCGGTGTGACACCTCCGTCACGCAGGATGAGACTGGAGATGGGAAGGGTCTCTGCTCAAGATGCTTTTAAACACATTAGTGGAACTTCTTTGTTATTGAGTTAGGCAAGTGTGCTCACCCTCCTCTTTGCTAGAGAGAAAGTCTACTTGTCAAACTACACCAAGATGTCCACCCAGTGCTTCAGAAGTTTTGAAAATCTCACTAGTGGAACGTTCCAATCGTTGTGAGGTCTATTTTTCATGCTGCAGTTTACTACTTACAGTACCAACCTCATTGTCTCTCCAATTGATAATACTCCTGATTTTTACAGGTCCTTGGGCCATAGTTGTGAAGTCTGAGCAGCCTTTGACAAAGAGATCTTAATTTTAAATGCTGGTTTGCCCAGGTCTCTCTGATTTCATCCATTACAAATCTCTTTCTGACTGGTTGATGCAGTCATATGCTGAATTTGCATGGGTTTTGCTAAACTGGGATTACCATCTTGGAATGTTCGATCATCAATTTATTGGATTTGCTATTCTGTTGGCAGGACAGGGTCACGAACCAGATACAACTGGAAACTCAGGTTATTGAAATTTGACTCATAGTTATTGTACTAAAATCTAAATTAACACTTATAGTCAAGTAGCAGAAATAATTTCATCATCATCAACAAATTTCATAACTGGAAAAAACTATCCATGTTTATAAAATGTTGTTACCTTAATTGAACATGTCTAATTCAACACCCAGGAGAATTCTCTGCTGCTCTCACTTATTACTAATTTTTATAAACAGCAGCATATATGCTAATGACTAGATACCATTGACAAACGTGAAATGAATATGCCTGTTTTGTATCAAACAGTCAAAATACATATTTATATGTAGCACCATTTATTACTAATCATCTAACATTTACAGAATCACTGTAACTTGGCTATCATACAAATGAGTTGGACCTTTGTTGTATTTTAAATTCACCCCTGGGGCTGGGCGTCAATGGTTGGGCCAGTATTTATTATCTGTCCCCAGCTGCCCTTTAGAACATAGTAGTGAGCTCATTGTGAACCTCTGCAGTCTATGTGCTTGAGGTTGACCCACACTGCTGTTATGGAGAGAATTTCAGGATTTTGATCCAGTGACTATGAAGGAATAGTGATATATTTCCAAGTCAGGATTGTAAGTAGCTTGGAGGTGAATTTGCAGGTGCATCTGTTGTCCCTGTCCCTCTAGATGAAAGTGGTTGTTGTTTTAGAAGGTGCTGCCTAAGGAGATTTTGTGAATTTCTGCAGTGTACATTGTACATACATATCTTATATAAGGTATACCTATTCTGTATATTCTGAAAAATCCTCTTATGGATCTGCCATGCTGTCTCCATTGACTTATTGTTTAACCTAACTCAAAAATTCACTTCAGCTAGCTCAGCTTTCATGACTTCATATTTGCCCTTATTTGTGTGTTAGAAAGATAGTTTCAGACCTACTCCTCTCTCCCTCGTACTGACTATATGATGATTGCTGGTACCTCGGGGTTCCTTCACTATGAGACCATTAACTAATCCTATTTCATTGCACAAATTTTGGGCAAGGTTAGCCTTTTCTTAGGATAGCTCCAGAACATACTGTTCTAAGCAACTATCCCCCCAAAAATTTATGAACTCCTCTGTGTTTGTCCAATTGATATTTTTTTCCATTGCTGTATGAAATAACTCCACAGATGCCAGTACCATATACAAACAAACAGCCTTCTACCGCCATTCTCTGTCACCTATTGCTAAGCCAATTTTGGATGTAACAAGTTATCTCAGATCCGATGTGCCTATGTGAGACCTTGTCAAAATCTATGCCGACATCCATACAAACTACATCAACAGCACCACATTCACCTACACACCTTGTCACCCCCTCAAACATTCAGTCAAATTTGTTAGGCATGACATCCCCCAGACAAAGCCATGCTGACTATTCCACATCAATTCATATCTCTTCCAGTGGAGATTAATTCTGTCCTTCAGAATTTTCTCTAATAGTTTCCCTACCACTGATGTGAGACTCGCTGGTCTGTAATTCTCTGGTTTATCTCTATCAACCTTCTTGAAAGTTAAAACCACCTTAACTCTCTGTGGCCAGAGAGGAATTAAAATTTTGGGTTAGAAATGTGTAATTTCATCCTGCATCTCCCACAGAAGCGTGGGACATAAGTCATCCGGACCTGGAGTTTTGTCTATTTTTAAGCACACCTTCTCAATCCCTATGTCAAACTGTTCAAGAACCTCGCAGTCCCTCCTCCTTAATTCCATATCTATACCCTCTTCCACAGTGATGATGGTGTGAAGTATTCTCTTAGCACTCTACAAATGTCTTCTAGTTTCATGCAATCAGATTGCTCTCTAATAGGCCCTACCATTTTCCTGTCTACCCTCTTCCCCTTGATACACTTACAAAATATCTTGAAATTCTCCCTAATCTTAACTGCCAGTGTTCTCTCATGACCCATCTTTGCTCTTTTAATTATTTTGTTTAGCTCGCCTCTGCACTTTCCACACTCCACTACGGCCTCTGTTGACTACTCCTTTTGTACCTGTTTAAAATCTCTCTTTTCCTGCTTATTCAGCCCTGAGTATTCATAGACATCCAAGATTGTCTGATCTTGTTGCTCCTATATTTCACCCAAAAGGGAACATAATTGGGCCTGAACTCTCATCAATTCCATCGAACACCCTTACGCTTCTGCAGCAGCTTTATCCAGAAGTAGCTGTTCCCAGCCTATTTGGCCAGATCATACTTTATTTTAATAAAACCTGCCTTTCCCCAGTCCAAAAGCCTTTTTTGTAGACCAACTTTTTTTTATTTTCCGTAATAAACTTCCTTAGCTAAAATACTCTCCCCTGCACCATGAACGCTGTCCTGTGTATGGATAATTGAACTTTTCCATCCTCTTACTCTGCTAACGACCCAACATACGAAGTAACAAAAACAGAAGTCACTAGAAAAGCTCAGCAAGTCTGGCAGAATCTGTGAAGAAAAAAAATTGAATTTGGTGCCCCTTCCTCAGAACTGGGTGAATCTGAGCCACAGGCAGTCACTGAGTAATGTGATACGGCTGTGGAAATGAGTTTTAGTAAATACCTGGTCAAACACCAGGAGTGACAGCGAAATTAATGTCAGTGTGTAAGAAAAAAAACTGGAATAGAAATCCCTTCGGAGAGAGGAACAGAGCTTCTTCAAGCTGGGCATACCTGTTCAGTTCTGAGAAAGGGTCATTGTACCTGAAAGGTTAGTTTGATGTTTTCTTCACAGATGCTGCCAGACCTGCTGAGCTTTTCCAGCAGCTTCTGTTTTGTTTCTGATTTACAGCATCTGCAGTTCTTTCAGTTTTCATCATATCCGCTACCTTTCTCAAGAGTATTCCCATTTGTTCAATTAGATTAAAACAATTTCTCAACCACGCTACCATATGGCCAATAGACAATGGTGGTGGAAGTGGGGTGGGGCTGATGGGCAATGGATGTACCAAGGCAAAATGCTACTTTGTACAGTGGCACAGTGGTTAGCACTGCTGCCTTCCAGTATCAGGGACCCAGTTTCAATTCCACCCTCAGGCAACTGTCTGGGTGGAGTTTGCACATTCTCTCTATGTTTGTGTGGGTTTCTCCTGGGTGCTCTGGTTTCCTCCTGCAGTCCAAAGGTGTGCAGGTGAGGTGGATTGGTCATACTAAATTGCCTGTGGTGTTCAGGGTTAGGGTTAGAGTTAGGGTTAGGATTAGTAGTTAGTTACGGTTAGCAGGTGAGTTATGGGGTGATGGGTTTGGGTGGGTGCTCTGAGGGTCTGTGTGGACTTGTTGGGCTGAAGGGCCTGTTTCCACTGTGTAGGGATTCTATGTTCTAAACCTTTGCCACATAGCAGGCCGAATCCTACTAGAGTGAGGCTACTCACAGCAATCCCTATTATACCTTTCACAGCATCATTCAGTTCAAAGTATTTTTGAATTACAATGTGCTATTAGTGTGAGTTGTTAATAGCATGACAAAGGCTCAGGGCACCTGAGAATTCAGTGGATAATGGAATTAACAGTATCTGCTTAATTGTATCTGTGAGGGGGAGCACAAATCACAGAGGACACATTACAAAAGTATTAAGCAATGGAACGTTTCAAATGCAAATCTTCGCTTTTTACATCAATACTTGTAACCATTGATCATTTTAAATTACTACAACAAGACTCCCATTTCTAGATTCATTTCTATCTGCAAGTTCTTTTTAAAGAAGTCATTTATCTTGATATTGAAAATGGGTTAGGACTGGATCTTTGTTTTACCAAATGTGTGACATAGCATAAACATTATATTAATGCAAGCAAATTATTGACTTAATAACTCCGTTTGTTGAAAATGTAAATCACATTATTTTAATATTATTGCTTTGACATTGTTTTTCATGATATTTTGCTGTATTACTAAATAAGTAAATATACATGGAATACATGAGAGGTCTTCATTCATAACATGTCACACATTCAAATGAAATATGATTATATAGAGCATACAGTATGTATGCAGGCCATTTAGTCCATCATTCATGCTGATGTTTATAATTCTTTCTTCTCATTTTATTCTCACCTAAGTCCACGATTGTAACCAGTTCTTCCTTTCTGAATCAAATGTTTGTCTAAATTCACCTCAACAACAGCGACAATATCAACAATGTTACGATTATTGAATTAGCCGTATCTTCACATTCATTGTTGGGTACGTATTTTCTTCATCATTCTATCTTTCGTATATTCATTAGGTCAGGTCAATGGTGCAGGGTTTTGTTTCAGGGACAGAAATTGACGATTTGGGCGTTGACACAGCTGATTCTTTATATTCTTGAAGTGCTGTTATTTAAATCACTATTAGAACATAGAACATAGAACATTACAGCACAGTACAGGCCCTTTTTGGCCCTCGATGTTGTGCCGACCTGTCATACCGATCTGAATCCCATCTAACCTACACTATTCCATGTACATCCATATGCTTATCTATATCAGAACAATATTGTGACAGATCAAACCCACAAATGTTTGTGTTCTCAGGATCATGATCCTGATGAAACCATAGCTATAAATGTTGAGTCTCTGTAACTTATTGAAAACACTAAAAATGTCCTGAAGAAAACTAAGAGCCAAATCATTGGATATTCAAAAATATACCAGGAAGGGACTTGACAAAGTAAAAATCTCATGCAAGTGGAAAAAGCAAAGCAGCTAAATTAAGTGTAATATATAGAAGAGAAAAAGGAAGAAAGTAATGCCAGATATGAAGCCAAAGACATCTGAAAACATCTGAAATGGGCTACAAATTATATGGTCGCAAAGCCTGTCCTACTCAGAGCTGACCTGAATTATTCCTCCGTCACATGGGTGAAGTTCATAAAGTGATCAAAGGCAAACAGATACATATTCCAGATGAAACTTTTTGCAACCTAGATAAAGATCACCTTTCATCGTCTGTTACTGGATCTGTGAAAGATCAAGCAAGTTATATTTCAGCTAGACTGCATTTGTTATAATGTATTCACTCAGGACGTGGCCATCACTAGCTGGGCCAGCATTTATTGCTCAACTGGAGCTGCCCTCAAGGTGGTGGTGAGCTAAGAATACAGTCAATGGCAAAAATTGTTCACCTATTGAGATTACAGGCACTTTTACATTGCTGAAGTTAGGTTATTGATACTGTGGGCTAAATTTTCCAATTTGCAGTTAAAGTATGGTGAGGAATGAGTTTTCCATGGCCCGAGATGAGTTTTATCGTGCAACTTTCCACCAAGTTGTTGGGCGTGTCTCTCTGGGAATCTCTTGGCAAATAAGACGGACGTTCCCATCTTGCTGGCGCTTCATAGCTTCCATGCCTCTAGCACCATATTTAAAATCCATCTGCTCATTGAATCAGGTGCTGCAAGCCAGAAACAACCCCTTACAGCATGCTATTCAACCTGAAAATACAACTTAAAGGAAAGGCAAGCTTGCTTTCCACTTGATGTACAGAGGTTGGAAATCTGAAGGTACAGGCGGGTGAATTGGGAGACGAGGTCAGGTCTTTTCTGGTTGACTTTCAGAGGAGGCCACAGCAGACACAGTTAGCCTGCACCCAAATAGCAGTACGTGTCAGGACAGTGTCTCATGTGAAACAGGATACTCAGCATAGTATGCCAAGAGTAGCTTCACATTCCAGGGACCAGCACTCAATCCACCTCTGCCACCTCTGCCATACTATGCTGAGTATCCTGTTTCCCATGAGACACTGTCCTGACACGTACTGCTATTTGGGTGCAGGCTAACTGTGTCTGCTGTGGCCTCCTCTGAAAGTCAACCAGAAAAGACCTGGCCTCCTCTCCCAGTTCACCCGCCTGTACCTTCAGATTTCCAACCTCTGTACATCGAGTGGAAAGCAAGCTTGCCTTTCCTTTAAGACGTATTTTCAGGTTGAATAGCATGCTGTAAGGGGTTGTTTCTGGCTTGCAGCACCTGATTCAATGAGCGGATGGATTTTAAATATGGTGCTAGAGGCACGGAAGCTATGAAGCGCCAGCAAGATGGGAACGTCCGTCTTATTTGCCAAGAGATTCCCAGAGAGACATGCCCAACAACTTGGTGGAAAGCTGCATGATAAAACATGCATTGCACAAAGGCTGATTTATGTATAGCATTTTCACTCAAGAGCTCTCACGTTGCTTATCCTGCCAGGCTACTAAACTCTCCTATCCTCTGTGTTTCCTACTCACTTCCCAGTTACATCTCAGCACCTCTCCTACTCATGCATTCTTGTCAGCTGCTCTTGCAACCATTTATATTCTACTCATTAACTCCCTTCATCTCATTGCACAAAGACTTGTCCAATCCCAAGGTCAATGTCTCAAATACACCCTGCTTTATCTACCCATAACCTCAGGACTGCTTGCATGAACCTCTCAGACTGACTGTGGTCCAATCCCTGGGCTCCAAAGGACTGGCATCTCTCGTGAGCCCATGTGGCCAACTCTAAATAATGTGATCAGACAAGTCCCTTGACTGATTGTTGCTAAAACCTAATTGGCTGGAATCCTCCTTCACTCGACTAAGGACTCTATCTCTTTGACATACATGCATCGCCATTTGTTTGAAACACATGCAGTGTTTGCTTCTCAGGCTGCTAGCATATGCTGTACTTCTGACATCCATGAAACATATTGACGCTCAGGAACATCTATGTGACTGATGCATTTAATGTTCAGTGCTTCCCACCAGGACAAGCTGCCTACCTCTACCTCTGTGATAAAAAGCCAGCAAAACTACAGAAACTAAATAACTAACTGAATGAACTGTGGATGCTGTAGATCAAGAACAAAAACAAGGCTGCTGGAAAAGGTCAGCAGATCTGCTAGCATCTATGAAAGAAAAAAAAGACAGAGTTAACATTTCGCCTCTGAGGAAGGTTCACTGGACCTAAAACGTTAACTCTTTCTTTTATGCTTCACAGATGCTGCCAGACCTGCTCAGCTTTTCCAGCAGCTTTGTTTTTGCACAGAGATTGAAAGTCTGTAACTCAGTCCTCAGTGAGCTTGAAGAAGGCTGGCAAAAACTCATCTAAGATGAGTGTGCTCATGTTAACATCTTATACAGATGCATGAGATATTTGGCTGTGCTCGCAAGGTAACCTGGCGGGGGTGGGGAGGGGGTGAAAGCATACAAGTCATCAGTGTTCCTGAGCTCCGATTATACAGCATTGAAGTGACCTGGAATGGTATCTGAGTTGCTCCAAGATCAGGGATGGTGATGAGGCAGGTGGTTTGTTAATGCTGAGATGAGTGCATGGAGGATCAGGGAAGATGGCAGTCAATGAGATTGCAGGAAAATTGTACAGAAGAAGCAGTTGCATGGTGGTTGGGGTAAGCGTTGAAAGGTCTGCAGCTGCCAGGTACATGCCCTGTTTTGGTTCGGAAGAATTTTGATAAACTTGCAGTAATCTCCAACTGCTGGTGTGAGACAACATCCTGACCTTGACATACATCATTATTCTTTCATCCTTTCTGGGTTAAATCCCCATAGTTTTCAACCTAACATTATCACGGCAGTATCATCTGACAAGAACTATCTTTTTAAAGTAAGATGGTCACTGTCATATAGGACTGGATAATGATCATATCTGTGCCAAAGTTGCCAACAGCCCATGACCAAATAAAATAAAAGTTCAAACTCATAGACTTTCTTGAGGTTGCTTTCATTTTATTGATTGTATATGAGATAGCAAAGGAAGGGATAAATCAAGATCTCATTTCACGCTAAACAACACTGTTCAAACAAGGAAGGCATACATTTAGAAGTAATTTTACCAAGCGTTTCACATATTGTGATTAATGCACGCAATGAGCTTTGGGTAGTGTTGACAATATGCTCTAATTATTGAAGGAACAATTGGATGCTGTCCTTGCCTTTTTAACCTGATGGATTAGCTGGACCGATTGGCCTTTCTCATCAATAAGTATGTGAGCATAGATCAATAAGAAATAATTAAAGTTCTGTCGATAATATATATCAACATACTGTCTTTATTTGCTTTGGAACAACAATGAAGCACTAAGGCTTTCAAATACAAAGCACTCCTTATAGTAAGTTCATCACAAGCGTTTCTAATAGGAGGTCAATGCAGTCAGTTATCATTGTGTTGTGATTTGCCCAAAAAAAACCTTTTTGTTAAGAATGGATATGTCAATATTTGGATCTCAATTCGTTACAGGTGCTTTGTAATGCTTCCCAAAATGTACATAATCTACAGATCAGAAAATCATAACTGGTAAAAATTAATAATCTCATTCAATTTATACACACACAACAATGCGTCCAGGGTATTGACCTGTTCATAGCTAGACAGGAAAAATAAGCTCTTTTCCAAAGCCAGAGAATGAGTACATCATATTAATGCAACCCAAGTACGTGTGTAAGCGTGTGTAGAAGTTAAGTTTGTTGAAATAGTACTTCCAAATAGCTTAATCAGAAGGATTCATTCAAGTAGAGTTAATGAAAATAATGTTTAAAAAGATAAAGAAAGATTTGAATTTAAATAGTGAGTTCCATGATGACAAGACATCACATAAAACTTTAAAGTCAATGAATATTTTTGAAGTGCAGTCATTGCTTTACTGTAGACTGTGCATGTTTTAATATCTTTTGTTGCACATTTTAGTTGTTGTTGATTTAATGAATGACATGGGTTTTTCTGTGTATCTGAGAATAATTATTTCTGTTACAACTATTTTGGGATCTAGTTTTAGAATTACTGTTTTTCTTGTGTATATTGGTAGGTTTTCGCAGCCAAACAAGACAAACAAGCTCCAGTTTAGGAAGATAGTAGGAACTGCCAATGCTGGAGAATCTGAGATAAGATGGTATAGAGCTGGATGAACACAGCAGGCCACGTAGCATCAGAGGAGCAGGAAAGTTGATATTTTGGGTCGAGAACGTTCTTCATGAAAAGGGCCTTGACCTGAAATGTCAACTTTCTTATTTCAGTTTAGGAAGTCAGGGGAGGCCTTTATTTAACTTTAACTGTAATTCCTGTATTTAAGGGAAAGAAAGTTTCTTTGAGTTTTGAGCAGTGCTGTGAATTCCTTTGCTGAAAATGGCTATGGCGTGCTCCTGAATAGGGGAACATGTAGTGAAACTAAATTATCTTAGACAATAGAGTTAATGGTAGTCACAGGCTAGAGCTCTTGGGATAAAACCCTAAAGAGGCTACTTATAGTTGGTGCATGATGATCCCCAACAGAAAGCTATCTACAGCTTCAACCCATATGTTAAAGTCACAAGTGCTGTAAACCTATCTAAGTCTTGGCAGCAGAAATTCAAGTGTGAGTGGTGTATACAAGATGTACTTTTGAGTACTGTATCAGGGGTGTCAATACAAAAGCTGAGATAACAAAGTGTGGAGCTAGATGAACACAGCAGACCAAGCGGCATCTTAGGAGCACAAAAGCTGACGTTTCGGGCCTAGACCCTTCATCAGACAACGGGGATGGGGAGAGGGTTCTGAAATAAACAGGGAGAGAAAGGAAGGCGGATCGAAGGTGGATGGAGGAGAAGATAGGTGGAGAGAAGACAGACAAGTTAAAGGGGCGGGGATGGAGCCTGTAGAGGTGAGTATAGATAGGGAGGTAGGGAGGGGATAGGTCAGTCCGGGGAGGACGGACAGGTCAAGGGGGCGGGATGAGGTTAGTAGGTAGGAAATGGAGGTGCGGCTTGAGGTGGGAGAAGGGGAGAGGTGAGAGGAAGAACAGGTTAGGGAGGAGGGGATGAGCTGGACTGGTATTGGGATGCAGTAAGGGGAGGGGAGATTTTGAAGCTTGTGAAATCCACATTGATACCATTGGGCTGCAGGGTTCCCAAGCGGAGTATGAGCTGCTGTTCCTGCAATCTTCAGGTGGCATCGTAGTGGCACTGCAGGAGGCCCAGGATGGGCATGTGATCTAAGGAATGTGAGGGGGAGTTGAAATGGTTGGTGATTGGGAGGTGCAGTTATTTATTGCGAACCGAGCGTAGGTGTTCTGCAAAGCAATCCCCAAGCCACCACTTGGTTTCCCCAATGTAGAGGAAGCCACAACTGGTACAGAGGATGCAGTGTACCTCATTGGCAGATGTGCAGGTGAATATCTGCTTGATGCAGAAATTTATCTTAGGGCCTGGGATGGGGGTGAGGGAGATGTGGGGACAAGTGTAGCACTTCCTGCAGTTGCCGAGGAAAGTGTCGGGTGTGGTGGGTTTGGAGGGGGGTGTGGAGTGGGCAAGTGAGTCCTGGAGAGAGTGGCCTTTCCAGAAGGCAGATAGAAGAATGGGAGGCAGTGGGGATAGAAGAATGTCTTTGATGGTGGGGTCGGCTTGCAGACGATGGCAGTGTCAACGGATGATGCGTTGGATCCGGAGGTTGGTGGGGTGATATGTGAGGACAAGGGGGATTCTCTTTGAGCGGTTATTGCGGGGTTGGGGTGTGAGGGATGAGTTGCGGGTAATGCGGGAGACCCGGGCGAGAGCATTCTTGACCACTGCAGGGGTTGGAGTTGCGGTCCTTGAAGAACAAGGCCATCTGGGATGTACGGGAGTGGAATGCCTCATCCTGGGAGCAGATGCAGTGGAGGCAAAGGAATTGGGAATAGGGGATGGAATTTTTGCAGGAAGGTGGGTAGGAGGAGGTGTATTCTAGGTAGCTGTGGGAGTTGGTGGGCTCGAAATGGATATCGGTTTCTAGGTGGTTGCCTGAGATGGAAACAGAAAGGCCCAGGAAGGGGAGGGATGTGATGAAGACGGTCTAAATGAACTTGAGGTTGGGGTGGAAGGTATTGGTGAAGTGGATGAACTGTTTGAGCTTTTCTTGGGAGCAATGTCCTCGACAGGGTCTCCCGCATTTACCACAACTCATCCCACACACCCTGTCGCCGCAATAACCACCCTAAGAGAATCCCACTAGTCCTCACATACCACTCCACCAACCTCTGGATACAACACATCATCATCCGACAATTCCGCCATCTACAATCCAACCCCACCACCAAAGACATTTTTCCATCCCTACCTTTATCTGCCTTCCGGAGGGATTACTCTCTCTGTGACTCCCTTGTCTGCTCCACAAGCCCCTCCAGCCCCACCAGCGCTGACAGTTTTCCCTGCAATCACAGGGAGTGCTACACCTGCCCCTACCTCTCCCCCCTCACCCACATCCCAGGCCCCAAGATGGCCTTCCACATCAAGCAGATATTCACCGGCACGTCTGCCAATGAGGTATACTGCATCCGCTGTACCCATTGTGGCTTCCTCTACATTGGGGAAACCAAGCGGAGGCTTGGGGACCGCTTTGCAAAACACCTATGCTCGGGTCGCAGTAAACAACTGCACCTCCCAGTCGCGAACCATTTCAACTCCCTCTCACATTCCTTAGACGACGTACCCATACTCGGCCTCCTGCAGTGCCACTACGATGCCACCCGAAGGTTGCAGGAACAGCAACTCATGTTCCGCTTGGGAACCCTGGAGCCCAATGATATCAATGTGGATTTCACAAGCTTCAAAATCTCCCCTCCCACTACTGCATCCCAAAACCAGCCCAGCTCGTCCCCGCCTCTCTAATCTGTTCTTTCTCTTACCTATCCCCTCCTCCCACCACAAGCCACACCTCCATTTCCTACCTCCTAACCTCATCCTGCCCCCTTGACCTGTCCATCCTCCCCGGATTGACCTATCCCGTCCCTACCTCCCCACCTATACTCACCTCTACAGTCTCCTTCCCCACTCTTTTAACTTGTCTGTCTCCTCTCCACCTATCTTCTCCTCTACCCACCATCAATCTGCCTCCCCCTTCTCCCTATTTATTGCAGAACCATCTCCCCGTCCCCATTTACTGATGAAGGGTCTACACCCAAAACATCAGCTTTTGTGCTCCTAATTTGCTGCTTGGACTGCTCTGTTCATCCAGCTCCACCCTTTGTTATCTCGGATTCTCCAGCATCTGCAGTTCTCATTATCTCTGTACAAAAGCTATTGTTTTCCTTTTCAATTTATAGATATTTTTAATCAATCTGTTCAGAAATGTTGTTAGATAAGGATTGTTTTAGGATTATGTATTTGCTGTTCGTTTTAAAAGCTTTCAATCTGTGGCAGAAAGAGAGTCTGTTTTATTCTATTTTGTCTTACTCTCCTTTGTTAAATAACTTCTGCTTCATTATGAAGGCAAAATCTGAAGCATTGTGTTCTTACATTTCAACAAGAGAGCACTTTGTTGAAACCTAAACAAAGCACAATCTACCAAGCCAGGATTCAGTCTGGGATCTGATTTGTCCGGTACTGTTAGCTGGAATCAGGATTTTATACTGAAGTTTGCAAGTTTGTACTCCTTTTTCTGTAGTTATGCAATTTATTTAATCTCAAAAGCAGGCTATTAATGTAAGATATTTCATAAGAGAGGCCCCAGGCAGTGTACAGTATAAACTCATAGATAAGCGATGAAGAACCTTGCATTTAATTTAATTTTCAGTACTTCTCAGTTTTATAAATACTGCATAAGTGCAAAGGAAGTAAGTACGTGAGCAAAATCCACTGCCAAATATTGGTGATGTCAACAATAAATGAGAAAACAGTTACTTAAATATTTTAAAATTAGTCGATAACATAACAGTTCCAAGAAATTCCAAGATAATGGTATGGTGGTTCGGTCACTGGATTAGCAATTTGGAGATCGAGGTTAATGCTCAGGGGATATGGGTACCACTGCAGCTGGTGTGAATTTAAATTCAATTATTAATATCTGGAATAGAAAGCTAATCTCAGTAATTGTGACTGTGAAGCAACCAATGACTGTCAATATAACATCCATTTGGTTCATTAATATCCCGTATGGAAGGAAATTGACACCCCTTACTCAGGTATCTTTAGATCCATGTGGTTGACTCTTAACTGCTCTCAAGGGCAATTAGGAAACGGGAACCAATGATAATTCTATTGATGTTCACATTCTATCACAGGTTAACAGAATATACCAAAAAGGTCTTTCTTTCGAATACTGCGGTCATTTCTATTCTCCTTCTATGTTATTGTTGAAACAGCATTTCTTTAACATAACAAGATAGAGCTGTGATTTTCACTACAGCTGAAACTACTTTAATTGATTTAAGAATTATAGCAAGAAATCTAATGGGTTTCAATATTATGTAGAAGTATGAAGAACAAAGAACATTTGGCTCTTCTGTTCATTTTCTGCAACTCATAGTAGAAACATTATATGCTCGGAAAACTGATCTCACCTACAATGTACCATTAGAGTGAAATAATCATAATATAGGGAAGAAAATATAGACAGCATGTTTTTCTAAAGATACAGGTGAGTAAGGGCATCAGATTCCACAAAGGAGCCCCAGTAATTGCTTATCAACAGCATTTGATGCAATGATGCATATGTTGGGAAAAGCAGGTATGTCTTTAGCACAGTGACCCCTTTAAAAGTTAACTAGTCTGGGAGTATTCTGAAATAGAGTTAATTAGTAAAATAGGCTTCAAGAGATATTGATGCAGCTGCAATGAGGTTAAACTGCTAAAATGTGTTTTCGTTCAGCCTGTTTTTCTTCGATTTAAAGTTTGTGACCTATCAAGCTAGAAGCCCTCTATCAAATTCACAGAAAAACAGAAGAAAAACAAACTTTATTCTGATCTCTGACATAAAAGTTAAATTACAGTAACTTTCTTATCGCTTAAATCAGCAATAAAAGTTTTCTTATTGCCTTAAAACTAGCATTGTCCATCAGAAGAGATGGTTCATTTAACACTAGAGCCCTCACATTTGAAAGAAAAAACAACAGAACCTTGTACATAAAGAATGATTTTCTAAGCAGATTAGCTTTACCTCTGCACAGTGGTCAGTTGGTTCTGCCATTTTCTTGCTTCAATTTGGCATCATCACTATTGTGATATCATCATATACACAGTACAAATCCCCTTCATTGCCTGAAACCTGCTGACAGGGCCCTTTATCTCACACATGCAGCAAAATGTATTCAAGAGACCACAAGCACACAAAAGAAACTGAACCGGAAGCAAAAGAAGTGAGCAACAAAACTTGCACTCTTTAATAAAACAAAAAGACATTCAACAAGAAATGAAAGGCAAACATTTGATTATGGATTGAACTGTGAGAAACACATTCTCTAAATTACTGCTTTAAATAACTTATGCAGGTTCACTTCACAGATCAAACAATAAGTGATCCCATGAGGAGACCTCGGAAAATCTTCCTTGTAATTGACAAGGAGGAGTTTTGTAGACTAACTATATCTGGTCTTTCTGTGGATGATTAAAAAGATCCAGAATACTTAAGGACCAGTTTGCGGTACAAATCAACTTCTATATTCACAGAGTCCAACTCATGTTAACAGAGAGAAGCCCAAGAGTCTATTGATGACTTTGTTTCTGGGACCTAACGAGGGACATACACGTAACTTAACTGATAAAGAAATTGAGAGAGACTTATCAAATTAAACCACTGCTCCCAAACAAAGCATTCAGGAAAGTTTTTTTTTCTGGTAAGAAAATGGCCATGTTGTTAATTCTTTGCTGTAAAATGGCACCATCATGAAGCCAGAATGGCAGGCCAATATCAATTATTTAGGTGCAGAAAAGTCTAACGTTACAGTGAGTAAAGTAGAGTAAACCATGTAAGATTTATTGTATACCCATTTTGCCACATACACCCAGATATTGTTTGGGATTCCTTCATATTTACAAAGAATGTAGTACCAAAAGACATTGGACGTTGATGTGCAACAAGTCTGGCATCAAAAGCTAAGCTAGACTCCAGAACAAGTCCCATGTAACCACTAAGGTAGAATAATGCTACAATGGAAAATTATTCAAACATATAAAGAAATGAATGGCCAACAAACTGAAAAGGAACCTTTGGAAGGTGGTCAAGCCTTCCATGTTGTCAACCTCACACACCATATCATAGTATAAGAGAATTAGAAGATTTCATTATCATGAACCTCTATAGACCGATCAGCCTGGCATCAGTGGTGGGCTAGTTGTTGGATGGAATCCTGAGGGAAAGGACTTACATGTGTTTGGAATGGTGGGAACTGATTAGAAATGGCCAACATGGCTTTGTGCATGAGAAATCATGTCTCACTAACTTATTTGAAATTTTTGAGAAAGTAATGAAGAGGATTGATGAGGGTAGAGTGGCGGAAGTGATCTACATAGACATCACTAGTGTGTTCGACAAGTTCCCCATGGTAGGCAAGGTTAGCGAGGTTATATCACATGCAATACAGGGAGAACTAACCATTTGGATACAGATCTGGCTCAAAGGTAGAAGACAGGGTGATGCTGGAGAGTTGCTTTTCTGATTGGAGGCCTATGACCGGGGTATGCCACAAGGATCTGGGCTGGGTCCACTGCTTTTTGTCATTTGTGTAAATTGCTTAGATGAAAACATAAGAGGGGTGGTTAGTAAGTTGCAGGTGACACCAAAATTGGAGGTGTAGTCGACAGCGAAGAAGGTTACCTCAGAGTACAATGGGACGTTGATCAGATGGGCCAATGGGCTGAGGAGTGTCAGATGGAATTTAATTTAGATAGATGTGAGGTGTTGCATTTTGGAAAGGCACATCAGGGCAGGACGTATACACTTAATGGTAAGGTCATGGGGAATGTTGGTGAACAAAGCGACCCTGGAGGGCACGTTCAAATTTCCTTGAAAGTGTGGTCACTGGTAGATGGGATAGTGAAGAAGTATTGGTATGCTTGCCTTTATTAGTCAGTGCATTGAGTATAGGAGTTGGGAGGTCATGTTTTTGCTATTCAGGGCATTGGTTAGATCACTTTTGTAATGCTGTGTGCAATTCTGGTCTCCCTGCTGTAGAAAGGATGTTGTGAAGCTTGAAATGGTTCCGAAAAGATTGACAAGGAAGATGCCAGGACTAGAGGGTTTGAGCTACAGGAAGAGGCTGAATAGGCTGGGGCTTTTTTTTCCAGGAGTGTCGTAGGTAGAGAGGTGACCTTAGAGAGGTTTATAAAATCATGAGGAGCATGGGTAGGGTGAATAGTCAAGGTCTTTTCCCCAGGGTGGGGATGTCAAAAACTGGACAACATAGATTTAAAGTGAGAGGGACAAGATTTAAAAGGGAGGTAAGGGCAACTTTTCCACTCAGAGTTTGGTGCTTACATGAAATTAGTTATCAGAGGAAGTGGAGGAGGTTGATACATTACAACATTTAAAAGACATCTGGCTGGGTATATGAATAGGAAGGGTTTATGTTGGGAAATGGACTAGATACATTTAGGATATCTGATCAGCATGGACAAGTTGAGCCAAAGAGTCAATTTCTGCGCTGTACAGCTTAATGACTCTATGTCCACAAAAGCCAAGTTAATGCATTCTGACAGTTATAAATTTTCCATGTTATGACTATATATCCTAAAGATTATATGGCACTCCATGTTACAACTTACCAAAGATTATATTGCTGCATGGATTGAATCCTTACACTGCTGTGGCAAAGTATAAGTTCAGATCGGATTTCCAAAATCCTCAAGCAATGGTCCAGCAATGGCAGGTGTAACAGTTTACAACGATCTCTGCAGTATGACAATTTATAAAATTCAAATCATACTCAGGACGGTGGGAATGAAAGAGCCACAGAACTTACCTCTCCAAATCCATGGGAGAATGAAGCAGGTACACAACCAGCAGGCAGGTAGAGGACTTAAACTATGGAGACAGCAGGAACTGCTGATGCTGGAGAATCTGAGATAACAAGGTGTAGAGCTGGATGAACACAGCAGGTCAAGCAGCATCAGAGGAGCAGGAAAGCTGATATTTCGGGTCTAGACCCTTTTTCAGAAATGGGGGAGGGGAAGGGGATTCTGAAATAAAAAGGGAGGGGTAGTTGAAATGGTTTGCGACTGGAAGGTGCTGTTGTTTGTTGCAAACTGAGTGTAGGTGCTCCACCAAGCAGTCCCCAAGCCTCTGATTGGTTTCCTCGATGTAGAAGGATCACAGCTGGAACAGCAGATACAGTTTACTACATAAGCAGATGTGCAGGTGAGCATCTGTTTACTACATAAGCAGATGTGCAGGTGAGCATCTGTTTAATTTGGAAGGTCTTCTTAGGGCCCGGGATGGTGTAAGGGCAGGTGTAGCACTTCCTGTGGTTGCAGGGAAATGTGCTGGGGCTGGTGGGGCTGGTGAGCAGTGTGGAGCGGACTTAAAACATGCACCAGACTGAAAGCGCTAGTGAGTAATCCAATCGTAAGTATTTGGACCCCAGATAAGTTTTCTAAGATGTGCAGTCAGCCCAGCTTTTAGAAAATCATCACCAATCACGTTGTTACACTGCAAATAGACAGCTGCTAGCTCAGACCAATACACAACCTGCCAATCATGCATGCAGAGGATGAAGAAGAAATTTCTAACAGCAATGACTGTGCAACGATACTGAGTGACAACAACTGACAGCACGTTTTGAGCCAAAAACACCCATGACTTAAAGCATACCTCTCCAGGCAGAAATTTGATCACTAGATCAGGACGAGTTATTAAGCTTCCAACACTTAATATCAATGTTTGAATCATTAACCTTGATAATTCTGTTTCTATATGTCTGTATTATTATTGATTTGACAACATGCCCATGTACAATAATGCATATCTGTATGGGATTTCTTCTCTTTGATAAAATGGAGTTGTTTTGTTATGTCTTGCAGGAAATATGTGATGTTGTTTTAAGAGAAATGTTCATTATGTCATCAGCATTTCATGGCTTGTGACCTTTTCATTTAATGGCCTCAGCAGTAGAGCGCTTATAGTGCTGTGGCAGTTTCCCTATTGTCAGAGTCGATGATATACTGTAACATGTCTGCGTACATTGATTGACATATATCTATAATAGTTTTAGTTTTTATATTACTGAATCCACCTGTAGCATAAGTGATTATTTGGTGCCAATCAAATGTGCTGCTTGTCCTGAATGTTAGAGAGTTCCTGAATATTGTTGGAGCTCTACACATCTACCCAAGTGGACAATATTCAATTATACACCTGAATTGTGTCTAGGAGATGGTGAACAAACTTTGGGGAATCAGAATATAAATCGCTTGGAGCAGGATTCCTAATCTCTGACCCATGCCATTCAACATCAAGGGGTGATAGTTAGCTTCTGCCTTCTTGAAGATTGTCATTGCTTGGGATTTGTGTGGCATGAAAGTTACCTACCACTTTTCATCTCAAGCCTTAAATATCGCCCAGATCTTGTGGCATTTGGACATGGACTGCTTCAGTATCTGAGGAGTCGGGGATTGTGCTGAACATTGTGCAATCATCATCAAACATCCCTATTTCTGACTATGGTAGAGAGAATGTCATTGATGAAGCAGCTGAAAGTATTTGGATAGAGGACAGTCCTCTGAGAATCTCCAGCTGAGATGCCCTAGAACTGAGATGACTGACCTACAACAACCATAACCATCTTCCATTTTGTCAGGTATGACTCCAACCAGCAGCGGTTGTTCTCCTGGCTCCCAGTGACTCCAGTTATGCTATGGTGCTTGGGAAAAGTAAAGAACCGAAACTCTGTCGAATTGAATGTGTGAATGACACACTTTTTTGGGCACATCTTTCAATTCAGACCTCTTGAAACGCTAACTCTGTCTGTCTCTCTAAAGATGGTCCAGAACTGTTGACTATTCCCAGGAATTTATGCCATTTCACATCCTTTAATAGTTCTGTAATACTCATCGTTGACAACTAAAAATTCAAAGAAATACAGATTTTGAATCAATTTTCTCAAACTTCAATAGCATTGATGTCTTTTTTATGAAGACAGTCATAATAAAAAATGACAGTATGCATAATTAAACTTTTGTTCTTACTAATGTTCACAGAATCATATCAACATATCCGCATGGTAAAGCAGACAGACTGCTATGTATTAAAGAGATGCCTCAGAGCTTGTAAATGATTCCCTCCACACATATTACTACACATGGTCATAGGCCATTGGCACATGTTCCCAGCACTAGCTGGCAGATGGCTCACGGGAATTCAACTTAGATTTCTATTGTTTTTTTGATATTATTTCATCTGTCCATGACTAAAAATTTTGAAGTTCCAACATAAATACTCCTCAGGATCTCATTATTCATTTTATGAGTGTTTGACTTTACGTCCTGTGAAATTAATAATTGATATCAATACATTTTTTTTAAAAAAGTATTAATGAGGCAAATATGTTGCTGGCTAGGCAGCCAGCTATTGCCCATCCCTAATTGCTTAGAGGGCAGTTAAGAGTCAACCACATTGCTAGGGGTCTGGAGTCACATGTAGGCTAGACTGGGTAAAGATGGCGGTTTCCTTCCTAAAGGACGTTAGTGAACCAGAGGGGGCTTTCCTGACATTTGACAATGGATTCATGGTCATCATTAAACTCTTAATTCCAGATATTTATTGACCTCAAATTCCACC
The DNA here is from genome assembly GCF_030684315.1 of Stegostoma tigrinum. Classification (NCBI taxonomy): domain Eukaryota; kingdom Metazoa; phylum Chordata; class Chondrichthyes; order Orectolobiformes; family Stegostomatidae; genus Stegostoma; species Stegostoma tigrinum. The sequence goes on along the minus strand of NC_081372.1, from coordinate 45,587,133 downwards.
AGCTGCCCTGTTGAGATTTGAACCTAGGTAGGTACCTGGAACATTACCTGGGTCTCTGGATTAACGGTCCAATGATCATACCATTAGGCCATTGCCTCCCCTGCATTTTATGAATGTTGTTATGTATGCTAGAGAGCCTTAGCTGATCAGCTCACTGTCACAAAACAGCAAAACATGGTGGTCACAAAATTTGACTTCATAGAACTCTTTTGTTTTCGATAGTGCTGTTATTGTTTTGATTATGGTGTCTACACTGTATGTCAGATGGCATTGTGGTAACAGCAATAGTGGGGTTATTAAAAACATAAACTCCAATTATTGAGAATAGGCTGATGATGATGAGACGTTCCACATTAATTTGTTGTCATGGTGCCATTTTGTCCTCAATGCTCCAACAAATAATCTCATTTAAATGTGAACACATAAACCAGTATTTAGCAGCCAGAAGGGTTACCCTAAAAGTTTTAAACTGGATTTTCAACTTTGTTCAGGTTATTTGTTGATTTTTTGCTGTTTAATTTTCAGTACTGTGACTTTCTCACTGAGATTATTAACGCACTTGCCTTGACCTTCGGCATGACTAGAAGCCTGAAATGAGGTGGTAACAATGGCTCTCTACTCAAGATCTTATCCATCCAGTGCATTCATGAAACAATTTTCAAACCTTAACCTGAACAAGGATCAGTGTATCTAATGTTTTGACTTCTTTATGGAAGCGTTTGCTAAGATCTGACACCTTTTGTAGGAAGACCTGTGTACACAGATTAGTTGGAGGACAGTACAGCTAGTTGCTGTGACAGAGACTATGGCCATTTTTGGGCACTTTTTAGACTGATACAGGTGACCTAGGTAACATCCTGAAGTTTGCCAAAGACTGTTGGAGGTAACTGATGCTCTGTATATCAACAGAAGGGAATACATTCTTTCAGACCAGGGGAAAGCAGGCAGAGCATGCACCTTGCTTCTTTGGCACTGTTGAAAATTTCAAGATACTCCAATGGCTACAGAGTTGAGTGTGAAAACCTGCTAATTTTCCATGGGATAAACAAAGCTGGCTTTGCAAGATACCATGACCAGCCCTCTCCCTGGGAAGGCCCAATTTCAGATTGCAACGTATTGGTCTGGGCTGGCTGGCACAAGGGCTTCAGCAAGAGCACTTGTTGAGTATAAGGAACACAAAAACAGTAATCTTGAGAGTGGAAAGAAAGCTTATGTCACATGGTGCCAATGCCACCTACTGTGGGCATCATCTCAGCCAGTCGTGTAATCTGTTGGAGAACACCTTGCAGGAATGCTGTGAGATCGTGAATGTCACTTTAAGCATTGAGAACTGCAGTCATGATGGTAGCAGTCTGAGTCAGTATGGCACCAATCAGCCCTTGCAGGCCAGGAATTACATTATTTCATTTTCTGAGCTTCTACTGAGCTTAGATATTGGGTGGGTTTTGCTTTTACTACAATGGAAGGAACATCATGGTAGGAATTGAAGGTTCCTTCATACATTACCCACCATTTTAACCCTGGAAAGAATGGCCTTCAAGCTCTGTGTAAAGCTCTATGCCAACTTGATGCCAGGCTCCTTTGTGCCAGTCAACACAGGTGTTCTACCAATGCACCAAGCATTTCAAAATACATTCCCTTCAGGCTTTTTCTGAATAACAGCAGAACATAAGGGCAACCGCATCCTCCATGGAAGAAGCATTTGTTTCAAGCTTTTTCTTTTCTGCCCTTTGTGTAGGGCTGCTCACCATTACCTTATAGATAATGCCTCAATGCTGCTCTCTAATGTTTCTGTAGTGCCAATACCTGAGCTGGTAGCTGGGATTGTAAGATTGAATAATGGTGCTATATCAACATCAGCCTTTTTGCCCTCTTGCGCTTACTTCTTACACCACCTGCTGATGAGATGACTGTGGGGCTGAAAGAATGAAGACACCAACCTTAAGATTGGGATGAGTAAAGAGAAAGCCAAAAGAACATGGCCTTCATCCAGAGGAAATGTCAGAATGAGAGTTAGCAGAGAACAGACCATCATATTCATTTCTTTCAGTTGCTTGCCACTGACCAACACCTCTGTCCCAGCTGCTCCAATGGTGGTGAGCTCCTTATCCTTCTTCAGGACGAGTGCATACAGACTGTCCCCAGCTGGTTGGTTTTTTAAATTCACTTGTGGGAGGAGCACGTCGCTGTCTTGTCAGCATTGCTTGTCCCTAGTTGTCCTTGAGAAGGTGGGGGTAAACTCCCTTCTTGAACCACTGCAGTTCTTGTGCTGAAGGTAGACCCACAATGTCCTTGGTGAGGGAATCCCAAGATTTTTACCCAGCAATATAAATTCAAGTCAGGATGCTGAGTGATGTTGGGAGGTGGGGGGGGGGAGGGGGGGGTGCGGGTGAAGGGGCACTTGTATGTAGTAGCCTGTCCAGATATCCACTGTCCTTGTCCTTCTAGATATAAATGGTTTTGAAGGTGCTGTTAAGGATCTTTGCTGAGGTCTGTAGTGCATCTTGTAGATAGTACACACTGCTGTTACTAAGCGTCGGTGGTGGAAGGAGTGGATGTTGTGAATGTGGTCCAGTCAAGTGGGCTGCCTTGTCCTGAATGGTTTTGAGCTTCTCAAGTACAGACATTGTACAAAACTCTGGTGCGGCCGCACTTGGAGTATTGTGTACAGTTCTGGTCACCACATTATAAGAAGGATGTGGAAGCTTTGGATGGGGTGCAGAGGAGATTTACTAGGATGTTGCCTGGTATGGAGGGAAGGTCTTTCGAGGAAAGGCTGAGGGACTTGAGGCTGTTTTCATTAGAGAGAAGAAGGTTGAGAGGTGACTTAATTGAGACATATAAAATAATCAGAGGGTTAGATAGGGTGCATAGTGAGAGCCTTTTTCCTAGGATGGTGACGGCGAGCACGAGGGGACACAGCTTTAAATTGAGGGGTGAAAGATATAGGTCAGATGTCAGAGGTAGTTTCTTTACTCAGAGAGTAGTAAGGGAATGGAACGCTTTGCCTGCAACGGTAGTAGATTCGCCAACTTTAGGTACTTTTAAGTCGTCATTGGACAAGCATATGGATGTACATGGAATAGTGTAGGTTAGATGGGCTTGAGATCGGTATGACAGGTCGGCACAACATCGAGGGCCGAAGGGCCTGTACCGTGCTGTAATGTTCTACGTTGTATGTTCTATGTAAGGCTGTTAAGGCCTTGGAGAGGGTATAGTGAAAGTTTACAGCAATGAAAGGTTTCAAGTTAGGGTAGAGAATTGAGGAACCAAAGTTGCCCCCGTTAGATCAGGGAATGTTAAAAAGAGATTCAAAAAAGTGTTCAGAATTAAAGGGGATTCTGATAGAGTAAGTGGTGAGAAACTGTTTTCATTAGCAACACAGTGGTAACCAGAAGACACAAAGTTAATGTCGGGAAAATGGATGTGTATCAAAGGGAAAAAGAAACAGGAAGTTGAAAGAATGATCCAACTATATTCAAAGAATGGGGACAGGCAAGATGAACTGAATGGCCTCCTTCCATACTGACGTATCCTTTAACTATTTAAAGAACTTCTGCTCTGTTATAACTATATAATTTTGTGTAACGTGTAATTCTTTCATCCACACAAGTAAATTCTAAACACTACAATGATCCAGGAAGTTCCTCTAGTTTAACTGCATTCTGGCGACGATATAATCAACATTTGGGCTCAATGTGGGATGGTGATCAAACTGATATTTTCTCTCCCATTTTCAAGGGTCTTCTAACACTTGAAATAGATCTTTATTTTTCATATGCTCGAGCACTGCCTGAATTCTATATCTGGAGTATAGTGGAAAACTTTCCTAGTGACGGAATCCTGCAATAGAGTAAGAGATGTGGTACAACTGGAACCGAAAATGTAAATATTACACTCTTGTCATTATTGGAAATATAATTCAGCCTCTAATCACGTAACCACCAAACGTAGAACATACATAGAACATAGAACAATACAGCGCAGAACAGGCCCTTCGGCCCTCGATGTTGGGCCAACCTGTGAATTAATCTAAGCCCCTCCCCCTACACTATCCCATCATTATCCATATGCTAATCCAAGGACTGTTTAAATGCCCCTAATGTGGCTGAGTTAACTATATTGGCAGTCAGGGTGTTCCACGCCATTACCACCCTCTGAGTAAAGAACCTGCCTCTGACATCTGTATTAAATCTATCACCTCTCAATTTGTAGCTATGCCCCCTTGTACAAGCTGAAGTCATCATCCACAGAAAAAGACTCTTACTGACCACCCTATTTAATCCTCTGATCATCTTGTATGTCTATATTAAATCCCCTCTTAGCCTCTTTCTCTCCAATGAGAACAGACCCAAGTCCCTCAGCCTTTCTTCATAGGGCCTGCACTTCAGACCAGGCAACATCCTGGTAAATCTCCTCTGCACCTTTTCCAATGCTTCCACATCCTTCCTATAATGGGGCGACCAGAACTGTACGCAATATTCCAAGTGAGGCCGCACTAGCATTTACAATTGCAGCATGACATCACGGCTCCGGAACTCAATCCCTCTCCCAATAAAACCTAACGCACCGTAAGCCTTCTTAACAGCACTATCAACCTGGGTGGCAACTTTCAGGGATCTATGTACATGGACACCAAGATCCCTCTGCACATCTACACTACCAAGGATCTTTCCATTGACCCAGTATTCTGCCTTCCTATTATTCCTCCCAAAGTGAATCACCTCACATTTATATGTATTAAACTCCATTTGCCACCTTTCAGCCCAATTCTGCAGTTTATCCAAGTCTCCCTGCAACCTGCAACATTCTTCCACACTATCCACCACTCCACCAGCTTTAGTGTCATCTGCAAACTTACTAACCCATCCACCTATGCCTGCGTCCAAGTCATTTATAAAAATGACAAACAGCAGTGGTCCCAAAACAGATCCTTGAGGCACAGCACTAGTAACCTGACTCCAGGCTGAATATTTTCCATCAACCACCACTCGCCTCCTTACAGAAAGCCAATTCCTAATCCAAACCGCTAAACCTCCCTCAATCCCGTGCCTCTGTATTTTCTCCAATAGCCTACCATGTGGAAGCTTATTAAAGGCTTTATTGAAGTCCACGTACACCACGTCAACTGCCCTTCCCTCATCCACATGCTTGGTCAACTTCTCAAAAAACTCAATGAGGTTTGTGAGACACGACCTGCCCTTAACAAATCCATGTTGACTACCTCCAATCAAATTGACGCTTGCTAAATGATTATAAATCCTATCTCTTATAATCCTTTCTAAAACTTTTCCTACAACAGACGTAAGGCTCACAGGTCTAGAATTACCTGGATCATTCCTACTGCCCTTCTTGAACAAGGGCACAACATTTGCAATCCTCCAGTCTTCTGGTGCTAAACCTGTAGACAATGAGGACTCAAAGATCAAGGCCAAAGGCTCCGCCACCTCCTCCCTAGCTTCCCAGACAATCCTCGGAAAAATCCCATCTGGCCTAGGGGATTTATCTACCTCCACACCTTCTAGAATTGATAACACCTCCTCCTTACTCACCTTAATCCTTTCAGTTCTAGTAGCCTGTAACTCTGTCATCTCCTCTACAATGTTCTCCTGTTCCTCAGTGAAAACAGATGAGAAATAATCATTTAGCGCTCTCCAATCTTCACAGGGTCCACACACAATTTCCCACTTCTGTCTTTGGCCCTATTCCTACCCTAGTCATCCTCTTATTCCACACATACCTATAGAAAGCTCTAGGGTTCTCCTTTATTCCACCTGCTAATGTCTGCTCATGTCCCCTCCTTGCTCTTAACTCTCTCTTTAAATCCTTCCTAGCTAATCTGTAACTCTCTATCGCCTCATCTGAGCCAGCTCATCTCATCATCACATAAGCCTCCCTTTTCTGCTTAACAAGAGATACAATTTCTTTAGTAAACCATGGTTCCCTTACCTTATAGCTTCCTCCCTGCCTGACAGGGACATACCTATCGAGGACATGCAATATTTGTTCCTTAAACCAGCTCCACATTTCGACTGTCCCCATCCCCTGCATTTTGCTACCCCATTCTATGCCTCCTAAGTCTTGCCTAATCGCATTATAATTGCCCTTCCCCCATCTATAACTCTTGCCCTGTGGCATGTTCTTGAAGGAACTTTGTGGAATTGTTTTCTAAGTAGTCAGCAATAGCATGGCTAAGCACCAACTAGTTGCAGCCATCCATCAGACAAAAGTGTTACGTTAATCCTAGAAATACAGCATGGAAAAAAAATTCTGGAAAGGTAATTATATGTGGACACGCATTGCCTGATAGACAAAATGTTGGAAATATTTTTGTGTCTTCTTACAGTTGCATAGCACGAACAGTATACTATGTCTCTGTATGCATTCACCTGAGGAGAAAAATTTGACAGCAGTTAAACTGTATTTTCAACCTGAGGGATTTTTTTTCCCCTGCAACAGTGATGAGGCTGTATGAAAGAAAAATGTCACAGAACTGATTACTTTCTCAGTCAGCTGCAAGCTGGGAAGAAATGCATGTTTAGAAATCTTGTGATTCACACTTGAGGATAAAAACTCTTTGGTGAAGCATAAATAAATGCTGGCAAGGACGATAAACAGCTCAGGCTGGTAGCTTGCAGAAACACAGAGCACAGCCATTGAACAACCACTGTGCTTTTGCTAGCTGCCAGAATATGAATGTCATAAGTCAGGTTGCCGGGAAAAGAAAAACTCCCCAAAATACCTCTTCTAACGAAGATTTTGGATCCAAGAAGAAAAGCTGATGTTACAGCCTCCCAAAATATGACTGACTTGAAAAGTGCTACAATAGCAGGTTCCAATCCAACAGAAGTAAAACAGTTCCCTTTATTGAATTTGTGGTTCAACATTATTACTGCACCAGCATGTGCGATTTCTCTTTATCACTGCACAGCAAACTTATTAACAAATGTAAGAGGACTTGTTTTGAGTTATATTTCTAAAATACAATTTAAAAAGAAGTGACTAGGGGTAAATAAAGCCCACAGGTTGTCTCTTCCTATGCTCCATTCTATAGTTAAGTCTGAGGTTGAAAGTGAACAGATTACTGGGGTTTCAGTTGTTGTTCAATTGTTGATGACTCTTTGATGTTGGTGTGCACCTTCAGCATTTACCATTTTGATTACAACAGCAGCCTGACTTTGTGCTGTAGCTGTACAATAGTAATTTATGCTATAGCACTTTGCAGGAGCATTATCAACAAAATCTGTCACAAAGTCACATATGGGAATAGGACAGGTGGCCAAAGCTTAGTAAATGACGTAGGCTGTATTTGATTTATTTATTGTCATGTGTATTAGAACATAGAACATAGAACATAGAACAGTACAGCACAGAACAGGCCCTTCAGCCCACAATGTTGTGCCGACCATTGATCCTCATGGATGCACCCTCAAATTTCTGTGACCATATGCATGTCCAGCAGTCTCTTAAATGACCCCAATGACCTTGCTTCCACAACTGCTGCTGGCAACGTATTCCATGCTCTCACAACTCTCTGCGTAAAGAACCTGCCTCTGACATCCCCTCTATACTTTCCACCAACCAGCTTAAAACTATGACCCCTCGTGCTAGCCATTTCTGCCCTGGGAAATAGTCTCTGGCTATCGACTCTATCTATGCCTCTCATTATCTTGTATACCTCAATTAGGTCCCCTCTCCTCCTCCTTTTCTCCAATGAAAAGAGACCGAGCTCAGTCAACCTCTCTTCATAAGATAAGCCCTCCAGTCCAGGCAGCATCCTGGTAAACCTCCTCTGAACCCTCTCCAAAGCATCCACATCTTTCCTATAATAGGGCGCCCAGAACTGGACGCAGTATTCCAAGTGCGGTCTAACCAAAGTTTTATAGAGCTGCAACAAGATCTCACGACTCTTAAACTCAATCCCCCTGTTAATGAAAGCCAAAACACCATATGCTTTCTTAACAACCCTGTCCACTTGGGTGGCCATTTTAAGGGATCTATGTATCTGCACACCAAGATCCCTCTGTTCCTCCACGCTGCCAAGAATCCTATCCTTAATCCTGTACTCAGTTTTCAAATTCGACCTTCCAAAATGCATCACCTCGCATTTATCCAGGTTGAACTCCATCTGCCACCTCTCAGCCCATCTCTGCATCCTGTCAATGTCCCGCTGCAGCCTACAACAGCCCTCTACACTGTCAACGACACCTCCGACCTTTGTGTCGTCTGCAAACTTGCTGACCCATCCTTCAATTCCCTCGTCCAAGTCATTAATAAAAATTACAAACAGTAGAGGCCCAAGGACAGAGCCCTGTGGAACCCCACTCACCACTGACTTCCAGGCAGAATATTTTCCTTCTACTACCACTCGCTGTCTTCTGTTGGCCAGCCAATTCTGTATCCAAGCAGCTAAGTTCCCCTGTATCCCATTCCTCCTGACCTTCTGAATGAGCCTTCCATGGGGAACCTTATCAAATGCCTTACTGAAGTCCATATACACCACATCCACAGCTTGACCCTCATCAACCTTACTAGTCACATCCTCAAAAAAACTCGATAAGGTTTGTAAGGCATGACCTACCCCTCACAAAGCCGTGTTGACTGTATTTGATCAAGCCATGCTCTTCCAGATGGTCATAAATCTTATCCCTCAGAATCCTTTCTAACACCTTGCAGACGACAGACGTGAGACTTACCGGTCTATAATTGCCGGGGATTTCCCTATTTCCTTTCTTGAAGAGAGGAATTACATTTGCCTCTCTCCAGTCCTCAGGTACGACTCCAGTGGAGAGCGAGGATGCAAAGATCTTCGCAAGTGGCGAAGCAATTGCATTTCTCGCTTCCCAAAGCAGCCGAGGACAAATCTGATCCGGGCCTGGCGACTTGTCAATCTTAATGTTTGACAAAATTTTCAGTACATCAGCTTCCTCTATCTCTATCCATTCCAGCATGCACACCTGCTCTTCAAAGGTTTCATTCACTACACAGGTCGTTTCTTTCGTAAAGACAGAAGCAAAAAACTCATTTAGGGCTTCCCCTACCTCCTCAGGCTCCACACACAAGTTCCCTATGCTATCCCTGATCGGCCCTACTCTTTCTTTGACCATTCTCTTATTCCTCACGTAAGTGTAAAATGCCTTTGTGTTTTCCCGGATTCCTTCTGCCAAGCCTTTCTCGTGCCCCCTCCTGGCTCTCCTCAGACCATTTTTGAGCTCCTTCCTTGCCTGCATGTAATCCTCTCTAGCTGAACTTGACCCTAGCTTCCTCCACCTTATGTAAGCTACCTTCTTCCTTTTCACTAGAAGCTCCACCGCTCTCGTCATCCAAGGTTCCTTTATCTTACCCCGTCTTGCCTGTCTCAGAGGGACATATTTACTCATCACTCCCAACAACTGTTCCTTAAACCATCTCCACATGTCTATAGTTCCCTTACCATGGAACAACTGCTCCCAGTCCATGCTTCCTAACTCGTGTCTAATCGCATCATAGTTTCCTCTTCCCCAATTAAATATCCTCCCATTCTGCCTAATCCTCTCCTTCTCCATAGCTATGTAGAATGAGAGAGTGTTATGGTCACTATCACCAAAATGCTCTCCCACCACAAGATCTGATACCTGCCCCGGCTCGTTTCCGAGCACCAAGTCTAGAATGGCCTCTCCCCTCGTCGGCCTGTCAACGTACTGCGTTAGGAAACCCTCCTGAACACACCTTACAAAAACAGCTCCATTCAAATCTTCTGCTCGAAGGAGGTTCCAATCAATATTAGGAAAGTTAAAGTCACCCATTACAACAACCCTACTGCGTCCACACTTTTCCAAAATCTGTCGACCTATGCTTTCTACAATCTCCCTGCTGCTATTGGGGGGCCTGTAGTAAACCCCTAACGAGGTGACTACTCCCTTGCTGTTCCTAATTTCCACCCATACTGACTCAGTAGGCAGATCTTCCTCGACAATGGAAGCTTCTGTAGCTGTGATACCCTCTCTGATTAGTAGTGCTACACCCCCTCCTCTTTTTCCCCCCTCCCTATTCTTTTTAAATGTTCTAAACCCTGGAATATCCAGCAACCATTCCAGCCCATGAGAAACCCATGTCTCTGTTATGGCCACAACATCATAGCACCAGGTACTGATCCATGCTCTAAGTTCATCACTTTTATTCCTGATACTCCTTGCATTAAAGCAAACACACTTTAACCGATCCCTTGGTTCCTTCCCAGGAAAATCCTTCCCACTAGCTGGTCTACCTCTTGCTACTGCCTCACCTGCATCAACGCTCACCTCTGGTATACAGCTCAGGTTCCCACCCCCCTGCCATACTAGTTTAAACCCTCTCGAACTACTCGAGCATGTGTATTTTGTTACAAAATACAGTGAAAAGTGTTGTACTCGAGCATGTGTATTTTGTTACAAAATACAGTGAAAAGTGTTGTATAGTGTTGCGACTCTCTGATGCCATCTTAAAGCACAGAAAAATAAACAAAAACACACAATTTAAAGGCAGCAAAATAAAGAACTAAATAAAAAGTGTTCAACTTTGTAGCCCTTCTTATTAAGTGCTTTGCCATCAGCCAATGGCCTGGTGGTCAGGCACAAACCGCTTTCACCATGCTGCTGGAACAAATGTCACCACCCCGCCCCGTGCCTCGTCCTCATCACTATGGGTTCTCACTGGATCTCACCAATGCCAACACCACCAATGCTGTCAGGTACCACATTGGCCCAAACTCAACTACGCTGCCGCCATGAGCCCACTTCAGGCACACTTTGCTGAAGCAGCCACTAATGCTGCAGCCAGCTCTTGTACTGAGCCCAAACACACCTCCACCGCTATCTTCATGAATCTGCGCTGGATGCAGATTCTGCCATGAACCCAAACCCATCGTGCGTGTCTCTGTTTGGCTTGTCCAAGGATGGATGTGTTGTCCCAATCAAAGTGGTGTCCTTCCTCATCTGTATGTAAGGATACGAGTGATAGTGGGTCATTTTGTTTTGTGGCTAGTTGATGTTCATGTATCCTGGTGGCTAGCTTTCTGCAGAAAGCTAGCCACCAGGATACATGCCCAACCCAAGGAAACCTACTCAGATAAATAGAAAGCGGGACATAACACCAGCGCTTCGTCGGAGGCTCACTGATGATGTTACCTAGAATGGTGACGAAGCGTCTGAAAACTAACCTTCCAGCTCAGCGAACAAACTCACATCCAGGACCTCAACCTGAGCTACAAATCTTCTCAAAACTTGCTATCAGGTTTACATTTGGAATGACAGCTTCTCTTCTGAATATTACAACTTGCCAACTGCAGACATTATATGCACAGTGCTTTCAACTGTTGTTTATTGTTTTGATTGAGGGGTGCCTCAGGAGAAACTGCTGCAACTTTCTGCCAATCACAAACACCCTCTCAGAAACAAAATAATTGGAAATGTTCTCCATGATCCCATTTGATTAATTAGGGTTTTTTTAAATAAAAGAATCATGTCAAAAATCAACCACACTAATTATACTCATTCGCTGACTCGGTTATATCTATAAAGAATTCCAGTGTTTGATCAATGGACAGTTGTGATGAACACAGGAAGATTTCTATTTCTTCATTTTTACTTGCAATATGTTAGTTTGCATTTTTTCTTTGTAACAGAATAACATTTTTGCCACTAATTCTTTAGCTTGCTAGAAAAAAGATTGAACTGTGAAACAATTTATACCTTAATATCTGAGGCTTATCTTGTAGTTAATATTGTGCTTAATTCCACTTCTCCTCCCATTCCTGCAAATTTCATATTCCGTCTGGATGTGGTGACTCATGTATCTTCAAGTATTCCAGTTTCTTATTCATTATTAAAACATTGATCACAACTTTCATCATAGTGTAATATATATTCTTTGCCACTTTTTAAATTTATTATGAACTCTACAAATTCCTCGTGAAAAACCTAATTAAAAATTTGGCAAGTTCTTTCTATCATTTACTCAGTTGATCTTTTTCCTTTGTTGTTGGCACTTTTCTTTTTTGGCACTTCCTTTACTTCAGAAATTATTAAGTCAGCTTTTTGTTTCTATCATTACCAATGTCTTTTGCTTTCCTGATCTTTATCCTCTGGCTTTGAAATCCACTGACCATTTGTCTAGAAAATACATTACAATTTGACCAGTGATGACCTCTAGTACTATCCATTGAAGTTTTAAAGTTTGGGGAAGTCACTGAATCTATATGAACCAAATTGGGCATCTACAAATTTTGTTCTTTGCATGTGAAATGACATCAGAAGATGTCCAGGCACAACCTCTTCTCTCCCACCAAGAACATTCCTCTAATAAAATCAAAATACTGAAGTGATGCAAATTTGGGATTAAAATAGTAAGTGCTGGACAACCTGGCAGTATCTGTGGAAAGAGAAATAGATTTAACATTTCAAACTCAATGAAACTTCTTTAGAACTCTTCGTCAGTTTCAAAGAAGAGTCATTGGATTCAAAATGCTAACTCTGTGTCTCGCTTCACTGACGCTATCAGATATCTTGAGACTCTCCACCACTTTCTGCTTTTATTTAAGCAAATTTCTCTTTTGTGTCCAACAGTGTCCCCTTAATGAAGGACCGAAGAAAAATGTAAAGATGTAAAACTTGCGGTATTCAGGAAAGAGCAGCAACCCCAACCATCATTTAGCAGGCAGCTTATTTGCTTTCACTTTGAATATTGGCATAATATCCTTTAGCAGGTGTGGGATAACAAAATTAACAGCCATTGTATCACTTACACTGACAAACTCCCAGAGTGTGTTTGAAAGCCCAACCCCCGAAGAACTCCCCTGGTAGTAGTTGTGAGATCGTGCCTGGGCTATGGCTGCAAGTAGGCCACAACCAAGTCAGTGAGCATCAACAATCTTTATTATTTATACATGCTACAAATAAAAGTAAGAGAGGGCATCCCAGGAAACCTACATACTCCAGACCCAGTGCTATGTAACCAGATATCATCACCACTAAGCAATTGTGTGTAAACACTCAGTAGATATTATTAGAGTAAAGGTGTACGCAGCTGAAATATCAGCTTGGAAACCCTGGTTTCCACTTCAGCCGTTTATTTTAAACAGCACATCATCTAACTATTTTTCGACCGGTTCCCTACGTGGGTCTCCCAATGACGTGGAGAAACTCAACCATGGCAACAAGTGAGCTTGGGGGATGTGGTGGTTGTGGGGGGCACAGTGTGGGGTCAAGAGGAAATCACCATAGCAGTCCTGTGATGGTACTTATCCATTTTAGAAACTGCCCCGCCCTCCCCCGAGACTTTTGGTCTCCTGAGGTGTGCAAAATCTAGCAGGGCAGGGTTAAATCTGGGAAAAATATGTGAAAAGAGAAGCTTCCAGTCTTTGGCTTATACTGAGATTGTCCCCTGAATTTTGGGAGAGGGGAGATTTACCACCTCTTTCCCTGCCTCCATGAAACTCAGAAGCAGTGGATTTGGAGATGGACTAGGGTTAGATTTGAAATTTCTAAAATTTTGCAGCTCTCCCAAAGCCAAGCCACCCCTTATCATGGGAATAAATATTCATCTCTTTCATTTTCAGGTATTCAATTCTGTTTTAGAAATCACCTAAATACTTCCTTACCTTTGACCTCATCGGTTATTAAGGCCGGGCTTTAATTCCAATTCTTTTGACCTGAGATACATTGGAGATGTATCTTGTTTCTTTTCTCTTCAATAAATATTTAGTTTTTGGAATATCTCCAATACTTATGTTACTATCTACTGCAACCTCCCACGTTATTTTACCATTAACTTAGAATGAGAATAATTGGCACATATTATATTAAATTCACTAGCTCCTCCGTGACCTCATATCATATTCAACAGTAAAACAACAGCTCACAGTAATGTGAATGAACAGCTGGAAGTGCTTGTGGACATAACTACGCACAAATGATTGTAAGACAGAACTTGTAACTTGGAGCCCTACAGACCTGGGATCCGGTTCCATGTGATCTGGCATTGTTATAATATAGTTCTTTTCAAAGAAGTTCAGTAGCTATACTTAGAGTTATGGTATAATTCCCTTCACTCTACACCTCCCCTTAGTTATTTAGCAGTAAATCTTTTTTACCATTAACATTTAATGATGAACATTTAACTCTTTTTACTCAACTTGCTCCATGTTCCAGTCTTTTGCATGATCTTCAAGAGAACTCACTGTTCCCTTAGTACACATGCTTATCTTTTATTCCCTTGGAGAGCAAACATGATGATGGAATGGAATGACAGCTGGACTTTGGGCTATGACACCCACAAAACTTGATTGTAACAGCAGCAAAAACGTATTGAAAGGAGAAGATCTAACGACTTTAGAATAGGATATCCTTTACTGTCACGTGTACTCCATTACATAAGTTTAGGAATGCAATGAAAAGTTTTTACAACGGCTGCCTCTAATGGCACCATTTTAGGTACTAGTACCTCGGTACAAGTCTTGGATACAAAAGAGGAGTAAAAAGAAAAGTGGCAGCATTACTTGCAGTGTCTAAAAATAAGCTAGAAGAAAGATAGTCATAACATAGTTTAAGGAATGACATTATAGTCCTATGAAGAATGTCAAATCCACATTACATTGCAGCAGTATTACAACTGCTCAGCAAGCATGTGGCCTGACTGCCTGTGCCAGGGTCCCTGTCCAACATCTGTCCTGCTCCGCTCCAAGCCTCCAGTCCTTTGTGCACTTGCACTCAGCTGCACTCAGGTAAGTTGTGCTGTTCCAGGGCTTATTTTCCTCTAGCATATCTCCAGGACTCATTTCGCCTCCTGCTACTCCAGAATTTGATTCCCCTCACTGCTCTGGGACTTGTGTGATTGCAGTCTCTTGAAACGTAAGACAATGAATTGAAAGACGTGTTTTTCTTGGTTTTAATGGTGATTGAACTATTACAAAGTTTTGTTCTTTCCGCATTTCAGTAGTGGGCTGGACTTCTACTCTGAGAGGAACCTCTTCACCTAACTTTGATTATAATTTCTGTTGCTGCGTGTTGTGTAATAAGCAGACAACTTTACTTCTTTATCTTCTTCAAGAAAAGACCAATAGTTCTCAAAAGAGAGAGGTTGACTATCACAATTGATGCCATCCGAATTTAAAGGTACAAGGAGGCCTAATGTTGAATGACATGTGCGGTGGTTTCTTCTCTCTAACTATATGCTGAAGTGAAGAAGTTAATATCCAAAATGCCGGTCTGCACTCTTTCTTTGGCATATTCTTTTGCTGTTGCTTTTAGCTTCTGTTCAAAGAGAAATGGAAGTTTTCTACACTGTTAGGGCTGTTGTGTCTGTAAGTGACATCTGTTTTGGAGTGTGATCCTTAACTTACTGAATCAAGATCAGAATCTTTGGTGCCTGCCAGCTGAAGAATATTAAAAACCATCCAAGCAGCCCCACATAGCAAAAATCATAATGTGCTGGAATTGGGTACACGGTGTCTGTAATCCTCTTTCCCATGATAGCAAAGCACAACACATATTAGACGCTTAACTTTGATTCTAATGCTTGCTGAGTGACAAAGTTGAATGTAATTTTGTCTGTGGTCTCAATTTTGGCATAGCATCAGAAAGGACTGACTGGTGTCATCTGATATACAAATTAAAACAAACATTTTCTACCATTCATTTTAAGTACTATGTACCTGTGTTCATCCTGCAGGCGTGTAGCATTAGTGGAGTTGAATTTTTACTGTGAGTCTGCCTCATCCCATAAACAGAAATCTTCTTATTGTTTTATGTGCCTTGCTGATGGAACCCAAGCAGACTGCTGTGATCTATGTTTAATTCACTCTGCAGTGTTCCAGCTGTGGCTTGGTCTTTCTCTTTAACCTCACAACCCTGTTTAAAACTGTCGAGTTGAGTTCCCGCCAAAGGAATTTTTAAATGGCATGAATCACGCTCTTTTTTGCACACTTTCTGCACTCCCTCTATAATAAGTACATATTTCCCAAGATAAAGAAACCAATGTACATAAAATACCTCAAATCTGTCATCATTAAGATTCTATCTAATTATAGCAAACATCTTTGCTCCTGTACCCAAATCTTCTTGAACATAGCCAGTCGGGACAGTCAGAGTCAGGATTCTATTTACTTAGGGGGTAAGGAGCTGTGTAACATGTTTCTCCATCTATCTTGATTTATTCTACCTCATTGTGGGCTATTTCTCCCCTGGAATGATGGGCTGGTAGGTATGAAAATTGGCACAGCTGTTATTTTTGATAACAATGAGGAGATGTCCCCACAAGTGTGTAAGCAGCATAATAGGTATGTAGGGTTGGTGATGTTGGGAGTTGGGGAGGATGACAGTGAGTGAAGGAAGGTGTTGCAGTCAATTATGAGAGTGGTAGAACATGGCCTTTGGTAGATTTAGTTCTAGTAGAAGAGATAGAGACAGTGTGAGATATCTGAGAGAAGATAGTGATACTTGCACTGGTGAAATGGAGAAGGCCTTGACATTTATTCTATATTACTGATAATTCTTCTGTATGGCTGAGACTGCTTTAACCTGGGTGGAAACCTTGGAGCAGGCTGGCCGGATCTATTGCCATGCACTTCTAGAGGAAGCAGAAGTTCTGCCTCTGATCCTCACTGTCCAGCAAAATATGCCCATAAAGTCCATCTGTCCAATTTCCCCCTTTCTCCCATATTGACAGCAATTGCCAGGGTAGGGCAACTCTAGACTGACTGTACTTGTCTTGGTGCATGATGGGCTTTTAAATATGGCACGGGTACAAGGGATATCTACTGAGTGGCAAGTTGTTTCAGTAATATAAGATGTGGCTGCAATTGGACATGAGGGACACCATAGCAATTGGGTAGGTAGTTAATGATGGAAGACTGAGAGAACACATTTGGCTTTGTAGTGAATGGCCTTCCGAAAAGCTCGATACAACTTGAATTTAATCAAAAGGAAAGGAGTCTCATATTAATGCTTTTGGTCTCTAATTTCAAATCATTGAATCAATTAAAAATAGTTGGAATCCAAACTCTGACTCTTGCAGTATTCCATTAGCCATAGTCTACCAAAATGAGAGCAACCAAGTTGCTGCTATTTTCCACTTTCTTTCTTTTAAACAATTCTTAATCTATTCCAATATATTAACTCCTATCCCAAGTGCCCTGACTTTGTTTGCCATCCTCCCATTTGGGACTTTATTGAAAGATTTCTGAAAATTACATTACATTTCCTGACTTTTCCCTTATCTACTTGATCAGTAACATGGAGTCATAGAGCTGAAAGCACAGAAACAGACTTTTTGGTCCAACTTGTCCATGCCAACCGGATATCCTAAGTGGATCTAGTCCCATTTGCCAGCATTTGGCCCATATTCCTCTATACACTTCCTCTTCATGTACCCATTCAGATGCCTTTTAAATGTTGTAATTGTATCCTCAAAACTTCACATTTGTCAAACATGAACGCCATCTCTTTAACCCATGTTGTGTTTGCCCAATCAAATCATTCATCTCTGAATGATCAGTCTGCACAACCATTTTTAAAAAAATGCTCCGTTTATCTCTCTCTCCTTTCTAAGTTTGTAATTTTCCATCTGTTTGTACTGTTCCAAAATCTATAGAATTTTGAAGTCATTAAAAATGTATCCATTATATCTATACCCCATGAAGATTTCTTTTGCACCACGCTGGGAGGAAAGGAACCTCCTTCCAGGCACTGAACCTTCTGGTCTAGGGACTGACTGGAAACTGCTTACATTAGTTCAGTGGTGGCAGGTAATCAATTAAACTGATGGGAGAGTGTGTGGTGGATGTCCAGATCTATTCCTTCTCACTGTCACCCAGTGGGAAAAATAGAAGATTGTATTTCAAGCTGAAGCTCAAATGAGGGCCTTACTTGGCTACTTGAGGGCAATATCCTGTTGCTGGCAATCAACAAATGATGGGAGACACTTATTTCTGGGGAAGCTGTCTGGAAATTTCTGCTGAGCTTTGCTGTGGCCTGCTGAAGTTGCTGGTGGCTCATCATTTTCAGGCACTCCATTTCTCATCAAGGAACCAGACATTTGGGAGGGAGGTGTCCATTTTTTGCTAAACTATGCCCTTGAAATTGATCACGCTCTCTATCCTTTACCATCAATATCTGTCTGTAATGTTCATCCCACTGACACCCACCCTCATCTAGAGGTCCATCCACACTGTGCTTCAGACCTGACAGTGATAGCAAGGACTGCCACAGTTCCCCAGTGGTGCTATAGGCACTGAAAAGCTCTTTGCCTCTGATTGGTCAGAAGCTCTCTAGGGCAGACTATCCAACTATAAAGAGTATAATCAAGTGGATGCCAATACTTCCAGCTGAGTGCCTGATTATCTGTTGATTAAAACCAGTGGATGTGACTCCCATCACATTCATTAAAATATGCTCTGAGTAACCTTTCGACACTTCTCACCTCATTTTTGCTTTTTGTTACCTTTAATACTCTGTTAGCTCCTAGTCTCCATCATTTGTCCCTGTGCAGATTCAATCCTCTTTAATGTTAATAGGATCTGCAGCACATTTTTTCGACATTTTGTGTGCAAAATAATTGTACTCATGACCTATCTCTCCTGACATATTACATGCCACCCGTAGTAATTACTCTTTCTATCATTTCAACACTAATTATGTACTTAACAAAGGACTTAAATGCTAATGGTTGTATGAAGGAGATGAAGAGGGTAAGAATCCATTTTGAACAATATCGACTCTGCAGATTCTAATTAAGGCCATGGCACTATCCTGTTTCTCAAAGGTATTGTGCCTTTGTTTATGCTCTACAATTCAGTGGGCAAATTAAGGTGGCTGCTGTAGAAATGGAGCATCAGCACTGAATTTTCAGTTTGACACTATATTTTAAAATTTCCATTCCATCACAATTCTAGACGCTCACACAGGTCTATAGGTCATTTTAATAATAGTGTTCTACACTTATTACCTGTAACAAACTTATTTATGAACAGTCACTGTAGAGCTTGAAAAGGATCATGAATACTAACACATCAAAAGAAGTGAGGCGTGCACAATCTTTCAATTGTGAATGCTTATGGTAATATTTCAGCTTTTGTTACAATAGATCTAATCATGGCGGTTGGGAAGACAAGTAATTCTTCTGATCATTCCCTTTAGAAGCATTATGAATACAATCATTACGACCTTCTCCAGTTTGCATTTCTAGCAAAATCAGAGTTTATTTTAATATCTTGATAACTTCATTTGAAATGGTGACAAAATATCTCCATAAATTTTCATATCACTGTGCAGATAAAATAGAATGGTTCCTTCTCTAACTTTACTTGACATTTCAAACAAACATACAATTATACAGTGAGTCTAACAACCTGTACATGTTCTAAATGTTTTACACCTGGTTATGTATAGTTGCAGTATAGTTAAAGGAAGGTGACAGCCTAGTGGTATTATGTCTAGGCTGTTATTCCAGATATCCAGGTAATGTTCTGGGGATCTGGGTTCAAATCCTGCCTTGGCAGATGGTAGAATTTGAATTCAATGTAACCCTGGAATTGAAAGTCTGATGATGACCATGAATCCATTAACAATTGTCAGGAAAAACCCAACCTGGTCTGGCCCACATGTGACTCCAAAACCTACGAAATATGGTTGAGTCTTAATAGCCCTCTGCACAGTTAGGGATGGGCAATAAACGCTGTGCTGGTCAGAATGCCCTCATCCTGTGAAAAAATAAAATATGTTACGTTTATAGGAATTAGCCAGCTACACTTTTATATTGCAAGACTGCACAAACAAAAAGATGACAATGATCAAATAATAATCTGTTTTTGTGATGTTGGTGAAGCAATAAATATTCAAGATCAACAGAGTTTATGCCGAGTATCCATCCAATTGAATGGACTTACTTCAGTGGTATTGTTATCTAGACCAACCTAAATACGGTCTATGTAGATTTTAAAGGCAACAAGGCATATGGGGAAAAGGCAGGAAAATTGCATTGAGATAGAGAATCAGCTATGCTCATATTGAATAGTAGATCAGGCTCAAAGGGCTGAATGGCCAACTCTTGGTCGTTTTTCAATATTTCCATATTTTAGTCATCTCAGTGATCTTGTGAGGGTGTGAGTTATATCTCTGCCTCTAAGCCAGAAGCTCTGCTTCAATGGCCATAGGCAAATAGGTTTATTACCAACCTGCAAATCCTTTCAACACAATCTAGTGGCAGGTAATGAAAGTAGGAATGGTACCTTGTCAATCACTGAAATTTGAACCCGTGCTATCACGATCTATAGTTCCTGTCACATGTGAAACTGCCTGGCACTATAACAATTTATAACCCCCTGGGGGAACTGTAAACCACTATCACTATCATATTCTTGCCAAACGATTACTCCGATGCCTGAAATACATAGGGGCAGTGTCCAGATTATCTCCAACAATGCCCAAATCACTCACTAAACTTCAAAATCAGGGAGAACTTCACCAACTGGACAAAACTTGCTCCTATAGGTAATGTTGAAGGAAATGGTGAATAGCTGCCCCTCCAGTCAGACTCTGGAACTCTCCAATGCTTGTCAGTGGTAGTTTCACTTGTAAGCAGCAAACCTGGGAGAAAACCAGCATGTGACTGGTGTAGCGGTGAGCAGCTAGGAAAGTCAGTGCTGATGCTGAAAAAGTCACCATGGAGCAGACTACTTGAAGCCAGGATGTGAGGTCTTGTGGGAAGGTGGGGAGGGGGTAGTTGGCAATGGGTGGCACAATAACCGGGCCTGGAAGGTGGCTGGGTATGACAGCTGAGGCTGTGCAGTGGACATGTTGCAAGGCAATCAGCCACCATTAGCTGGGATGTGGGCCTTTTGTCAGAGCAGCCTTTTGCTAAGTGTCTCTTGCTGAATCTGGGAATTCCATCTGCTAGGTTCAAGGTGAGAGCCTCAGCCAGTGGAGAGCAGTGCTAAGAAGAGGACATGATTACAGAAAGGGTTTTTTTGAATGTTAAGGAGGACCTGGAAGAGGTGAAGACTGTAAGAAGGATGTCAACACAAAATGCCAAGGTTATTGGTTTCCATGTGACAATATCACCTAATAAATGAGTTATGAAAAATGAAAAGTAGTCACAGAAGATTGATAAGTCTCCCTTGAGAAAGCCTGGAGAGAAGCTCTTGAAAAAGAAAAATAATTTTAATGTTTGGTCCACTCAATACAAAGCTCACGCCAGTGAAGTTAACTGATTTACAAAAGACATCTCAATCAAACCTGAGATTGGGTTAAACAAATGATTTCTCTTCTACAGAAAAACTCTTCAGTAACTATACCATTTGAAATGTGCTCCATGCAAATGTTAGCATCCTTTCTTTAAAATTTTTAACTGCCGTATAGGAGCGGTTCAGAGAATATTGACACGGACAATCGCTGGATGCGGAAATGAAGTAAGACTGCAGAAAGACATATTTCAATTCTTTACGAAGAAGTACGAAATAAGCAATAATCCAGCTCCGCTACATCCAGACGGTTCTCAATGGATGCATTGGCTCATCTTGTAAACAAAGTTACACATCAATATGGATGCCATAACATTTCAAAGTAAAATCTGGATGGGAACTCCTGGAGGTATACGGAATGGGCTTCTATTTTAAAACTGCTTAATTGCTTAATGAATGAATTAACTTCACTGTGCTTCAGCAGATGGAGGAACAGCAGTAGCTGCACCAAAAGCAGACAGAACAACAAAATTGCAGGAGAAACAGTGACATTTTCCCAGAAGACCAATCCACATACCTTATGGTATCTGCCAATTCTTCCAGTACATGGTACCGGAGCGGGGTTGTTTGTGGCAGTTCACTGCTACCAGTCCTCATTTTCTTCTTTCTTTCTTTTGGGCTTCTTATGATTAGAGGATGCACTGTAGACCCTCTACAGAAGATACATTATACCTAGATACAAAAAAATGCATGATGGCAATAAGTATACCTACATTTAGTCAACATTATTAGTAAGATCTTAGGTAGCTGTTACAGATATGTTTGCTCACCTCAAAAGCAAGAGTGGAACTCGTTGCCTTCTTCACAAGACTATGTGCAGCATAAGTAAAATTATCAGACCCAGTTTGACGTGAATATTAACACCTTCAGAGCCATTAACTTATAGAACAGCAGTAGTCAGCATTGTAATTCTGGCATGCTGCGTCTACATGCAGAAAGTGAGCTTTCTCTGATGTCAAAATGTTTGTGCCTGAGGATGCTCAGGACATGGCATCAAATGGTGGTGGATATTGGCAACTTGCCCGGAACAAGGTATGTTACTTATTAGACTTTATGACAACGCTTTACCAGTGGCTCTCAATGTCAGCACTGCCCTAATTCTGTTGCCTCCAGACTTTCTCTAGATCACTTCAGGTTTCTGTTAGAGACAGTTATGGGATTTCAGAGTTTGCAGCACATAATTAGGTAGGGCAGGTGACTTTTTTGCATTTACATAAACTTGCTATTGATGATACCAGTCAGAACGAATGTCTGCTCAAGTTTGTAACTCTGAATATAGGATATCACCATTGATGTCTATATTACTATTAAACTACCCATAGCTTGTCCAGGAATGTTCGTTAACTGCAAGAACTTCTACTCCATTGGGCTGTTGAACAAATACAAATTATAGTTTTACAAAAATGCTCAAAACACATGGCTGGCTGACATTGTCCTGTAGCAATCTATCCTTCCTGATCATTTTGCACTTCAAAGCAAAATTGTCAGTAGGTTGGAGAGAAATGAAATCCTTTGGGAATCCTGCACAATAGAACTTCTCAGAAACCTGAGACACAAGGCTTTGGTATGGTAGGGGACATTATAATGAAAGCCACATGACAAGTAAACATGCCTTCAAAGAAACCATCGGTGTTTTGAAGATGTGCTTCAGACGTCTTGACGGATCAAGTGGTACCTTCGGAATGGCATTGTAGAACTAGGTTACACAGCTATAGTGCTGGAGCAGAACATGCCACTCCTGATGATTCCAAGGAGGGGGAGGGAGATGAGGGGTGGAGGGGGATATATAGAGGGAGAAAGAGAGACGGAGATGATTTGCTCCAAACTTTGTGGAAGAGCGCCAGCCCTAAGTCAGAGGAGAAGGAGATTTCAATGCCCCAGGTCAAACATATGGTTCATTGCAGGTAATGTCCTTTCTCAAACAGATAGAGCTAGACAGACAGTAAATATTGTGGGAATTTAAGAAATGTTCACATGGTGTTTTTAACAAGGGACATTGTGCTAATGAAATCAAGTTGAACTGCAAATCGAATTCTATGTCCCTTTATCTGCATCACTGTCAGGAGTGCTCGGGTGAAACGCTTTTAACATATAAATGGTTGAAGTGTCCAGAGCACAAACAACTGCACACTCAAACAAAATTGACTCTCCCTGGGGAATCATTGCTGTCACCACAGCCTAGACCACATACAGTGTGAGATAGATGGGAGAATTGTTTGGAGATAAAAGGATAAGAATGAGTGTATTGGAAGTTATAGTTATGTAAATGAATATCTTTCACTCACTATTTAAAAATAGTCAGTAGGACTAAAGGTTATTTGATGTACAGCTGTCTAATTTTATTCAGGCCCTTCCTTCTCTTTGATTTTCAATTGCAAATTCCTTTATAGTGCATGGTTGGAGTATTCCTAAAATGTTATACAGTTTGTCTATTCATCTCATCAAAGTGAATAATATTACATTTTCCGGTACTATTTACTTCATGCGCCAAGAATTTTTTTCCCAACTTGCTTATCCTACATATATCTCTTCCCAAATTCCACTAGCTCTCATGTATGTAACATCGTCCCTCACTCACTCACAGACACACCCAAACGCTCCAAACTGTTAACCCTGTATAGCCTATGTGCTGCCTACTCCCTTGCCCTGATATCTCACCACATTTCTCCCACTTCCGCCAACGCACATAGTTTTGACACTCACTTTCATCTTATTTGACCCCTCCTTTTGCCTTATTCCAGGAGAAAATGCCTCATAAGAGGGTGGAGAACGTCAAAACAGCTGGTGGGGCAATGGATGATTTGCTCTTTGTCAAGAGATCCTAGCACTTCCTGGCGAGGACAGGCCTGCTTTAGTGGAGATGCCAAAACCTCTGTACTCTGGTAACCAAGTACAAATCATTGTCCATTGCTGTTCTACCCTTCCATTAACCCCATTTTACATGCCAGAACTTTTACCCCTTGTTCACAATTCATTCTCTTGTTTGTCTCTTGCAGGTGTGAGTTGAATCAGCATTGACCACAGCCTTCACAAGCCAGCAGGCCTGCTTCATGCCATGTTTCTGCAGCTGACTAAGGAAAAAACATCTCAGGCCCTGGCATTCTGAGGATTGCCAGAGACCAAGCATATACTCAGTCTCAGGCATCTGAGCACCCCATGTTGTCAGTGATTAACAACATAATCCAAATGAACAAGCAGACATTAGAGCAGCAAGCGTTTGTCAGAGGCGCTAGGCAAACAAACAGAAAGGTTGCAGCATTGCTTTGGCATGCTGCTGCCTCTGGTATGTGATCATCTTGCATCCTCCATGGACAGGTTGGCAGCTGCTGTGGAGAGCCAGGTCCGGCACAGAGTGTCTGCTAGATCAAGGTACAGCCCCTACACTCAATCACTCCAGCCATTGGTGCTCAATGCCATCAGCAAGGTGAATGGGGGCTTTACTCCAGATATGCCTATGCAAGTAGGTATCACATACAGCCCCGTCCCCTTGAAGTCTCCTGTCAGAACATTTCAGAGGTGACTAGACCTTCCACGCCTACCCTGCCTGCCATCCTCGGCCCCGTGGAAGTTCAAGCTGAGGAGGTTGTGTCTACTGCTGGGTAGGACAACTGGGCATGTCTGAGCCCTCTAAACACAAGCAGTCCCAGGATCGCCTGAACAAACTATCAAGGCCAATGGGCTGCTCTGTAGCTTCCTTCTGCACAGCTGTGGACCTGGGGAATACAGCATGGTGTACTGAGAGAGAAAGAGCAAAGAACACATTCTGAAGGTGTTGCACAGGTGGCATAACTGGCAGTTTATTGTAATTAAGTTAATGTATTTCTATTACAAGCTCACTTTCAACATCAGCTTTGGGTGCAAATGTCTATCTACCTTTAACTACAACACTGAAGATGTAGAGCTGAGGTCAGCCTTGGCGCTATGTTAGGTTCTATGATCTAAGGTGAAAACTGAGTTGCCCCTGCACCATGTGCACACATTGGTACTGATGAGGTGATTGCTACTTTGGAAACTAGAGTGAGAATTTCCAGGTTGCAACTCATTACTTGCACATCATGATGTGAGTGGGATGAAAAACTGATGCTAGATGGTTTGGTCAAGAGAGTTTTGGGCCAGGATTTTAACTTTGCGCATTAGGCTAATGTCTAATGTTCACATACAGGGTGTAGTACTCACAGGCATGTTTCAGCTATACTGTATGGGTATCTGTATAACACTGTTGTCCCTTGAAGGGCCTCACACTGTTCAAATTGAAAGCTGTCCCTCAGAATTAAAACTTAACTTGTTCTCTGGATGTGGTGGCAGCCAGTTTCAGTTTCATTACCTTCTTGCTATTAATGGAAGGAAGAAGCTATCGGTCCTCGAATCTCTTACTGTTGGCAAACCCCAAACATATACATTCTCTTCTTGTAGCCCTCCCTACAACCCCAATCATCTCTGAACATCCCCCATGTTTTCAACCAACCTGACGACCATATCCTGATGTTACACGTCCCTAGCCCCAGGCATATTGAGTTGACACGCCTGATATAGGGGTCCATTGTCAAGACAGGATTTTGCTGGATGTTGGTCAGCTCATCCTGCATGACTATTTTTCCTTCACTGTTCAATTGATTTCCCCTCTTTTATGTTGAATTGACCCTCTGTTCTGGATTGTTCTTCTCTCTGCATCTCAACATGCTGCCTCTAATCCTCAAAATTGAGTTGCACAGCTTCCTTGCTGCAGCATATATCCCTGGTAACCCCCTCTTCATTGTTAGTGCACTGATCCCCATGACAGAGCCTGACCCTCCCCCTTGAATGGCTAAGATGGACATCTCCAATAATGAGCAACCAGCCCCCAGATGATCTCAGTACAGCACCCTGACTGCCTTCCCATGACTCCCCGAACTGCTTATGTTGGCTGTGAGGAGCTAACTATGACTCATGCCCCAGGCTATTAAAGTGCACATGCCCTGGGCCCTGACTGCCCAAGTTCATGGAATCAAAGGTCATGCTTGACTTATTATGCCAGTATCCCCTGATTGAAGGGATTGATTGATTGATTTTTATTGTTATATGTAGTGGAATACAGTGAAAAGCTTTGTTTACAAGTGGCACATGCAGATCACAACAAGCAAAGGATGGACAAATCAAAAAGACTTAGGAGCCTACAGGTTACATTATTTGAGGTTGGAGTCCATTCAACAGTCCGATAACAGCCAGAAAGAAACTGCTCCTGAACTTGTTTGTGTGTGTGTGTTCAGGCTTCTATATCGTCTGCCTGATGGAAGAGGTTGTAGATCATTACCAGGGTACGAAGGAACTTTGATGATGTTGACCATTTTTCCACGGCAGTGAGCTGTGGAAATAGAGTCCATGGATGGAAGGTTGCCTTCCGTGATGGTTTGGGCTGTGCACACCACCTTCTGTAGTTTCTTATGGTCCTGGGCAGAGCAGTTGTCAACCAATCTATCATGCACCAGGGCAGTACAATTTCAATGTGCATCTGTAGAAATTGGTGAGGGTCCTTATGGACATGTCAAATTTCCTGAGCCGCCTGAGGAGAAGAGGTGTTGTTTTGCCTTCTTGACTGTCACATCTACATGGGAATTCCAGGAAAGGTTGTCAGTTATCATTACTCAGTTTTGAGAGCAGTTGGAGGGGATAATGGTGTTGAAGGTGGAACTGTAGTCAATGAGCAGGAGTCTGATGTAAGCTTCTTTGATGTCCAGATGTTTCAGGGATGGCTGTAGGGCTGAGGATATGACACCCGCTGTGGATCTGTTATGATGGTAGGCAAACTGTAGGGGATGGAGGCAGGCTGGGAAGCTGGAGTTGATGTAGGCCATGACCAGCCTCTCAAAGCATTTCATGGTTATTGAGGTCAGAGCCTCTGAGTGGTAGTCATTAAGGCACACTGCTTGTGTACAGGAATGATGCTGGTCTTCTCGCAGCAGGTGGGGACTTTGGTTTGTAGAATGGAGAGGTTGAAGACACTGGTGAATACCTCCACCAGTTGGTCCACACAGGATCTGAGTGCTCCGCCGAAGACACCGTCCTGGCCCATTTCTTTCCTTATGTTGGCTCCCAGGAAGACTGTTCTAACCTTTGAAGTGGCTACAGAGGGAACAGGTGTGTCCGGGGCTGTTGGGGCAGGCATTGCCCTGCTGGTGGTATTCTGCTTAAACCGAGCATTGAGTGTGTCAGGGAGGGAGGTGTCATTGGCCACCATCTTGCACTGTTTCATCTTGTAACCCATAATTTTGTTCAGGTTTTTTGCCATCGACAGTGGGAGAATGTTTGGTCGGTCTGCCCCTCTAACTTGGTCCACTTCTGTCTCTTAGCCTCTCTGACGGTTTTGTGGAGGTCATATCTGGATTTTCTGTATTAGTCTGGGTCACCCAACTTACATGTTGCATGTCTGGCCTTCAGTTAGGAATGGGATTTCCTGGCTCATCCAAGGTTTACGTTTGGGGAACACTCGGATTGACTTCCTTGGTACACAGTCCTCCATGCATTTGCTGATGAAGTCTGCGAAGGTGGTAGCATTTTTGTCTAGTTTTCCTGCTCAACTCCTGAACACAGTCCAGTCCACCGAGTCCAAGCAGTCCCAGAGATGGTCTTCTGCTGCCTCGGACCGCCACTGTACTTCATTTCATGAAGGATTCTCCCATTTCAGTTTCTGTTTGTAAGCTGGATGAGGAAAACAGCACTGTAGTCGGATTTTCCGAAGTGTGGGTGGGGAATTGAGCAGTAGGCATCAATGATTGCTGTGTAGCAGTGGTCCAGGATATTCGGACCCTGGTGGGACAGGAGATTGTTGGTGGTATTTTGGCATCATCTGCTTAAGGTTGGCTTGGTTGAAGTCACCGGCCACAATGAATACAGCCTGGGGGAATTTTGTCTGTAGAATGCTTATGGTGGTGGAAATCACATCACGGGCATTCTCTGCATCTGCATGGGGTGATGCATAGGCTGCTGTCAGGATGGCAGAGGTGAGCTCTCATGATAGGTAGTAGGGATGATATTTTACTGTAAAGTATTCTAGGTCCAGGGAGCAGTGGCTTGCCAGGACCACTACACCAGGCACCAGGAAGTGTTGATCCGGAAGCATACCCCAGCACCCTTCGCTTGCCCAAGGACACTATGCAGTACATGTGGCATATTGAGAACCCATCAGCTTGTAGAGCACAGTCGGGAATGGAAGGGAAAAATCAAGGCTCTGTGAAGCAGAGCTCACTATAGTCTCAGTGTGCTTCCCTTGATTGGAATAAGCCTATTTCCCTTGGAGTTTGAGACATGACCACTTGGTTTATGCGTATGGAGGATATTTTGCCCAAGACGTGGCGGCCCATGGTACTTGTGTAAGGTTGGCACAGCATGGTGATGTACAGCATGTATGACCACTTGCTTGACTGAACACTGGTGATAAGTATGACAATCTGCCTGGCGTTCTCTCTGTGCTAAAGGGCAAATCAAGACAGAAGAACTATGAGCGTGTACACTTTAACCAAGCACCAAAGTGGGAAAAAAAAAGGTAGGGATGCCATCACCATTAAAGTCAGCACAAAGAGTAAGTTAGGAGCTCAGACATATAGTTTGGCCCAATTGTGAGATGGGTATCCATTCGGCATTACTACCTGCTTTTCAGCAGTTGGATAGCAGAATAAAACTGAATAAAATGCCAATTGAGAGAACTTTTCATTAGTCAGTTCAATTTTCTTGATGGGGACAAGCCACTGACCAGAGCCCTAGATGGAATGGATTATCCTCAGAATTCCATGCTGGAAGAGTGGGGTGAGCAGAGGCAAAGAAGACTAGCCTGCATCCTGTGGGCTGTGAGGGTGACAGACAGGGCCTGAGGACAGCCTGTGAATGGGTTCCTCTTCCATTGTGATGAACTAACAACAATGGCCATAGGAAATGAATACTATCATGTTGAAGTCACAAGAAAACCAACTCTGTCCCGATCAGCTCCAATGACCTTCCCAGCTGTGGAGCCTGCTTACTTAATTGGATGGTACTCACAGGTATGGTTTCTGAATTGGCCACATTCTTGAAAATCTCCTCCTACCCAGGCTGCAATTCAATTCATCATCAGGGTGGGAAATTGGGACTTAAATTTAGTCACTGCTCTCTACTCGCTAGGCCACCATTTCTAATATTATTCATAGATCACAAAATCCCTACAGTGTTTAAACATGCCCTTCAGCCAACAAGTCCCCACCGACTTACAGAGCATCCCACCCAGACCCATCCCTATTAACCCACCTCATCTACATATCCCTGAACACTACGGGCAATTTAGCATGGCCAATGGATGAATATTTAAAACTGCTTTTCGCGATATCTTAATCTTTTTTATTGAATGCATTAATATTTCTACAAGAACCAAGAATAAATAAATATCATAGGCACTTGTCATGTGTTCTTTCAATTACATCATGAACAATATTTAACAGATTTGATTCTGAAACAAAATGATAACATGTATTATTGAGATAGCCAGGTTATCGTGGCTTCTATAAATTTTATTAAACTCTGGCATTGACAATTTGCTTAACATGGTCAGTTTCACCAAAAGGTAATGGTCAGTGATGTGTAAACCAACTCTGTAAAATCAGAAACCCTGAGCTACCTCAGAACCATCTGATCTTAACTGAATCCCTGACTGTTAGTCTCCAGGCCTCATGAGTGATCCTACAAGTCTTCACCAGTATATTTCTTCTGGCAATATATCCACTATCTTTGCCTTTTGTTGAAGAAGGTATTCTCACCAATTTTATGACATCCTCTACCTTGACACAGCTATGTAAGTAGCTCAATTTAAAACATCTGCATTATTAACAAAATAGGACATGAATGGCACGGTACAATATGTAGGAAAAAAGACAATGTAAACCAAAATAACATAATTGTTAAATGGCACCATTCACCCATGTAAAACAGCAGAGTGAAGATGCTTCAGAAAGTTGCACCTTAAAAAGCTTTCCTGCTGCTCCATTTATTTTCTTTCCATTCTTGACATGTTACACACAAATCTATTTACTTCACTGACAAATTGGCAGTTGATAAAGCAGCTGCTGTTCTCTCACAAAGTAAAATATTTCCAAGACTATTTTTAAGTATTAGAAAAACCATTTAATGGTTCAAAAAATTATCCCATTGTGCATGAAAAGACAGCAATATGCCATTGCACAGATGGGTCTGTCAGGTAACTTGTACTTTAAAGGTCATATCCTCACTGAAAGCTCTTTTGTGTGGGAGAATCTTCTAAAACATTACTGTGAATACATTTCCTGAAAGAGAATAATCCATGAATGACTCAGATCTATAAAAGACAGATTATTTGGAAGAATTTAATGCATGAAAATAATTAAATTGTATTGATGTAACATTTTGGATATCCAGAATATTTGCCTTTATTCTTCATTCATTTTTGTAGTTACACCAAATCAATACAGAAGAAGAGAGTGTAGAGTGAGTTCTTTCTGGATGTGAGTTTGCTCACTGAGCTGGAAGGTTAGTTTTCAGACGTTTCGTCACCATTCTAGGTAACATCATCAGTGAGCCTCCGACGAAGTGCTGGTGTTATGTTCCGCTTTCTATTTATCTGTTTACCTAAACGGAAAACTAAACTTCCAGCTCAGCGAGCAAACTCACATCCAGAACCTCAACCTGAGCTACAAATCTTCTCAAAACTCGCTGAGTTCTTTCTCTCACTGATGTCCCTTCATAGCACTGCAGCCCAAAAAGACCTTGGGGATCTGTATCTGGTTGGAATCTGACCTGGTTGCTGTTCACAAATTCTTCCTTTAGTTGGTTTTAATCAATTCGAACAGTGTAAGGAGAAAATAAAGTGGACCTCTCTTTTTGTTAGACATAGCTTGGTTAAGAGAATAAATGAACAGAATTGTTACACTTATCAGCATTCTGGGGAGAGATGAAGTTTCAGAATTGTCAGTCCTAATCTCTTCAAGGTATTGCATTCAGCATTGGATTTGTTTATGGAAATCTCTGTCGGTCAGTCTCTTTATCTCACTGTTATATTGTGCTTCTCTGTTTCAATGTGTCCCACTCTTGATCTGTTCATCTATCCTCGATATATCTCTCCCTCTTCAACTGTCAGACTGTCAATGTTTACAACTTTCTGTCAGATCAAAAAAAGTATTGCTCAATTTCATCAGAATCTTTAGATTTACCTGACAGTTAAAAATGCAGGGCAACATTTTCATGATCTTCTACATTAACTTCAATTGAAGAATACCAGAAAGCCTAAGGAAATCAGATAAACATCCATTTATTGTATGCATTCATGTGAAAGTCAAGTTTCTAAGACTTTTTTTTGCCAAGATGTAAGGGATTGACTTTGACATAAATAAGAATTTGGAATAGTGAAATCTACAGTCTCATCATAGAACATAGAACAATACAGCACAGAACAGGCCCTTTGGCCCTCGATGTTGTGCCAACCTGTGAACTAATCTAAGCCCCTCCTCCTATACTATCCCATCTTCCATCATCCTTTTGCTTTTATAGAGTTAACAGGTCAGGGACCATTCTCAGCAATTCCCACTTCTAAAATATAGACAATAAGTATTTTTCTTATCTTGTTATTCCATTATTGGTTATAAAGAAGTAATAATTTCTACGGGGACAGGTATTAATTTGTGCACATTAAATTATTTAAAAACAAAAGGGATATGCACAAATTTAGACAATTTCACTCCTTTTTTCACAGTACTAGCATGAACACTACGAAGCAAAACAGGCACTATGTCAATTTAAACTATGTCAAATGCTACACTTGCCCCCACACCTCCTCCCTCACCCCTATCCCAGGCCCCAAGATGACATTCCACATTAAGCAGAGGTTCACCTGCACATCTGCCAATGTGGTATACTGCATCCACTGTACCCGGTGTGGCTTCCTCTACATTGGGGAAACCAAGCGGAGGCTTGGAGACCGCTTTGCAGAACACCTCCGCTCAGTTTGCAACAAACAACTGCACCTCCCAGTTGCAAACCATTTCCACTCCCCCTCCCATTCTTTAGATGACATGTCCATCATGGGCCTCCTGCAGTGCCACAATGATGCCACCCGAAGGTTGCAGGAACAGCAACTCATATTCCGCCTGGGAACCCTGCAGCCTAATGGTATCAATGTGGACTTCACCAGTTTCAAAATCTCCCCTTCCCCAACTGCATCCCCAAACCAGCCCAGTTCGTCCCCTCCCCTCACTGCATCACACAACCAGCCCAGCTCTTCCCCCCCAACCACTGCATCCCAAAACCAGTCCAACCTGTCTCTGCCTCCCTAACCGGTTCTTCCTCTCACCCATCCCTTCCTCCCACCCCAAGCCGCACCCCCATCTACCTACTAACCTCATCCCACCTCCTTGACCTGTCCGTCTTCCCTGGACTGACCTATCCCCTCCCTACCTCCCCACCTATACTCTCTCCACCTATCTTCTTTACTCTCCATCTTCGGTCCGCCTCCCCCTCTCTCCCTATTTATTCCAGTTCTCTCTGCCCATCCCCCTCTCTGATGAAGGGTCTAGGCCCAAAACGTCAGCTTTTGTGCTCCTGAGATGCTGCTTGGCCTGCTGTGTTCATCCAGCCTCACATTTTATTATCTTGGAATTCTCCAGCATCTGCAGTTCCCATTATCTCTGATACTATGTCAATTGTATTGGGTAACCTACATTTCTTGAATGATTTAACAACAATTTTCAGTCTTGTTTCATCTGAGGCTACTACAATCATTCATAGAGGGGTTCTAAGTGTGAATACTTCTGCTGTTCTCCCTTGGTAAATGCCTTCTGTCCTCCAACTATCCAGCCATTCTACTTTCCTCAAGCTACCCCATGAAGAAATTGTTTGGAAAGACATTCCATGATTTAACAAGGTTAATTAGGCCACCAGAAAAACCTGAGATACTACTATTTAGTGATTTAACTTCAACAACATTGACAAGATGTGATCTGAACATGTCCTAGATGAAAAGACTCAGTTCTTTATATTTAATTCCTGGTCAAACATTCCAAACTTTCCTTAGACCTAATTTCAAGCCATTTTTATCCATCCATCCATTCCTTACTGTGAATATGGACAGTTTCTCCTTTTGGAAATTGCTATTTAATGGTTGTTGACCCCATGAACATCACCATCAGCTTAAGTCTAATGTACATATAAAACATAATGGCAAATTTACCATTTTTATTGCCCCTTGTCTTCACTTAAACTGTTTTCTATCCAGTGTTGTTCATCACTTAACTGGATGACACGTCAAAATGCATGGGTATTTCACCTATGTTCCCAATACAGTCCAATCTGTATCAATGATTTTGTCAATCTTTGATTATAGACCACTGAATTACAGTAAGTCTGCAATCTAATTCTGCTGCGAGATTGTTTGTGCTGTGGTTTTATACCCACATCCTTGAGTTTGAGCTCAAGATAGACTGGTGAAAGAAGAGTCAAGGTCAGAAACTTTCTTCAGGCTTGGGATTTTATTTAGAAAACTGTTCATTACATATTAAGAATAAATACTACCATACGTGGTATTCAGAGATGCACCATGCTTGTAGCTTAGTGTTACATTATTAAAAGGCTGTTCCATAAACTCTACTGCCTTATTCTTGTTGTTCTACTGTACTCACTTCACTGCACATTATCATAGCTATACTCCAGCTTCTGCTTAGCTCCCCATGTGTTTCGTCTTTCTTCAACTCTGCCTGCACTACTATTTTTGCCCCGTGAGGAGCAGCTCTAATTCATCATTGCAAGGTTTTAGTCCTAACTAAATAGGAAACACCATGAAATCTTGCTAGTCAGTTGCAGAATAAAGTTGTTTCTCATCTTAAACTCGGTACACAATCTAGACTTAGCTTTAAAATTCGCAATGACTAATTTTCTTTCTTGTTACAGAGAGAAGATTTGGGTAGACAACTGAGAACCTGAGAATCCATTCCACGGATTTTCATTGATAAATTTTGTGACTTTATTTCTAAATCCATTCTGGGGTTTGCTCTGATTGTACACTTATTGATAAGCATTGCCTAATCTGTTTTGAAACCCTTTTCCAAAGTTTAATAATCTTCCCTGATACCTTGAATTCTCCAGCTGATGCACAATTACTTCTGTGCTCTACAATCTCAACTAATTTAAGTTTGAACAGCATGTGTATCTTCCATTCCACCTCAAATTAATATTGCTGAATTAGAAGGTGGGTTTGGCAGGAACACAACATGCATGTGTAAAGTTATAGCTTTAACAACACGTTTCCATACACAGGCACAAGGAGCTGACCAGCTACTATTGATGCTGTGGTCATCTATGATTCTATGAATGAGTAAGCTTGCATCAGGGTGAATTTTGTGTTGACTAATCCTGGGACAAACGAAAACTGAAGATCTTTCTTTTGTCAAATGTCAGGCTTCAAGTTTTACATGGAATCAATCATTACTCAAGTATATTGTTTTTCAAGTATTCCTGCTTAAGTTAATGTAAGAGGTCAGGTGAAGGGCCATAGCATTTATCGGTGTACAAATATAAACATAAGTTCTCTTTAATGTTATGTTGGTTTTGGCACCTCAAAGGACATGAAATGCAACATCATATCCACATTCCACATCATTGGACCAGTCATAACTACTGCATTGTATTGCTTAAGTGCTAGTTTTATAAATTACTGCATTGGAACAATAAGCTAGCCATACACTTATTGGATAATCACCTCTTTTTAACTCTTACCTAACAAACAGATCATCACAAGTTCCAAAGACGTTTGGTCAGTAGAAGTCAATTACCCTAATGGAAGTTCTCATCAAAACTCTAATAGTCTTCCTTCTTCTCAGTTTGACCAACAAACTTGATAAGTTTTCTGTGGCTATGCCACCTTTCTTTTTACCTGCAGCCTTCTCTCCACCATTTTATATCTTCACCTCATCTGACACTCAGCTGTGAGAACAGCATTAGCTGGGTAATGTCAGATGCAAAAAAAACACATGCTCTTACGCTTATGCATTTTGAAAAGGCCAATCTATAATCACTTCTACCATTCAGAAAAGAACAGCTGTTCACCTTTTGATCCACAGTTCCTTACTGTTAGATATATTAACTCTCTCAGGAGTGGATTTCATGAATATTGAGTTTTATTTAACTGCCAAAAATACTTCCTGCGAAGTACTATACTACCAAACAAACTTAAACAATTTCCAGGAATTCAACAATTTTGCTGGCAGCAATTTTTGAGCAACATAATTTAATGTGATGATCAATCAGCTTTCAGAGCACTTTTTACTGGATATATTCTGTGAAGGGCCAAACTTCAAATAGGCTAACAAGCATGTGATGCCAGATTTAACTAAACCCACAACAAAGAATAAATGCGCTAACTGTTCTTTCCTTTAATTTTCACAGCTTCTGCTCACTTGAGTAATTCTCACAACTTTTCCATTAAGTACTTGAACCACTTTCTTGCCTCATTAAAATCTCTGATGTCAGCTAACAATTTCCTAACAGACTCATTGCAGTTATTTGCCTCAATAACTCAATTTCCTAGATGGATGTACCTGTTCTTACCCCTCTCCCTCGTTTCTATAGAGTTTTATCTTATTCAAATGATCGTTCACTGATTTAAATTTTAGTCCTAATAAACTGTACAGATCTGAAACGTTAAGATTTCTTTCCTATCTTATATTTGTGTATTTTTAAATTGGTATTTGTTTTATATTCCAAATTTCAGCACAAGTTTTCTTTTATTTGTGCATGAAGTCAGGAGAAAGCTGTACAGTCTCTTCTCTACTCAATGATCAGTTGTATGTTCTTTCCACAAATCAGTGACTCCACTGCACATATTGCATCCCTTTTTATTCCAAGCAATAAGTTTGTGCTCAAAGATGGGTCATTAAAAATTGTAAAGCCATAATATATTGATTAGACAAGAAGGTTTATGCCATGCATGCGTAGCTGATGTGACACCTAATTTTATGTTGCCAATTTGTTTTCTCATCTCACATTACTCAATGCATAAGAGCATTAATGGTGACATGGGACAGAGCAAGATGGACAGCCTGTTTCTTTTAAAGGCAATGAAAGCAGAGGTGGAAATTTTACGAATTAAAGTTTTCTTGCTGGTACTTGAGTACTGAGGCACTGAATATCCTTTAGGAAAGGAAATCTGCTGTCCTTACTTGGTCTGATGCATGCGTCAGTATCACTCCTGATACTTTATGGTATTTGTCACTTCACCAATATGTGGTCCCGGGTAAGGGTTATTTGAGATAATTGGCTGCCACTGATCTTCCTTTGTTTTTGCTTTGTCTTGAGCCTAAAGATTAGTAGCAGGTGATATACCAATGAAGAGTATCCAAAGAAGAATCACTGTTCTTAGACAAAAGGTGATTCATTGCATAATAGGAGGAACTACAAAAACATTTATTGGGCATAATAAATAAGATATTACAGAGGTGCTATGGAGGCTTCTGCTTCTTCCAAAAGCTACAGTCACTCCTTGTAATCACTCTGTGTGTGATATCAGTACAGCTGGCAGACACAACTATTTCTGCACCCTCGCTAATGCCTTCACATCTTTGGAAACACAAGAACAGGACCAGAAATAAAATCACAATGAAGGTCAGAATCAGCCTGTACTGGTACCAAACTTAAAGGCAGGACCTGGTTAAGGATGAAAACTAGCTTGTGGGCCAGCCCTAAATTCCAGTCCATTCATCTGAAGTTTGGATCCCTGGGGTGGGGGGTTACTGCCACAGGAATTGTTAAAGCAAAGGCTTATATAGGCTTGTTGGACAAGTTGGTTACTATATATCATTATGAATGGTTCCCAAGTGAGGGACCCTAATTCATTATGACTCAGAAGGGAACACAGCAAAATTGTTATACTCCAGAAATGACTATCCTTCTTTATTCAATTTCTACCCACCAATCTTCCTCCCAACCCAATCCTGGCTCAGCTAGATGCATCAAGATTAACTTAACACAAAGAAACCCTTCCCTTATGGATGACTTTCTCAGTTCCAATGTACTGTTATGCCCAGCCTCGGAATTTTGTTTCCTGATTGATTATAGCTCCAGTAGGGGTACCCCATTCTGTTAGTTTTTGGATGAGGACAAGTGAACTGTCTCCTGTTAGTAGTTCAACCACCCCCTTGGTTGGGTGCAACAAAGTTAATTTAAAAAGGATCCCTTTCCCTGTGGATATCTTGTTCCCAGGCCCAAATCAAATTGTGCTTTAAAAACAACCATTTAACCAGCCTTTGTCGAATTAACAAAAAGACTGAGGTTATCAATTACTGCACCCAAGAAGAAATACTAATGCATCTCACATACGGACACATTATTAACGAGGGGTGTTCAAAAAGATAAAATTTTAAAAGAAGATACATAGCTCATTCTCTAAAGTGTTCACAAAAAACTGATACTTTAACAGTGCAGACATTGTGGTGGAAGTTACCAGTAGCATTGACAATGGAAGGTGAATAGCCAACTTCAAGATCCATTGCTTTGCTGATGCTTGAGATTTTTTTAGCGCTAATGACTATCGACTGTGATTAAATTCCAATATCCTGGGTGAGGGAGATTCCTTTGTCCTGTTTCCTTTTTAACTGGTTTGCAGAAGTTGCAGTAAGAGACAGTCTTTACCTGCAACATAGGAGTGAATAGGAGATAGTTCCTTGACTGTGACTTTCAGAGCTTGCTAACAATCAGACCTAGGCAGGTATAAACTAGAACACTCCGTCCCGCTAGCCCACTTCAATAGAGGAGAAACTTTTTTTTTATAAAGTCCCTGTCCCTACGTATTCTTCAAAGGGAAAAACACAAAATGTGCCTGCGGTTTTGGGTATAATCTGCAAGCAGGCTTGTCGCAGTCTTTATCTAGACAGATTTGATCTATAGTGCC
Source organism: Stegostoma tigrinum (assembly GCF_030684315.1). Classification (NCBI taxonomy): domain Eukaryota; kingdom Metazoa; phylum Chordata; class Chondrichthyes; order Orectolobiformes; family Stegostomatidae; genus Stegostoma; species Stegostoma tigrinum. The sequence continues at coordinate 45,548,977 of NC_081372.1, read as the reverse complement.
GGGGCTGCTTGGGGAGTTTCTTCAACATATTTCTGTCTGAAAGCCCTGGAGGGATTTCTACTACTATCTTCCCAAACTCATCTTATTAACAATGGACCAAGCCCAATGGCACCTGGTCTTCACTGTCTCTCGCTCGCAGCAGGCAGATGTACTGTTCATCATGGGAACCTCCCAGGATTCCTACTTCTGGGGAGTTTTTAAGGAAGCTTCATTAAAGGCCTTCCTTTCTCGTGGTCAAGTGTTATCTGCAGCTACCCTGCACAACTCATTTTTATTTGCCCTAGTTTTGTCTGACAGAGATCCATTGGCACCTCCCTCTTCTGCAAGGTAGCTATGGGTTCTGCTTGATGGGCATTGCATACCTTTGATGTCCACAGAGCATGCTGTGAGATGTCTGTAACTAATGGAGGCGTCAAGGAACAAGCAGTGAGCCAGAAAACTTCTCTTGCTGTCATGTCAGGAAATTATTGCAGTCTAGTTCAAAGTGTTGGTTGAGAGAATGGAAAATTACATTCAATGGAGCAAAGTGATGCCTAATGATGAGGTTAATATATGTTAACGTATACTAATACATGCAAGTATGCTTCTTGGCACTTATAATTGAGAATTTTGTCTTGCTGTTCAAAACTTGGTTGGAAAATTGGATTCATTGGGCTTAATATCAAGAAGCTTCTCCCTGCTGGCCTCACACAATTCTCTCAACTTTCTCATCAATGTACACTTTGGTCAATGGCTGAGAATATTCAGCCCAATATGTCCAGAGTTAATTTGTAACTATGATCCAAATCAAGAGATTACACAAGAAATATGGCATCAGAACAGATGGACAACATTCACGAGGAATACCAACAGACCTTGAAAGAACTTGTTAAAAATGTTTTCAAATCACAAAGAATGCAAAGTAACAATCATAACACCAAGCTGTTACCTATGTCTAATCCATGGTTTCATGATAAATATCAACAATAGTTGTCTTTCCTCTTGATGCAGCTTGACAAGAGCATCATGAAATGTGCTTAGATGATCTTTTAACTGATTGATATGGGCATATGCTGCTCTATGGCTCATTTTGTGTTTACATGGAAATATATTTATACGTCGATACTTCGATCCTGATGGGCTGGAAGCATGCACACAGGAGTAATATTCTGTGGGGGCTTTTCTATCATTTCTGTACTTTGATGGACAAGCCATTAAATCCTCTGTACCTCTGCCTTATCACCCCTCCAAAAGAAACATACATTTCTGTGTGGCTTTAATAAATTCTTCATGAGATTTCTAGCTTCTGTCATTTAAGCTCCATCTATTTCAATTCTCTGCTGCTTACATCCTACCTGATGGAACCTGTTGAGAGTTAACTGCCTTATTAGTGCAACATTACAAGAATGGATACAATAATGAAATATTGATATAATATTGTAATACTGACATCAGTAGCAATAGTTTAGACAAAAGAGTTCGCAGAAACCTACCAGAGACTGACACCAATCACTTATGGGTAAGGGGAAAAAAAAAATTCAGGTGTGAAACTATGTAATGCGCAACTATTAAGTATGACATGGGACATTTTTACGTAGTTTAAGAGTCAAATCGTGGGTCACCTTGTCTTGGTACTATTCTGCAACCTTTGATTTAGCTCAGAATCTAGAAACAATGCAGCCAACACTTAAACCAATAAATATCTCTCACCATGTTTGCTGCATGCTGTGTAGAATCTGCTTTCCCCGTATTTTGAAATTTAACAAATAGTCTCTGTTGCACTTCTTCTAGGCAAATTTCCAAACTGTAATCTTCACTTCAGCATTTAGAACTGCTGAGTTTTACAAAGGAGACCACAGACATCAGGCCCCCTATTAGTTGCTGTTTTATTGGTATTGCTTATATTAATCTGTCCAACTATGTTTTCCAATTCATTCTAGGTCTATAAAGTGGACTCAGTGACATCAAATTTCTCAACCTATGCATCATTTACAATTGAAACAGCTAATTTACTCTACATATTCTTGCAATTGATTGTTCAATTTGGCTGTTCAGGTGAAATCTATTTCTTTTTCCTAACTGGCAGTCATTGTTTTGGTTGTGTCAGCATCATAGACTAACATCTGCAAACTACCAACATTATAAAATAAAATTGTGAATGCAGTTTAGAATGTGATAATATCTACATATTCTGTATGTTGTGTTGTTAAATAAGGGATAGATATTGGCCAGGTCACAAGGAATAATTGCCCCTTCTTAATCAGAAAACCACAGGAACATAGAACCCCTACAGTGTGGAAACAGGCCATTCAGCCCAACAGGTCCAGACTGATCAAGCCTCTGAAGAGCATTCAATTCAGACCCATTCCCTTACCCTATCAATACAACCTTGCATTTCTCATTGCTAACTCACCTAGCCTGTACATCTATGAACAGTGTGGGCAATTTAGCATAGCCAATTCACCTAGCCTGTACATCTTTAGAGTGTGGGAGGAAACCGGAGCACCCCACAGAAACCCAAGCCGGGTGAAATAGTGTCATGAAATAGATGGGACCTTGATTTCACATCTCATCAGAGAGACGCCTCTAACAGTGCAGTGCTTGCTCTGTCCTACACTGGAGTGTCAGCCTTGGTCTTCATTAACTTCAAGCTCTGCAATAGGATTCGAACCTTGGGCCTTTCTGGCTCAGAGGCAAGAATACTGCTAACTGAGTCAGAGGGGGCACACTATCTTACTTGAGCATTGCTCTCTGCTTTATTAAGACAGACAAATTCTTCCTGGGCACTTTGTCTTTCTCATTTTAACTAAACAGTGCCCACTAATGCCAACTATGCCAGTCCTTTCTATAAAATTTATTCCATCAGGCCTTGAATGGAAACATCAGAAAATCTGCAACTCAGCTTAAAGACCTGGATTAACTCCGTGAAAGCTGATATCCCATCATCGAGTCACTCTTTATTAATGCAAGTGTGGTAAATGACACTGACCCAGCTAGCTCAGAGCCAGCTCCGAGAGTGACCTCTGACACTGTCCTGTTTACACCTGTCAACCAGGGCTCCCTGATTGGATCAAATTAACAGACCCAGTCAGGAAACTCATATTCTATGAGATTCGTCTGGCTAGCTTTGTTTCAGCTGCTAACAAACTAATTGCATCAATTTGATCTTGGGCAAGCTCAAGAGTGTAATGTGCTGATAGATAATGCCAACTTAGGGTTCAGGTTGTCCTACGTCCTCATTTTAATAGAAATTTATGAATTATAAGCTCAAAAGCAAATCTTTCTTTTAAGATTATCTTTCAAATCACTCAACAATACTAGGTTTCCCATCATTCAAACATCAAAGAAACATTTTGTGATCAGTCATTCTTTATTAAAATGAAAATGAAGTTGACTATGAAAGTATTAATGAGGATGGTCCTCCTTCAATCCACTAAGCATAAAAGTCACCACATATATCTCCCACTCATTCTGCACTTGAACTGAAAACCCAGTGATGTTACATGCACTCCAACTGGCCTTGATGCTAATTCAGGAGCTGGAATTGAGTTAATTGAAGATAACAAAGTGTGAAGCTGGATGAACACAGCAGGCCAAGCAGCATCTCAGGAGCACAAAAGCTGACATTTTGGGCCTAGACCCTTCATCAGAGAGAGTTAATTGAGTTGGTTTCTTTTGGTTTCTTCCACTTCTTTTCAGTTATTTGCTGATGAGACACTGTTGTTTGCCTAGTGATTCAGTCTTTCATTCACTGGTTGATAATGTGTCCCTTTTGGAGTCCGTGAAGGTGGCTTTTCTCCTTTTCTGCATTCAACAGGCACCTTACAGAAAGAGTGGAATTTGCAGGAAAATGGTAGAGTGAGCGCAACTACTTTAAACACTAGCCAGGACACAAATAGCACATTGTGAACAATTTTGGTCCTTTTATCTAAGAAAAGATATATTGGCATTGGAGGCAGTCCATTTGGGGCAGCATGGTGGCTCAATGGTTAGCACTGTAGCCTCACAGCGCCAGGAACCCGGGTTCAATTCCAGCCTCGGGCGACTGTCTGTGTGAAGTTTGCACATTCTCCCCATGTCTGCATGGGTTTCCTCCGGGGATGCTCCGGTTTCCTCCCACAGCCCAAAGATGTGCAGGCTAGGTGGATCGGCCATGCTAAATTGCCTGTACTTTTCAGGCATGTGTGAGTTATAGGGGGATGGGTCTGGGTAGGATGCTTCAAGGGGCGATGTGGACTTGTTGGGCCAAAGGGCCTGTTTCCACACTGTAGGGAACCTAATCGAATCTAATCTAATCAGATAAAGTTCATTAGGCACTAGCCAGGAAAGGAGGGACTGAATTATGGGAAGAAGCTGAGTAGATTGGGCCTTTGCTTATTAGAATATACAGGAATGAGAGGTGAAGTATACTATTGAAAAGTGTGGGATTCTTCAGAGTCTTGGCAGGATACACGCAGGAAGGTGGTTTCCCCAGTGGGAAAGTCTGGGACCAGAGATCATATTCTCAGAATAAGAGGTTGCGCATTTAAGACAGAAGTGAAAAAGAATTTCTTCTCTCAGGGGGTGGTGAATCTGTGGAATTTTTTAACACAGAAGGCAGTCGAGACTGGGTCCTTAAATATATCCACGGATGAGAAAGATAATTTTAATCAGTAAGACTATCAAGAGATGTAGCAAAAAGGGAAGAAAGTTGAGCTGAGGATTGTCTGATCAGCCATGATCTCATTGAATTTTGGAGCAGACTCGATGGACTGAGTAGCCTGCAACTGCTCCTAAGTCTTTTGGCCTTATGACCTACTAGAAGATTGTCTTTTACTTATCTGAGTTGGATGGGAAGAGAGAGAGAAGAGAGATTTTGCTGCTCTATTGTCCACACGAGGGTGTAATCACTTGTCAGCTGTGAATAGAATGGAGGCAGATGGGAAGTCAACCAAATGAACAGTTTTTCCCTGGATGATGTCAAGCTTCTTGAGTGTTATGGCAGTTGCATCTTCCAGGCAAACGGAAAGTATTCTATGACACTCCTGACTTGTGCCTGGTGCTTGGGCAAGTAATGGAGAGATAGCAATTGAATTAGTTGCCATGTAGCTCCTATCCTCTGAGCTGCTCTTGTAGTCACAGTATTTATAAAACTGTTTTTTTTGGACTATGATAACCTCCATGACATTTAGACTGGGGGATTCAACAATGGTAATACCATCAAATATCAAGGGGAGAAGGTTAGATTATTTCTTGCTGAAGATGGTCATTGTCTATGACTTGGGTGGTGTGAATGGTGAATGTTGCTTGCTACTTAACTGCCCAAGTCTGGAAGATGTCCAGGCTTTTCTGCCATGAGCTGCATCAGCATCTAAGAAATTGCTAATGCTGAATCTTGTGCATTTATCAGCAAACATTCCAATTACTTTATTTATGATGGAGGGAAGATCATCGATGAAGCAACTGAAGACAATTGGATCCAAGACACTATCTTGATGAATTGTTATTAGCCTGGAACTCAGATGATTGACTAAAAACAGTCACACCCAATTTCCTCTGCGCGACGTACATCTCTAATCACAGAGAATTTGCCTCTAATTCTGATTGATTCTTGTTTTGCCAGGCCTGCTTAATGTCATAGTCAGTCAAATGCAACGTTGATGTCAAGGGTAGTCACATTCACCTGGACCAAAACAATAATGAGGTAGGGAGAAGAGTGAATCTGGTTGAACCCAAAATGAGCATCAGTGAGCAGGTTATTGCTGGGCATATACCACTGCACAGAACAGCCAATGATCCCTTCCACCATTTTGCTGCTGCCGCTGATGATGATAATGGCAACTGCAAACAGCTAAGAAACTGTGAAAACAATGTGTGAAGTCTGATTTCCCAATGTATAACTTTCAAGAAGGCATGCTTATCAAGTGAGTATTTTGACTGAGTGTTTTCAACTGCTAAAAAAAATGGAAATGTTTGTTTATATCAGGGGACAAGTATTTAAGGGAAATGTTTGTTTTACATAGTGAGTCTGGACCAAAATAGGAATTGCAGGCAGTCATTAATAAAGGTCAGGGTCAGAGAACTGGGACATCTCCCCACTCCATGAACCTAACCTGAGAATAGCCTCCATCTTTTGCATCATATTCTATAAAGCAATATCACTATAATAACTGAAATAGCATCTTTACATGAGATCTTGAGATTCATACTAACCTAAAATAAAAATTTTCATATATAATTGTTTCATATGCTCAGCAATTCCTTCTATAAATAAAACTTTGTTGAATCATTTGACATTGTAAACTTTATCCACTTGCATTTCCAAATAGGTATGATTGGGAAAGAGTTAAAGAACCAAATTAAACACTGAATTGCACAGTGTCATACAAGGAACCAATCCAACTTTAAGAACTAATAACATTTATCACACATATAATTACATTATTTTCCAGGCATGCAGCCAGATAGATGCTCTTTGCAATTTTTGTGGTCCTTACAGATTTGTGATGCAAATTTCATGGAATCATCCCCCTGTGAAATAATATTAACACCGAGAACCATCTGTGTACGAGCCGAGTTTCAGAATAAGTTTGATGCAGCTGAAGTGGCTTGCTTGCTTGATCAATGGAAGAGACAGACATGATGCTTTAACGTGAAACAATGCAAGCAAAACCAAGAATATTAAAACTTTAAAGGTACTCAATGGGTAATAAAACTCTACAGAACTTGAATATTTGTAGCGGGTGGATGTGGGTTGCTAATGTGATGTTATAATTTCAAAGCATAAAACTGCAGGAAGATCTATTTACTAAATATTTTCCCAATGTTCTTTACCCATAACAAAGATGTGCAAGTTAGGTGCACTGGCCATGTTAAATTGCTCAGAGTGTCCAGGGATGTATAGATTAGGTGGATTAGCCACGGGAAATGCAGGGTTGAAGGGTTGGGATAGGTGGTGTGTTTGGGTGACATTCATTTTGGAGAGTCAGTGTAGACTCGATGGGCCAAATAGCCAGCTTCCACATTGTAGTGTTCAATGATTCTATGATTCTATAGTGCTGTAGGTGTTTATTTTTTAATTATAAAAGTTTTTCAAACAGTTTTATTCTGATTATCGCTGTATAGGAAACTACTAGAATACAACTGCAGGAGATGGGTGAGATAGTAAAGGAATATTTCACATCAGTATTTACTGTGGAGATAGATGTGGAAGCTAGAGAACTTAGAGAAATAAATGATGATATCTTAAAACATGTCCACATTCCTCGGGGAGGTGCTGGATGTCTTGAAATGTGTAAAAGTGGATAAATCCCCAGAACCTGATCAAGTGTATCCTAGAACTTTGTGGAAAGCTTGGAAAGTAACTGCTGGGCTCCTTGCTAGGAGATTTGTATCACTGATAGCTACGGGTGAGATGCCAGAGGACTGGAGTGTGGCTAATGCAAGGCCATTATTTAAGAAAGATGGTAAGGAAAAGACAGGGAACTATAGCCTGGCAAGCCTGATGCCAGGGGTGGGTAAGTGGTTGGAGGATATTCTAAGGGACAGGATCTGCATGCATTTGGAAAGGCAAAGACAGATTAGGAGTAGTAAACATGGCTTTGTGCATGGGAAATCGTGACCTATTAATTTGATTGAGTTTTTTGAAAAAGTGACAAAGAAAATTGACAAGGGTAGGGCAGTGGACCCTGTCTACATGGACTTCAGCAAGGCATTTGACAAGGTTCCGCATGATAGACTGGTTAGTAAAGTTAGATCACACGGGATTTAGGGAGAATTAGCAACTTGGATACAAAATTGGCTTGAATGTTGGAGATAGAGGGTGATGGTGGAGGGTTGTTTTTCAGAATGAATGTCTGTGACCAGCAGTGTACTGTAAGGAATGATGCTGGGTCCACTGCTTTTTATCGTTAGTATAAATGTTTTGGAAATGAATATAGTTAGTTCCTTGAAGGTGGAATCACAGGTATATGGGGTAGTGAAGAAGGCATCTGGTACACTTGTCCTTATTGGTCAGTGCATTAACGAAAGGAGTTGGGATGCCACGTTGTGGCTGTACAGGACATTGGTTAGACCACTTTTGGAATATTGGATTCAATTCTGGCCTCCCTACTATAAGAAGGATGCTTTGAGACATCCTCTGATAGATCCCGGTGTCCTGCTAGATTTGGAATGAGATGCAAAGGAGGTCGCTCAGAAAGTCGATCAGATGCTGAAAAGCCTAAATGCCACAATTCAGAACACGGCCGCATTAAGCATGGGCTACATTCATATGTCTAAGAGAAGGAAAGCTCTGATGTTAAACCTCCGCTGCCTTACAGCCATACCCAATCATGGGAAAGGCTTCGGGAGTAAACCCTGAGGATAAATCTGGAGCCGGAGTTCCTAAGGCAGTCCGATGTTATACTCAATCTCATTCTGGCAACTCCTGCGACAACGCCGGTGCCAAGTTGTATCGGCCTCTGCCCTTCCCTTGGACAACATTGGTGGCGTGGAGAGGGGAGGCTTACTGAATGGACAATTGCCGATCTCTCATAAAACCCTGCCCAGGCCTGCGCGCTGGAGAGCACACTCCAGTGTCGTCTCACCGTGGCGGCAAAACACGGAAAGCAGCAGTCTACCGGTTATAAGCCGCACTTGATTGGCGTGGAGAAAGGCGCTAGGGGTTGTTTTCGATGGAGGGAGAGGCCATCGCACCTCACTGGACAGCTACCGCCCACCTCAAACTGGGCAGCCCCCAGCCAATTAGGTGCTATCCCGCCACAGTCCGCCCACTCCACTGGGTGTGTGGGGCTTAGGGATACAAGTATCCTGAATCGTGGACTGTAAACACTGCACCAAGCAAAACAACAAGGAAACAAGGAAAGAAGCCAGCATTCAGACTGAGATGCTGGAACGTACGGACCATGACAACTGGTCTATCAGACAACCTTCGAGAGATCAGCGACACCCGCAAGACGGCAGTGATTAACAATGAACTGCTACGTCTCCAAGTGGACATTGCAGCACTTCAAGAGACAAGGCTCCCAGAATCGGGGACCTTCTGTGAGAGAGACTATACCTTCTTCTGGCAGGGGAAAGGCATAGATGAGACCAGAGAGCGTGGTGTCAGCTTTGCCATGAAGAAGTTGCTGTTGAAGTTGGTGGAACCGAGCAAGGATGGATTGGAGCGGATACTCTCACTTCAACTGCACACCTTCGATGGGCCTGTCAACCTTATCAGCGCTTATGCCCCAACCCTCTATTCCACACAAGATGCAAAGGGTGAGTTTTACAACCAGCTTTCATGGAAAATACAGGCGATCCCAAATCAGGACCAGTTGCTGCTACTTGGCGACTTCAACGCCAGAGTGGGTGCTGACCACAACTCCTGGCCAGGCTGTCTGGGGCGATATGGGATTGGCAACATGAATGAAAATGGACAATGACTGCTCGAGCTTTGCATGCTCCATGAACTATGTGTCAGCAACACCTACTTCCAGGCCAAAGCTCAGCACAAAGTTTCATGGTGACATCCCCACTCCAAACACTGGCACCAGCTGGACCTGATCCTCACAAGATGTAGCCACCTGAAAAACATGCTCATGACTCGGTCCTTTCAGAGTGCCGACTGTGACACAGATCACTCCCTGATCTGCTGCAAACTCAGACTCCAACCAAAGAAGATGTGCTATGCCAAGCCTGCAGGCAAACAGCGTATCAATGCTACTACGACCCAACTTTCAGACAAAATGGCAGTATTCATCAAGTCACTTGAGGACGCTCTCCTTGCAGACCCACCAGAAGGAGCTGCTCAGCAGAGATAAGACTCTGAAGGGACACTATCCATAACACGGGGTTGAAGACCTTCGGGAAGAAGCAGAGCAAGACACAGGACTGGTTAGAAGCAAACGCGAATGTGTTCAACGCAACCATTGAGGCGAAGCGTGCTGCCCTGTTGAAACACAAACACCAACCTACCCAGGTAACACTGTAAGCACTGAGGACAGCAAGAAATGACATACAGAAGTCAGCCAGATGCTGTGCAAATGACTACTGGCTACAACTATGCAAAAGCATCCAGCTATCATTTGACACAGGCAACATACGTAGAATGTATGAGGGGATCAAGAAAGCCATCGGTCCAAACCAGAGCAAGACAGCTCCACTAAAATCCAGGACAGGCGAGATCATCAAAGACAAAAGCAAGCAGACGGAGAGATGGGTGGAACATTACTCCGAACTCTACTCCAGGGAAAATGACATCTCGAACAAGGCGTTAGACACCGCGGAATGCCTACCGGTCATGGAGGAGCTGGACGTATTGCCAACTGCTGACGAGCTGAGCAGAGCCATCGACAGCTTACCCACTGGGAAGGCACCAGGGTTGGATGGCATCCCACCAGAGGTCATCATGTGTACAAAGAGAGTTCTGCTTAGCCACCTGCTGGAACTACAGTGCCAGTGCTGGGAGGACATGAGTGGTTGCAACATTGCCACCCTCTATAAGAACAAAGGGGACAGAAGCGACTGTAACAACTACAGAGGAATCTCGCTGCTGAGCATCGTCGGGAAGGTCTTCGCCCGCATGGTCCTGAACAGACTACAGAAAATCGCCGAAAGGGTATACCACGAATTCCAGTGCGGTTTCAGGTCAGAACGCTCCATAGTCGACATTATCTTCTCTCTCTGACACTATGAGAGAAATGCTGAGAGCAAAGATAACCACTCTGCATCGCTTTCATGGACCTCACGAAGGCTTGTTGAGCAGATACGGCTTGTTCAAAATCCTCGCCAGGATTGGTTGTCCTCCGAGACTCCTCAGAATAGTCCAATTGTTTCACGCTGATATGAAAGGCATCGTTCAATTTGACGGCTCCCCTTCGGAGGCTTTCAACATCTGCAGCGGTGTGAAGCAGGGCTGTGTGCTTGCCCCAACCCTGTTCAGCATCTTCTTCATAGCCATGCTGAAACACGCTTTTGAAACATCAACTGACGGTGTCTACCTCCACACCAGATCGGACAGAAGGCTATTTAGTCAGACCTGGCTGAGGGCAAAATCCAAGGTTCGTGAAGTACTCATTAGAGACATGTTGTTTGTAGACGAAACAGCGTTGGCAGCAAGCTCTGAAGAGCAACTGCAGCGCCTCACGGACAACCTCTCAAGAGCCTGCCAAGGTTTCGGCATGGCCTTTAGCCTGAAGAAGACCAACGTGCTGGGTCAAGGCATTAAGCACCCCCCTGTCATCACCATCAACAACTATGAGCTGGAGGTAGTCCACGAATTCATATACCTCGGCTCCACCATCACAGCCTCTCCCTGGACTCCGAGATCAACAGGCGGATAGGACGGGCAGCCTCCACATTGGCCAGGCTGACCGAGAGAGTCTGGGAGAACAAAAAGCTGACTACACACACCAAGATTGCAGTCTACACGGCGTGCGTCCTCAGCACACTGCTTTACGGCAGTGAGACCTGGAGCCTCTACTCCAGACAAGAGCGGCGTCTCAATGCTTTCCACCTTTGCAGCCTGAGACGCATTCTGGACACCAAGTGGGCCGACTGAGTCACCAACACCGAAGTCCTCACTCGCGCCCAAGTACCCAGCCTCTTCACCCTACTCCAACAACGCCGCCTCCGCTGGTTGGGTCACGTACATCGTATGCCGGACGAGAGGATCCCAAAAGATGTGCTGCATAGGGAATTGGCCATCGGCAAAAGAGCACAATGACGACCTCATCTTTGTTTCAAAGATGTCTGCAAAAGGGACATGAAGTCAATGGACCTGGGCGTCAAGAGATGGGAAGACATCACAAACGATCACTTACGCTGGAGACGGGAACTACGCAGAGGGCTGGAGTGGGGAGAGGAGAAACTGAGGCTTGCCACTGAGGAAAAGCGCGCTCGACGGAAAGACAGCAACATGGCAACACTGGAGGAGAGTGTCTTCAAATGCAGTCGCTGTCACTCCCCTCTGGGCCTGTGCAGCCACAACAGATGCTGTGCTATCATCAGCAGCTGAATCAAAACTCTCCAGGCGCAGATTCATGGCCTCTCGAGACTGACGGATACCACAACAACTATGAGACATGAAAGGGTGCAGGAAAGATTTAAAAGGATGTTGGCAGGGTTAGAATGTTTGAGCTACAGGGGAAGGCTGAATAGGCTGCGGCTATTTCCCCTGGAGAGTCGGGAGTCGAGGGGTGGCATTATAAAGATTTATAAAATCATGAGGGGCATGAACAAGATGAATAGCCAAGGTCTTTTTCCCAGGGTAGGGGAGTCTAGTGGGCATAGTTTTAAAGTGAGAGGGTAAAGATATAAAAGGGGCCTTAGGGACAACTTTTTCACACAGAGGGTGGTGCATGTATGGAATGAGCTGCCAGAGGAAGTGGTGGAGGCTGGTAAAATAGTAACATTTTAGAGGCATCTGGATAGGTATATGAAAAGGAAGGGTTTAGAGTGATATGGATCCAATGCTGGCAAATGAAACAAATGACTTTAGACTATCTTGTCAGCATGGATGAATTAGACTGAAGGTTTTGTTTCTGTGCTGTACAACTCCATGACTCTATAAACATGAGTTTAATTCCTGTAGAGGAAGCTTTTGTCATTCTATGTCACTGGCCAGTCTACCATTGGACTTCTAGGCCAATTTTAAGTTGGTTACCATTAATATCTCAAGTTGTTGATGCCAACAGATTGTTTTTCTGATTTAAGATGTATCATGCAATAAAGATATTTTAAAACCTCCCAATGAATAGAAGTCAAGAGGAAAAATCAGTGGATCAGAAATTGAAGCAGATGTAACAGTGAGAGCTGATTACTGGGACCAATGGGACTCAGTCTCGATAACATTTCTGTTGCAGTTTCTATTGAATTTTCCCATCAATGAACTGTACTCCAGTTTCAGATCAGCTTCCAACTGTTTTTGTCACTTTCCACTTTCTCTGCCTCAATGTCCTCCTTTATACTGCATCCACTGAGAGCTTGCAGCCACTACATAATGAATCAGATGTGAAATCAACCTTCAAAAGCCAGTCAGGCTTATCATGGACAGAGATTAACTTTGAATGTTTCCCACCTGGAGACCCTTGGATTAAGACTTTCTTGGCAGTAATGTTTACTTTCCACAAATTCATGCTCATGCTTAAATTGCAGAGCCACTGTGAAATAGTGTTATAATGTGCAAACATGTTGCTAAGCATTCTTAGATTTTGAAGGGGTGATACTTAGAACTAAAACCGTAACACTAAGGAGACTATTAAAAGTTAACATAAGGATTAATTTAATTTTCTAATTGCAAACCTTCTCCACCCCTCTCCCACAGTGGCAAACACTCCAAATTGAGAAATGCCAGGATAATGGAGGGGTTTAAGGTTCAGATTGTGAATAAAAAAAGAGAACAGGAGCAGATGACTATTGTTTCCAAACGTAACAAGACTCCAACTTATTTTATATTATACTTGCCAGCAGCAGTGCCAAAGCTCACTGTGCTTTTAGAAGAATTTCACAGGTCTCTTTTGGTAACAAAACTTGATAGTTGTCACATTCTATAACACAATGTAACTTATTCACTGACGAGTCATATTACCACCTGCTTGCTTATCTGCGCTCAGTTATTGATAGTCAGGTTAAACCACATAATGGGAAACCACTCCCTATGAGTTTCAAGCAGTTGTCTTGTGTATTTATATTTAGACATTCTTACCCTTCATTCTGGAAAATGACTCTGTAAACAAATCCTGAGACCCAATGAGAATGCACGCTATTATAGTCAAGTGAACAAGAGAAATGTAAATAAAAAAACAAAATTTCTACACAAGCTTAAATTTGCGAAAGCCAATTTGGATGGGATACAGAACTGTCTTCAGTTTATATCCCCTTCGATTGACGTCAGTGAAACCCTAAAGTGCCACCAACTTTGATTGATGGTGTAAACTTGGAATTTTGTGCTTTCAATCTATTCTGACTCTAAATAAAAACGTCTCAGGTTCAGGTTTAATAGTAAGGTCAAACAAAAGTGCCAATAGTGAATATGATTATCCCGAAAGTGATTATGTTCCCGTCTGCCTCAATCTTTTCTCCATGTCTGCCCATTATGTGCCAGACAGATTTAGCTGCATGGGCTAAATGTTTTACTTCTCTATAATTAAAGCAGTTTTTGTTGACTAACACAGAAAGACAGGGCTTATTATACATGGCAATATCGATGATGAGCTGATGAGCCACATTGGGAGCAGAATTCTAGAGCCGTGTAACTAGGGAAGGGGAGTGAGGTTTAAACTAAATAGTGGGGACATGGGGTAAAATTTAGGGAGATGTGGTGAACCGAACAGTAGAATAAGGTAAAAAAAAAAGCAATAGCGGAAACAAGAAACAGCCTGTGACAGGAGAGGGAGAGAATACAAATCTAAGAGTAAAGAAACAGTTATGGTTAGAGGTGACATAATAATAATTAAAAAAGAATTCCTGTATCTGAAATCATGTAACATTCAAAATATAGCAAATGAACTAATAGTGCAATTAGACATAAATAAATATGTTCCTATAGCCGCTGTAGAACTGTTGCTGCAGATGCCAGTAGACTGATACCTGAATATTGAAGGAGTTATTGCATTTGAAAAGTACAGGAAGTTGGGAAAAGGTTGGGTGGGTGGTTCCGTTAATTAATGTTGATAGATCTTCTTTCTCTATTGTGGTATTAAGTTGAGGAAAACCTAAAGCTGACTAGAGATGAGAAACAATAAATGATAAAGCCAAGAAATTTCTTGCGGTAATGATAATGGGAACTGCAGATACTGGAGAATCCAAGATAATAAAGTGTGAAGCTGGATGAACACAGCAGGCCAAGCAGCATCTTAGGAGCACAAAAGCTGACGTTTCGGGCCTAGACCTAGAGCCCTCTGATGAATGGTCTAGGCCCGAAATGTCAGCTTTTGTGTTCCTGAGATGCTGTTTGGCCTGCTGTGTTCATCCAGCTTCACACTTTATTATCTTAAATTTCTTGTGGTAGTTACATACAGGTTCCCTAACAGTAACTACTTGGTAAGATAGATTATAAATGAAGAAACAATGGGAGCCTATCAGAAAGGTACAATGACAGATCTGGGGAATTTCAACTTTTATGCACACTGGAAAGATCAAATGGGCAAAGATATTCGAGTGAGGAGATCATATAAAGTTTTTTTGGGGGTGGTTTCTCAGAACAGAATATTCTGGAGCCAACAAATTTGATGTTGTGGTATGAGGTAGGATTAATTAATTTCCTCATAATTAAGGTATTCCTAGGTAACAGCGACCATAATCTGATTAAATTTTACACTTTGAGAACAAGAATATTGACTCCAAGTCTACTAATTTAGTCTTAAGTAAGGATAATTTCAGGGAATGTAAACAGAGCTAGCTAAGGAAATAACGAATTACTTTAAGGAATATATAAACAGAGATGTAATGGCAGACATTTGAGGAGATTTTTCAGAATATACAGAGTGAAAACATTCTATCGAGAAAGAACAATTTCAAAGGGAAGACCCATCATCTCAGGTTAAATCAAAAAGTTGAATATAGTATCGAACTTAAGAGGAAAACCTTATAAATAAAGACGGATACCGGGTCAGAAGTTTGGATAGAACATATTAAACATAATAAAATGACTAATTGACTAGTGACTAATGAGGAGATTTAAGAATACAGTATGAGAGAAAACTAGCTCGAAACATAAAACAACCAGTAGGAGTTTCCACAGATGTTTAAAAATAAGAGTCAACCATGTTTAATGTTTCGTTTTATGAAATTTCTTTTAGATGGAAAGCAACATACCCTTTTTATTCAGAAAGGGGTAATGATAACAAGTAGAAAATTACAGGCCACCTAGTTTAGCATTTGTCATTAAAAAATGTTACTATTATTATTTAATATAAACTATTATTAAAACGCTACAACAAAAGCACTTTGAAATTTAAGCAAACCAATTCGCTTTTGTAAAAGGGAAATCATTTTTAAACAATTTATTGGAGTTCTTAGAGGAAGAACCATGTGTAGGGATCAGCGGATCAGTTTGTCGTGTATCAATAGTAAGGAAAATGCTGAGCTCAATTATAAGGGATATAATACATACTTTGATGCTAATGATCTGATTGAGCATAATCAGCAGGGATTTGCGAATGGCAAATTGTGTATGACAAATTTGTTGGGATTTTTGAGGACATTAGTAACAAATTGATAAAGGGATGCTAATGAACACAGTATGCTTGGGTTTTCAGAGGTTTTCGTATGATCTCCCGCATCGGATTGTTAAGCATTGTGGTCAAGTCTCTATTGTCCCAAAATTAGGTGTTCCAAATTGACCCGCAGCTGGAAAAATTAGGCCTGACAGAAAATTTGCCAAACTGACAACTGTGAGCAGCTAACAGTTAGTAAGCCCTATGGAAGCCAAGATCAAAGAGGTCACAAAAACTCAGGAGAACCAGTTGTAACCAGCGCAAGGGATGTGCATTGGAAGAGTATCAATCAGATTTTCTGACATGTTCAATTTCCACCTTTCCACCATGGCAACAATGACAGGGGTTGACACAAACTATGAACCATGCTCATGATTCCATTAGCCAAAGGCCATAGTACATTCAGGAAGGTTCAGAGCAAGGAGGGATAAAAACACACACCTGGAAACTGAAGGGGGAAGGAGTGTATAAGTGTAGATTTCGTATATAAGTACAGATTTCTCACAGATCTGCAGTAGGGGACAAATATATAGGTAAGGTTTAAAAGTAAGAATTAAAAGAACACTTGCTTGCTGCTTCAGAGACTGGCAGCTAGTTGAAAGATAGTTCCCAAGGGAACAGGCCATGCGATTTTCCAGGCAGGAAATAGTTCATTCCGCAGACATTAGTGGAAGGCGTCAGGGATAGGCATGATGAATAGCTGCATGTTTATTTTTGATTAAGGTTTCAAAGGACAATAACCCCCCTTTATGATTATGTAGCAGCTGCATACCACTGATAGTAAACTATATTGTATTGTTAGATTTACTGCTCATGCTGGACATGGATAATTGTGCTCACCTGTTTGTGTAATGGTATAAAATAGGTATTTTCTTACCATGGTATTTGAGGAGAGTTCAAACTCCAAAGTGAACCTTGGTATCCCTCCGCCTGCATATACACCAGTGTTTTGCTTGAATAAAGTTCTTAAGTGCTGTTTTACTTTGCTGTCTCCGAGTCTCTGACTGCCTTTACAGATGTCACCCTGACAAAGCTACACCCACAGTGAAGACGTTCAGCTCTACGTTGAAGAGGAACAAAATTTCAACAGCCAGCTCAAACACAAACATCATTGTGGGCAATATCCTTCCTCAGGCAGAAAGGCCTAGTTAGAAAGTCAATGTCGCAGAAATTTAGGGATGATCACATAATGTTTTTAATAAGGAATATTTTGTTAACAAAATTGAGTTGAACTGCAAACTGAATTCTGTGCCCCTTTGGCCGCTTCACCAACAAGAACAATTGGGTAAAGTGTTTTTAATACATAAATTGTTCAAAGTGTCCAAACCATAAGCAACAGCAAAAGTAAAGAACACTCATTAAGAGGTAAAGTACTTTGCACCGGCTAACAGTCATGAAACAGAGAGTTGGAATAACCATGTCATTCTCGCGTTGACAAGCTGTAACAAATGCGATTCAACACACCCAGATCTGAAGAAGGGTCACTGGACTCAAAACATTAACTTCTTCTCTGTCCCCACAAATACTGCCAGAACAGCTGTTTCTCTGTTAATTCCTGTTTTTATGTCAAAATTTCAAGCATCTGCAATTCATTGTTTTATTTTTGTGGAAAATATTGAGGTTGTTCACTTTCTTAGGAGAAAAAGATATACAGAGTACTTTTTAAATGGTGAGAGGTTGGAATGTGTAGGTTTATTAATGGACCTTGGTGCCTTTGTCAATATATCACCGAAAACTAACATGCAGGAGCAGCAAGCAATTATCTATTGAATGTTAGCTGTTATTGCAAAAGATTTTACTTAGGTGTGTGAAAGCTTGGTTAGAATTCACCTGGTGGTAGTGTCTGTGGTTTTGGGCTCCTTACCCTAGGAAGAATATTATTGCCATAGAGAGAATGTAACAAAGTTTCACCAGATTTATATCTGGGATGCTGGGACTGTCCGATGAAGAGAGTTTGAATGCATTTGGAATGTCTTCCCTAGAGGTTTAAAGAATGAGAAATGATCTCATTGAAATCTACAGGGTAGATACAAACAAGATATTTCTCTTGTTGGAGAATCTAGAACTAGGGGTGACAGTTGAAAAGTAAGGAGCTGTCTTTTAGCACCAATTGGAGGTGAAATCGTTTTACTCATGGGCTTGTGAATCTTTGCAATTCTCCACCACAGAGGACTGCTGGAACTCAGTCTTTTGAGTATGTTTGAAGTAGATATTGAGAGGTTTCTATTTGCCAGTGGCATACAGGTTAACGGGGATAGTATGGGTGAAAGATGGTGTAGTGTTCAATCAGATATGATTACATTAAATGATAGAGTAAGCTCGACAAAGCTCATACTGCAAGGGAATTGAATGCAAAAGCAGGAAAAGGCTGGCTTCAGTTATGCAAGCCACATCTACAGTGTGTATAGTTTTTGTCTTCTTAATTAAGCAAAGATATTAATGCATTGGAAGCAGTTCAGAAAATGGTTTATCATATTAACACCTGAAATGAATGAGTGTCTTTATGAGGAAAGTTTGGATCGAATAGGCAACTGTAGTTTAGGACAGGAAGGGATTATATTATTGAAGCATATACCATTCTGAGGGACCATGACTGGG
Organism: Stegostoma tigrinum; assembly: GCF_030684315.1. Taxonomy (NCBI): domain Eukaryota; kingdom Metazoa; phylum Chordata; class Chondrichthyes; order Orectolobiformes; family Stegostomatidae; genus Stegostoma; species Stegostoma tigrinum. Next base: position 45,530,219 of record NC_081372.1, on the reverse strand, counting down.
TGCACTAAGAAAGGATGTTTCTTCTTATTACAGAACCTAAATTTGGGTATCACTATTTCAAACTAAGGTATCACCCAGATAACACAAAGATAACCAGGCTTTTTTTACCTTGTAGATGGTTGTGAACTCTTTGAAACTCTTCTTCCAAAGGCGGTGGATGCAGAATCTTTGAGTCTTTTTAAGACAAGTGTGGAGAGATGCTGATAAGCAAGGGAATGAAAAGTTATAGAAGGCTCAAAGAGTTGATTTGTCTACTGCTGCTCCTAATTTGTGTGTACAAAGGTGTACTTTATGTAGGAAATGGAAGTCAAGTTGATATCAAGCATGAGCTACGCTAAAGTCAACTTACATTTCCTTTGTGTCTTTAATGTGAAAAAACTTCCCCTCATTAGCTTGCCAAACATGGTCCTTCTGATTTATGAAATAAATTGTCCTGATTGACACAACTTACTTGCTCTATATGTGGCTTTTATGCTTTGGTTATTGACATTAATAAGACCATTAGTGTGAATAGTTGTTTAGCAATTTAAATGATCATGTTTTACATTCTCCAAAATGACAATATGATGCATTAGAAGGTATTATCTGTGACACATTCTATTGTGTATTAGTGAGTTTTGAGAAGATTTGTAGCTCAGGTTGAGGTTCTGGATGTGACACTGCTCGCTGAGCTGGAAGGTTTGTTTTCAGACATTTCGTCACCATTCTAGGTAACATCATCAGTGAGCCTCTGACGAAGTTTCGTCGGAGGCTCACTGATGATGTTACCTAGAATGGTGACGAAACGTCTGAAAATGAATCTATTGTGTATTTTATATAGAATTTATTTGTCTTCTAAGTTCTCATTTGATTAAAGTATTTCAAAAACAGCAATGTTTCTTTTGGTTAAGAAGTCAGCTCATGGAATGTTTTTGCATTGAGTGCGAGTCCAATTGAGAATGTCGTGAGAAAATATACATTCTAACCTGCACTTTTACATTGTTACTCAGTACAATATTAGATCAGACTCCAGTATTGCAGTCACAGTAGGGTACTAGCGAATATGAATGTAGAAATCAAGAAACAGTGCAAATAAGAAACTTCAGTTACCATAGGAACACCTCGGGTAGTTATGTTCCAAATGTATCAGTTCTGGCTAAATACCACGTGGTTATTTAATCCAGGGAAGTACAGGTATGGAGAGGATTTGGAGTCTAGACTAACCCTTAATCGGGAAGTGCTACTTTTTCTCCTGTTGAGAATGTTCCTGTTGAGACTGCAACAGTTCAAGGAAATGGTTTGTCAACATATTCTCAAAGTAAGTTAGGGATAGGCAATATATTGCCTGTACTACCTACATCCCATGACTAAACAAAAACAGACGGTGGCCTCCATGAACAGGGCCTCCCTTTTCTGTTAATCACCAGAGAGTTGTCTTAATAGGCCTACTTGACTCTGATTAAATATATCTTTCCTCAATAATATATAGAGAATAATGATATCAGCACATTCCTTTGTTTCAATTAGAGATTTCTAATTAACCATTTGTGTCATTAACGTCAGACGTCAAATGCAACAGATCAGATCTGCATTTCATATACTAGCTGAACCTATAGTAACCACCAGGGAAAGTAGATCTCAGAAACTGCCAGAACAATGAAGGCTGAGTCATTTAGAATTACATTTATAGCTGATGGTTGGAAGACTGCATTAACTAATGACAATTTCTGCTTAAATAGTGGCTTAATTTTGTTAAAGATGAGGTATATTGCACAATAATGCAAAACCAAAATATCGGCATTGCGATTTGAAAATATTTCAGTTATACAACTATATCGTATAGCTTGCAGACTACGTCATGAGAAAATTTTGGGCATTTAGGCAATTGTTGGAAAGCTAACATTTATTACTTATCTGCATTTGTCCTGAAAAGGTATCATGGACATTCTTGTGACACATTGCAAGTAGAATCCTGTTTGGCCATTTCGGGGTGAGGGGGGGAATGAAAGGTTAATAGGATTGGTGTAAGACTGGAGTCACACACCACTAGATCTGGCAAGACTGGCAGGCAATTTGAAAGGAATTGTTGAATGACAGCTGAAATGCCAAGTTTACTTTTATTTGTTTGTTACTGACAAACTTATAAAATTCAATTCAACTATTTAAATATCTATCATATGCATCCAGTATTAGCCCTTGAGCCATATTTCTATGAAACATTTAGCTCCAGGTCATTGGTGAAACAGAAGTCAAAACCCGTTCTCTGATGAAGGGTCTAGGCCTGAAACGTCAGCTTTTGTGCTCCATCAATGCTGCTTGGCCTGCTGTCTTCATCCAGCTCCACACTTTGTTATCTAAGGAAGTGTCACCAGACCTGAAATGTAAACTCTGATCTTTTCTTCACAGATGTTGCCAAACTGCTGAGTTTTTCCAGCAACTACTGGTTTTGTAACTGTTCATTGTTGTCTTTGACTGGAAAAAGGAGAAAGGTAATCAAATTGACCAGGGGAGCATTGATGGAGCAGATAGGATGGAGGAGAAATGTCACTTTGGGCAGGCAGAGCCAATGTGAAATGACGAGGAGAATTTCAAATCCCTCAAGACTCAACATTCAAACATAGATATTTTATTTTTTTTTGTTTTATCAGTTGCAGTCTTCAATGTAATCTTTAAGGTTGACAACCTTTTACAGTTTATGTAGACCCGATTTTTCTATTTGAATCTGGCAAAGGCCAGCCACCACAGGCCAAACCGAGGAGTCTCAAAGAACCATATCCAAAAGGACTGAGTCTGATTCAGGTGTGGATAGTGCAAGGCATTGACCTTTCTAGAGAGTTGAAAAGTTAATATCATGCTGTTATGTACCTCAGAAATACTTCAACAGATGGCAGGAAACAAGTCACACAGCCTTTCTGATAGAGGAGAGCACGCAAAGGAAACAAATTAAAATTATGAAAAGCAACAATAAAGTTCATGAAATACTTATCTAATTATTTTGGAGACCCATTTGAGTTGTACATTTAGAAGTTTGACAATTGTCTTTGCCCTGTATCCCCAAGTTTGATTATTGACTTGAATCTTGAGACTATAAACTGACTCAACATAAAAGTGACAAGCATGGATGTGATTATCACCTGCTTCACTTCACCAAGAAATATCACCGAACAAATTAAACTAATATTTGTTGTTTGTAAGTCAAAAAACAAAATTATGACAATAGTTATTGAATACAGAGCTATACCATGATATCTTTTATACCATTTATGGATGGTAGAGATTGATTAAAATTACACAATAACACTAGTATTCAACCTGGAATAACGCAGAACATTACTTAACTGTATAACTAATTTCATATTAAGGGATTATTCCAGCGTTGAATGGGAAAAAAAAGATAAAACTCCCATATATTGATTTTAAAAGAGTTCTTCCTAATCATATCTATCTATTTATGGCTATATTCATAGTTTTGACACAACAGCAAATTGGTGCAACTTTAAAAGATGAAAAGTATGTTTAATTATGATGATAACAAAATGGTTATCATGATTGTACTGGTAGATTAAAGCACTGGATGGGGGAAATGATAGTCAACTTTAAGCTGACTTCAAAATCGAGCACTTATAGAGTCATACAATTGTACAGCACACAAAGAGACCCTTTGGTCTAACTTGTCCATGCTGAGCAGACATCACAAATTAATCCAGTCCTACCTGCCAGTATCTGGCCCATATTCCTCCACCACTTCTTACTTATATACCCATCCTCATGCCTTTTAAATATTGCAATTGTACCAGCCTCCACCAGGTCCTCTGGCAGTTCATTCTGTATATGCACCATGATCTGCGTGAAAAAAATTGACCCTTAAGTCCCTTTTAAATCTTTCCCCTCTCACTTTTAAATTATGCCCTCTAGTTGTGGACTTGCTACCCTGGGGAAAAGACCTTGACTATTCACTCTATTCATGACCCTCATAATTCTATAACTTCTATAAGGTAACCCCTCAGCCTCCAAAGCTCTAGGGAAAATAGCCCCAGCCTACTGAGAGATGGTTCCTCTCCCTCAAACCATCCAACCCTAGCAACATCCTTGTAAATCTTTCCTGAACCCTTTAAGCTTCACAACATCCTTCCTATGGCAGGAAGTGAATGCAGTATTCCAAAAGTGGTCTAACCAATGTCCTGTTCAGCTGCAACTTTTCAGTACTGGCTTCCTCTTCCAAAGAAGGATCACTTCAATGGCTGACGTTTCGGGCCTAGACCCTCTCTGATGAAGGGTCTAGGCCTGAAACGTCAGCTTTTGTGCTCCTGAGATGCTGCTGGGCCTGCTGTGTTCATCCAGCCTCACATTTCATTATCTTGGATTCTCCAGCATCTGCAGTTCCCATTATCACTTCAATGGCCAATTGTTACTCAAATATGAAGTTAAAAAAGTTCAACGTGCTCAGTATTTTCAAAATTTGTTTAATGACTAATTTGTTTAATGAATTATTAAAGGAATGAGTTGAATATGTTGAATTGAACACTAGCCCACACATAGCAACAGATGGCACTGCAAGCCACTTATCTGCCTGTAAAGCAATTTAGGAAGTCTTTAGATTTTGAAAGGCACATGATGGATGCAAATTCTTTACATTGATTTTTAGATTTCCATAATAAAACCCTGGAGCAGTATTGTAAATAGCCTGGTCAGTGCTTAATTCAAAGTACCATTGGCTCAATCTTAAGTATTTCTTGCTCAGTTTTGTTGAGCCTTCTGAAAGGTTTTTCAGCATGAGGCCTAGCAACATTTTTCACCATATCTTACCAAATGCACCTTACTTAATACCTACCCCATACCTATGGAGCCCTCCTGCCTGATCTTAGCTCTCTCTTGCCACACGTTCCAGAGGAACTCTCCACTCGTGTGATATCTATTGAAAGACTGTTATTGCTACCACCTGCAACATCTTTAAAAAGCCACAGTGAACCCAGACAAACACTGACATCTTGAAGCTGCCCTGCTTAATGACAGACTTTCATTCAGAAGATAAATTACTTCAGCAGTTAATCGGGAAGACCAATGGAATGTTGGGCTTTATTTCAAAGGGAGTAGAGTGTTAAAATAGTAAAGTCTTGCCAAACCTATAAAAGGCACTAGATAGACCATACCTATAACCTTGTGCAAAGTTTTAGTCCTTTCAGCTTAGGAAAAAACAATATACTGGCATTGGAGGCAGTCCAGAGAAGGTACACTAGATTGATTCCAGGAATAGAGAGATTTTCTTATGAGGAGATATTGAGTAAGTTGAGTTCTTAGTAGAACTGAGTAGAACAGCCTTGTTATACGCAGTGCTTAGGGGGCTTGACACTACGTGAACTGAGAATATGTTCCCCCTTGTAGGGTCAAAGACTAGAAAGAAAGTATCAGAATAATGAGTCATACATTTAATTTAGAGATGAGAAAGACTTTATTCACTCCAAGACTACTCATTCTGTGGAAATTTTTACATCAGAGGTTAGTAGATATTGAGTCATTGAGTATATTTAAAGCTGAGGTAGGCAGTAGTAATAATTAATTTTATCAAGTTGTTATGGGGAAAGTGGAGCTGAGGTCTGTAAGATCAGCCATGATCTCACTGAATGGTAAAGTATGCATGATGGGTAGATTGGCCTACTTCTGCCCCTTTATCTTATAGGCTTATGGTAAACATGGAAAAATATACTCAAAAAGCGAAATGTCTGCAAACTTGAGTCAGATGTAAGAATCCCAGAATCTTCAAGAAAAGAGGACATTTGTGTGACTATAGTTAGTAGTTCAGAATTATCAATTTAGGAACTATGCTAGTCGTTTTATGAACACCTATTCTTTCGTAAAACCGGAAGGCCTATGCAAAGGGGCAAAGCCCATAACATAGGATACTGAGAAGACATAAAATATGAGTAAAAATCATCGTTAATTTAGGTCGGTCTTGATATTCTTCTTTCTTCCAATTAATTTTATCCCCATTTCTCCACTGAAAGTGTTGCCTCAGGTGGGACTTTTGCATTAAAAAAAACAGTATTTCACCCTCTAGCATCTTAACCAAAAAAAACCCAGTTATTTCTTAAAAAGGATTGCTTGGGAACCTCATTGAAACCAGACATGAGTTAGAGTGGATGGCAGTGGTATTCAGTGAGTATTGCAACCAGATTTGGTGTAATGACCTCTCCCAAAATACATTCCTGCGTATGTTCAGCAGAGATCATTGTAAATCAATCAGGTACATATTTCTCAGCAAAACGTTTGATCCGATGTAAAAGAAAATCAATTTCAATGCCCTTACTGATGAATCAACTCAGAATAGATCAAACTGAGACCATTCTTGGTCTCTGTAGCTTAGTGGCTCACTGCATAAGTTTACCAAATTACGGGATGCTAAAACTAAATTATGACTGCCTGTGGACTACAGGTTTGCATCACCCCAAAGAAAAAGACATCAATGAACTCCTTTTAAACCATTGAAAATTAGCTAACAATTTGGGAAAATAATTGTGCCACTTGGGCAAGAACATGCTGTTAAGCTTTTCATTAATTTTAGCCTGACCAATAAGGTATTGTTTCAGTTCCTCGAACAATCAAAACTTCATGGCAAAACTTTTTTACTCAACACTGACCTCAATCTTTGCTTCTGCATGTACTGTCTGTCAGGTGTCAAAGTGCAAAATGAAAAGGAGTTGTAGTATTAATTAAGCCCCAGTCAAGAGCTCAACTGAACATCTTACTGTGCCTTCATCATTATTAGCAGACTGGCAAGTTAATTACAACATCAGAACTATTCCCTCGTATTTGTTTTTGTGATTTTGTATTCCTACAGAAGTTATGAAATAGTTCCTATCAGCTAAACAATTTTGTTTCCAAAATATTGAAGCTGTGTTTGCAATAGTTTAATAAAATAGCAGAAGCCAACTTTATTATTTTACGTCTAATTTAACCGGCAATAAATCGATGATCATTACCACAGCATTGTAACAAATATGGACTCTTATTTCTCCTTCAAAGGATTCAGTACGTGTAACGAGTATAAAACATTGAAGCGGATTATCACAACAGTGAAATTCTTCAGAGACATTGAGAAAGCAATGCCCACTGAATTAACAATTCTGGGAATATTTATTAGTTCACGGTTCTTTGGAGAGATACACTGAGCTAATAGATAGGATAATATCTGCAATGGGAGGCAGGGTATAGGAGCATGCAGAGCTGAAATCCTGAAAAGTAAACAATAAATCCAACCACTTGTGGCTTTAACCTGGGTGGTAACTATGAACCCTATAGAGCTGACAGGTAAGTAATCACAATATTCACAGAGGCCCCTAGATTATCATTTAACCCATGCATGGGTTTCTTCAGTGATAATGGGAACTGCGGATGTTGGAGAATCCAAGATAACAAAGTGTGAAGCTGGATGAACACAGCAGGCCAAGCAGCATCTCAGGAGCACAAAAGCTGACATTTTGGGCCTAGACCCATCATCTGATGAAGGGTCTAGGCCCGAAACGTCAGCTTTTGTGCTCCTGACATGCTGCTTGGCCTGTTGTGTTCATCCAGCTTCACACTTTGTTATCAAGGGGTTTCTTCAGCTGTGTGGAACTCGCTAGAATCCACTCGGCACATGCACAATGGGAAATCTCTCTTCAGCAAAAGTGACAAACTAGGGAAGCCTAAGGAGTGCAATTGCCTGGGTGAGAGGCTGCTGCTCACTACACTTCTACTGAGAGTGTATTTTCACTGCTTGACATGTGACTTCTCAATTGGAAGAATCTTGCAATTCACTGCAATCCTCTGCTGTCAACTAACACCATGATGAGGAACAATAGCAACTACACCAACAAAATTAACATTAACAACAGCATCTGCTGCTCCTTAGCCAGGTACAAATCTACAGCACAACAGGAATGAATACTATGCTGCAACTCAAAAGGAAGTGTGACCCCTCTTACAGGCTTTCCAGGCAGTAGATCAGCTTTCAATAGTTTGAGTGCCAATCTGCAGGATGTTTAGGTACTCGTAGCTGATCTGAGCTATACCTCCAGCCACCGGGAACAAGAGTTTCTTTCCAAAGAAGCAGATAACCCTGCACTGCCAGTTGCTGACAAGCTATCCATGAAGCAGCACCCGCTGCCTCTGGTAAACCTGGTTCTCAACCTCTGTCGTGAGTTTGGTGTTGTTTTTTCCTACAAGGAAAGAAAGAGAAAGTTATGAGAGTGAGAACTGGATTGTGCAGAGAACAGGGAAGAATAATTGGTGGAAAGTGGCTATGAGGCAATGTGCAGTACAGCAGTATGAGGAGGATGAGGGGGTGCTTTAGTTGTTCAAAGGAAGATGTGAAGTGACGGAGAGAGATGCATAAGTGGAGCTGCAGTGTGTGCAGAAGAATATGGGAAGGTCAGAGGGTGCAGTCTGTTATCTAAGCATAATAACCCACTCACTTTTTCTGGTCTCATGTAGGCTATGAGCCTCATGGGGACACGGTGAACAGGTTCAAAAGATACACTCGGTTTCCTGCGTGTCAGAGTTAGGACCCTGTTCCTTCTAATATACATGACTGACATAGACATTGGTGAATAGGGCACAATTCCAAAAGTTGCAAATGACACAAACTTCGGAAATAGTGTGACCGGTGAAAGGGGTAGTGTCAGCTTTCAAAAAGACATAGAAAGATTGATGGATGAGAGGGAGAGTAGCAGGTAAAGTTTAATGCTATTAAGCGAAGAGTGAATCATTGTCATAGAACCCCTACAGTGTGGATGCAGGCCGTGTGGCCCATCAAGTCCACACCAAACCCTCAAAGAGCACCCCACCAGACTCAACCACCCACAACCCTGTAACCCTTTCACATTTGCCATGCTGCACATTACAGGATAATTTAGCATGGCCAATCTACCTCACCTGCACTTTTAGGGCAATGGAAGAAACTGGAGGAAACCCTTGCAGACGTAGTGAGAATGTGCAAACCCAACACTGACAGTCATCCAAGGGTGGAATTGAACCTGGGACCCTGGCACTGTGAGGCAACAGTGCTAACCACTGAGCCACAGCTTAATAGGAAGTGAGTGAAGAGTCATTATATATATAAAAATACACTATTCTAAAGGGGGAGTAAAAGCTGAGATATATGGATGTATACTTGCAGAAATTTGAAGGTGGCAGTACAATTTGAGAGAATGGTTAATGACTCAGACAGTATAGAATAAAGGATAACTAAACATTTCCTCTAGGAATAGCTACTAAGCATACATATAAGCAGAGTGATGTGAGGTCACATATGTGGTGAATGAGTTTGAAGGGCTCCAAAAGATATCTACTTTTACCATTTCTTGTATGTAGTTATTTTTAAATAAGCATATTAATATTGATGGTCAGGAATGTGATCTTACTATATTCAGAATTCTAGGCTTCATTAATAGCTGCAAGAGAAGGCACGTTACAATAAATCTGCACAGAATGCAGCATTGGCATCAGCTGTTCATAGTGGCAGAGTTTGGAAAGATGGGAAAGTGTTAGACAGAGCCTGCAGAAAAGGTTCATGTAAAAGGATCTGGGGATGAGGAACTTCTTTGATATAGAATGCGGGGACTGTTTTCCTTGCAGAAGATGGGTGGGAAAGAGAGCTGAATGAGAAATCCAAAATCATGAGAATTTGGACAGAGGAGGTCAAGAAAAGGATTGAGAACAGGGAGGTTCAGGTTAAGGTAATTAGCAAAATAGACAATGGAGACAGAATGTAAAACCTTTTCATACTATAGTAATCAGAATTTGAAATATACCACCTGCGATCATCACGGACTCAGATTTAAGAAAGGCATTTAAGGCAGAATTAAAGAATCATTTGTAGAGCCGCAGTAGAAAATTTAGGAGTGGCACTTTGTAAATGGCTCCATCGGGAAGCTAGCACAAACACAACAGGGAAAAAGGCCTCTTTCTGTGTTCTAACTATTCTCTGATTCTCTCCAGTACTTAATCTTGCAAAGGAATCAGAAGTGTTAAATATAGTCAGCATGAGTGCAGCTGCTCTAACCTGTGATGGCTAATTAAAAATTTGAATTTGAGAAGAATATAAAGATCTGAAATCTAACAGCAGGTAGTTAGTTTCCATTGCTAACTAGACAAAGATTAGGTTGAGTCAGCTGACACATTGAAAATGATGACTTTGTACCCTTACGATTTCAGTAAAAACAGCAATAAAAGATGAAAAATTTGGAAGATTTGACACCCAGTTTGTCCCTCACAAAGTGCAACTTTTGCCAAAGAAATCTCATGTCAAAAAATTATTACAATTATGAATTTTAAAAGGTCACAATAACTTATTAGAAATAACAAGCACAAAATTGAAATTGAGATGTCAAAGGATTGTCAAAGGATACAAAAGAAGATGTAACATTTTGTTTTTCAGGCCAAATAAAATTAATTTCTGTTGTCCTGAGTCCTACTAACTCAATTTTGCAGTAATAGAGCTCTCTTCTCTGGAATCAAACAGGTTGCACTAGGTTATCTCATGACCAGGTCAATGTTTGTTTAACTTTGTTCAGTATTAAGATGAGCCTTCAATGACCTTAACCAGAGACATTAATCTAACACTTTGGCCACTTAGTTGCCATAGACAAGGGATTAGAACCAGAATCAGAGAAAAATAAATGAAGGTAGTAACGCCACAATGGGGCACTTGATAGTCAAGGTGACCCTTTGGCATTACCTATCCACTACAGAGGAGCTGTAATCTCCAGGAATGTATCTAATGTGGAATAAACTTGATTTAGAACGTAAATATAGTTCAGTGCAGCACAGTACAGGCCCTTCAGCCCACAATGTTATGCCAACCTATTATCCAACTACGATCAAACCATGTTGTATACCCTACAACTTACTATCCTCCATGTGCCTAGGTTGAGGAAGCAAGGATCAGACAGGGCTCTGGAGAGTTATAAGGTAGCCAGGAAGGAACCAAAGAATAGACTTAGGAGAGCTAGAAAGGGGCATGAAAAAGCCTTGGCCGGTAGGATTAAGGAAAACTTCAAGGCATTCTATGCTTATGTGAGGAACAAGAGGATGGCCAGAGTGAGGGTAGGGCCAATCAGGGATAGTGGAGGGAACTTGTGAGCGAAGTCAGAGGAGGTAGGGGAGGTCCTCAATGAATACTTTGCTTCAGTATTCGCCAGTGAGAGGGATCTTGTCGTTTGTGAGGATAGCATGAAACAAGAAGATACGCTTGCACAGGTTGATGTTAGGAAGGAGGATGTCATAGAAATTTTGAAAAACGTGAGGATAGATAAGACCCCTGGGCCAAGGTTACTACAGGAAGTGAGGGAAGAGATTGCTGCCCCTTTTGGCAATGATCTTTGAGTTTTCACTGTCCACTGGAATAGTACCAGATGATTGAAGGGTGGGAAATGTCAATCCTGGGAATTACAGACTGGTCAGTGTTACTGCTGTGATAGGAAAATTATTGAGAGGATTCTGAGAGAACGTATTTATGATTATTTGGAAAAGCACAGTTTGATTAGAAACAGTCAGCATGGCTTTGTGAGGGGCAGGTCATGCCTCACAAGCCTTATTAAATTCTTTGGGGATGTGTCAAAACACAGTGATGAAAGCAGAGCAGTGGATGTGGTGTTTATGGATTTTAGCAAGGCATTTGATGAAGTTCCACATGATAGGCTCATTCAGAAAGTAAGGAGGCATGGGATTCAGGGAAATTTGGCTGCCTGGATAGAAAACGTGCTATCCAATAGAAGACAGAAGGTGATAGTAGATGGAAAGTATTCAGCCTGGAGCTTGGTTGCCAGTGGTGTTCCACCGGGATCTGATCTGGGACCTCTGCTCTTTGTGATCTTTAGAAATGTCTTGGATGAGGAAGTGGAAGGGTCGGTTAGTAAGTTTGCCGATTACACAAAGGTTGGTGGAGTTGTGGACAGCGTGGAGGGCTTTTGTCAGTTATAACGGAGCATTGACAGGATGCAGAGCTAGGCAAAGAAGTGGTAGATGGAATTCAACCCAGAAAACTGTGAAGTGATTCATTTTGGAAGGCCAAATTTGAATGCAGAATACAGGGTTAATAGTAGGATTCTCAGTAGTGTGGAGGAAGTTGTAAGCAATCATGCAGTTGATTGCATTGAGTTCAATTAAATCCTCAAAGAATGAAGCAGTCCATGCCTGCATGAAGAAGACCTTCACTGTGCCATTTCTATTTTAGCACACCTGCCCTCCTTACTTATTTACTCTCACCAAACCACCACTGGATTTCCCTTCTCCTTATTTTCTACTTACCTAACTATAAAAATAGATTAAGTGTTGGAAAACATTCAATGACCTCACTCAACAGTTACAGTTAGCCGTGCATCTTCAAATACCAGATCTTACTGATTTTACCATGAGCCTCAGCCACACTTCAATTCACTACCTACTGAATGTTTCCTTCAGGATTACAAGTGGGCCAGCAGGAATGTACTGGTAAAAAAGCCCACTACTCCATGCATTGCACCATTATTTTATATGTTTTGATTCAAATATCAACATGGCCAATCATTTCTGTTTGGATCTTCTATACAGAGTAAAAAAAATCCAACAGACTTCCTTAATGTATTTAAGAATAATTTGTTTATTATAAAGCATATTTCATTTTCAAAAACAAAAACAAGTGATAAAGTTGATAATATCTAAGATGCAATCTGGAATTAGAACAACAGCCCCATTCGGACCCAACTCAAAACAACTCACGCTATATAGAAGATAAAGAAACTGAAAAATAAAAACACCCTTATTGCCCAATTGTTTGAATAACAAAAGGTCAAATTTGGTGAATTTTTACAATGCATCAGGTTTCTTGTTGATGGAAGCAAACTGCTGAGGCCATAAACTGATGGAAAATCTTCATAGCAATTTTTGGCTCAGATGGGATTTGGCCTGGTTTCAAGTCGTTGCAAAGTGATCACACTTCAGCTTCTCAGGGTTTACAAGATAATCAATGTGTGGAGATGTGTAATATTTATCAATTTCTCCAACATTTCAACAAAAATAGGGAGAGATTTACTTTTATTATAAGCTATTGAGGTTTTTCTTCAAAAAATTCTGATTCCTTCTATATTTTAATCTGAAACAAGGATGAAAGTGTTGCTGGTCTTACATTACTTATGGCTGAATACGTGGGCTTATGTTCTGCGTGGGACTGAGCAGATACCTGGTCTCCACCAGTACTCAGAGACCATGGGCATTTCTTCCTCCGCCAATTTCAGGCAGTTGTCACTGATGCTTTCACCAAACTATTTCCCTGAGTCTAATTCAGGTGGAATAAAAAGAAATAAAAGGAAATGAATCAGTTGAATACACTACCCTAGAGAGTAGTGGATACTGGAATATTGAGTAAATTTAAAGAGTAGGCAGAGACAGATTTTTAATTTATTTTTAATTTTTAATTATGAGATACACCCTTGAGTCCAACAGCACTGATCTTTTCTGCCATCTGTGCCTTGGCTGAATGGGTGCGAAACAATGGTCTCTCGATTATATTCATTGGGAAGAGATGATTCCATTTTGTATGGCCACATACAGCAATGTACTCAAGACGCCTTCAATGAAGGAAGGAGCCGACAGAGGTTTCTTCTGGCATCACTTCATTGTGAGAGTGATCACCTCAGGCTGGGGGGCAGTTCCCAGCTTCCAGCATCTGAATTGGTGCTCAACTGGTCTGGAGCCGGACGAGCACAGCATGCCAGGTTTCATCAGAGGAGCAAGGAAGTTGACATTTTGGGTCAACCCAAAACATTAACTTTCCTGCTCTTCTGAATATCTGACCGCTGTACTCCTCCAGCTCCACACTGTGTTATCTCCAGCATCGGCAGTTCTTACGATATTTGGTCTTTACTTATACCAGTTTAGCCTTTGAACATGGAAGGTCCAGCTTCCTTGCCACTCAATTTGATGAGTTACTCACACAATACTTACTTGCATAACTAACGAATTGTAAAATCAATGACCAGACAACATAAATTACCCTGGGCAATGCTGGATGGCCCAATATCTCTGCACCATATATCAACTTTAAATAGGAAAGTCCCATCCTGGGTGTTTTTGAATTGTCCTTTTTGTCATTTTTTATATCATTGATTTTCTTCGGCCATCGGTTTATATAATGGGACATGTGTTTAAGGGGATGCTAGACACATATTTGAAGAGATGGTGGGAAGATGCTCAAATACACCATAAATAATGACAAAGATTGGTTAGGTTGTTGGTCTAATTTGCATTATATATAATCCGATGAAACTCTAAAGTAATAGAAGCAAGAACACTTTGTAATTATTTCAGTGCTGACAATGATTTAATTATTATGTTCAATTTCTCACTGTGAATAAAGTGTGTGCAAAAATAAAGTGATTCTGGAACCTGTGCATTATTCAAAGTGATTTTTGATGCATTTTGAAGTAAATGGCAGTATAATTTAAAGGTTGAATTGGAAATCCATTTCCCAAACAATGAAAATGATTAATTATTGAAAGAAAGAAACCAAAACACAGAAGGAAACCACTTATCACATTATTCTCATACAGATGCTGGCTTGTCATCGCAGCTATCATTTACTGGCTATTTCAATCTTCCTAATTCCATTTTTTAAGTGTTTATTGAACCCACCTCTAATTTTATAGAATTAATTGCATGTCTTAATGTGGCCACTATTTCAATTACTCATTGTGCAAGCAGATTTCTACAACATTTCTCTTTATGTTTTCAATGTATCCACTTCTGTGAGTGATTTCTTAACCCACTGCAATAACCTTTAACTATTCTGCCAGGTCTTTTCAAAATTTTGAGTACTTTTTATCAGCTGTAAATTGACAGTAAGATTTAGACTTCAGAATGGCAATCTAACCCTAAGATTTTATATTTTGGCGGACGCAGCTTTATTTCTCCAATACCATAGGCATAGTTTCTCATGGCTGATTATATCCTCATGTATCTATTTGAACTATTCCATTGCCCTTTCTGGAACGGGAGATACTGTACAAATTTACGGAGATTGGTTAGCTCAGATGGCTTGATAGCTGCTTCGCAATGCAGAGTAAAGCCAAAACTGTGGGTTTAATTCCTACACTGGCTGATGTTACTGTGAGGGGCCCTCCTTCTCAACATTTCCCTTTGCCTGAGGCATGGTGACCCTTGGGTTAAACTATCACCAGTCATCTCTCCATAATGAGAAAGCTGTCATTGTCCAGTTGGACGATAGTAACTTTATCTTTACCAAACTGCACACAGTTTGCCTAACCAGTATCTCTTACATCATTCTTTTTTCACTTGTGTTTCACAATTTTAAAAAAGGAAACCCAAATTATTGTTTACGATCTCCTTATTACTTCCTCTACAGTGATTTGTGAATTTACAGTAGTACTGACAAGTTTTTATTTATTCATTCATGGGATGAGGATGTTGCTGACTAGGCCAGCATTTATTGACCAGAGGGCAGTTAATAGCCAACCACATTGTTATGGGCCTGGAGTCACATGTAGGCCAGACCATGTAAGCATGGCAGTTTCCTCCCCTAGAGGACATTGTTGAATCAGATGTGTTTTTCCTCAAAATCAGCAATGGGTTCACAGTCATCATTAGATTATTTCCTGACTTTTCTTGAATTCAAATTCCATGGTGGGATTTGAACTCAGGTCGCCAAAACGTTACTTGGGTCAATGGATTAACAGCCCAGTGATAATTCCACGAGGCCACCACCGTCCCCAATGTACGCTTCTCAAAAATACACTTCTCCGTCAGTTTCCATCTTTTTTGTTGTTATCTATGCTGAACTGCATTTGTAACTTATTCACCATCTCTTGTCAATGGTTATGGACATTTGCTCTTGAAGTTTTTCAACAATTTTGTACTATCATCAAATTTAAATACTATTTCCTTATGCCCATATCCAGTTAATTAAAGCAAATTAAAATGAAGAATTCCAACCAAAACTCTTGTACCTCTTTGTTATCTACGTAGAGTCATAGAGTTGAACAGAATGGAAACGGTCCCTTCAGTCCAACTTGTCCATGCTGACCACATATCTTAAAATAATCTCGTCCCACTTGCCAGAATTTGGCCCATATCTCCCGAAACACTCCTGATTCATGTGTCCATTCAGATGCCCTGTAAATGTTGAAATTCTACCAGCCTTCATCACTTCCTCTGGTAGCTTATTCCATATACGCACCATCTTCTAAGTGAAAAAGTTGCCTTTTAGGTCAATTGTATACTTTTCCCTTCTCAACTTAAACCTATGTCCTTTAGTTTTGGACTCCACTAACCTGGGAAAAAGATCTTGGCTGTTCATCTTATCCATGTCTCTCATGATTTTATAAACCTCTACCAGGTCACCCTTCAGCCTCCAATGCTCCAGAGAAAATAGCCCCAGCCTATTCAGGCAATCACTTTAGCTCAAACCCTCCAATCTCAGTGACGTCCTTGCAAATCTTTTGTGCACCCTTGCAAGTTTAATAATACCTTTCCTGTAGCACGGAGACCAGAGCTGAACGCAGTATTCCAAAACTGGCCTAACCAATGTCCCTTACAGCAGCATCATGACTTCTTTATTCAATGCACTTACCAACAATGCAAGTGTACCAAATGCCTTCTTCACTATCTTGTATATTTATGACTCCACCTTCAAGGAACAATGAATCTGAACCCAAATATCTCTTTGCTTGGCAACACTCCTCAAGACCCACCCACCATTAGTCCTGTCCTAATTTGCTTTACCAAAATGCTACACTTCAGATTTATCTAAATTAAACGCATCAGCCCATCAGCCAATCTGATCAAGCTCTCATTGTATTATGAGATACGCTTCTTCATTGTAAACTACATGACCAATTTTCGTGTCATCTGCAAACTTACAAAACATTCTCCTATATTCACATACAAATCATTTATATATATGACAAAAATCAGTGGATGCGGCACTGATCCTTGTGGCACACCGCTGTAAACAGGTTTCTAATTGGAAAAACAACCTCCCACTCTCACCCAGTTTCTCTTACCTTCAAATCAATTTTATAATCATATGGTTAGTTCTCTCTGTATTCCACGTGATCTAATCTCGCTAATTAATCTACCATGCAGCGCCTAGTTGAACGCCTCACTGAAGTCCATATAGACCACATCCACTGCTCTCCCTTCATCAGTGTTCTTTGTCACTTCTTCAAAAAAACTCAATCAAGTTAGTGAGGCATGATTTCCCGCACACAAAGACACGTTGACTATCTGTTAATAAGTTCTTGCCTTTCCAAATAGCTGTGGATCCCATCCCTCAGAATCCTCTGCACCAACATTTCCATCACTGATGTTTGGCTCACCAGTCTACAGTTCGCTGGCTTTTCCTTACCACCTTTCTTAAATAATGGCACTGCATTAGCCAACCTCCAGTTTTTTTATCTTTTCACACCTGCTATCAATGTTACAAATATCTGAACAAGGGCCTAGCAATCATTTCCCTAGCTACCTATGATGTTCTGGAATATACCTGATCAGGTCCTGGGGATTTATTCACCTTTATGCATTTCAAGACATCCGGCATTGTCTTGCTGCCCTTCTATAACCTTGTTTGCAGCGACTCATTCACCTGCCACATTTCTGTTGATGATATTTGGCTATGATTCTGTTATTGAGCCAGACCACTTGCTGGCTTCTGCACTGTCAGATTGCTCATCCAACATTTACTTATGGATTAACCCAATTGTTTATATCACAGTCTTGGGAAGATCCATGTCAACATTTTTGATCTCAGATTCAATACCACTGCCATTATATTTGATAGAAATCAAATCAAACAGTCTGTTGAGGCCAATGATTTTTAGTTAAGTGGTCTTTCTAACCCTTGTTCCAGCACTAGATGGAACGTTCAATTAACAAAATGAGCAATCTACACCGATGTGGTGGACTCACATGGAGAGGAGGGAGAGACAGGCTGTGATTGTTCATATGGGACACTATTTCCCAATTCTGTAATGACCACCAGGCCACAAATACAAGTCCCAGTTGGAGGACCTGCCCCCCAGGATTATGGCCACGCAGGTGCTGGATTTTTATTAAGGAACATAATCCAAAACTGAACTTGTCTCTTGCAATCCCCGTGCTTGGAATGGCAGTTCCAATCTTGGCCTGTGAAGTTGCCAATTTTTGACCATTATAGTCTTCCATTAACTGTCCAGCAATCCAAATTCAACACTCCTGGTCCAATTGTACATTGAATATGAGCTCAGGTTTTGAAATAACAGGGTATTAAAAATTACGGTGGGCATGCTCAGACCATACCTTGATGGACCAGTATTTATCGTAGAAAATAGAATCCCTACAGCATGGAAGCAGGCCACTTGGCAAACCGAGTCCACACTCACTCTTGAAGAGCACTCCATTCAGACCCAGATCCCTCCCTGTAACCCTGCATTTCCCATAGCAAATTCACCTTATCTGCCAATGTGGTATACTGCATCCACTGTACCCGGTGCGGCTTCCTCTACATTGGGGAAACCAAGCGGAGGCTTGGGGACCGCTTTGCAGAACACCTCCACTCAGTTCGCAACAAACAACTGCACCTCCCAGTCGCAAACCATTTCCACTCCCCCTCCCATTCTCTTGATGACATGTCCATCATGGGCTTCCTGCACTGCCACAATGATGCCACCCGAAGGTTGCAGGAAGCCTGGGAACCCTGCAGCCATATGGTATCAATGTGGACTTCACCAGTTTCAAAATCTCCCCTTCCCCTACTGCATCCCTAAACCAGCCCAGTTCATCCCCTCCCCCCACTGCACTACACAACCAGCCCAGCTCTTCCCCCCCACCCACTGCATCCCAAAACCAGTCCAACCTGTCTCTGCCTCCCTAACCGGTCCTTCCTCTCACCCATCCCTTCCTCCCACCCCAAGCCGCACCCCCAGCTACCTACTAACCTCATCCCACCTCCTTGACCTGTCCGTCTTCCCTGGACTGACCTATCCCCTCCCTACCTCCCCACCTCTACTCTCTCCACCTATCTTCTTTACTCTCCATCTTCGGTCTGCCTCCCCCTCTCTCCCTATTTATTCCAGTTCCCTCCCCCCATCCCCCTCTCTGATGAAGGGTCTAGGCCCGAAACGTCAGCTTTTGTGCTCCTGAGATGCTGCTTGGCCTGCTGTGTTCATCCAGCCTCACATTTTATTATCTTGGAATCTCCAGCATCTGCAGTTCCCATTATCTCACCTTATTTGCACATGTTTGGACTGTGGGAGGAAACCAGAACACCTGGAGGAAACCCAAACAGGCACAGGGAGAACGTGAAAACTCCCCACAGCCTGTCACTCAAGGGTAGAATCAAACCCAGATACCTAGCACTGTGAGGCAGCAATGCTAACCACTGAGCCATGATGCCACTCCATTTAGCATGCACATCTAGTTTCTCTTGATTTCATTCCCAGATTCCATATAACACAGTCTCTGGCTGAACCAAACTATTCTTGATTAAAGTTACTGTTTGACCAAAGTTGATCTCATTCTCAGCGTCCATGTCTATCTCCGTTGTTTCAAACAACCACGGACAGTCTCTGGGTTGTGAACGGATTTGTGGATCTGTTTGCAAGTCGATTTGTACGCAAGTCAGACAACCATTGAGGACAATATAAAATAGCCATTCGTAAGTAAATGGAACTATTTGTGTGTCAGGTCTTTAAAATTACATTCCTCTATGGGATTCTGTTTGTAACTACAGGATCTTCTTCTCTACCCTTAGCTTGACCCAGTTGGTCTTGAACCCCTCATTTATATCTTCATCGGTTCCAGAATTGACAATCCATTGCTCTCCTTGAACATGTCCCAATGACTTCAGCCCATTCAAAACTCTGTTGTTCATATTTTAACTTTCAAGCCTCCCACACAATTATTATTCTTTCAAATATATCTCTCTCTGCTTTAATGTCGCTTCTGCCTGTGACAGAGATGCAATTCTCATAGGTTTCCTATCCACCAGTTACCAGTTCAATCCTCAGAATAATATTTTCCTATTGTGAAACTTAGTTTCATTTTCCTGCCATTTTTCATTACTGTAACACACTGTTCATAAAAACTGATTTGTAGTAGATGCTAAACGCATGAAAATTTTAATCTTGCACCACACTACGAGCAAACTTTCGTGCTTTCAGCTGACCTGCAAAATCTTGAATTATAGTTATATAAATGTTGTTTCTTCCACAGTTTGCAAATCAAATAGATAGAAATCACAGTGTTTAATGCTATTAATACAGCAACCCATTTTCAGATATTGATTTCTACCGAAATGTTAGTCATTTTATTAGACAGACACATTAAAAGTATCAATAAATTCCTTCTATTTTCTTCTACTAAGGAATACAGTGCATCATTTAAACTCCTAACTAATCTTTACAACTTAATTAAGCTTACTTAATTCTGCACTGTTAAATTTCTTTAAATATACAATATAAGCCGTATGTCAGCAGAGTACGTTGGAATGAGCCACGGGATATTATTATATAGTTGCTTACTGTCAGAACTAAGGGAATTGCAATTCTCATTAAAAACAGTAATCCGGTCAGTCATGAGAAAACTGGAAAATCGGTTTTGACTTTAATAGGAGGTAGTTTCAAATAAAATCAAAACGTCGCTCCCACACCAACAACCCTTTGCTGATATGCATCCATCCTGTAATGCAACTTAATTCTTTTGAATTAATCTCACAACTGTGCACCTTCGTGACCACTGATATGAACGTGAGCAAGACAATTGATGCCTAACATTAATGTGTGTTCCAACTGAACAATTTTCTGCTTTAAGCAGTTTGAATTTTTTGAATTTTCCCCAGTAGGAATCATTAACAGCTAATAAATTATTCCTGAACTGAGCTTAAATCCTACACATCTCTGTTTTATCTTAGGCTGCAAAGAGAAACTGTGTTGTACTTGATGGGCTTCATTAGTTTAAAATTACCAATAATGTACCACACACTGTATATCTGCATATACATTTTACCTATAAAAAATGGTTGGGTGATGATTTTCTGTTAATTACCTTCCATTATTGATAGTAATTGTCCATGGATGCCCACCACATGGGTGGTACTGAAATGCTCCAGCTTTATAACTTCTCCAGCTTCTCAGGCTATGCTCCATAAAAAAACTGTATACACGATAATGTCCAGAACTTCTCTTTGCCCCAAATAGGCTTTTTTTTGGTTTAATTTTAAATAGTAAAATCAAATGAAAGTATTTAAGGATTATGACAGAATTTTTAACTTAAAATGAAAACCAAATGATATCTTTGTCCCTGCTCCACAGGCCTCCCATCCTCTGACTGATTCTTATGTGGCTACATTTATTCTTAACTGTCTATGTGTCACTACCATAGGAAATTGACTGACAGACCTTATATTTATATTACAATTTTCAATCAACAGTTCCTCATGCGGATACCTCATACCTCAGTTCTGTCCCTGATAAATCCAGTATATACATGTTATAAAATAAAGAGTTTGTGTATTGTTGTCAAAATGTAGGCTACTCTAAAACATTCTATAAATCGAGCTGAAGTTGATGAAAGGAGCCATGAATAATAAACTGCAGTTTTATACATGGAACCATCAAATTGGGTTTGAAGATGATATGTATGCAATTCCAATATCCCAATTCAATCTACCAATGTCACATGGATCAAGCTCATCTGGAGAGCATTGTGCATCAATATTTCTTGACGGAAAATCCATTAAAATGCTTTATATTTACTTGCAAAGAGCTGCAGTACTATTCTCTCCTTTCAATTCAGTGGTAAACATATCATCATAAGATTAGCTGTCCAATCAGGAGCAGGTTCAATTCATGCAAATTAATCAACCTAATTATCAGGAAATAAACCACTTGACCTTTACTTTTTAAAAGTCAAGTGATGTATCCATTGTTAGCATTTAGTGGAAAAGAAAATCAGAAAATGCAATCAAGTCACCCACTTCAAAGATATTGAGGCTGATGATCTGATGCAAGGCATTTTTCAAATGATTGAAGCCACTTTGGGTTTAAAAGAAGCTGTAATTTAACATTTGCATTCTGCAGCCGAGAAGTGGTTTTCCAATGATATTTTGAATTGCACCCCCCCCCCCCGCCTTTTTCAAAGGAGCATATGAGATGATAGTAGATCAAATTCAAAAACAAACAGGAAAGAAGAATTGTCATGATAGTTCTACCAATTCTAATTTATGGATAAACCTTAGCCAACCAGTAGTCCTACGGCAGAAAATTAAAGACTCTAACTATAATGGTCTGGATTTAGTGCTAAGTGTAACCTATCGGTGCACATTGTTATTCTGAACATGGAAATCAGGATTTTGCTGACACTCTTCCACAAGCTCTTTCAATAACTCACTGATAACCATGAGAGGACCCACATTTCCCATACTTGCCCACCAGTTATTCGTCATTCAAACTGGTTAAGGGTTTGTGCTTTCAGGTAGAGGTGATTGTGTTCTATAATAGTGTGGAGCATCTTAATTGCTACCAAACAACTCCTGTAGCAATAAAAAAATTCCAAGCATGAGCTTTCATTTTCAGAGTTTGGAGATACTGAGAGAGTTGAAGACCTTTTAAAGACCTCTCCTTCCTAATCCCTTCTTTCTTTCCTCTCTACTTTACTTTCTGTGCATAATTTTATACGGTATTAGATAGTCAAATTTAGATTTTCTGCAGTAACGATAATAATTCAATGGGATTGGTTGAAGAGATATGCTGGGTTAATCACTCAGGTTGCAGATCTCTGTAGAGAGTGACATGTTAAAAATGATTCTAGAAACTGTAATTTGCCACTCAAAAGCACACTGCAATTCACTGAGCAGCTTTAAATACAATGAATTACTAGCTCTGTTGCTTTGATGTTGATGATTAATTTCCCTTGACCTTAAAGTATGGCACTTTATTTTAACCTAGATATTCATAGCCTCCATTCCATATCTTCCCACTTTTGTGATCTTCAGACTGTTTACTGCACAAGATCTTCTTCTGAGTAAGCTGTCCTCCAGCATCGCATTATCTATGCTAGCTTCCTATTTCTAATCACAAAATCAATCTGATAACCTACTGACATTTTCACAGAGCTGGAGCAGTCACGTTAAATGATGTCCCCACCCTATCAAAATCAACCACTTCGGCAAGAAGCTGTCAATTCTATTACTACACCTGGAAAAAGGATACCATGGAAATTCTTTCCCTTCCCACCATTCAAGTGGTCTCTGGGAGCACCTAGGTTGGGTAGGTAGGCTCTGGGTGGGTTTAGGTTGGTGAAGGCAGTCAGTGCTGTTGCTGTATATTTAACTCCTGCTAGTTGAAGCTTATCCATGGGCCAGAGAGGCCCAATTGGGAGGGAATGTTCAGCTTCTAGGCCCACAGAAATGCAACCAATGATCATTAGATGATCTCCCCATGAGGAGGAGTGTGCACCAGTTTCTGCTAAAATGCCACTGATAGTAGGAAGAGGCTCTTAATTCACAACTGTTTCTTGATTGTATAGGAACACTCTTGACTCATTTCCTAGTGAATAAAATGATATGTTGGGAAGGCAATAGTGAATATCAAACTGTAGCTTTATGCCAAATAATTTTCAATACTTTTATAATTGGAATTTCATTGTAGATTTGCCTTAATTTAATTTTTTTTTAAAATCTTGATATGGTCTACTAAATTGCAATCAGGCAAATTCATATTTTGTTTTCCACTTTTGTATGTGACACTACGTTTTCTTTATGTGTTTAAAAGTTCTCTTCAAAGCTTTGTGCTGTAGGAAGGAATATTTCCATTTAGTTTTACTATGGTTGCAAGTTATGTAACTAAATTAGATTATTCCTCAATATGCCTTTAAGAGACATGCTCATGAAAGCATCACTGTAACAAAACATTTACCCTGAAGATACAAAGATCTCATACCTCAGGACCACTTGAAGATTGGCACTCTATTGACGGCATTCTTCTCTGTTGCATGCCAGCTCAATATTAAACCACACATTTATAAGAATGAGTAATTTATGTTTGTACCTAATAGTTAGTTGAAATAACTTTTTGTAGGATCATTTAACATTATATTATCCACATCTAATTATTTACATTACAGGTGATGACTTAAGAATTTCAACATCAAGTAAACCAGAGACAAACTTCAAAAAAGGAGGATAATACAAAATAAAAGAAAAAAATGTATGAAAATAAAAGGAAACACTCATTGACAACCCCTTTTTTAAGTTTTCTTACATATGCATGTATGGAAATCTATTTCTATTTTCTGATAAAAATTGAATATATATAGTCAGGAACATGCAAATACTTGTCAAGCTCTCTGCAAATTAATTAAAATTATTTTTTGAGTCTCAATCAGTAATCTTGTGTTACTTGGGGACTATATCTCAGTCTGCGTGGAGAACTTCCCAACTTCTTCAAGGTAACATCCCTGCAGCAGTCTTGTGTGGCTATTAGGACTAAGGGCTCCACAATCCACAAAATGAGCCTCAGGCCAAAAAGCCAATCCCTCCTCCACAACAGCCTCCCCAGAAGGATTTCTCTTTCGATCTTGACAGCATCTTCTGCCCTCTTGATTTTTTCTTAAATTTCAGTTTGCTCCACTCCAAATCTGCTTCCTTGACCAGATGTTCTCTTAATCACTGGCGTGCTTCAGCAGCAACCTTCTCTCCCAGAGACGCTGCTTGGATAGCCAAAGAATTGTCCTTAATTCGATGGCTACAAATGAAAATAGATCCTACCACCAGACAGCCAGAGCTTAGGGGTTCTGTTTGGTTCCAACATCAGAGTTGCAACAGCCATCGTAAAATTCAGCCCAATGTTTCTGGTTGATGACCTTGCATCAGAATCATTGATGAAAGATCATTGACTCAAGCAGCATTCACTTTATTTCTCGACCCTCAGATGTCGTTTGAGCCGCTGAACATTCCCAGGCTTTTTTCTCTTTATTCAATATATGAACATTTTATGATATCTGTCATAATTGGCAACTCATCATTTGTATAAAATGTTGCTGACAGTTCCTACTTTAAGGGAAATATATAAAAATGAAGTCCCCATTTTATCCAGGCTGTTGCAGTATGCCCCAAGCAACACAAGATTATTGAGAGTTAAAAATAATTTTTACTAGTTTGCTGAGAAGAATCAGTGCCACTGATGTTAAAGGCATTTTTAGGCCATTCAAGATAGTAGATCAGGATTATCAAGTTCAATACATCAATCTATATTGGCCAAAATCTATCTGCATCCTTTCAGGAACACCTAAGTACATGAAAGCCATGTGAATACATCTAACTTTGACATTAGAAATATCAGCACATTGAATTAACAACTACTGGAATTAACAGTTGAATTAGCTCTAATTATAACCTCAGTTTGCTCATAATTACTTTGACACAAAACATCACCACTGGGCATCAATAGCAAAAGAAAGTTTGAAAAAATATGCTATGTTCAGTTAAATTGGTTCGAAGGTTGATTACAGCTAGCACTAGTTCCACCCAACTAATTCTGCACATGGCAAAACATAGCCTACAGTCAACATTCATACCATATGGGGGTATAGTTCAGACGCAGTTTGATAAATAGCTACTATACAAGAGTGAAGAGGTCCAGCACATAATTTATTTTAAAATTTCACTGCCTATACTGCATTTGCAGCTGACAGGTTTTCTTATTCCCAAACCCATCGTGGTTGAATATGTTGGGATATCTTAGTGTCCAATAGCATGATTATTCTACCAGTTTCTGTTACTCAGAGCCTGTGTACCTTTGTTGCACACATATTCCATAGCCACCACAAACATCTCAAAGAAAATATGGAATTGAATTAAACCAGAATCCCTGCATATATTGTTTCATCATGTAAAGCATTCTACGGGAAATCCTAACAAATTAGATACCTGAGTATTCCTAAGCAAGAAGGAACATGCTACTGCTGATTTTATGTCTTGCTCTCCAGACAGAATCACAATAAGTATCAAATATACTGCAGAAAATGAGGATTCTAAAAGGATAGACATATTTTCTCTGATTGAACAACCGTTCCCTTTGCATTCCCATGGCAATGTCTTGCTCAAACAAAGTTGGTTTTGCCTTGAAATGAAGCAAATGCTTGGCTAGTAACTGTTCCTTGGTGTATTCTCCACAGTAACACTTCTACCAGTCAGCACCTACTTGCCAAATTTTGAGCTCCCTCTTCTGCTCCCTTCGAGATTTGGTATTCCTGTGATTCAATCCTGAAGAGCACTTGACATAAACGTTTGACAGCTTGTCTCTCTTTTTTCAAATTCAGCAATATGCAAGTTCTGTACTACCAAGCAATAATTAGAAAACACCTCAGTAAATTAATTCTCATAGAAATTCAGTCTATTAGCTTGTCTGGGTTTCCTTTCTGTTCCCTAGGTTTCTTTTCCTATCTTGTCACTTAACCTAATGCATAAATGCTTTGCTTATAATTATAACTGGATTAGTTGGAGCTGAGAAACAGCTGCTTGAATATATTCTCTATTCAAACAGTATATCAGAGATAAAAGAATAGCTTGTCTTTTGAGGAAAGGTAAAGGACTGTGATCAAATCAATTCATTTCATGTCCGTAAAATGATGCAGGTAAGATTTTTGTTTAATATTCTTTCAATGGCTGTATGAAATCATTTGATTGTGATATTGATACAGTTCTGGTAGTCACTTGATTTTAACAGTCAAGACCTTTCTAATTATCTATTCATGGAATGTGGGCATCGCTGATAAGGCCAGCACTTATTACCCATCCCAGATTTCCCTTACAAAGGTAATGGTGAGTCGACTTCTTAACCTGGTGCAGCCCACACTGGGGTGTTGTACAGTGCTGTTAAGGAGTTAGTTATACCCACAGTGTTTTTTCACAAAGGAGTTCTAGGATTTTGACTCAATGACAAGCAAGATACAGTCATATAGGCCTAAGACAGGATGGTGTCTTGGAGGGGAATTCACAAAATATGGTGTTCCCATGCATCTGCTGACTTGTTCTTCTTGGTGGTACAGGTTGTTGGTTTGAAATGTCCTGATGCAGGAGATTTGGTGGGTTTAGTTGCCATGGTGCATCATGTAGACGTGCATCTGTAGTTAGAGGAGTGATTGCTAAGGCAATATTCATCAAGCAGTCTTCTTTGAACCAGAACAAAGAGCAAAGAAAATTACAGTTCAGGAACAGGTCCTTCGGCTCTCCAGATCCTCTTTCTAAACCTGTTGCATACTTTCCAAGGATCTGTATCCCTCTGCTCCCTGCCCATTCACGTATCTGTCTAGATACATCTTAAGCCTGCCTCTATCACCTCCGCTGGGAACGCGTTCCAGGCATCCACCACCCTCTGCGTAAAGAACTTACCACGCATATCTCCCTTAACCTTTTCCCTTCTCACCTTTGTTCTGAATGGTATCAAAGATCTTGAGTGTTAGAGCTATACTAACCCTTGCAAGCATAGAGTTTTTCTGCACATTTCTGACTAGTGCTTTCAGGGTGTTGACAGGCTTTCAGAAGTCAGGAGGTGTATCGGTCACCTCAGAGTTCCTAGTTTATGGCCTGCTCCTGTAGTCACTGTATTTATATGGCTGGTTCAGGTCAGTTTTTGGTCAATGGTAGTCCCCACTTGTTGATATTGGCTATTCTACAATGGCAATTTTGTTCACTGCAAAGGGGATAGGTTCAGGCTCTCTCTTCCATGCTATGTGACTCTAAGACTATATTCTGGAGGTTGTCAACACCTTACATTTGTGTGGGTTGAATATTACTCATCTGTCATCAACCCAAATCAAAACCTTGATGGATGGAAAATGACAAATGCTGGAGATCACAAAGTGTCAGACAGCATCCATTGAGACAGAGATAGTAAGAATTGCAGATGCTGGAATCAGAGATAACACAGTGTGGAGCTGGAGGAATGCAGCAAGCCAGGCAGCATCAGAGGAGCAGGAAAGCTGCAGTTTCAGGCAAGGACCTGACCCAAAATGTCAACTTTCCTGCTCTTCTGATGTTACCTCGCCTGTTGTGTGCTCCTCCAGCTCCACACTGTGTTATCCATTGAGAAAGAGCATGCTAATCTAAATGGCTCTTCATCAGAGCTCTAAATCATTCCCTGATGATCATCTTAATGGGCTTTGATCCTGTGCCTTTCCTGCTGTCATCACTGTGGCATCTGTAACATTGGGCAGCTCCATTGCATGGCTATTACTCATTCATTGTGATTTTTAGGACCACGTTATGATTTTGTCCATTTATTAAAATATGCATAGAGAATAGTTCCTCTAATATGTTTAGATAATAATTACATTCTCAAAACATTTGAACTGGAGGAAACTTAAGTAGATCAAAATGCATGCATGTAGAGAGATTGGATTGGTTAGGACTATATTCACGGTAGTTTAGAAGAAGTTGGGGAGCAGGAAATCTCACAGATATCTTCAAACTTTTATCAGGCTGAGACAGGGTAAACACAGGAACAATGTTCCTGATGGCCTGAGAGTCTAGAATCAAGGGTCACAGTTTAAAGGTATGAAGTTGGCAATTTTAAGATTTGGATGAGGAGAAATTTCTTCACCCAGAGGGTTGTGAACCTGTGGGATTCTTTACCACAAAAAGCAGTTAAGGCTAAACCCTGCAGCCCAATGGTATCAACGTGGACTTCACCAGCTTCAAAATCTCCCCTTCCCCTACCGCATCCCAAAACCAGCCCAGTTCGTCCCCCCCACCACTGCACCACACAACCAGCCCAGCCTGTCTCTGCCTCCCTAACCTGTTTTTCCTCTCACCCATCCCTTCCTCCCACCCCAAGCCGCACCTCCATTTCCTACCTACTGACTTCATCCCACCTCCTTGACCTGTCCGTCTTCCCTGGACTGACCTATCCCCTCCCTACCTCCCCACCTATACTCTCCTCTCCACCTATCTTCTTTTCTCTCCATCTTCGGTCCACCTCCCCCTCTCTCCCTATTTATTCCAGAACCCTCACCCCATCCCCCTCTCTGATGAAGGGTCTAGGCCCAAAATGTCAGCTTTTGTGCTCCTGAGATGCTGCTTGGCCTGCTGTGTTCATCCAGCTTCACACTTTATTAACAAGGCTAAAACATTGAAATTTTTCAAGAAGGAGTTAGATTTATTTCTTAGGGCTAAAAGCACCTGAGGGTATTGGGAGAAAGAGGGAACAGGATCATAGAATTCCTAAAGTGTGGAAGCAGGCCATTCAGCCCATCAAATCACACTGATTCTCTGAAGAGTATCCCACCCAGACCCACCTCATACTTTACCATGGCCAATCCGCTTTACTTGCACATCAATGGACTCTGGGAGGAAACCAGAGCATTCGGAGGAAACCCGCACAGACACAGGGAGAACGTGCAAATTCCACACAGGCAGTTGGCTGAGGATGGAATTGAACTTGGGTTCTTGGAACTGTGAAGCAGCAGTGCTAACCATGGAGCCACCGTGCCACCCTGGGATGCTAAGTAAGATGACCAGCCAAGATCATTTTGAACAACGGAGGAGATTCAACAGACTGAATCTTTGTTCCTAAGTTTTACGTTTCCATGTTAAAATAGATATTATTTTTACCTGTATTTAATTCCATAGAAATTAATGCTATTGCAGTTGAATAGTTCTTTTTAAAGAAACAAGATAAATGGAAAATTAGACCTATAGATGGTTCTTTGTAGAAATTCTTTTTGAAACTGTCAATCCATTGAAGCCATTTGAACAGTGAACATTGAACAAATAGGTATTATACTTTCTTGGCTAGATATTTTAGACACCTTTTTTCAAGCATAAATAAAATAGTTGGTTGAAATTGGGCAAATTAATGGAACTTTGCTTTGTAACTTATTCTGCCTCAACTAGGAGGTTAAGGAAGTCAAGATTGTAATGATCCTCAGCAATGCTGATTCATAGTTAGCAGAGATAATGGGAGCTGCAGATGCTGGAGAATCCAAGATAACAAAGTGTGAAGCTGGATGAACACAGCAGGCTAAGCAGCATCTTTGGAGCACCTCTGATGAAGGGTCTAGGCCTGAAATGTCAGCTTTTGTGCACCTGAGATGCTGCTTGGCCTGCTGTGTTCATCCAGCTTCACACTTTGTTACCCCGATTCATAGTTATCTGTGGGCCCAAATTAAAAGTTAATTGATAAAACTAGCTTAGTTGCTGAATCAATGTGATATCAGCCTGGCATTGCAGATAGATAGCAGGCAGGTTAAGATATAGAGATAATGGGAACTGCAGATGCTGGAGAATCCAAGATAATAAAATGTGAGGCTGGATGAACACAGCAGGCCAAGCAGCATCCCAGGAGCACAAAAGCTGACGTTTCGGGCCTAGACCCTTCATCAGAGAGGGGGATGGGGTGAGGGTTCTGGAATAAATAGGGAGAGAGGGGGAGGCGGACCGAAGATGGAGAGAAAAGAAGATAGGTGGAGAGGAGAGTATAGGTGGGGAGGTAGGGAGGGGGTAGGTCAGTCCAGGGAAGACGGACAGGTCAAGAAGGTGGGATGAGGTTAGTAGATAGATGGGGGTGCGGCTTGGGGTGAGAGGAAGGGATGGGTGGGAGGAAGAACAGGTTAGGGAGGCAGAGACAGGTTGGAATGGTTTTGGGATGCAGTCCAAAACCAGTCCAACCTGTCTCTGCCTCCCTAACCTGTTCTTCCTCCCACCCATCCCTTCCTCCCACCCCAAGCCGCACCCCCATCTACCTACTAACCTCATCCCACCTCCTTGACCTGTCCGTCTTCCCTGGACTGACCTATCCCCTCCCGACCTCCCCACCTATACTCTCTCCACCTATCTTCTTTTCTCTCCATCTTCGGTCCGCCTCCCCCTCTCTCCCTATTTATTCCAGAACCCTCACCCCATCCCCCTCTCTGATGAAGAGTCTAGGCCCGAAACATCAGGTTAAGATATATCTTGGTGAAAGTGTGTATGTCTTTTAAGAGAAAGTAGGCATGAATGAAAGGTGTAATTCATGTTGGTGACTCTAAACAGATTGTACCAATCAAGATCCAACCTTAGGCTGATGAATGATATTCAGACTACACCAATGAAGGACAATCGCAATTTCCAGCAAGTGAAAATCTAACCGTCTCCCGTTGAGATCCCACAGAATTACTATCACTGAATCCTCTACAATCAATATTCTGTGGATTACCACTGAACTGGACAACACATGATCTGAAGAAACTTGCCTTTTTTGTCTACAAATTGCTTTCCATTACTGGGAAGAGAAGGTTATCCTCCGAGAAGTAAAATAGACTAATCTTCTCTAGTTCTGAAGAATAAGAGACATCACCATTGACAATATAAAGCACTTAGAGGTGGTGACAGGCAGATGCCTACAGACTGTAAAACAAACAATTGTAGAATGAGAACTTACAGCATAACCTACACTCATTACTCCCTACACCCAGGCTGGGGTCAGCGGTGTAAAAATTAGGTAACATCCACAATGCATCCAATGAAATTTTACTAGGGTAATATTTGGGCATCCTACTAGATATTGACCAATTGAGGACCTCAAGTGGTCAATTAAGGTTGACAAGTGGACTTTGATTGGTAAAGTTGTTACCATGAAGAATGCAACAGTTAATGATGATTGTCTACTAACTGCCAGGCTTTGTTTGGATTTTAAATCAGGCAAATTAGATCTAATTAGCAAGAGCATTGCTCTGAGAAATGAACTAGCGAATGGCTACACTTATTCCGGTGAGTTAAAACACATATACTGTTTGCACATGTACTTTCTGTCTTTAAAGTATTGGGGCCTGTGTATGTACATATGTAGTTTTCAGTAAACACAACTACATGGCAATTCAAGCCCAGCTGTGAATTTTAAATTGATTTTAAGTATAATTCATCTCACACTCAGTAATATCCAGCAGATGTTGCCCAATTGCAGAAACACATTTAAGGTTGAAATCTGTGTTGTGAATTTTGCAAGTACATCCTGGTTGGGTACAGATAATGGCTTACAAATGGCTAAAAAGATAAACTGTTTAATATGACCCATCAGTCTCTGGGCCATGCACCTTTGGATGTAAACCCACAGATATCTTTTATCCCCTCATTCCCCTATTTTACCAGCAACAAGGATGTTATCACCATCTGAAGAGGTTGCCAAATAATATAGGTGGCATGTTCGTGGGTTTGGGAAGCAGAGAGTCTCTTCTGTTCAGGTGCCCAGTGTTCAGCATGTTTTAATGTGAGTTTATCTATATTGGTAAACTCAGTCTAGACTTCAAAGCGTTTCCTTGAACAATATACAAAATGTTCTTGCAGCAGGCATCGCTGCCCCAAGAAGCACTCCAACCTTAAAGCACTGTCTCTCGTACATGGATAATGGGAACGGCAGATGCTGGAGAATCCAAGATAATAAAATGTGAAGTTGGATGAACACAGCAGGCCCAGCAGCATCTCAGGAGCTCTGATGAAGGGTCTAGGCCCGAAACGTCAGCTTTTGTGCTCCTGAGATGCTGCTGGGCCTGCTGTGTTCATCCAGCCTCACATTTTATTCTCTCGTACATGGCCCTGTTTTCACTGTTACATGACAGCATCTCTTAATGGCTCAAATGCATATTTTAAATATTCTATATCTATGTTTCCCTAAAAATACTTCTGAGCTCTAAAATTAATAACTAGAAGTATTTTTTAAACTGAAAATATTTGACTGGATACATTTCCTACTCTGCCATCTCTTCACAAGTCCATAATTTGAATAATGATGAACTACCTTTTTGCCACAGTACTGAGATTTCATCCACTTACCTGAAACTTTATGGTATTGGAAAGAATGATTTTTGGGCAGTTGCTTGAGGATCAAGATGGCTCAGCGTTTGTAGAGAGGTTGCCACACCACTTCCACTTGCTTAGACGTTGATTAGTTTCATCATATTATACTCTTTCTAATGCCTTCTATTGAAAAGATCATTTGGCTATGAATAACAGCTGAATGTCAAAGTCAGAGACAACAAGGACTGAAGACAGATCCTGACTCGAAACGTCAACTTTCCCACTCCTCTCATGCTGCCTGGCCTGCTGGGTTCATCCAGCTCCACATTGTGTTGTCACTGAATGTCGAAGTCATAGCTGGAAAAGGTGCTGATGGTGTCGCTGTCCCTCTCTGTGAGCCACGCAATTATATTTGGAGCTCCTCGTAGCATATTCTTTGATTTAGGATGAAAAGTAAACTAAATCATTGGGGATATTTCAGCGTAGTGGACTACAAGGACTGCAAATTGTGGATGAACGTTGGATGAAAGTTAGAGATACTATCAACGAAAAATCAAATTATTACAAAAGATGGGTGGCAGTACAGAAGGCTGGACAGAATATAAAGAGCAACAAAGAATGACAGAAAACAAATTGAAAAACATAAAGTGTGTAAGATAGCTCGATAAAAATATAAAGAGACAGTAAGTTTTATAGATCTTTAAAGCAGTAAAGAGTTAACAAAATGGGCATTGGCCCCATAGAAAGTGATACTGAGGAATTATTAATTGAAAGTAAGGAGCTGAAAAATGATTTGATTGGTACTTTGTATTAGTTTTTCACTCTGCTTCACTGGAAACATTCCAAAAAATAGCTGTCAAAGTGGGGGAGAAACTCAGAAAAATTACAATAACCAGAGCAAATAAAACTACGGGCTGAGGCATCTTTGGGCCCAGATGGACTTAACCCTAGGGATTTAAAAGAAATGGCCAATGAAACAGTTGAAACATACATTTTAATTTTACAAAATTCCCTGAGTTCAAGGAGGTTAGAGTGGAAAATACTGACTGTAATTTCACTATTCAACAAGAGAAGGAACTGGAAATTGGAAAACTAGTTAGCAATTATAGAAACCACAGGCAAGATATTAGAATGATTATTTACGATGTTATAACAGTGTATTTACAAAAGTTTGAGGTAATCAGGCAGTCTCAAATTGGTTTTATGAAAGGAATATCATATTTTAGCAATTTATTGGAGCTTTATGAGCAGGTAACATATGCTATGGATAAAGGTGAACCAGTGGATATACTATACTTAGGCTTCCAGAAAGAAACTCATAAAATGTCAGAGAAAATAAAAGTTCAGAGTAGGAATAATACACAGGCGTTGATAGAAAACTGGCTGGCTAACAGGATATAGAGAGTTGGCTTAGATAAGCCCTTTTATGATTGGAAAGACATAACAATTGATGTGCCTTAAGAATCAGCGCTGGGACCTCAATAGCTTATAACTTATATAAATGAATGGGATGAAAAACAAAAAAAAGTTATAATTGTTAATCTTGTTGATGTTACAAAGATATGCAGGAAGGTAAGTTGTGAAGATGACATACCATGGCTACAAAGGAATAAAAGCAATGCCAGTGAAGAAGAGCAAGAATAGAAATGAAGCATTTTATCTAAATATTGAGAAATTGCAAATCTCTGAGATGTAAAGATATCTGGATGTCCTGGTGAATAAGTCACAAAACATTAAGGCGGGTGTAGATAGATAATTGAGAAGCAAACGGGTGAATGGTTATCAGGTGTCGGTGAAACACTCAGATTTCTCATGATTATAATTAGTTAGTGGAATAGATTGGACGGGTTGAGTAGCATGCCTTTTATCTAACTTCTTACAAATGTATGAGCAAATGAATATTTTTGCAGACTTATTTCCTTGTATGGAACAATTTGCTGTTATCTCATAGTATCCCTAGAAAGGTAAATGAAATAAAATAAAAACTTCTGAGCTTTTATAGAAAAGTTGAATGTCATTTTCTTTTTGCTTGATATTGCTGAGGGTCCTTTCTGCATGTACAATTGGTTATGCCCTGAAATCCTGTGTGATTTGTGAGTTCTCACCAGGCTTAATCTGTCTGTTGGAAAATCATTGTGTCCACTTTGTTTGTGTTGTGTATGTGTTGAATAACCATTCCCCCAAGTCTGAATGTATGAATAAACAATATTTTTGATTCAACAAGAAAGGTGTTTGTTGTGGGTCATTTAAAAATTGGGGAATACACACCATAATCTATTTCAAAAGGGAAAAGACTCAGGATTTTCAGTTTTGAAAGACAACTTTGCTTATTGGCAGAGGAGGAGAACTACAAAATAATTCAACTCCTCTCTTCCTCTTGTCTGTAACAAGATAACATTTGGTTCATCACTTTGTTAACTGCTCAAGAAATACCTTGGAAATGTTGCCACTAAAATGATTCATGATTGATATGATCAGCCCGATATTAAAATTGTACATGTGGATTACTGTATCATGGAGCAGGTGATTAATAGGTTAATATTATATTAAAACAGAATGTTTCATCAATATAGAGTGCCTTTTCTACAAGAAAAAATACACATGCGCTGTGAAGCAGATTGTGTGCACTGCTAAAATGAACTATTTTTGCTGACTATCGGCAAGGGAGCAAAACAGGTTCTGTGAGAATCAGCTGAAATATGGCTGCAACTGAAGGCATCACTGAAAGCTTGGCTGAAAGCCAATGCGATGAGCAAAGTAGAAATATTTGAAAAAATGAAGCTAAAA